>NC_081381.1:21100109-21700109 GCF_030684315.1 Stegostoma tigrinum
TATATGATCACTGGGAAGATCAAATGACTATGAGCTGACAGTAATTTCTTGAGGATGTGTTGAAATTTTAACCTGTTTACTGTTATTATTTACTGTGATATTATAGAAAGTGATGCTTGCTGACATCCAGGGACTCCAACAATAGTTATTAAACTCAAAAAACAGAAAAATGAGGAAGACAGGAAACAGGAATCTATAGACCATTTTGTCTAACATCTGCCATTCTAAAAATGACAGAAAAAGTTCTGAGGGGGGATATTTTGAAAATCATAATTCAATCAGGCAGAGTTTACATGGTTTTGTGAAAGGGAAAGCATGTTTAATAAAGTTAGAATTATTGGAGAATGCAAAAAGCTGGGTGGATGAAGAGAAACTAGTATTTGAATATCCAAATGTCACTTCATAACGTGCCAAATAAAAGGCTACTGCAGAATATAAGATTGCTGATTTAAGAATTATATATTAGCTTGGGACAGAGAACTTGCTAACAAGCAGCTAAGAGAGCCAGAGTAAACAGATCACCTTCAGCATGGTAAACTGTTACTTGTGGGATACTGCAATCCCAGGGCTTTAACTATTTATGATCTAGAATCATGACTTGGATGAAGGCACCAACTTTGTTGCAGCCAAAGGTTTTGTTGATCCAAAGGTTGATACTAACATAAGCTGTGAAGAGGATAGAAAGAGTTTAACAATGAACTTGGATAAATTATGTGGGTGGGCAACACAATTCGCAGTTTAAGTGTAGTCTGGAAAAAAATGTGAGCTTGCCCACTTTGATGATAATAAGAAAGCAAATATTTTTCGATGAAGAGAGACTGTAAAATGCTGTGGCAGACCAGGATCTAGGTACTTGTGTTCATGAATTCTTTTTTAACAATCAAGTTAGAATACAGGAACAGCAAGTAGTTTGGAAGAAAAATTAAATGTTGGCCTTATTTCCAGGAGAATGGAGTATAAAAGTAGAGAAGTCCTGGTTCAACTGTACATGACATTGGTGAGACTCTACCTGAAGTACTGTACACAGATTTGATCTCCTCACTTAAAGAGGGAAATGCTTGCATTAAAAGCGGCTCAGAGAATGTTTATTAGGCTGATTTCTGGAGCACGGAAGAACAAACAATAATCTTATTGAAATGCAAGATTTTGAGAGCATTTGACAGGATACTTGCTTCATATTTCCTCTCTGCAGAATCAAAGATTGCGGTTCACAGTTTCAAAGTAAAGGGCCTTCTATTTAAGAGCACTGAGTACAAATTTCTCTTCCCAGCGGGTCTTGAATCTTGAGAAATGTCTTCCACCCATAGCATTACTGGTTGGTTCATTCAATATATTTCAGGTTGAGTCAGATTTTTGATTGACATGGAAGCAGAGAGCTGTGAAGGTTCAGGCAGGAAAATAGAGCTAAGGCCACAAGCAGAGCAGCCATGACATTACTGAATGAGTGGGTGAAGCTCTACTAATTCAGTGACTTACTCCCCTTCTAATGATGATGTGAATTAATCACTATTGCCTGTCTTTTGGACAAACTCCACCATCTGTCTTCAGTATGGCATTGTTCTCCATTATCGTGTTGTTTGTCTCCTATTTCTCCTATGTTCTTGGTATTTGCTATTGCTTCTCTTTGGCTTTTAAGCATTGGTCAGTACCAAGCGCTACTTGCGTTGCCAGTGTATCCGCCTTTGCGTAACAATCCGGCGTAACAATGGGTCCGGAGAGCAGAGGAGGTAACAGACTCCTGGCTACGTCCCTCTTGTTGCTTCATAGAAGGAAGGAACCCGGCCTGGCTCTGTGACTTCATCAAGAGAGAACTCTGCAATCTCGTTACCTTCCTTCAGGTGAGACTGACCCTCCCCAGCTTCGCCACTGGTCCGAACGGGACCAAAACCATGGACAACTCTGCTGTGATCATTGACAACGGCTCGGGTATCTGTAAGGCAGGGATAGCCGGGGACAATGCCCCGAGGTCGGTGATTACATCCATTGTAGGACGTCCCAAAGCCAAGGCTACAATGCTAGGCGCTGGTCACAAGGAGTATTATGTCGGGGAAGAAGCACAAGCCAAAAGGGGGGTCTTGAGTTTGAAATATCCAATTAAACATGGCATAGTGGTCTCCTGGGACGATATGGAAAAGATCTGGAGGCATGTCTATGATTGTGAACTGCGCTTAAAATCGCACGAAAGGCCGGTGCTGCTGACAGAAGCCCCCTTGAACCCTTTACACAACCGAGAGATCATGACCGAGATGATGTTTGAATGCTTCAAGGTCCCGGCAATGTATGTGGCGGTGCAGGCTGTCCTTGCTCTGTACGCTTCAGGGAGGACCACCGGCTTAGTGATGGACAGCGGGGATGGAGTGACCCACACCGTGCCCATCTATGAAGGTTACTGCCTCCCCCACGCCGTCTACAGGTTCGACCTGGCCGGCAGAGACATCACCCAGTACTTTGTCAGGATTTTGATGGAAGTTGGCCATACATTCATCTCCTCGGCAGAGAGGGAAATTGTGAAGGACATTAAGGAGAAACTGTGCTACGTAGCGGTCGATCCACAGCTGGAGATCAGGAAGAAACGAGAAGACATTCAGAAGGAATATAAGCTGCCGGATGGAAATGTCATTCAGATCCAAAGCCAGCTTTTCAGAGCCCCGGAGATCCTCTTCTGTCCAGCCAGCGTGGGGTTGGAGTGCCCTGGTGTTCACAGGCTAGTCTACAAGAGTATCTTGAAGTGCGACATTGATCTGAGAAAGTATCTCCATTCAAACGTGCTGCTTTCAGGTGGCTCCACGCTTTTCCCAGGTCTGGACGAAAGGCTTTTGAAGGAACTGCAGTTCCTGGCTCCCACTGGAGTGCCGGTCAAAGTCATCGCCCCACCTGAGAGGAAATACTCCGTCTGGATTGGGGCTTCCATTCTAACCTGCTTGACGTCTTTTCAGGAAATGTGGATTACTGCTTGCGAATACTTGGAGATGGGGTCGTGTGTGGTTCACAGAAAATGTTTTTAGGAACGCCTGTAAGATAACAGCTATCGCTAAGAATAGCAGATACTTTAATCGGCCGTAGTTTCTTAATGTTAAATGAAAAATAAATGACCGGAACTCATATTTCTGAATGACTTTGGTTGTGGGTTGCTCTGGCTTTAACTGCTGTTAGATTGTAACAAGACATCGCCCAGGTAGATATCCAAATGTTTATGAGTTATTAAAAAAGCTTATGTCCATGTGCACTCCTCGTGTACGGAATTTTAATGCGTGCTGTTGTGTTTTTGTAACATTTCTGTGTCAACTTATTCCCATTACAAATCTGTGTCCGTATTTACACTTGTGAGTGTAACCTTCACCATGGTTACAGTGTAACGCTTCACTGTTACAGCTGCAAGATTTTAAACCTACAGAATGGAGGAAACTTTTCCAACTGAATGTAATTCTGTTTCCTAAATTGAATTTTAGACATATTTTCATTTGATACTTATAAATTAGGACAAAAAATGTAACGCAGAATTGGTGAGCAAGGATATATTGTTAGCTTTGTACATCAACATTATTAAAACATTTTCTGTTCTCTAACTAGAAATCAACAGAAAACTGTTTGTTCCAGACTCCACGCAAATAGGCAAAGGGCTTCTGTCTGGTTAGAGTGACAACTACTAGCAGTTTACCAAGGATCGCCACTCTTTCCCTTCTTTCAATAATATCGTTGGATCTTTTACGCCCATGTGAAAGGGAAGGATTATTTTCTTTTCTCTCTGAGAATCTTCTTGAAATTTTCTGGACTGCTACCTTTTGGGTTTCAGAGGCTATCTTTTGGTTTTCGGGAGTTTATTTTAATTTTTCTCATGAACTTATTTATTATTTGATACAGTCAACAATAACATCTTCTTTGTCTATTGACATACAGATTATGTGGACTTAGCAACAGGATCAGAAGAATTCATCATTACATAAATAATTATCAAACTTTCTTTAAACAACACACAAGGAAAGCTTTAATTTCCTAAGCATCACATTATTTCAAAATGGCAGAGCACAATAGGCAGAAGTTGATAATGAAGGGATAATAAGAACTGCAGATGCTGGAGAATCTGAGATAACAAAGTGTGGAGCTGGATGAACGCAGCAGGCCAAGCAGCATCTTTGGAGCACAAAAGCTGACGTTTCAGGCCTAGTTCAAAATAATCATCATACACGTTGACAAACAAAATGTCAACATTTGAAACAATCTCAGCTTTAACTTTAACAACTGACAAAATGTTCATTACAATGGCATTCACTATATTTTCCCCATCAAGTAATTCTTTATGCAGCATTAAAGTGAGATTCTGCATTTATTTTCAATATAATATGATGTAGAAAATGTTAACGTGTCCATTTTGGCAGGAAGAATAGTAAAAACAGCATATTCATTATGTAGAAAAAGATTGCAAAACTCTGAGGGTCAGAGGAATCTTGGTGACCTAGTACATATTTAATATACATTTACTATGCAGATATAGGAAGTGATGAAAAGTTGTGTCTTACTGCAGATATATGGAATATATAAGTAGTAATATTCTGTTACAGTTCGGGGTTTTGGTAAGACCTCATTTGGGGTACAATGTACAATTTTGGACCCCTGCTTCAAGCAATGATATCAATGCACTAGAAGCAATTTAGACAATATTCATTTGGCTGATACCTGGGATTGGCTTGGGGGTTATCTCATGTGCAGATTTGGTAGGCTGGGCCTATATCATCGAGTTTGGAAGAATGGAAACATTTAACCCTGAGAGAACTTGCCAGCAAGGATGCCGAAAAGATGTTTCCTCTTTGGGAAAGACTATAACTGAAGGAGACAGCATAACAATAAGATATCTTCCATCTATGGTGAGAAACAGCATGGGATTGCAAAAGAAGCTCCTCAATCATTCCACCACCATCCCCCACCCCGCCTCTCTCATGTGAGAGGGTGACTTTTCTCAGATAGCTTGCCCTCATGATTGTTGTTTTTTTTGGTTTTCAGGGGCTAATATATACGCTGCCCCATCTATTTTGAGCATTGCTGAAAAGGCAGACAAGGGTTTACTGTTTCGTTCAAACCATGTGAATTCCAACCATACAGCAATCCCTCAGTGGTGTGTTAAAGTGTCAGCTTGGATTATGTGCTCAAGCCACTAGAATGAGAATGAAACTTAAACCTCAAGCCAGTCCATGCTGATGTCGGTTAACCAGGGTTCAACTAAGTTCAAATAAGGGAATACCTAACAAGGAAGAAAGGATACCTATGGCAGGATGGCTCAATGTTTTCTCATTGGACACACAAAGAAGCAATTACGGGTAAAACCTACCTTTCTGCATTTCTCCAGCAATGGCTGATATTTCAGGGAAGTTTTGTTTTGCTGAAAGCTATGAAATGACAAAATAACATATAAATTAGGGGCAGGAACAACCCATGTGGCCATTTGAGTTTGTTCAATATGTTCAAGATGAATCTAATTGTGGCCTTAGTTCCTATATATATGGAATTAGCTTGCTTTTATTTTTGATCTGGTTGACTATATTTAATTAAGAGTAGCAAAATGGAAAATAAGTGTATTTGTTGTACTGATTGAAAAGGGATTAGAAAGAGTGAGGACAAACACCTTTCCTCAATCAATAGTTGCACTACTATCTTTTTCCTATCCCTTCTATTATGTTACCTCCTACACCATGAACTCCTATTTTGTGTCGTAGCCTCATCAGATACCTTCAGGAAATCTAACTGCAGCATTAACACAGGTTCCCTTTTTCCATGTTGTTACTTCTTCAAATAACTTAATACTTTAGAACATATGAAAATAAAAATTAGGAGCAAGAATAGGCCATTCAGCCCTTTCTATATGGCCATGCCTGATCTGCCATTGTCCTCAACTCCTCTTTAATGCCTTGTCCTCACACTATCAAACAGCCTGGTGAATCTCTTTCAATCAACAACCAAGACAGCATACCCTTTCTTAAAAACATGGTCCTAAACTACACACAGTGCTTCAAGCGTGGCCTCACCAACACCTTGTACAATTATGAGGAGACGTCCCTAATTGTAAACATCAATCCCTTCACAATAAAGGCCACAATTCCATTTGCAGAGATAATGGGAACTGCATATGCTGGAGAATTCCAAGATAATAAAATGTGAGGCTGGATGAACACAGCAGGCCAAGCAGCATCTCAGGAGCACAAAAGCTGACGTTTCGGGCCTAGACCCTTCATCAGAGAGGGGGATGGGGAGAGGGAACTGGAATAAATAGGGAGAGAGGGGGAGGCGGACCTAAGATGGAGAGTAAAGAAGATAGGTGGAGAGAGTATAGGTGGGGAGGTAGGGAGGGGATAGGTCAGTCCAGGGAAGATGGACAGGTCAAGGAGGTGGGATGAGGTTAGTAGGTAGCTGGGGGTGTGGCTTGGGGTGGGAGGAAGGGATGGGTGAGAGGAAGAACCGGTTAGGGAGGCAGAGACAGGTTGGACTGGTTTTGGGATGCAGTGGGTGGGGGGGAAGAGCTGGGCTGGTTGTGTGGTGCAGTGGGGGGAGGGGACGAACTGGGCTGGTTTAGGGATGCAGTTGGGGAAGGGGAGATTTTGAAACTGGTGAAGTCCACATTGATACCATTAGGCTGCAGCGTTCCCAGGCGGAATATGAGTTGCTGTTCCTGCAACCTTCGGGTGGCATCATTGTGGCAGTGCAGGAGGCCCATGATGGACATGTCATCTAGAGAATGGGAGGGGGAGTGGAAATGGTTTGCGACTGGGAGGTGCAGTTGTTTGTTGCGAACTGAGCGGGGGTGTTCTGCAAAGCGGCCCCCAAGCCTCCGCTTGGTTTCCCCAATGTAGAGGAAGCCGCACCGGGTACAGTGGATGCAGTATACCACATTGGCAGATGTGCAGGTGAACGTCTGCTTAATGTGGAATGTCATCTTGGGGCCTGGGATGGGGGTGAGGGAGGAGGTGTGGGGACAAGTGTAGCATTTCCTGCGGTTGCAGGGGAAGGTGCCGGGTGTGGTGGGGTTGGAGGGCAGTGTGGAGCGAACAAGGGCGAACAATGATGCCACCCGAAGGTTGCAGGAACAGCAACTCATATTCCGCCTGGATACGCTGCAGCCATATGGTATCAATGTGGACTTCACCAGTTTCAAAATCTCCCCTTCCCCTACTGCATCCCTAAACCAGTCCAACCTGTCTCTGCCTCCCTAACCGGTTCTTCCTCTCACCCATCCCTTCCTCCCACCCCAAGCCGCACCCCCATCTACCTACTAACCTCATCCCACCTCCTTGACCTGTCCGTCTTCCCTGGACTGACCTATCCCCTCCCTACCTCCCCACCTACACCCTCTCCACCTATCTGCTTTACTCTCCATCTTCGGTCCGCCTCCCCCTCTCTCCCTATTTATTCCAGTTCCCTCCCCCCATCCCCCTCTCTGATGAAGGGTCTAGGCCCGAAACGTCAGCTTTTGTGCTCCTGAGATGCTGCTTGGCCTGCTGTGTTCATCCAGCCTCACATTTTATTATCTTGGAATTCCATTTGCATGGTTGTTTGCTGCACCTGAATACTAACTTTTTGTATTTCATGCTCAAGAACACTGATATGCCTCCATGCTGTACTTTTTTAAAAAAAATACTAAATGAACTGCAGACACTGGAAGCCAGAAACAAAAACAGAAATAGATGGAAAAGCTAAGCAGATCTGGCAATATCTGTGGAGAGAAATCAGGGTTCACGTCTTAGGCACAGTGACTATTTCTCAGAACTGATGGTAGCTGGGAAAAAGATAACAAAGTGTGGGGCTGGATGAACACAGCAGGTCAAGCAGCATCTCAGGAGCACAAAAGCTGACGTTTCGGGCTGAGACCCTTCATCAGAGGGGCTAGGAAAATGTTGGTTTTTATGAAGAATATGGGGCGAAGGGATAAGGAGTAAACGATAGGTGAAGATAAGCCCCCAAGAGAGAGAAGAACAGACAAAGGAGTGGATAATGATCATCCTAGGAGAATGAGCAGCTATAAATGGGGACTGTTAATGGCTAATAATGGGTTGTGTGCAGCAGCAGACCATGTGAATACAGGGCCTGGGGTGTGAGGGTTGTGGTTAGGACGTGGAGAAGGTCTTTCAAGCTGTAAAATTGTTGAACTTGATATTGAGTCCAGAAGGCTGTAGTGTTAGCTGGTGGAAAATGAGGTGCTTTCTTCCAGCTTGTGCTGAACTTTGCTGGAGCACTGCTACAAGCCTGATGCAGAGATGTTGGCTGACAAACAAGGTAGTGTGTTAAAGTGGCAGGCAATTGTAAGTTAAGGGTCTTTTTTGCAGACAGAGTGTAGGCATTCCGTGAAGTGGTCGCTCATCTATACTTTGTTTCCCAGTGCAGAGGAGACAACATTATGACCAACGAATACAGTGAACTAGATTGAATGAGTTGCAGGTAAAGCACTGCTTCATTTAGAAGGTGTGCTTGGGCCCTTGGATGTACAGGAGGAAGGAAGCAAACTGGTAGGTGTTACACCTTCTGTAGTGGCAGAGGAAGGTGGCATTGGGCTGTGGGGGGCTGTTGCGAGTGAAGGAGGAGTGAACCAAGATGCCCCGGAGGGAACAGTCCATGCGGAAGGCTGACAAAGAAATGGAGGAGAATGTGTGCCTGACGGTGGCATCCCGCTGGAGGTGGTGGAAATGGCAGCTAATGATCCTCTGGATTAGGATGCTTGTTGGATAATAGGTGTGGGACAAGGGGGCTGTATTGCTGCTGTGGGCAGGAAGAGAGAGGGTAAGGGGTGAAGTTTGAGAGATGGGTTCAACCTGGCTGAGGGCAGAGTGAAGTATTCTCCCTTTTGCAGTCTTTCCTTATTTAAATTATAGTCTACCCTTCAAATCTTCTTATTAAAGAGCATGACATCACACTTTCCTACATTAGCCACCATTTGACAGGTTATGGCCCACTCATAAACTATCTATATCCCCCTTGCAAATTCCTTATGTTTCTATTACAGCCTGGCCTCACACTTATTTTTGTATCATCTACAAACCTGCCTGTCCCTCTTCCACGTCATCATTATAGACTGATGCTTGTGACCTTCCACTAGTTATATATTTCTGAATGGGAAAGGAACCATAAAGTCCAACCATTTTCTCCCTTTATTCAGTCACTGGATGAGGGCATCACTGGCTAGACAGCATTTATTGCCTATTCCTAGTTGCTCAGAGCGCAGATAAGAATCAATTGCATAGCTGTGGAGCTGGAGGCACATGTGGACCAGACCAGGTAAAGATGGCAGCTTTTTTCCCTAAAGGACATTAGTGAACTAGATGGGTCTTTCTGACAATTGGCAATGGATTCATGGTGATCACTTGATTCTTAATTCCAGATATTTATTGAACTGAAACTCCACAATCTGTTGTGGTGGGATTTGAACACGGGTCCCCAGAACGTCATCTGGGTCTCTGGATGAATGGTCCGGTGGTAATAACATCACCTCCTCTCTGTTTTCTGCCTGTTAACCAATCCTCAAAACATGCCTTACAATGAGCTCCTATGTTGTGCAATAAACTGTTATGGTTAATGTTTTTGAATACTTTCAGGAAATCAAAATATAGTACATCCATCAATTTTCATTTCTGAACTTTGCATTTTATATCCTCAATGACCTTTAGCAAATTCATCAAATGCAATTCCTCTTTCAGAAAACAATGTCAATTTGATTGAATTACCTTTACTAAATATATTGCATGAAATAACTGCACAGATGCCTGTATCCCAACACCAAGTCACTCTTCATTTGCGTGTACTCAATACATTCACTATGACCAATCAGCTTGGAGCCAGTCCGAGAAGTGAGGAGATTCTGAATTCCTGTTTAAATTTGTCAGCCAGGGCTCCTTGATTGGCCCAGTTTAACAACAACAATCAAAGGACTCATAGTCAATAGGATCCACCTGGCTCTAATCACTAGGTTGCTATTTCTTGTTTAATAAAGAACTCTAGCATTTTTATAATGTCAGATGTTGGGCTAATTGACCTATATTTACTATTATCTTTCTCCTTCCATTCTTGAATAGCGGTGTCCTGAATCCTCCCAGATTCCTGGGAAATGTAAAATATTTCACCCAATACCTTCTCTATCACTACAGCAACATTCATTCAAATCCTTGGATGTAGGCCATCAGGTCCTGGAAACTTGTCTACCTTCCGTCACATTAGTTTATGAAATAATTTGACCCCTGTGATAGAGGCTGTCCCAAAACATTTTTTCCAACACGCACCTTACTTTTCTGTTTCCTTTGGGATGTTTACTGTATTCCCCCATCATGAAGACAGGTGCAAAATATTGGCTTAAGGTATCTGCCATTTCCTAGTTCTCTGTTAGCAATTCCCCAGTTGTATCCTCCACATTCACATCAGCTACTCTCTTTCTTTTGATTTACCTACAGAAGTTTTCATTGGTTTTTTTATATTTCTTACCAATTTATTTTCATGCTCAACTTTCTCCCTTTTTGATAGTTCTTTAATTATCCAAAACTGATTCCTAAAAAGTCCCCAATTCTCTGGCCTTCCATAGACTTCATCACTTCAAGTACTTTGTTGTTTGATTGGATACTGTCCTTGATCATCTTTGTTAACCATAGGTAGTTCATGTTCCTCATTGAATTCTTTTTTGACTGGACTTAATTTTTGCTGAGCATTGCAAAATATCTGCTTAAATGTTTGCCGCTGTTCATCTACTGACTTCCCCTTAACCTATTTTCGAAGTCCTCTCTAGATAAATCTTTCTACATGCATTTGTTATCATCATTATTTATGTTGAGGACACTTGTTTGAGATCCCAATTGCCCTGCCTCAAATTGAATTTAACATTTAGTCTAACATGATTTCCCTTTCACAAAACTGTGTTGAAGAGGTTTTTATATGTGCCCACTCTATACATCAACATAGAAGAAGCAAATTCAATATGACAGATGTTAAGCCAACTGTTCTGCAGTTTTCTGCTTTCTGTCTTCTCCATTTATTGAATGGAGGAATCCCATTCTCTACTTTCCAATCTGAAGGAATAGGTATACGTTTTTGACATTTTGTAACATTCAAGCTAATTCATGTATTACTTCAACAGCTGTATGTGTTAAAGTTGATTAGGACCTTGAGATCTGTTACCTTCTAATACTTATTCAGTACCTTTTTCCTAGTGAATGTAACTGTTTTAATTTTCACCCTTTCTTACACCTCCTAATTCACAATCTATTCTCTGAAATTATTTGTATTCTCTACAGTGAACATCGATGCTGGCTATCTGTTCAATTTGTATGACATTTCTTTATTTTCCATAGTCATGGCAAGATCAACACTCCAGAGGACAAACTCTCACTTTATTTACATTTTTTTTAAAAATGCAAATAGAGACTCTTGCTGTTTGTTTTTATATTTCAAGCTAGCTTTTTTTTGCACTCTAATTGCTCCCTCCTTATTAATCTATCAGTCATTATTTACTATTCTTTGTACTTTGTTCAATCTTCTTGTTTTGCCATTCACTTTGGTGTAATTATAACACTTTCTTTCAATTTCTTACGATCTTAACTTCCTTCATAGGTACATTCTTCCTTGGAGTTTTTCTTTTCTCTCTTTCACTCAAATAAACTTTTGTTGATAGTTCTGAAACATCTCCTAAAATGTCTGTTGCTGCATCTCTACTATCCTATTGGTAACCTACTTTGCAGGTCACCGTGGCTCTGTCTTTATGCCATTGTAATCGTCCTTATTTAATTTTAAAATAGTTGTCTTAGATCCATTCTTCTCACCTTCAAACTGAACATGATATTCCACCATATTATGAGTACATTATCTTGGGATGCTTTAATGGTGAGGTAATCACTTAATCCTATCTTATATCACATTGTCCTCATTATTTTTAATTGGAGTTATATTTATAATTGTTACTTAAATAATTGTTATTGCATTATATTCCGACACTTTGGTCACATTTTTCTGTCTTGGACGCATGTATCAGTAAGTCATCCACAATGCACATGTCTTAATGTCTTCTATTAAACATCATTCTCCAAAACATTTCTGCTGCAGATGTAACTCCAAAGCTAATGTCAGAAGAGTGTTTTGAATGTGTTTGGCAATCTGGATTTTTCATCCAAGGTTGACTGCATAGTCCATTGTAAGTACTCAGTTTGGTAGATAGGGTACAATTGTTAGCTTTGCTAGGTTCTCACTTGCTAAAGTAACTGGGTGAGTGGATCTTTCAACTGTCTCATTTAAACTCAGCTTAATCCATGGATAGATACTTTCCCCTTTGGAATGGTAGCCATACCTGAATGTCATCTCATTGGCATTATAACTAGTGAGATAATTCCCTGCTATTGAGCCTTATCTATTTCAACTTAAATTTCGTTCAAGTGTGGGTGAGGGGCTTTCTTCAGAGTGAAGAAGCAAATTGGATTTTTACCATCTCAGAAAATTGTGTTTTTTTCTTTAAGTTTCCCAACCCAACAACAATTTTGTTAACTAATTTTAAAATTCATTTTTGTGCTCAGCGTCAACAATCTCATTGATTGTGTAGATCAATCTCAGCCCTCCCACTTAGTCAAGAATATTCCTGATTTTGAATAATGCACAGAGGTTCAAGGAATTCTTGGCTTTATTTTTATTATTTCAGAATCACCAAGTTCTTGACTTTTACTTTAAGTTAGATTCATCCAAGATCTTGTAATTTAATGGACAAGAGTTGCAAAGTTGTTTGGTTCAGTCATTTTATTTGGGTGGATGGTAATGAAACCCTAGAAACTGTATCTAAATTCTATGGTGTATCAACCCACTAATAGTTTAAAACTCCAAGACTAGTTTCCAGTTTCTGATACTTTCCTTAAGAAGATCCTGGTCTATTCTTGTGGTTCTTCATCCTCGGGTCTTCAAGCAGTGTTGTTGCATTAAGAATTTTTCCCTTTGTTTGCAGGTTTTCTGTAATTTACAGTGACAGGCTGCTTTAAAATGAATGATTTAGCCATAGTTGTGGCACTCTGTACCCCTTGCTGGATATTCCTCATATATTTGTGGCATGTTCTGACCACACTGATGAAATTTTAAAAAGTGGGGTGCATTTTTCCCCATGTTGACAGGCTGAGGTTTTCATTCTGTTCCCCTTCTGTGGCCTGCAAGTTGAATTGTTTCAGTCATTTTCTTCCATGGGGCTTTTCCTGTCTCATGCAGGAATACCTAATTGTGTTTCCTGACCTCTGTTTATCTTACAATTTGAACTGCTTTGTCCAAAGAATATACTTCCTAGTCTGCAAGAGGGCTGATAACACTGTCAATGATTCAGTCACAGATTAAATGGATTTAACAGTTAAATTTCTGTCAGTGCTTTTTCTTATAGCTTGTAAAGAATATTAATAAGTTAATACATTTCTTACCAACACATCATTAGCAATGGTGCCCAGAGTATTAAGTTGCCTGTCCTTTCTTATCCTACTTATCCAAGCCTGAAGCCATTCTATGCCTGTAAACTCTTTTAATTTTCCCTTTCCTAGGAATGCCGTAGACATCCCATCGCCTGGAATATTTCTGGAAAACATTCTATATTTCTTCTGAGCCCTAGAATTGCTCCTACATTGGTTAGTGCTGCTTCAGACGTTGCCTGCTGTGGTATTCCAGCTCTCTACTGCTGTTCTTGCGATTTTCTAATATCCTCGTGAGTCTTTGTATTTTTAGCCTTTCTTCCATAACCTCAACTTTCTCTTTTTCTCCCTTTTTTTCTTGCTGACATCAAATTTTGTTGCATGGTTGGATTCTTGAGTGTTATTTGGTCTAACCTCCCAAAGATTGCTGCTTACATGCACAGTCATTTTTATGCAAGAGCTGTGTATTTACAGCTAAATATTTACCTATATTGGACCTTTACACAAAGAGTAACACACATAAGGATTAGTGTATTTAAAGCAGAGATGAGGAAGAATTGCTTCTCTGTAAAGGTCGTGAATCTGTGGAACTCAATACTTCAGAATGCGATGCGTGCCAGGACTCTGAGTAAATGTAGGTGGGATTTTTAAATAGAATTGGGTTGAAGTGCTTTGGAGAGGAGTCAGGAAGGTGGAGTTGAGACCAGGATGAGATCAGCGGTGACCTTATTAAGTGACAGAACCAACCTGAGGGGCTGAGTTGCCTATTCCTGCTCCTAATAGTTAGGTTCCTATGTTTGAGCTTCGGTCTCCTTCCAGATTTCCCTACTTAGTCATATGACTCTGACTTTGCTATTACATCATCTTTGTGTATGCTTCTTAATCCCATTATTCAAAGTTGCCTCCTCAAAAAAATCACTAAATGCAGCTTCCCTTGACAAATGCACAATGACTATACTTGACCAAACAATAGCAACAACCTTAATATAATGCATTGTCCTAAGGGGCTTTATAGATTCACCAAAAAGCAAAATTTGAGACTGACCTACATAAGAGAATATTGAGACAAATGACTAAGCCTTGGCAAATGGAGTCAGTTTTCTGGGCAGCTTTAATGAAGAAGAAGGGCTGAGAAAATTCCAGAGCCCTAGTACTTTGACAACTGAAAGCATGGCCACTAATGCTGGAACAATTAAAATTGGGGATGCTTGAGTTTTTTTTTCATATCGTTCATTGGGATATGAATGTTACTAGCTAGGCCAGCTTTTATTGTCCAGCCTTAAGTGCCCAGAGAAGAGTTAAGAGTGAACTGCATTGCTATGGGTGTGGAGTCACAAGTAGGCCAGAATATCGGGGTGGCAGATTTCCATCTCTAAAGGACATTCATGTGCTAGTTGAATTCTTAAAACAATCGCCAATAGTTACATGGTCACTACTGGACAAGCATTCTTGTTATTATTCCAGATCAATTTTTAATTGATTTCATATTTCACCATCTGCCGTGGTGGGACTCAAACCCATGCCCTACAGAATATTAGTCTGGGGTTCTGCCTCTCTAGTTCAGTGACATTACTACTACACCACCAACTTCCCAAAGGGTATTAATGAATCAGAAAGGTTTTTTATGACAGTTGGCAATAGTCTCATGGTCATCGTTACTCTTGCAATTCCACATTTTAAAAATGATTAGCTTTTAAAATGAAATTTGTGAACCCAGGTCAACACACAGTTTCCTGTATTGTAACAGTGAATTTGCTTCAAAAGTACTAAATTGGGTGTAAAATACTTTGTGGAGATGTGCTTGTGCAAGACACTAACGAGTTGTAATTTTTGTAATTGTCCACAAATTTGGATATATGCTGCCCATGATCTGAGCAGCATGTCAGAATTGTCTTTCTGTGTTTTAATAGGCTCTGTGTTCAAGTTAACGGTTGACATTGAACAACTAAACGTGGTCCCGGTCCTGGTTAAGAAATCGATCAGGAATTGTCTACTGCTGTCTGTCACAAACCTACCTTCACTGATCACTGACCTTAAGGTTGGCTTTATTGGAAGTCTTGTAAATAGGGCACAAGTGTTTTGTTTACTCTGCAGACTGATAATGAAATCAGGTGCATCAAGACATTCTTCAGGGTAATGACTACACTGATTAGATAATTTCTCACTGTGTATCACTCAAACTCATGGAATATCATAAAGTGATCACTCTTGGCCCAGTTTACCTCTGAATACTCTGGAACAGAGAGGTATATCAGAGGCTTGAGCAACAGATAAAGCTAATGGTTTCAAGTTTGTGCCAAGCATTAGCAGCACAAATAGCATTTGGCACTAATGGGAAACTGAGATCAGTTTGTGGAGGACAGATATCTTTGAGAGTTGGAAGAGGTTACACATATAGTGAGGCTATAAAGATATCTGAAAGCAAAGATGATTTTGTTTTTAAGTTAAGGCATGCTTAACTTGAAACCAATGTATGCTAGCAAGTCCAGAGATAATGAATGAATAGACTACAGACAGAAGAGTTTTGATGATCTCGCATTCATCAAAGGTGGAATGTGGGATCCTTTCTCAGAGATCACTGAAATAATCGAGGCCAGAAAAATCAGAGGCATACCTGAGGATCTCAGCAACATGGGAGCTGAGGCAGGGAGAACATTAGGTAACGTTACACAAGTGGAAATAGGAACTCCTAGTGATGATACAGATATGTGGTTAAAGGCTTATCTTGGATTCAAATATCAGAGCAAAGTTGCATCATGCCTGGTTCAGACTCTGATAATTGCCTGGGTGTGTGTTGGAATTAATGCCTAAAGAGTGATTTGCAGCAGGAATGAAGAATGATGGCATCACTCATCCAAAAATGTTATTGGGAGAAATTGCTGATCACCCAGCACTAGCTATCAGCCAGTAGGTGGATGGTTTAGGGAAAGTGGAATCAGGAAAGGGTTAGTGAGTTGTCTGCTGCATCTGCGTGCTTGATTTCAGCAACAGGTTCAGGAGGACACTCAGGTCTCATTGATCATTCACCTCACTCAATTTACAGTCATTCAGATAATAATCTACCTTCCTATTTTTGATACCAAGGTGGATAATCTCACTTTTATCCACTTTATACCGCATCTGCTATGCATTTTTCCACACATTCAGCCTGCCCAAACCACATTGAAACATCTCTGCCTCCTCCTCACAGCTCAACCTTCCACCCAACTTGGTGTTGAAAATTAGTTTGTTAATCTTCTCTCTTTTGAAACAACGTTACAATATTAGCAATTTTCTAATGTTTTAGCATGATGCAAGTAGCTGGAGGGAATTGGAAAATGAAGATCAGAACCTTCATTATTCTCCTTCCTTGCTTTGCTTTACAGTCTGAGATATGTTTTATCCAGACTGGTGAGTTCCCAGTTTCAACAATTCTAAACTCCTCAATATTTCCTTCTTATGCTTGTCACATCCAATATGTTCAGTCCTCTTCCTCAATTATAATCTGGATAACACCTCCCTCCTTTATGAAGATGGATGCATCAAAACCATGACATGTCTCCAAACAACACAGTTCATTTTGGCCTTTAGTAGCCTTATCTTTTCCTTTGTTTTCTCTTTGTTCTTTATAAAGTTATAAAACTTCTAGGAAACATGCTGTTAAACCTGAAAGGGTGCAGAAAAGATATACCAAGATGTTGGAGCATTTAAGCTATATCGAGAGGCTGAATAAGGTGGGGCTTTTTCCCTGGAAGTCAGAGGCTGAGAGGTGACCTTATAGTGGTTAATAAAATCATAAGGGGCATGGACAAGGCGAATAGTCAAGGTTTTTTACCCCAGGGTAGGTGGAGTCCAAAACTAAAGGAATGGGTTTAATGTGAGAGGGCAAAGATTTAACAGGGACCGAAGGGGAAATCTTTTCATGCAAAGAGTGATGCGTTTATGGAATGAGATGCCAGAGGGTGTGCTGGAGGCTAGCACAACTGCAACATTTCAAAGGCATCTGAGTGGGTACATGAATAAAAAGAGTTTAGAGGGATTTGGCCCAAATGCTGGCAAATGGGGCTAGATTAATTCAGGATCTCTGGCCAGTGTGGATGAGTTGAACTGAAGGGTCTCTTTCTATGCTGTGTTACTCTATGACTCTATCTTGGCTTTCCCTTGATTTCACTCGCAGATATTTTTAATGGTCTGAGTTTGCTTTCCTAATTTCTTTTTCAATTTTACCCTCGCACTTTTTATACAACTCCAGGCTTCCGCAGTGCTGCATTCACAGTAACCAACAAATGTTTCCCTTTAACTTTTTAAATGTTGGGTGAAAGTGGAAGGTGGGGGGAGGTAGTTAACTTAAAGGTTAATATCTTTTCCATAAACATTGTATCGATCAATACAAAAAACCCACATATTGTGCACTAAGATTTATTGAAAGAAAACTACACAGACTGTTCCAACGCTCCCACTCAAAATATCTGGACTCAGGTTGCCCAAGGATAACTAAAGATGCTAAACACAAAAACATCAGCAGGTCAATAGATTCAATGTCATTAATGAAGTTGATAAAGTTAATTCAGGTTAAATTTGGTGTAAAATAGAGAAGAAGAAATGTTCTTCCAATAAAGGACAGGCATCTAAGTCATTTTTTTTAACAGGACATCAGTTGTATTTCTGAATAAGATAGGAACGACATTGTGAACTTGTAACACCTTTTACGTCAGCGGCTGATTCCAAAACCAATGAAGGACTTTTAAAAATATCATCAGGCTGAAATATAAAGAAATGCAGCAGTCTATTCATGCAAAAGACTCCACCAACAGAAATGAAACAAAGAGTCCATTTTTGGTGGCACTGATTGAGGGATGAAATTTGTCAAGATACCGAAAGAAAATCCAATTATTTGCAAATTATCATGAGATTTTATTCCATCTATTAGGGACAATTTAGTCCTTGGCTAATGTTTCTATTAATAAGATGACACCTCCAAAAGGTATTGCACTAAGTTGTCAGCCTAGAGTAGGGTAGAGTGACAAGGGGTTAGGGCAAGTTGAGCTCAAATATCATACATCTTTTTCCGACTGTACGGTTCTCAAAGGGAAACATTCAAACACAGGACGCAATAAAATAAATTTGAAGAGAACGGCAAATATAGAGATGTGCATCTCAAGAGCAAATAATTTGTCGGAATGTCTGAGAATCTTAAGGGGCCTCTTCGCATTCATGTTTTTTTCTAAGTATGTGTTACCATATCAATCTGGAGGGATTTGGTTATTTTAATATTCCTCCTTCTCTTTGCATAGCATATTTGATAAGACGTGAGTCCAGACAAAATCTGCAGTTGGGAAATATTATTTATTTTTATCAAAGATCAAATATATTTGTAACATTGTTGGATCATCTGGAAGAAAGTTCCAAGGAGAACGATGTCTGGGGATGAGTTTTGGGGGCTTGCACATGACCTGTTCAATGGTAACACCCTAAGAGAGATACAGAGTCAAATATTATTATGGTTCCACCCTGCACATCAACCGTCAAAAATATATTATTATAAGGTTGTTGATTTGTTCGTCAAACTGTAAGCTTGGTTTGCAAATGTTTCGTCACTATACTAAGTAACACCATCAATGTGCCTCCGATGAAGCATCATTAGTCTGTCCCATTATTTATGTAGGTGCAGTCTGATGTGGTGGTTGGCCTCATTTCCAGTTCTGCTTCATAGTGGTTGGTTTATGGGGTTTATTTCCACATGTTTGTTGATGGAGTTCCGGGTTGACTACCAGGCCTCTAGGAAATCCTGTGCATGTCTTTGGTTGGATTTCTTAGAGAGGCCTGGTATTTAACCCTGAACTCCATCAACAAACATGTGGAAATAAACCCCATATACCAACCACTATGAAGCAGAACCGGAAATGAGGCCTACCACCACATCAGACTTGACCACATAAATGACAAGCAGGGCACATCAATGACACTTCCTTGGAGGTGCACCGATGATGTTACCTAGTATGGTGATGAAACATCTGCAAACCAACCTACAGCTTGGCGAACAAATCAACAACCTCATCCAAAACCCGAGCTACATGTCTTCTCAAAAACTTTAAATGTATTATTATGCCACCACGATAGATGCATTAACAGTCACAAAATGTACCTTTTTCTCCTTTAGGTCAACTAATTTCGGATCAAAGCTGTTCACAGATGTGCAAAATTTTCTGAACGTTTGTATCCTAAATGAAAGTATTCGGGATTCCTGCTCTCAAAACTTCCCCCAAGTGTGAATTAGTGAATTTGATTTGTTTCTGTGGTTGACATCTGTTTACAGGCTTTCAAGAAAGCGCTTCAAAAAAAAGCATTTTTCGTCAATGGAAAGGCAGTTTTCTAGAAATCTTTTATACACATTCACAAGTTCAAAATAATTTTCAATTTACCAAGAAATGGATAAATGTAAACCATGAAGCTATCAAACAGTTCTGTATCCTGCTTTAAAGTTGTTTTCAAGTATTTACAATGAAGTCATTCACAGGTACAGGACTAGACACAGTTACAAAAAAAAATGTCTACACTTTGTGGTAAACATAATTTCAGCTGTGTTAATAAAACTGCACCAGCTAACCACACAAAAACATTATGTAATATTTTTTGAGGCAGGAGAAAGAAATAAACAATGATGTGTGAAAGCACTGCCTGGTTGTACTAGTCTATATTCAATATTATTAAACAATTTATTATTAAACAAATACACCTGAACAAAAATTGACACATGCTTCACTTGCAAAAATCAATGTAATTCTGAGCAAAATTTATGGCAAGATTGTGCCTAGCTTACAAACCTTAGCTTTTCTTTTATTTAGTCATGAGGTGAGGGCATCACAGGCCATGCCAGAATTTATTACCTATCCGTAATTGCCCACAGGGCTGTTAAGAGTCAACCATATTGCTGTGGGTCTGGAGTCACAGGTAGGCCAGATCAGGTAGGAATAGCAGATTCCTTCCCCAAAGGGCATTAGTGAAACAGATGGGTTTCTCCCCAATAATTGGCAACAGATTCATAATCATCATTAGACCTTTACTTCCAGATTTTCTTTATAAGTCAGATGCAAACTCCCCCATCTACCATGGCAGGATTTGAACCCAGCTCCTCAGAACATCATCTAGGTCAACAATCCAGCCATAATATCTCTAGGTTCTCCCCTCCAGATGCAGCTCTATCTTTTAATCCTCCTTAGATCTTAGATACTAAGGTCAGAAAATTGATGAGCAGCATGCCAATTAAAATAGGAAAAGGAATGCTCATTTTATTCAATATTTTATGTCCTTTGTAATAGTGTATCACCTCATACTATTCAATGGGGAAATAAATTAGCATTCAAGTAACCACCAAATATTGTTGGGGGATGTCAGTTATTTTTATTCCATAAAGTAATGTTACCTTTTCATCAAAAACATGTAGTCTCTGTAAAAGATTGTATATTTTTCTTTTTTGAGGAGTTCTGTAACATTAAATGGAATTTGGACAGCTGTAACCAAATACCAGGAAAAGATTTTGTGCCTATGAATTCACGTGTTGTATGTTGTTAAGCTGTGCAACAAAATGTTGCTTTATGAAAGCAAAAAGAGGGAAAATTCAAAACTGAATGACACCAAGAATTTTGAGTTATAAACGGGTCCCAGTGACCAGTGGGGTACCACAAGGTTCGGTGCTGGGGCCGCAGCTGTTTACGATATATATTACTGATATAGACGAAGGCATTAGAAGTAATATTAGCAAATTTGCTGATGACACAAAGCTGGGTGGCAGGGTGAAATGTGAGGAGGATGTTATGAGAATACAGGGTGACTTGGACAGGCTCGGTGAGTGGACGGATGTATGGCAGATGCAGTTTAATGTGGATAAATGTGTGGTTATACACTTTGGTGGCAAGAACAGGAAGGCAGATTACTATCTCAAAGGAATCAAGTTAGGTAAAGGAGAAGTACAATGAGATCTAAGAGTTCTTGTACATCAGTCAATGAAAGCAAGCATGCAGGTACAGCAGGTAGTGAAGAAAGCTAGTAGCATGCTGGCCTTCATCACAAGAGGAATTGAGTATAAGAGCAAAGAGGTCCTTCTGCAGCTGTACAGGGCCCTGGTGAGACCGCACCTGGAGTATTGTGTGCAGTTTTGGTCTCCCAATTTGAGGAAGGACATTCTTGCCATTGAGGGAGTGAAGCGTAGGTTCACAAGGTCAATTCCCGGAATGGCGGGACTATCATATGTTGAAAGATTGGAGCGACTGGGCTTGTATACCCTTGAGTTTAGAAGGATGAGAGGGGATCTGATTAAGACATATAAGATTATTAAGGGATTGGACACTGTGGAAGCAGGAAGCATGTTTCCGCTGATGGGTGAGTCCAGGACCAGAGGACACCGTTTAAAAATAAGGGATAGGCCATTTAGAACAGAGTTGAGGAAAAACTTCTTCACCCAGAGAGTAGTGGATATATGGAATGCTCTACCCCAGAAGGCAGTGGAGGCCAACTCTCTGGATGCTTTCAAGAAAGAGGTAGACAGAGCTCTTAAAGATAGTGGAATCAAGGTTTATGAGGATAAGGCAGGAACAGGATACTGATTGTGGATGATCAGCCATGATCATAATGAATGGTGGTGCTGGCTCGAAGGACCGAATGGCCTACTCCAGCACCTGTTGTCTATTGTCTATAAATGCTGACTAACAATAGTTCTCTGACTGGTTGAGCTCAGAGTGTTAAAAAAGTAAGTGCTAAAGGCAGAAGAGAGTGAAAAACATACAAAAACTGCAGATAGAAAGCATCTCTCTCTCTCTCTGCATGTAGGGAAAGAAACAGAATTCCCAGGGAAGCTTTAAAGAAATAATGCACACAAGAAAAGGCCTAAGTTCACCTGGTTAACCATCAAATTACAGGATGGCCATCACCCATGTACACAACTGCACATCATCATTGCAAAAATTCAAAGAATTGTGAGGAAAATAACTTTCCACCTTGTAGTCAGGACTTTTGATAATTTACCCTACATATTTTCTAGTGTATATATTAAACCATTTGTCTTTAATCTGAATCGTTATTGATTGTATATACATTTTGTGATTTTGAAGAGGTACAATTGAAGTTACATAAATTATGAATCATTTCCTTTCAATGTTCTTGTTAAAATTAGATGTGTTACAATAAATTGAAGTAACCTGGTGTGAGTTGCTATTGTCCTGAGTGGTCAGTCAGGCAAATTGGTTTTTATTTGGTCTCACTGGAATTTTATGTGTTTTCACATTTTGTGACAGCATGAGGAATAGTGGGGCATGGGCTGCACACATTCCAGTTCAGTCATGACTTTTCTCTTAGATTTGGGTGCTGTTCCTAGGTGAAACAAATGGGCCACCATACTTTCTGGTGACACTAAACTGTCTTTGCATGTGTTTTTAATCAAACTTACATAAAGTGGCACATTTTTATGGCCTTGTTAACCAAACCTGATGCTGGTTATCTCTGGTTTTAATATCTCATGACCTGCTAATGGAGAATTAAAGCGTCAGTTTTAACTCATAACTTTCTACAGTTCTCTTTTCTAATTTTCTACCAACTCACCAGAAGTTTAAGACTATGGCTGGAGTAAGTCACTACCCACTATCCATCATCTACTTACTGCAATCGTCTGCCCTATTCTGAACAGCCCCGTTTTACTGTGAAGTCCTAAAACAAATTACAATTATACAAGTATAATTATAAAAGTACACTTGCTTTGGTTAGGTTTGAGCTGGTTATTTTCCAGCAGGTGTTGAAATGCTATTTCTACCTGAACTTGTTTTTCCAAGATTAAATGGTAAGGATGTTGCTTTATTGGTACTGGTTACCCTAAATCTACATCATACCTATCTAACATAATGCATCCGAGTAATTTCCCTGATTTTTCTATCTACCCATGATCACAACTCACTGGAGTGCTGTACTGGAAACCAAGCCCCACTATTCCCAGAGTTATGACAAATTGGCCTGAGCGGCTGGCACTGCTGCCTCACACAAAACCAGAGTCATGTGTTTGAGTCGACCTCCAGTGACTGTGTGGAGTTTGCTCATTCTTCCTATATCTACATATGCATCCTCTGGGCGCTCTGGTTTCCTCCCACAGTCCAAAAATATGCAGTTTAAATGGTTGGCCTTGCGAAATGCACGGTTGCGGGGATGGGATGGGTCTAGCTGGGACACGATTTGGAGGGGTGGTGTGGACTCAATGGTCCAAATGACCTGCTTCCACACTTTAGAGAATCTTTGATATTTGAAGATGTAATGAAATTTCCAAACATCCCAATTTGCCTCTGAATCACTGCTGCTCAGGATAAAAGCAAACTGTGCTAGGTTTTTCTTAATAATAATAAAAACTGTCCGTTCGTGGTAACACTCCTCACTTTAACAAAAACAGTAAAGGATCAGGATTTCAAATTCTTGTCACTTGATCTTTAGCTCTTTTGAGTTCACACAAATACAGACACTCAAAGAACACCAAACAAATTCAAATATTGCCAGTGGACACGGAATGTCAGAGGAAGTGATTTCTGCATCGCCAAAGCAAAAATCACAGAACTAGATGCATTGGTTCCATAGTCCCTTTAATTTTAAGTGCCTCACTGTTATTTGCTCAGCCTTGCTCAGTTCTTTGTTCAGAGTTGCTTGGTTGGTTCCATGATCCCACTTCCTACAGACTAAGGGGGTGGCCATGGGCACCCGCATGGGCCCCAGCTATGCCTGCCTCTTTGTAGGTTACGTGGAACAGTCCCTCTTCCGCACCTACACAGGCCCCAAACCCCACCTCTTCCTCCGGTACATTGATGACTGTATCGGCGCCGCCTCTTGCTCCCCAGAGGAGCTCGAACAGTTCATCCACTTCACCAACACCTTCCACCCCAACCTTCAGTTCACCTGGGCCATCTCCAGCACATCCCTCACCTTCCTGGACCTCTCAGTCTCCATCTCAGGCAACCAGCTTGTAACTGATGCCCATTTCAAGCCCACCGACTCCCACAGCTACCTAGAATACACCTCCTCCCACCCACCCTCCTGCAAAAATTCCATCCCCTATTCCCAATTCCTCCGCCTCCGCCGCATCTACTCCCACGATAAGACATTCCACTCCCGCACATCCCAGATGTCCATGTTCTTTAAGGACCGCAACTTTCCCCCCACAGTGATCGAGAACGCCCTTGACCGCGTCTCCCGTATTTCCCGCAACACATCCCTCACACCCCGCCCCCGCCACAACCACCCTAAGAGGATCCCCCTCGTTCTCACACACCACCCTACCAACCTCCGGATACAACGCATCATCCTCCGACACTTCCGCCATTTACAATCCGACCCCACCACCCAAGACATTTTTCCATCCCCTCCCCTGTCTGCTTTCCGGAGAGACCACTCTCTCCGTGACTCCCTTGTTCGCTCCACACTGCCCTCCAACCCCACCACACCCGGCACCTTCCCCTGCAACCGCAGGAAATGCTGCACTTGCCCCCACACCTCCTCCCTCACCCCTATCCCAGGCCCCAAGATGACATTCCACATTAAGCAGAGATTCACCTGCACATCTGCCAATGTGGTATACTGCATCCACTGTACCCGGTGCGGCCTCCTCTACATTGGGGAAACCAAGCGGAGGCTTGGGGACCGCTTTTCAGAACACCTCCGCTCAGTTCGCAACAAACAACTGCACCTCCCAGCCGCAAACCATTTCCACTCCCCCTCCCATTCTCTCGATGACATGTCCATCATGGGCCTCCTGCACTGCCTCAATGATGCCACCCGAAGGTTGCAGGAACAGCAACTCATATTCCGCCTGGGAACCCTGCAGCCATATGGTATCAATGTGGACTTCACCAGTTTCAAAATCTCCCCTTCCCCTACTGCATCCCTAAACCAGCCTAGTTCGTCCCCTCCCCCCACTGCACCACACAACCAGCCCAGCTCTTGCCCCCCACCCACTGCATCCCAAAACCAGTCCAACCTGTCTCTGCCTCCCTAACCGGTTCTTCCTCTCACCCATCCCTTCCTCCCACCCCAAGCCGCACCCCCAGCTACCTACTAACCTCATCCCACCTCCTTGACCTGTCCGTCTTCCCTGGACTGACCTATCCCCTCCCTACCTCCCCACCTATACTCTCCTCTCTACCTATCTTCTTTACTCTCCATCTTCGGTCCGCCTCCCCCTCTCTCCCTATTTATTCCAGTTCCCTCTCCCCATCCCCCTCTCTGATGAAGGGTCTAGGCCCGAAACGTCAGCTTTTGTGCTCCTGAGATGCTGCTTGGCCTGCTGTGTTCATCCAGCCTCACATTTTGTTGTCTTGGCTCCATGTACTTGCTGGTTGTCTTTGGGCTTTAGAACTGTTTACTTTAATGTTTCCAAATGCATTTTTCCAGTTCCTTCAACAGAACATTGGAAAAAGGGCAACTTTACAGAGAAGGATGTGGAGGGGAATGTCTGATGCTGCTAACTTCAGGAGGTCTCGTGGCTTAAAACAAAATAAAAGAAAATTAAGCATAGAAACAGACCCTTTGGCCCTCCAAGCCAGCACTAACATGCTGCCTATCACAACTAAAACCCTCTAACTTTCTGAGGACCGTATCCTTCTATTCCCATCCTAATCATGTATTTGTCGAGATGCCCTTTACAAGTCACTATTGTGTCTGCTTCCACTACCTCCCCCGGCAGCGAGTTCCAGGCACCCACCATCATCTGTGTAAAAAACTTGTCTCATACGTCACCTTTAAACCTTGCCCCTCACACCTTAAACCCATTGCCCCTCATAGCTGACTCTTCCAGCCTTGGAAAAAGCTTCTCACTGTTCAGTTTGCAAAATGACCTTCATAATCTTGTAGACCTCTATCGGGTTGCCCCTCAACCTCTGTCGTTCCAGTGAGAACAATGCAAGTTTCACCACCCTCTCCTCATAGCTAATGCCCATCCTAACAGGCAACATTTAGATAAATCTTTTCTGTACCCTCTCCAAAGCCACCACACCCTTCTGGAAGTGTGAAAATTGGACACAGTATTCCAAATTTTTCCTAACTAAGGTTCTATAAAGCTGCAACATTATCTGCCAATTTTTAAACTCAATGCCCTGACCGATGAAGGCAAGCATGCCATATACCTTATTTAAAAACAAAGTTCCCATAAAAGCTCAGCAGATCTGGCAGCATCTGTGAAGGAGAAAACAGAGTTAACATTTCAGGTCCAGTGACCCTTCCTCAGAACTGATGGTGGCTGGGAAAACCAAATGCCTTGTTGACTATCTTTTCCACCTGCGTTGCCACTTTTAGTGACCTGTGTACCTGTACACCCAGATCCATCTGCCTATCAGTACTGTTAAGGGTTCCGCCATTTACTGTATATTTCCCATCCGGATTAGGCCTGCCAAAATGCATTACCACAGATTTTTCAGGATAAAACTCCATCTGCCATCTCTCTGCCCAAGTCACCAACCGATCTATATCCAGCTCTATCCTTTGAAGGTCCTCATCACTCTCCACAATTCCACCAGTCTTTGTATGGTTGACAAACTTTCTAATCAGACCAGTTACATTCCCCTACAAAACATTAAAAATATTACAAACAGCAAGGGTCCCAACACTGATCCCTGAGGAACGTCACTAGTCACAGCCCTCCATTCAGAAACTTCTCTCTCAGTCCTTTCATAAGGTCTATATTAAACTGCAAGTGACTAATCAGAGGCTTGTTGCTATGCTGATTTCTCCTGTACTCAAAAGAATAGGTGCCAATGGAAAACCAGACTGTCTCTGGGCAAAATGGTCCTGAATACTCTCAGGTAGTGCTGATTTGTCTGGATATGCTGACCCAGGAATTTATGTTGTTTCACATGCACTAGCTTTTGCAGGGTTGTAAACAGCTCCTTTTTATTTTTTTTAAAAGCAGTGTCCAATATTCTCATTTCCAGTTATAGTCCTAATATTAAATGTAAAAATAAAAACTTGGTCTCTTACATACTTCCATCATTTATGGAAATGTGTTATGTCTCACTGCGTTACCACACTGTAAATTAAGCTGTGCGATTTCTGGAATCATTGTAAAACTTCAGAATTTTGAAACGTAAGCAAAACTCCCAACTTACCCATCTTTTAGAACCTGGCTAACAGAAAATGTGAACCAATTTTCAGTATTTATCATAATTAATCATTTCTCACAAATAAATTGTTGAACTACAGACAAACAATTATAAATACTGGTTGAAATATAATTTTACTACTTACAACTCTAACCCCCTTGTAAACCCCATTTCTACACACATAAACAGAAGGAGAAACGTGGGTGTAAACAACAGAGGGAAAGGCTGGGAAAGGAGTTTAGCTTTCCTTGTTACAGGGTTTGCTGAGTTCATTCTCCGGATGATCACAATGCAATTCCTCGATCTTCCTTCTCCAGGTACTCTTGTCTGTTTGCAGGAGGCACAGGGTGACTGGCTCACACTCATGACAATCTGTGACTTACCAAATAAATATACATAAATCAATAAATGCATAAATACCTTAGTTACCAAATAAAAATCAGAGCATGCAACAACTGGAAAGGGGAAATGAATTAGCTCCTTTCAGGCTTAAGATGCTTTTTACTGCAACGTAAAAACAATCTTCTCTAGAGGTCAGATGGTTTTTGCCAAAAAATTCATACTCCCAAGCTGTTTGGCTACCTGGGATCCAATTGCACAGCTGTTTGTGAGAAAAAGCATTTGTCACTGGTAACTGGTCATTAATCCATAGATCAGTCAGTTACTTGTTATCAGTCAAAGATCCATTTGTGCACACCCCTTGGCTCCAGCACACCTGCAAATGCAGTTTCCAGTACTGCTGGACAAGCATGCCAGGTCCCTTGTTTATGAAGAGTGCAGCAACAGTTTGACAATATTTTTTTCTTTTTCAAACTGCTCCTTTCACATTTAGTCCACACTTTAAAATGCAGACAAATTAAAAAGAAAAGGTCTTTATAAATTAAATACTGTTATGGACCCAACCAGACCCCCTCAAAGTATTTTAAGAAGGTAGCCTAGACTCTATCTTTTCATATTTTAAAGGTAGATGTGAATTGCATGTTCCAAATGTGATGCAATTGGCCAAACTACTCGATGTTAGGCAAAACACAATTTACTCAAACTCTACAGTTAAAATTCAAACAAAAGGAAGTGGAATTTAGAATATCTTAAATATTGAAAAATGTAACAGAATAATAGATACAGTACCTATTACTAATTAACTGTCCCAATATAGCAACATCCCAAAAACACGCGCATTAGCAAAAAGGTAACTTCAAACAGATTCATACTTTTTTTTTAGAAACTGTGATGCTGTAAATCAGAAACAAAACTAAAAATTGCTGGAAAAGTTCAGCAGGTTTGGCAGCACCAGTAGCAAGAAATCAGTGCAAATGTTCTGGGTTGAGTACCTCTTCCTCAGAACTGATGGTAGCTAGGATAATGAGATAGTAGGAACTGCAGATGCTGGAGAATCTGAGAAAACAAGGTGTAGAGCTGGATGAACACTACAGGCCAAGCAGCATCAGAGGAGCAGGAAGGCTGACGTTTCAGGCCTAGTCCCTTCTTCATTTTTCTGAAGAAGGGTCTAGGCCCAAAATGTCAGCCTTCCTGCTCCTCTGATGCTGCTTGGCCTGTTGTGTTCATTCAGCTCTACACCTTGTTATCTCAGTAGCTAGGAAGATATTAGTTCAGAAGATAGAGTGGTGTAGGGGGGTAAAGAGTAATAATAGTTTGGGATGGAGTCCAAAGAGAGAGAAGAGCAGTTAGACAAAGGAGTGAATGACAATCTGACTGGGAGGGTGAACAGCTGTTAATGAGGACCATTAGTGATTAATAATTGGTTGTATGTAATAGTAGGCTGTGTGATAACAAGGCCTGGTTGTGGGAATTGGGGTAAGGACATGGGAGAGCGCAAGCCCTAAAGTTATTGAATTCGATATTGAGTCTGGAAGGCTGTAGGCTCCCCAGGTGAAATATGAGGTGTTGTTCTTCCAGCTTGTGCTGACTTTTACTGGAGAACTGCAGCAAGCCTGAGACAGAGATGCTGGCCAGGGGAAGAGGGTGATATGTTGAAGTGGCAGACAATTGGAAGCTCAGGGTCCTTTTCTGCGAACAAAACGCAAGTGTTCTGTGAAACAGTCACTCAGTCTTTACTTTATTCCCCCAATGTAGAGGAAACCACATTGTGAGCAGTGCATGCCATAAACTAGATTGTATGAAGTTCAGGTAAAGTGCTGCTTCGGCTGAAAGGTATGTTTGGGCCCTTGGATACGAGGGAGGGAGGATGTAAATGGAGAGGCATTAAACTTTCTGCATCAGAAGGTGCTGTGTGGTGTGGTGGGAGTCAGAGATGGCCTAGGTGAAGGTGAGATAGAAATTGGAAGTGAAGTCGATAAACCTTTCCAATTCCAGAGAGGGAGGCAGTACCCATGATATCATCGACATATTGGAAAAAGAGTTGTGAGTGGGGGCTGAAATATGATTGGAACAAGGAATGTTCCACGTGCCCTACAAAGAAACGGGCAAAACTGGGTCCCATATGCGTACCAAAGGCCACCTCTCTGACATTAAGAAACTGAGAAGACTTAAAAGTAATTTGTTCAGGGTGAGGGAGTGCTCAGCCAGGCAGAGGAGATTGGTGATGGATGGAGAAGGTTCAGGTCTTTGTTCCAGAAAGAAGTAGAGAGCTCTGAGACCAATTGTAAATCAAAAACAAAACAGAAGTTGCCGGAAAAGCTGAGCAGATCTGACAGCATCTGTGAAGAAAAAAAAAATTAGAATTAACGTCTCAGCACCTCATTTTCCACCTGTGGGGCCCTGAAGCCTTCCAGACTCAAGATCAAATTCAATAGCTCTCCCATGTCTTTACCCCAACTGCCCACAACCAGGCCTTGTTATCATATAGCTTGCTATCACATACCAGCAATTGTTAGCAACTAACAGTCTTCATTAACAGCTATTCACCCTTCTAGCCAGAGCATCATCAACTGCTTTGCCTGTCTAACTGCTTTTCTCTCTCTCTGGGCTCTATTCCCACATTTTGTTCACTCCTTACCCCTCTGCTATTCTATCTTCTGCATATGAGCTTACATTTTCCTTGCTACCATCAGTTCTGAGGAAGGATCACTGGACCCAAAATGTTAACTCTGATTTCTCCCCACAGATGCTGCCAGGCCTGTTAATCATTCCCAGCAATTTCTATTTTTGTTACAGATTCTCACATGCAGTTCTCCAATCCAGGAGGAAACAACATGAAAAAAAAGTTTCAGAGAAATTCACAGCTAGAAATCATTTGCTGAAGCTTTCACCTCTTCTGGGACCCCAAACAGCTTCTGACTGCTGAAGCTGAAAAAAAACTACAAAGCTTGATCTGTGAGAATGGCCAATCTTCTTCCATTGTTCCAACTGTATTTAAAAACAAACCTAAAGACCTCCTAAGTTAATTTCTTAAGCAGTTTTCAGTAACCAGTTCATCCCTCTGCTTTTACAAACTGTCTGCAAAAAAAACCCAAGACAAAACATTTTTTTAAAATTGGCAGCATTGTTATAATACTTAATAAATATATTTCATTCCAAATTATCTGTCATCGAGACTACAAAATATAAAATATATCCATTCATCCTCATTCATATTTCCCTCAAATTCTTAGCTTACTCTAACATTTTTGCATACTGTTACATCTTTTCTTCTAGCATATGAACATTTTTTTTACGTTGAATTAAGAAGCTACATCTGAACAATTTAAACTTCTCAATAAAAATTAATGAATTGTTGTCAGTTTTTTGGGTAAATGAGTCTTCAAAATGTTGAAGAGCCAATAATAACCCCGTTTTTCTTTTCTACTGTAGAATACTTATATTGTTTTAATTTCTGACAGAATTACGACACAGGCTTATCTATTCCCAGTTTATCTTGAAACTTCCACAAGCCATTACCAACAAATCCCACTTAAAAGGTTTGTAAATTCACGGGTGGCCATCCTGTTTTATTTATTAGAGTTGTCTGTAGCTTTCGAAGGATCGTTGGCATTCTGCTGACCATACTAATTCACATCTTCATAGCAGAATTTTCAAAGGTACAGCAATTGTGCTGAAGTTAGGCATGAATTTCCAGGGAATTTCACATGCCTGAAAATCTTTTAATTTTTATTTTAATTTTCCATTGAGTTTTAAGAGCAAGGAATCCTTTATGTGTGCTATTCTTCATAGAATCACAATTCCTACAGCGTGGGAGTAAGCCATTCTGCCCATCAAGTCCACACGAACCCTCTGAAGAGCATCCTGTCCAGATTGACACCACTATCCTATTCTTACATTTCCCAAGGCTAATCTACCTAGCCTGCACATCGTGGACACTTTAGCATGGTCAATCCACCTAACCTACACTTCTTTGGACTGTGTGAAGAAACCAGAGCACACAGAGGAATACCCCCACAGGCACAGGGAGAATGTGCAAACTCCACGCAGTCACTGAAAGGTGGAATTGAACCCGGCTCCCTGGCACTGTGAGCCACCAAACCTGCTGTATTCTTGGTAGGTTACCTTAAAAAGATTGATTCTAAGCCAGCTAACTTTCGTTTTCTAAACATGTTCTCTCATCTCTTTACATGTACTTACCAGTGTTACAGTATCTCATAACACTGTCTAAATAAGTTACACGATTCAGTATTTTAGCTTTGATTTCCCTCACACATCTGTAGCTGGAGCTTTTTTCAAACTCAAATGGTATCACTGACATTGGAAATAATCCATTTGGTATAATAAAGGCAGATATTTCTTTAGCTTTGAAGGCAGTGGTACTAGCTAGTAACCCTTCCTCAGATCAATGTTTGAAAAATTGAAGCACTGTCAACATTATCGATACAATGTTCCAACCAAGGAATTAATCTGCTTTAGTTACTGCATTCACCTCTTGATAATCTTTGCAGAATTCTGTTCAGCCATCTGATTTAGGAACTAATATCATGAGTGAACTCCAATTGCTTTGGCTAGGGTCAACCAATTATTTATCGAGCGTGGATTGAATCTTCATTTCCAATTGAGCTTGTCTTTTAAACTCAACAAAGAAGGGTGTTGTTTTATCAACACTGGGTCTCCTATGACCATATTTTGTCAAGTTAACATAGCATATCCAGATATATCTCTACAGATTTCTTTGAATTTTCCACAAAATCTTATTCAAGCTTCTGTTCTCCTTCCTCTAAATATGTTAAGACATCATCTAACTGTTCCATTATTCAATATTGGTTAATCAGACTGTGACGTTTTGCTTTGTGGACTATCTACCTCTTCTTCTATCTCACTGTATTGTTGCTCTCTCCAGAGAGAGGAATATGATTGTCTACACTCAGCTTCAGGACCCCAGCAATTGCAGAAAGCTAACATTAAAAATATTAGTTCTGTGGGAGTATGACCTCACCGATCCAGGCTGCTTCTAGTGCTCCAAATTAAAAAAATAGTCCTCACAAACTGTTCAATTTATTGGTTTTGAGCAGACTGCCTGTCACCTCTGCTTCAACCTTTCTTCATGAAATAAAGGATAAAATGCACCTCTTGAAGCCATGGTAGTCACACTCAATTGAATATTTCTTCATAAACTGGTGAGTGTATTAAAGGTGCTGGTTTGACTATATGTTAAGGTTTCTCTACTACCTCAAATGTATGGCATGCTTAACATAAATGGATCATGTCCTAATGACACTTTAGTGAAGTAAAATGCCTGTTTATTGGTGCTTAAGTTTTCTATATCGTTACATGTTCAGGAATTTCATGTGCAATGCATAACATTTTCCGAAGATATTTGGACAATAACACTATCTGATCAACTACCATTCATTCCTCATCTACAAGTCTGTGATGATGTCTTCACTTCTTCATCAGAACTCCATTGTTAATAAGACAACACTTTGGAACTACTTTAGTCTAAATTTCAGTGCAACCGAACTGAACTAATTTGCTTAAAAGTGATTTCAAGTAACAAAGATTTGTTGTACACTTTTTGTGAATCATCTCCATCATTGTATACATCTACATTTGGTTTGCAGCATTCGTTTGATCTCTGGTGATGAGCTTTGTTCAGCCATTGTGTTCGCTGGTCTCACACACACGATGAAAAAAATAACTGGAACTTATTCCCACAACTCTTTCATCCTTTCCAACCTAACTTGGACTGTCTGTTATTATAGGTCAAGCTATAACTTCCATTTATCCCACTTATTAGCACCTTGACATTCATTGATCTCTCTGGAGTGAAAACTATGTTCTTCTCCAACAAAAAAGAATTAGCGTAGTTTCTGTGTCACTTAATGTAGTTATGGATTTAGCTGCATTACTTCAGGAAATGGGAGTTGCCTTTCCTTCTGGCAAAACAAAATCTCTCAACTATGTGTATACCTCTCCTGCACTCGTGGCACTCTTTAGCTCCAAATTCTTGATTGTAATCAAAAGCTAGATGGTTTGATTTTTTTGGTATTTTCTGTGAAAGTTCCTTTACTGGATTTAGTTTGACAACTCCTAATAATCCTTTGGGCTTTGTTCATAACTTCCAGCATCTGAACAAAGTTGACCAATTATATTTTAATTGGAACACAACGGTCTTCAATTTTCATCCTCAGAACATGCTTTTCTGCTTCAAGGAAGGGATCTTGGGGCATTCCCAGCAGTCCTTCCTTTATCCTGGCTGTATTTGCCTTCCTTTCACTCTCTCATCCTCTATTCTTCTTGGATTGAAGGAAAAAAGCTGTGGTTCTATGGATCAGCTCACAATCATCAGACATTACTGTTGTCTGCCTAGCAATTGCAACTCTCTGGTATTCAACATGACCACTTTTTACAACAGGTAATGAGCTTTAAATTCTTCATGAAGAATAATTTGCAAGAGCTTCAGACATTGTATTTACTCCCTGTATCTACATCCATCTGTCAAAATTATTTCCCTTTATCTTTTTAAATTCAATGTAAGTTTGCACAAGATGCTTCCTCAACTTTTGAACCTTTTGCCTGTATGCTTGAGGAATTAATGCATATGCACTGATAATATCCTAAAATACAATGTCATAATCCATAGAAACCTCCTCTGACAGAAATGCATAAATTTTAGGTGCTTACCTGTCTGCATGGACAATGTCCAGTTTTCATTCAGTTGTTGCATTTGTTTTGCTATTTTCTCAAATGGCAAAAAGAGTGACTCCATATCTGTTTCCTCATATTTTTGTCAGGTCAGTGTATGTTTAAAAATTTCCCTACTACACTTCAGATTATGACTAAGACTTTCCTCATTAGAGTCTTCTTTAGCGTGCACAGTCTTTTCTTAAAGTGCATCATTTTCATCCAGTATTCCTGATCTCTTCTTCCATTTCTTTCTTCCTTTATTTGTCTAGTTCTAGCTCTTTAAATTCTATTTGACATGTGGTTTCTTTGTTCTGAAACGTGTTTTTGTTCCTCCTCTCTCTGCTGTTCAAATTATTTTAATTTCCATCTCTTGCTGCATGAATTCCTTTCTGTCTCAAGCTCCGTCAATTCTTTTTCATGTTTAAATTATTCCAAGGCAAGTGCCACTGGTAGCACTGTAAACAACATTTTGCAAAACTTTTCTGATGACCAAGGGTAGACTAAGGGGCCAGCACTTGGCTGGGTTGTAAGTCATAGTTTAAAAACAAGGGGATAATCATTGTTTAAAATGTCATGAGGAAACATTTTGTTTCTCAGATTTCAGATTAACCAGGACCTTGTTGAATGACAAAGTAGGCTCAAAAGATCAAATGGTCTATTGCTCTACCTTGTTTACATGTTTACGTGTTTGAAATTTATATCTTCTGACCTGCCCTTGAAGCCACACTGCAGTTGTGGCTGGTTTGGTTGAATTTCAGGTCAATGGTAATCCTCAGTACGTATGTATGTATTGGGGGTTCAGAGAATGTAATGCAATTGAACCTAAAGGTTTGATGGTTAAGTTCTCCCTTTTTGGTAGTATTCATTGCCTGCATTTGTGTAGTGCAAGTATATCAGACCAAAACTGGATATTGTCCAGATCCTGCTGAAATTGACACAGATTGCTTCAGTACCTGAAGAGTTGCAAATAGTACAGAACATTGAGAAATCATCGATGAACATCCTGACTACTGACCTTTATGATGGGGCTGGAAGCTGATGAAGCAGCTGAAGACAATTGGGTTTAAAGCACTACCCCGAGGAAGTCCTGTATTGATGTCTTGCAGCTGAGGTGATTAAACTCCAACAATCCAGGTCATTGGGGTCATTTAAGAGACTGCTGGACATGTATATGGTCACAGAAATTTGAGGGTGCATACATGAGGATCAATGGTCGGCACAACATTGTGGGCTGAAGGGCCTGTTCTGTGCTGTACTGTTCTATGTTCTATGTTCTATGTTCTAATCCCAAAATATATGGCCTCTACACCACCTGAGCACCACCTGCTACCTAAGCAGGACGAATGTAATCCAGCCAAGTACTGCCCTCTTTGTCTACTTTTGCTCATGAGCAAAATTATGCAAGCAGTTACTGCCAGTGCTATCAAGTGGCACTTGTCAAGAAATAACTCCAACCTGCCAACCATCTTCCTTTATGCTTGGTTGACTCCAACCTGTAGAGAATTATCCAACTGATTCAATTTTCTTTGGGCTCTTTGATGCAATACAATTTGAAAGCAGCTTTGATATCTTTTACCTCATTGCAGTAATTCAACAGTTTAGTACATGTTCATTCCAAATCTGTAATCAATTCAAAACTCAAATAGTTTCAGAGGAAACCAAACTGAGTGCCAGTGAGCAGGTTTCTTTTTTCTTAATTTCTTAACGGGATGAGGATGTCGCTGCCTAGGCAGTATTTATTGCCTATCCCTAATTGCCCCCACAGGGCAGTTAAGAGTCAACCACATTGTTGTGGGTCTGGAGTTACATGTGGGCCAGACCAAGTAAGGATGGCAGTTTCCTTCCCTAAAAGACATTCGTGAACCAGACGAGTTTTTTTTTCTGACAATCAACAATTGATTCATGGTCATCATTAGATTCTTAATTCTAGATATTTATTGAATTCAAATTCCACCATCTGCCTTTTTTAAATGGTCACCCCCTTGTTTTTAAACTATGACTCCTAGTTGCAGATTTTCCCATAAGAGGAAACATCCTTTAAAGATCCAGCCTGTCAAGCCCTCTTAGGATCTTTTATATTTCAGTTAATTTACCTCTAATCCTTGTAAACGTCAGCGGATACAGACTCGACTGCCTAGTCATTTCTCATAAGGTAATCCACTCAGACCAGGTTTTAATCTAGTAAGCCTTGTCTAAACTGTTTCCACCAAATTAACATCCTTCCATACATAGAGTAACCAGTACTGTACAGAGTACTCCAGATGCAGTCTCACCAATAGCCTGTTATAACTGAAGCATCACTTGCCCATTCTTGCACCTATTCCTCTCACAATTGAACAGAAAATTTTATTGGCTTTCCTGATTCATTGCTACACCTACATACTGACCTGTGATTTATGTATTACGATACACGGATCCTGCTGCATCTCAGAGCTCTGCAATCTCTCATTATTTTAATAATATGCTTCATTTTATTCTTTCTGCTAATATGGACAATTTCCCATTTTCCTATGTTAAATTAGATCTGTCATAGCTTTGTCCACTCACTTATCCTATCTGTGTTCCTTTGTAATCTTCTTAGAATCTCCTTTTCACAAGCCACTTTCGTACCAATAACGTGTCATCAGTAAATTTAACTTCAAGGTATTCAAATCAAATACATAATTTGTGAAGGATTGAGGCCCCAACACCAAGCACTGTAGCACACCACTCATGACATCCTGTCAGCCTGAAATGAATCACTTATTCCTACTATCTGATTCCTGTTAGCAAACCAATCTTTGACCCATGTCAATGCTTTATCCCCTACACTATGAGATTTTACTTTCTGCAATAACCTTTGGTCTGGTACCTTATTAAATGCCTTCTGGAAATCTAAATACAACACATCAACTGGTTCTTCCCTTCTCTATAGCGCAAGTTACTTTTGCAACTTGGACATAGCAAGAACTGCAGATGCTTGAAGTCAGATTCCATATAGTGTTTAGTTGGAGGAACACAGTAGGTCATGCAGCATTAAAAGAGCAGGAAAGTCAACATTTTGGGTTGGGTCCTGATGAAAAGTTCCAACCCAAAATGTAGACTTTTCTGCTCCTCTGATGCTGCCTGACTAGCTGTGTTTCTCCAGTTCCACACTATATCAAATTTACTTCATCAACTGTATGCAGTTTCGGTCACTCTGCAATAGGAAGGATTTTATTAAAATGGAAAGGGTGCAAAAATGATTTACAAGTATGTTACTGAGACTGGAGAGTTTGAGTTATAAGGAGAGGTTGAATAGGCTAGGACTTTTCTCCCCAGAGCATTGGAAGTTGAGCATGAACCTTACAGACGTTCATAAAGCCATGAGAGGCAGAGATCAGGTGAATAGAAAAGTTGAATAGGGTAGGAGAGATCAAAACTAGAGGGCATCATTTTAAGGTGAGAGGAAAAAGAATTCCTAGGAACCTAAAAGGCAACTTTTTCACATGGTGAGTGGTTTGTATGTGGAATGAAGTGCCAGAGAAAGTGATAGATGCAGGTGTGGTCACTATATTTAAAGGACATTTGGACAGGTATGTGAATAGGAAAGATTTAGAGGGATATGGGCCAAATGCATGCAAATCAGACTCGTTTAGTTTGAGAGGCCTGGTCAGGATGGACGAGTTAGACCAAAGTATCTGCTTCCATACATTATGACTCTATCAATTAGTTCAATGTGATTTCCCTTTAAGAAAGCCAGGTTGGCTCTGTCTGATTACCTTGAACTTATCAGGGTGCTCTGCTATATCATTTTTAATAATAGCTTCTCACATTTTTCCCATGACATATGTTAAACTAAATCACCTGTGGTTTCCTGCTATTGTTTCCTCCCTGTTAGGATAAAGGAGTTACATTAGCTATATTCCAATCTAAAGGAAACTTCCCTGAATCTAATGAATTTTGGAAAATTAAGAGAAATGCATCAATTATTTCTGGCTACTTCTTTTAAGACCCGAGGATGAACAAGTAACTTAGTTATTTCTTCTCCAATACCAGTCCATCATCTACAAGGCATAAGGCAGGACAGTGATAGAACACTTTCCACTTCTCTAATGGGTGCAGCTCCAGCAGCACTCAACAAGCTGAACAACATGCAGGGCAAAACAAGCCCATTTCATGAGCATCCATCCACCACCTTCGCTCTCAACACCACCACCAACTCACAGTATCTGCAGTGTGTACCATCTAAAGATGCACTGTAGGGTCACTCAGTCGCACTTGCTAAACCTGTGAGCCGTACAATCTGGAAGGATAAGGGCAGCAAATACATGAAATAAATATACCAATATATCATTTGACCTTCATTGTGGCTGGTTCAGAATCCTGGAGCTCCCTTCCAAATAAAGGGTGTCCCCACACTCTGCAGGAATGCAACAGTTCAAGAAGACAGCTCACCACCTTATTCCAGGCAATGAACAATAAAAGTATGCCTAGTCAGTAATATTCACATTCCTTAAAACGACATTTAAAGAAAGAAATCATTCACTACCACTCTGTTCTTGGGAAGATCTCCCTCCTGGAGCGTGATATTGATTATAGGTGAAGACTAAAAGAAAATCAGAGCATTGCTGATGCTAGAGATCTGAAATTAAAACAGAAAACGCTGGAGTGACTCAATAGTTCTGGCAGCATCTATGGAGAGAAAAACAGAGTTAACTCCGGTGTACGAAATGAACACGATCTGAGTTCCCACATGAAGTCATAAGGGACTAGAAAAGTTACCTTTGTTTCTCTCCTCACCGATGCTGCCATAGTCGAAGACGCGGCATCCCCTCAACATTTGCCAGTGGAAGTAACCGTGAGGGTTATTATACAGAGGAAACATTGTACTACATTTTTAAAAAGTTAAGAAACAGCAGGGACCCCTTGGTTTCGTTAGAAAGGATGATTCTGTCCAGCGGTGAAGGCAATTAAGGACAACTGGCGGATCTAGCAAGAAATCAGGAAATGAGCACCGGAGGGCTTCACACCTCAGCGGGTTGAAACGCACTAACTGTACAGTTTCAAGTCATGTACCCTTTACAAAGGGCAAAGAAAAAAAGAAATCCATTTACAAAATAAACAGGAAACTTTCCAAACTTGACCAGTGCAGAAGAGAATTAAAAAGCAAATTACATGTTTTCCTTCTCACTGATTCTGTTTGCGGTATTTCCACAATGGGGAAATTTCGTCCACAACTCTGTGTTTCCGAATTAAGTGTAGAATGTGTTCTCGGAGAGTTAAAGACAACAAAACAACTTGTTCTGTTTTTGTTCAAAGAAAATCTGGAACAATTGTTCATTTTATTTCCTTAAGTACTTTGGTATTGGTGGCAACCCTAATTGTGAATAGGTAAGATTAAACTTAATGCATTTACTATTTGTTAATTCATTACTTCTGATCCGAAAACCACTGAAAAGAATCCTAAAATAAGCCGAAGTACCATATTTTAGGATTACTTTTACTGATGAATAAAAACAAATACCATTAAAAATACATTCTTCAAAGATGGTCCCAGGCACATTAACGATACACCTCGACTGCTAAACAATCAAATCCTGAATTGCACAGATAGGATAAAAAAAGTGCACAATTTTCTGTAACGATTAAATCACCCATCAAAGATGCCAGTTAACCCAGTTTAGTGAGACTAATAGCGTTGACCAGATGTTATGAAATCATTTTGTGTCGTAAATCAAATGAGAATGCAACCAGGCTAGAGCTGAAAGATTACAACTTCTAACCTGCAAATTCTAACCATATGAAGACAAAGCCTAGTAAATAGCCTTCATAGAAGCCTTATTTTCTAGTATAAATCAATATCTACTCAGGTTGAACTTTTAATTATAATTCAACCCCTGCCACTTAAATGCTTGTGTCGAACCTTTTGTTTTCCTGATCACTGAGTTAAATCTGAGTCAGTTGTTTCTAGAGACAATGTCGAAATATTGTTCCAAAAGAACAAAAAATTTAGAAAATACAATAATGGAAATGTAATTTTGGACAGAAGATTCGGTGCTCAATTTTAACATGGCAATTTAGTTCAAAGAGACTTAAAATATCAATGTGTATATTTTCTGATAGACTATGGGGATATATCAACATATCTGGCAGCAAAGTGATCGAAATCTGTACATGTCGCTAATAAAATATTACTAGTGAAAACGTGACTATTTTAACTTGTAACACACTTCATTGTGTGCCTTTCAGCCTGTTCGTCTCCAAAGATTAATCTATCAAATAGACTGAGGAGGGAAAACATTTGCATATTACTTATTCCATAACTACCTACATTCGTGCACTTCCACTTCCACCGAAAGAATTTAAACCTAGTTCCTAGGTTTGCAGCCCAAAAGTTGGTTTTCCTTTCTCTGGATGGATTTATTGTCTTTCAAATGCGTATCGTTGTTTCCTCGTTTCTCTCTTTTGGCAGGCGACTGCTGAATTGTGGCATTTTTTTAACCTAAAATGCACCTTATTTCCATTTAGTCAGAAATACCTCACTCTCCAACCCCCACCTTATCGCACCCTGCCCCCACCTCTTGCGCCTACTCTTCTCTCTGTGTCTCTCACTATTGTTTGCATAGATACTAATTTAATCTTTTAAACAATGTGAACCTGCTACAGACATAACCGTCACAATAAATGTGAAAACATTGAAATTATTTATATTAGTTATCTTATTCCCTGCTTGAGATTATGTGGCAGGGTCAATAATTAAAATTAGGAATGTCTCCAATGCGCAATCTTTGCAGGCTATGAAGTTATGTATAAATGAGTGTGTTTCCATTGATACGCGTTACATGATTCGTCAAACGATATTTCAAACAAACCTAAAATATGGTTCGCATTAATTGCAGCCCATCATCTAAATACAATCAATGTAGAAATGAAAGTATTTTACCTTTAACAAAATAGGCATTTCCAATAATGGAGCATCGTTTCACCATACGTGTATCTCTTGCGTAACAAAAGTGATCTTGTTAATGCATCTCAGTGTAGCTGAGGTATTTGCTAATAAACGCAGGCTGGGCAGATTTATTCCCAAAAATATGTTTATGCAATATTGCCCCAGCTATTTCAGCTTGAAGAACAGGGCCTAGAAACATCTGTCGTAATTTGTAACTTCCAATACTAGTTGCTATTTCCAAATTGCATTATCTTTTGCCCTTCTCAATCAGTACTTAGTTTCACGAGACAAAAATGTATAAATAAACCACTACAGCAGCGGCAAAATGTCCCCGCTGTTGTGTGGTATGATTTTTACACCAATAAATTGTTAGGTATTTCGCATTTTTGCTTCAGTGCAAGTAAGTCCTACAGAAGTCACCTCTAGCCATCCTAAAAATATAATCACTGGCGAATGAGGCAGCATTATGCTTTGTTTAATAGCACTTTTAGTGAACCACATTGATTTAATGGATGGTGCGGTGTTTTGTAATACGAAAACTTTTCCTTCGACAAGAAAAAACTGGATTTTCTTTACATTTTTTCATCCTTTCCTACTGCGCTCCTTCTGCTTTTGTTTCTTGTAGCCATGCTGTTTCTGGTTTGAGATGGCTAATTAAGAAGGCAGTTTTACTAAACTAGCAGAATAATATGTAATAAACCAGGTACCTGACCTGGCATCTGGCCCAGGAGGAGAGACAGATGTAACTAGCCGCATCGCTATCCTACGCAGCAAGCCAAAACAAAAGTTTGGAACTTGAAATTAACATATTTTAACTCTACAAATTGTCATCAAGTACAACAAGGAAAGCAATCACTTGTTAACCTGCTTCGGCTACGAGATGCAAACTTCACGAAAACCTAAAACAAATTATTAGTTTCTAATCACTTTTCATGAGACATATACAGTGACGATATGCTAAAGAGGCCATAGTAACATGCAATTACTATGGTACATACAGTTACTATGAAACATACAGTTTCCATGGACACGAGGTGCGGCCAATACTGTGAACATTTGGAACGTAAATAGGGAATAATTTGAGGGAAGTTCCGAAGAAGAGTCGTGCTAGTCGATGTTTAACATTGTTTCACACCTCACTGATGCTGCCAGACCCGCTGATTTTCTCGACCACTTCTGTTTTATCTTTATTAGACATTTTGAGCGGCGTGACTTTGTTTCACGGGGTTGAGAGAATAATTCAGGGAGCTGACAGAAATTCAGTTCGCTCTGTTGTTTCAATCTCCCGAAATAAGATTCAATAATTCCACCTAATCACTTTAAACAAATTGACTCTCTGTAATTGTGGATCCTAACTGTGTGGAACTTAAAGGAAGCTGCAATTAGAACTTAGTTCCCAGGAATCAGGGAAACAATTTCAGCCATTTATTTTAATGGTTTTGATATTGTTAGGGGCTTTATGGCCATTTATTCTTAACGATGGCACACCTGCTCGCTTAAATTAAATCAAGACGACACCGTGATAATTTTTAACGAAGAAAACAAATTATTAAATCAACAAAGAGCCAATTTTGGTCATTAACTCCAAGGACAAGAACTGATGTGTAGCTGAGAGTGTAAATAGTTTTAAACTGAGGAAATTGAGTCTGGACCCATGTGTAAGCCTGTAAAATACGCGTATGCTTGTATAGCGGGGGTCTTTTTATGCATATGTGTGTTTGTTGAGTATGTATACACATTTATGAGGCGTGTAATAATTATAAGTAAAACCGTTGATGCTGAAGATCTGAAACAATACCAGAAATTGCTGGATACACTTAGCGGGTCTGGCAGCATATTAGGAGAGAAAGTAGACTTAAACTTTCGAGTCCAGTTTTGTTCTCCGGAAGGGTCATGGCCCTCGAAAAATTAACTCTGTTTTCTCTTGATGGATGTTGCCAGACCTGCTGAGTTTCTACAGAAATTTCTATTTTTGTTAATAATTCCAGGTGCTACAGGCTTCAATCTTTCAATGTGTACGTGTGTCACTGTAAGTAACAATTCTTGCGCACTTCTATGACGGTCAATGTGTACGTGTGTCACTGTAAGTAACAATTCTTGCGCACTTCTATGACGGTAAGTTCGTATCCAGTCCGTGCTCGTCCATACGTGTGATGAGTGTAGGTGGGGAGTGTAAATTTGCCTATGTAGGACTGGGTGGAAATGTAGGAATTTATATGATCTATTCACACTCCATCAGCAAAATCTGCTATATACATTCTGAAGAATAGTCACTGAAGTCGAAACGTTAAAGGTTTTCCAAAAATGCTATTAGACCTGCTGAGCTTTTTCAGCAATTTCTTGTTTTTGACAGTCTTACTACATATATATATATATATATAGTAGACTCTAAAATAAAGGGACTTATGGTGCAACAAAACTAAACCAATTGTCTGAAATCTGCAATCTACGAGGGACCAACGACCTCTGCACATTACTTGCTCGGAAATGAATACTTTAAAGAAATTCGATTTTCCCTTGGCAAACACATAAACAGTGTGAACTGAAGCTGGTATTTTGAAGTTTAGAAAGAAAATTAAACATCACTGGCCGTTCGAGAGAGATGACACGGCATCCATGCGGATCATGAGCCAGAATGAATCTATTTGAACATCAGAATTTTCATTTATAATTAAAATGGCTTAGGGTGCAAGCAGGTGCTGTTGAAGGCCTCCATGCCTTCCCTTTTAACAAAGACATTTTGATCGTAAAGCTAGTTCTTATAGAACATACAACTTCGATAGTTTTGAGGGCTATATAACGGGACTCATAGAATCTGAAATATCAGCACTCAACCATAGATTCTAAAGGCGGAAATATACAACGGGATCCACACACAACATAATTCAATTCTAGAGGTGGACAATTGCAAATATTTGTGAAATATAATAAGCTCGTTGGGGATGTGCGAGGCAAGTTTTCAAATTTGAATAATCAGCATGATTTTATTAATAAAACGTGGTGTCTAGAAACACCCTACAGCATTTACTTGGGATAATTTCAAAGATTCTGCCTCTGTCAAGCATATTGACATTGGCCGATCAATATCAGTTGGAAGAATTTGTGTGTCTCAGGTTGAAGTAAGTGAATAGGAGATGGGCCAATGTGGCGAAGTCACAGGAAGAGAAGTCCATCCAAATTCTCGGGTATCTGGACTCAAAACGTTAGCTTGCTTTCTCTCCATAGATGCTGCCTGACCCGCTGTGATCTCCATTTTTTTTGCTTTCAGTCAAGTCAACTAAGAACGAGAACATGTTTTGTGTGTGTGTGTGTGTGTGTGTGTGTGTGTGTGTGTGTGTGTGTGTGTGTATCTTGTTTGTTTGAATGCCCCGGGGAGATTGTAGTGAAAGCAATAGCGCACTCTGTGAAGTGAAAAAGGTAACGCTGCTTGAATGAGTTGTTCCAATGTCAATTAGATAGTGGGTAAGGATGCAAAAAGTAAAGAAATGGCTTCGATGGGCGCGATGAACCCGAGAGTTCCCGAATTTATCGAAGGGAGACGCGGTGATACAGTGGAGTTATAAAACGACCCCTTGTAAGGATTCCTCCTTCAGTGGGATAATGAAACTTGTTCCAAGATTTCTGTAGAACTCAGGTGCAGATCTCAAAGGGTTAATGCGGCCCCTCTAGGCATGAGCAAGCTATTAATCATAGAGTTTCTTTTCTTGAGGCAAGACGTTTTTAATCAACAACCGGGGTATACCTGTCAGTGAAATAGGATTATATTTATATCAGAGACTGTTGTAAATGGGAAAGGACATGTATCGTTTCATCTGATATGTCAATGGGTTCCGAAATGTGTTGTCCAAAATATTCACACATTTAGAATTTTATTAACTTGCTGTTTCACTGACAAGTGACTTCCTCGTTAACTTCCGCAGAAAATATTTCGGGCTGAATTCTGTTGCTTAAAAATTAAATAACTCATCCTATCTAATCGGTTTACCTTGATATCGGGTAGTTTAGAGAAACTGCACCCCGAAGAGAACCCTATTTTCGGAGCTTATTGTCTTGTTCTTAGTACGAACAATGGTGGTGGTTTGCTCAGATATGTTCCACTAAGTTTGGTAGCAGTTGTCTCCTGACGCTTGTCAAATGATGTCCTTCCTTCAACTAGGAAAATACCGCCAGAGTCCTCATTGAGCCATTCCCTGTTGGTTGCTTAATTTTAACCGGAGAGCCTGCTCATTAGTGGCCTAGTTTTAATGCAAAATGTTTGTGTGTGTTTGGTTTATGTCAACATCTATAGTTCTTTTTCTGGTAGAATACTGAAAAGATCTGACAAAATAATCGAGAAACACATTTTGAATGAGATGCTGAATCACGGGGATGATGGAGATACTACAAAAGGTACATACAACCCCTAATCATTTGAAGAATTATTTCAGAGCCTGCTTTAACTCAGCACCTATTACTGATGATCGATATCTCATTCAAGGATGTTTCCCCAAGATGATCAGAATCTATTACTTCATTAACAATAATTAAAATAAAACCCACAGAGATAAAAAAGAACGGATTCAGATATTAAATGATAATCTTTTATATATTTATGTTAATAGACTCTTTATGGAAGAATATATTTGGAGCAAGGCAGGTTTCACTTTATGGACATTTATTCTGGGTATGGATTAATAGAGATGGCGAACTGCTTATTGTGCCCAAACATTTACTCAGCAGTACTCTTCAATCGCACTATTTTTTAAGGTACACCTTCTGCCCACACATGGTATAAATCTGTTGCACTGCCTTTGTAACACGATTGAAATGCACTCCAGTGCGGTTATGATTGAGAAGAGGGAGTTGCGAATCCCATTCATCGTTTCACGTAGACAGATTAATAGTGACGATCATTTTAACAGGCAATTGGGAGATAACAGTTTTCATTTAAATAACCCTACTTTAGTATCAGTCTGTTTAACCCAGAATCGAAACTAAAAGGGAATTGGAGTTGGAGGAAATCTTGAAGTGTCCAGAAAGTTTCCCTATAAGTATCCAGGTGGGAAATGGACTTCAATAAATTCTCTTCATGAATACCATCCACCATTTTACATATCATCGTGTTAAGATTTAATATTCTACGCGAGTATTTCAATTTATAAAATGCTGGAATTCAATTTTTTTTTGCGACTGCAAGCAGTTAAGACCCCCGTTTGTTTGGTAATTTGGCCAGAGTCATTCGAAATGCTAATCCAAAGTCCTGGAATTCAACTGCAATTAAACCATATACGGATTAATTCAGTCCCTGTAAAATACAGGCCCGGAATATGAATGACAAGGAGGTAGGGCGTAGCCTTCAGGACACCTCCCAACCAAGTCCTGACATTGGCTTGCTACGCTTACTTTGGGTCCTCTTGTAGAAAAGAGGCAAGAATGCTTGCGACTGAGGAAACTGTGATTAGAAAATAATCCACCAGAAGACGTTTACGCCTTTAATCGGAATTTTACAGATTACGGATTTGGACAGTTTACGAACGAGTACTGAAATATCACAATACACGCTGTTTCCATTTTCCAAATATCTAGAATTTTTCGGGGATAGTATTGGAAGTAACTCTGGAAACTTGATTCAAGAAGCCGATTTGGTGACATATCACAAGAGAGAAAACAAAAATTTATTTGTACCTTGCTATGTCCTGCCTGATGAACGCCACTATACAATACCCGGTACAAAGTAACATCCTCCATTTGAAGTAGACGCCACTTTGCATTTCAATTTTGGAGTAAATAGCTTGACTGCTTTCCAACGCACACCACTCACCCCCCAACCCCCACCCCCCACACGCCTCTTCCACCACCACCATCAAACTCCCTCTCAAAAGCAGCGTAGTGGTTTTAAATAACACATTTCCTGACCACGGGCACATTAGAGTAAATTAAATATTTGTCATCCCGTTAACAGCGGGAAAAAAAGAGCACAAATATGACCCAGCTCCCGGTGTCCCTGTGCTAAGGGCTTTATTCACTCCAATATTATTCTTTCATAAAAGATTTATGCAGCTCTCCCCAGCTATTCTCTAACTCCCGTGCCCGAGGTAACAATATTTTAAAGGGGTAAAAAGAAGTATTTTTTTTAAATGATCACATGACTTTCTCATCTTGCCTCCCTTGAAAGATTAAGACTGTGATACGTGTCCCTACGGGTCGTTTGATTGATTACATCATCCTAAGGTCACTTCTACTTCTGGTAATTTTCTTCTTGCCCCGGGGCTCTGCATTCGCGCATTTTTATTGCACGCTTTGGAGACGTGCAGCTTCGTTGTTTTAGTCGTATGGATTAATGACTTCAGTGCAATGAAGTGAAACAGGGATTGCAATGGTGAGCTGCCTATACAACCAATACATGGATCTTAAAGTGGGACCAGTCACCCGCTTTCTCAATCTCTGGATCTGCTGTATTAGTAACGGTTTAAAGCTCGCGTTTAATACAGGTGACAATATCTCCTGACACACACACACACACACACACACACACACACCTTTACGGTTCATTGTCTTTTATCTACATTAAAATATTAATGTAATTTCAAATTTCCGAAATGTTTCCTGCAAATGCAACCAGCAAAAATTTAATAGTCAAAGCTGTAAAATTAACATTTTTAACATTTTTATTATTACTTGGCAAAGTGCAACCCAATAGTGATATTAATCATATTAATTTAGTCAAATAATTGCATAACATATGGCACATTTGTCTCGATATTTGTGGTCTGCAGTCGTTAAAAGGTGAGGAATGCGATGTTTGTAAAACGGAAGATGTGCAGTCTTTACGTACATTCTAATCTTGATCACCAAATATGTTGCGTCTTTAAGGAAAAAAAAAGGATTCTTTGTAAGGTTTCAAACATAAACATGCTTATACTGTCACAGTTGAAATGATCGCTTAAATACAGCAGTCCAAATCAAATATCGCTTCCTGCACACGCACATTTATATACATGCATATGCATATGCCATACACACACACACACACACACACGCGCGCGCGCGCGCGCGCACAGACACACACACACACACACAATTGCATGTAGAAGAATCCATCAGCATTGTTAACTGTTATGCCTTGGTTCCAATCCCCAAGCAAAAACAGAAGTCGCACAAAAACATTGACGAAGATACAGCCTGGTTAATGTTAGCTGCTGGTAAGCACCTCCGAAAAGGGGGCTCTCAGAATCCTCCCACTACAGGATTTGATGCGTTTACAACCGCTCCCTTCATAAATGTACATCCACGTCTTTAAAAATGACTAGAGACAGATCTTCGTAATTTATTTTTTGTAAAAGCATTACTCAAAAGTTCAACGCCAGCTTGCAGTTATTTAAAATGTCTTTTTACACATCAAGCCATTTGACGACAAATACAATTGGGGATCGGGGTGGGGAAGGTAACACCACTGTGTAGTCCTTGGCTCAGTTGTTTCCCAGACAGTCAATCCAACTACAAGGAAACAGAGGCAAACGGGGCAAATACGTGTGCATTTAACAACTTCGGGGAAATAGCACAAACTTCACAACAAAACATTCTAGAATTGTTTAAATCTGACTGTTTACATCCAAAATATTTCAATCCCACGCGAGGAAACTTGCTTCTGTTAAAACCAAAATTCAGGGACGGCTTTTGGAGGCGGTCTGAAAACGGTTGTCATTTTCAAAAAATTCTGAAATCGTCTCAGGACCTCTCCCTCGTACGTATTTGAGTGAAAATTTATAATCCATTCGAGGGAATAGACAATGTGTGAACACGCTCTGTCAAAGGCAGCAAAGAGTTCATCTCGCTATAGCACTTGGTCGTGTCGCTCCGTCCTTATGCCTGCACCTCCAGCTCTTCCCCTTTCCGTATGCCTTTCCCTCTATTAATCCATAGGTAATTTTATTTTTATGTGAATTTAGGTACGTGAGTGCTTCCCTTTGTTTTCTCCCTGTGCGTTTCTCTATCCGTTTATGCCTTCCCCTTTTATTTTCCAGCTATGAAATGTGTGTTTCTGGAAACATTCGAGAATCAGTTAAATACTGGAAAGGCACAAAGTTCTCGTGTAAATAAAAGCCTGGTGTGGTCCAGAGCTAGGTGGCGTGGACCACGGTGATTAGGTTGGTAAACTCAAATAAATTCTGAGGCACATTTCATTGAGATGCCTGAGGCTTTTTTTATATCAAAGGCGGCGCCAACACACACGACATTCCACTCCCTAGTCTCGAGCCAGGCGCTATCCAGTAGATTGTGTACCCGGCAGGGAAGGGCTGCCTGCTCTTAAGTGCTCGAACTCTTCAACAGAATCAGTTTTGGTGACCAGTGTGAACGACGCCTTCTCCATTAGGGCGAGGGTGCTTTCGGATCGAACAAGTTTGCAATACTGTGATAGGGTGAGCGATGCAAGTGAAAGAACATTGGAAGGGGGATACTACTGAGACTTCAGAAATAAGAGCCTTGAACCGCTGGCAGCAATCCATCACTGCTTAAATGTGATTACCACATATCCCCTACCCCATATTGGATGTTGCAGCGTGAGGTAATTCTACTAGCGCCTCGTCCCTCCCTATCTTGAACTGTTCTCCAGCCCTGAAACCCTCCAAAATGTCAGCTATCTTGTCATTCTGACCTCTAGATTAAAGTACTCTAACGTCAGCAGCCACGCTTTCGGTTACCAGGCTCCTAGGCTCTGGGATCTCCCTTCTTCAGTCTGCTCTCTGCCTCTAACAGGTTCCTTAAAACCCACCTCTTTAATCAAAGCTCATATCAGCTACCCTAAAATCTCATGTTGCTCAGTACTAAATTTTGTTTCACGACCTCTGTGAAGAATCTTAGAACATTTCACTGAGTTGAGACGCTATATTTTAATGTTTTATTATACCTTTTGTTGTATATTCAGACTCTTAATCACTTGCCGTAGACTTTATTTTCTGACATAGGCAAAAAAGCAAGCCAGATCGATCTGCTCTACCTCAACTTTAAAATACTCATTGTGTATTAGAGATCATTGCCCTGTTTCATACCATATAATGTGCATATTGTTCGCAACTTCGTTTTATTATTCCAGAAAACAATCGATTATTTAAAGGTTTAATTGTATTAGGGACACCTGTGCATTTTAAATGCACGTTGATCATGTTAGTGGGACTCCAGTTTGTCTCGACGGTCTTAATAACAGTGTATTGCCAGAATTACACTGAATTTGGAACAAAATATGAGCTTCTTTTTAGTAGTGAATTTTATCAGAAGTGACACCTTCACTACTCAGCGGAGAGCTGTAATCTCCAGTGCGTGCCGGCAGGAATATGAAATAAAAAAATATTAAATTTAAAATATGTAAGGAAGAATTTGGATATGTTGCTATCATGGACTATCGTTTATTTCTTTTCGAAAGTTACTTTCTGCTAAATTAAATGAATCTTCGGTATCTTACTCAGAATTCATTCAGTGTCTTTCCAAGAGCGAACAACTCAAGTCCGGTGCAAATAAAACGGACGAACTGAGTCTTAATTTCGTAAAGCCTAGAGCTGCTGCATTTCAAAGTGGATCTATTTAATTTCAATTAACCAGCAACGCTGGAACAACTTTGTAATCCACCTTACCTTATTTTCCTTGCAATATTTTTTTAAAGCACATTTTCTAAATGGAACGAGATATATGGTCCATTGTAACCAATGGGATTTTAAATCCTGGCAATACTAACCCATTTGTTGAGCTTTATAATGACTGACGTTCAAAGGAAATGCAAAGTAAGGATTAATCTGAAAATAATCAACTACATAGTAAACGAACCTCCTGAGTATCAAGTATATTTGTTCACAATTACAACATTCAATAACCCATCAGTAATGGGGAGAAAAAAAATCTGGAGGCTTTGAGAACCACCAGTGCAAGTGTGTAACAGTTTGTATTGATTCTCTGCTCCTGCCTTCCACGATCATTTTGCCGCCTATGTTGTAATTAATTGTTTTCCAAAACCTATAACGGAGTTTAGGTAAAACAGAACCAGGTGAACGTACTGTAAACAGTTGAACATTTATTGCATCTCTGGCGCCTGCTATCCCGTCTTGCCCATAAAGCTACACCTAATCATTACATTCCCCTCAAATAAAGTTTGCCCCATTGAAATACAGATCTAAATATGTCTAATAGCTTGTGTTTTCTCATGCCCCCTTTGCCATTTTGTTTTGGCTTACGGCTTGGATATGGCTGTTATCTGTGTGCTTGACCCCCTGGAGTTTTGCAGGCTGAGTCCAACCAGTCCCGCTCTTCTAGCCCCCAGCTGTATATCCTGATTGGGATTAACGGTCAGACTTCTCATTTACCACAACCACAAAGGTCCTGAACCCAATTAATGGCTAATAATTACACTCTAAACTCCTCCACAAACCCTCCCTGCATCATTAGTTGGAGCTCCGGATATGAGCGTGATCCACTGTGATCCAGCTCTTGACTGACTTGGTCCGTCTATCGTTCTCATTATGCTGTTTGGGGGTGGGAGCGGTCGGTGACACGTTGGTCTAACTGAGCTTTTATAGCTGTGAGGTGTTTGCAAATAGCACTAAGGTAACCAGTTGGGTAGAATTTTTATTACAACGAGGTTCGTGGATGGTAACTAACTGCATTCTAAAGTAAACTGAGATTTTGTTCTCATGTATGAAATACGTGTTCAGTATAAAATGGTTTTATTTTAGGCTGCTATTTTATGCTATTTTATTATTAAATGTAGCTGAATTATACAGAACAGAGTGATACTATACTCAAATATACAAAATAAGTAGGTACATGTAGAAATCATGATTTAACTGGAAATGTGCATTTAAGATCTGGAAGACTCAGGGATCTAAGAGATATTTAAAGTATTGAGATTTACATATGCTTTTAATGTTGGATGTGGCGTACATTTTGGAAAACAAATATTGGCTCGACAGCTACCAGGTAATGAGGAAACGTGCATAGCCTACTAATTTGATGAGATTAGCTGTTAGCCAGCGATAGCTGTGGTTTACCTGTAACGTTCTGCAAGCCTCGGAGAAACCAGCGACGCCCAAAATTCATGCCGAACAGGTTCAGTAAACTTCAGGAGTGTTCAAGGTTACTAAGGATATGGAAAAAAGATAAAGGCAATTGAGAACGATTTTAATTGAATTCACAAAACGTGTCACCATTGCTCTGAACTTGTTTCAGATGTGTTCATAGAGTTTCTTCTAGCATCTACCTAAATTCAAATATTATTGAAAAGTGATCATCTGGAATCCCTTGTCTACAGATCAGGATTTATTGAATTAGTGGCCATTTGCTCTGATTTTCCAGATTAATCCAAATTGTCCTTTCACCAACGGATTGTCCCAATAACAATTACCATTCAGAAACTATGCAACTACTGACAGTCTTGCCATTAGTTTTCATTCGTAATACCTGTATTTACTGCCCACCCTATAATCATTCGTCATCCACACACTTTCATACAGTAACCATACAAATAATTATTGGTCATTCAGAAACATTGCCTCCACAGATCATCTCACTATTAATGACTATACAAACCACACCACCAATGGCTATCCCTAAACCTTGCTTTGACTGACCTCCCATCTTAAACGGACACCTAGACATCCTGCATCATCTGCCCATTCCACCATCACCTTGTACCCAGAACCCTTGCTTTGGCTGACCATACCACCATCAACAGAGATCCAGAAAATGTGCCATAGCTGACCATTTCACTGTTGATAGCCATCCAAGCTCACTATTCTACCTGTGGTGATCATAGCCGAATTAGTCATTATATCTTTGCTGACCACTTACAAAGATTGCACACACTCACTGTTCCATTAGTGAACACAACTATATTCTGACAATACTGATCATCACTGCTTTATATCAGGGTCAACACTCCATGCTTACTGTAAAAATTGCAGTAAATTCCTGAAAACTGTGGGTATAAGATGATGTGGCCTAGGACAAAATCTGGTTCTAAATCTATCACATTTTACTTCATAATTACTTACAGAAAGTGATATTTTTCACACAGAGTAGAAAGGATGTATGTTGGAGGAACTAAAATAGATCATAAAGCTCAAGGGATCAAATTATGACACTAAAACTGTAAGCTCTTTGAAACATGACATGTAGATTTCAATGAGTAGGACATAAATTTTAATGTTGTCAATAAAAATTATTTGTCAATTTCACATCTTGTAGTTTACACAAGTCCAAAATGCCTCAATCAAAAACAATTTACTAGAACATCGTCCCCTTATCCCCCCAATATTGGCAACTACTTTTCAACCAATATTGCCTTGTGATACTCATTTTTGATTATATCCCCACAGTTTGACAATATGAGAATAACATGCTGAGGCCAGCACAAGTGAAAGAAGAAACTGTATCAAATTTCAAATAAAACAGGGACTTTTCAGCTTCGGATAGAATTGGTTGCAGTCCAAGTCTATCAACATGTCCTGGTTCCACACTCTGTTTCACAAATGGAAGCACATAATTGAAAAGTGGCTTTGATAGCTTAAGTGAGTGGGCAAAATAGTGGCAGCTGGAGTTCAATGTATAAAAGTGAATGAAGTGTTTTCTCAATATTGAACTGCACAGTAGCAGAAAAATGTAAGTACAGAAAATAATTTCTTAAAGCTATTTAAAAGGGTGATAGAATTTTAAATTATATATAAAATGAGTGAGAATATGAAGACATAAAACTTATGTTGGAGTTGTACAAAGCTTTGTTTAGAATGTATGTGAAACATTGAGTTTACTTATGACGCTGCACGTTAGGAAGAAAAATATGCCCTTAGTGAGAGATTCACCAGAATTATACTGGAGCTTAAAATTGTATATTATAGCACTGATTACAGAGGCTAGACTTGTATTCCTTAAACCAAGATTAAGGGATGATCTAAATGATATATTTAATGTAAGTAAAGGATTTGATGGAATGATTGGAGAAAACTTATTTCCTCTGTTACAAGAATATAAACTGAGTTCCTAACCTGATAAAAGTTAGGCCTATCAAGGCTGATATTAGAGAGAAAATAATCCCATCTTTACACAAAATAAACATGTTTTTTTTTGTTTTTCCCATTAGGAAACCTTGCAGCAAGTCAATTGGAAAATTTCAAACTGTGATTGCTAGGTATGGTTTAGATAAGAGGATAAGGAACTCATGGGTAAATGGAGTTTAGGTACAAATTGAATGGTAGAGCAGTGGCTGAAGGTTCACTCCTATTCCTTTGTTTCTTTTTTCTTCCCATGTTTAGTGTATCCCTTTGATTTGGGCATTTTTAAAATGAACTTTCCTTTTTCAATAAATAGTGTAATTGAAAGTTGACGGGGGGGGGGGGATTAAGAAGAATGTGGGGTTATGAGAGTGGAAGAGAAACAAAGGACTGCAAGGTTTTCCTGAGATTTTGGAACTGAATCTGTGGGAAGAGGAAGAGTGGGGGCACACTTGCTGACTACTACTGGCAACTAGTCTCCACTGCGTGGTCTGGCTCCCATTTGATATTTGTTTTAATCTTCAGATGGATATATCATCACGTTGGGGAAACTGTTCCAGGATGACCACACATCCCTTGGGGGTATTGGAATAGGCTTAATCGTGGAAACATGGGCACTAATATGGATGAGTAAAATGAGATTTCACAGGGCTTTAGGCTGGTGACAGATTGTCTGTAATTTCACTCAATTGAATTTGAAATCATTTTTCAATCTGAGCTCGTTTTGTTCTCAGGTTGTGATCCGTTGTCTACAGCAGGTTAGATTATGTGTATTATTTCAGGATCTCCTAAGGATGTTCTTCATTTCTCTACTGAAAGCGTTTGTTATACCTCATCGCCAAGGCATGCTTTTGGCAAATGTCTGTACGGAAAGTTTACTTTTGCAAATAAATTGAATTTAAACGCGGCAGTAAAAAAACACACAAAGTAATTAATAAAATGGAAATAATGGTGTAGAGAATCGGTAGCAAGTCGCATTTGACAGCTGAACAGGCAAAGCACAAATTTCCAGCCGATCTGAATTCAAGCGTTTCGGCTCGTGCTCTGGCTCCAGTGAGCACGCGGCAATTTCGATACCTGAACCGATTTATAGTATTTTAGATACGTACATCATTATTTCGAAACGCCTTTCATTTTGAAAACGCGGCTGTTCAAATGGAGCAGAAAAAATATCCCCCGAAGACCTTCATCAGCCACTGTTTAACGCAATTTAATTACTAGTTGACACAATTAGGAAATGTATGAATGGAACTTATAAATGTCAGACAAGTTTTTCTAATTAATAACCCGAACCCGATTAGAAATTTGTAATCTCAACCCTTATTACCAAACCATAATCTCAACCCGACAGAGATTTCTCATACCCACCGCTTTTTAAAAAAAATTCTGAACTATGAAGTTTGCCTGGCAAATGAGGGGAATGTACGAATTGAATTGTAAGTGCGGTTATTGCTTGGGTCCCATTCTGACCGTTTGGTTACTATAGACGGGAACTGATTCTCAATTAGATTTCCATTTCATGTTTGTATAAAACAGAATGTCAGTATCCCAAGCGATGGGGTCCATTTTGGCAACACACCTGCATAGGCCTTCCTTCTTTCTAAAAACAAACCTTATTTTCTCTACCTCACGTAGCACGTAGAGTGTTCATTAATACATTCAAACACGGATGATAATATTGCTTAAATATTACCAGGGGCCTCTGTAAATAGCGTGTCATATTACTTTCGCAGGTTTGTCCACAATTAAAACACAGGAGAGTTGAAACAGATTCTCCAGCTATTTTATATAAGAGGCGAGCGAAATAGTCAGATTGCTGCGTCAGGTGAGGAGGTCATGCGTTCTATACATTCCATATATCGCTTCCACAGAGAGGTGCTTGGTTTCAAACTAAACAGTTCCATCCCCAGCAAGATTTTGTAACCTGTAACCTTACTAGCTGCACTCAATTGTCCACATTAAGGGTTAATCCATCAATTGAGATCTCAAACGAAGGGACATTTCAGGGGCATATCATTACATTCTACAGACCTGTACGCGCCGTAACTCAACGCTGCCGGATAAAACATTGTCTTTGACTGAAACTTAAGGTAGAAATAGTCACGAGTCATTGCACGGTTGTAGCTGAGTTGTAAATAAAATGAAAATACCCGTGCGAATGTTGGCGAATTCGAAACTACGCCATTACATATATTACTATCGAGATGAATTCCTTGCTTATATAATGATTTTAAATACACTACTAACAATAAGCCCCATGTGCTATGATAGAAATAATGTGCGGGTTAGACTGAGATCACAGTATTTAAACAAGTGCTTTCTCCAACACATTTTCGACCAGAATCCATGTAACTTTCATCACTATTATGATCGTATTAATGAAATAATCTACAACTACCCGTTCATTCCTGAACTTTTTATGTATGTACATTTATGGAAAAGCATTGTTACTTTGAATGCATCCATCAATTTTCTCTTGCGCTTTTGCTGAACGAATTGACGTTTTGTACTTGCTGCCCCTCGTGATATTCCGAGTAATTGAAATTGAAATTTATCATACGCAGAAAAGTTGAGTTAATGCGTGTTATCTTTCTTGGGTTCTAACAATGAATCGATTTGTGTCTCCCTTCACTCAAACGTGTTGCAGTGTAAAAACTAATTCGATTGCATGTTCGAGCCCAGAACATAGAGGCCTCTGTTCCTTAACAGCGCGGCTCCGACTGCTGGAGAGCAAGTTTGGTGGTGTTTGCGACATGCCTACAATTGCAAATCGCAATCCCTCGTTTAAGTGATAAAGAGTGCGCTAAATTTAACAATCATGCCCAGCCTTACAAAATCGTGAGTAATATTCAGAGAAAGATGTTGCTGTTGTGTCAGAGACAGTGAGAACACTTTGTACATATCCCACCAGACATCCGAAAATAGGAGTCTACTCGTCAAAAATTAACCCTTCCCTCGGAAGTATTTGTCCCGCACTTATTCCATCTTTAGTCTTGCATTTCGCTGGCTTAATTTTGGCCTGTGCTGACGCTCAGTTGGTTTTGCAGAGGTATTCAGCACTCTGCAGAGGTTGTAACACAATTCTACTTTAGAAGACTAGCATTTTATTCTGATTTGCAGTTTCGACTTTATTTCATTCAATTGAAGTGAATCACCCAATCGTGCAGTTCACTTGGAAATACCTCCCTCGCTATAAAACATAGTTCGTTTCTTCTCCTTCCTAAAAAAAATCTTAATTCCCCCTCCTAGATGCCAGTTTAAAAAAAACTCTAATTCAACCAGTGCTCAAACGCTGTCTACTATGCAAAGGTCTTTTTGCTTCAAAATTTTTCATTGTGAAACATTTCTAATTTTACAAAACAAAACATTGTATAGTAACAGTCAATCTCACCTAATGAAGCACGGCGAAGCTAATACAGAATATGAAATATCTGAAGGACAGCTTTGAGAACTTCATCCTCCAACCAACAACTGAGCGATGTAACTACAGCCCACCTTGAGTATGCGTGTCATGCTATACGATTTACATTTACATTCGCTACGAAGCTTTTTGCCATGAGACGCTGTTACAACAGATGCAAACACACTCCAGCGATTCTCAGGCACTGAATTTCAAATGGACTGTTACAGTTTCTCGTCCTATGAAACACATGTCAGAGAGTGAAGAGGTGAACACTGATAATGTGGCAATCGTCCCAGAGACCATTGTCGAGTCCGCAATGTGTCTCTCCCCTGAAGTTCAAAGGTATTTAGTCTGGCAGACGGAAACATGACATTAATATAACAACCCCCACCCTCACGCCCTCACAAAAGCCCGAGAATGCTGGCAATAAGGTAGAGACGGCGGAATTATTAATATAGATTTTGTCAGTTTGCTCTTTTTAAAACCCAAATGACTCTTGCTTTTCACTGACCATATCAATTGAACCAACAGGAATACACCTAAATAATTCACATTGTGTCGCGATTTCAAGTTCATCTGTTTCACTGTTGGTTAACAAGGTTTTTTTTAATCGTCTCCTTTTATCTGCAGTACGATTTTCAAAACATATTTCGATCAGTTGGTTAAAATATGCCCTAGTTAAATAAATTATAAACGCTGCACAGAAAAGGCGATGGGAATATGTAGCACTTACTGTGTTGCGACTCCGGTTCTTTATACCAATGCCCCTCTCTCTTCTTTCTTTCTCTCTCTCTCTCTCTCTCTCTCTCTCTCTCTCTCTCTCTCTCTCTCTCTCTCTCTCTCTCTCTCACACACACACACACACACACACACACACACACAAACAAACACATTCTACAGGAACCATTCATTTTGAGGAAAGAACTTGAAGACAAACGGCCTGAGAAGACACGATAAAATAGCTGTTTTCTTCTACTAGAACAATGTAAAATGAGATGAAATTAGTTTTGTGCTGGGCTTACGGCAAGGGGAGAAGGTGCAGAGGTTGCAGTTTAGAAACCGAGAGGGGGGGCAAAGTGTTTAAATGTCCGGTGCTCAGCGCCAATTAGTCCTAGTAAGTCCTAAACCCACGTTTATTCTTCCAACACACGAACATCGGGAGTTAAATCACTGCTGTTACACAGAACTATTCAATCAGCTCAAGCTATCGATAGCTTTAATTAATACTGTCATAACTGATGGGGGCTATTAGGGCGCATTATTGAGTTAAGATAGCATGTCATTCTGTTCCCCGGTCACTGTCAGTTGTCTTAAAACTGTAAATCAATGAAGTCAATTAACATGCAATTTTTTTTAAATAATGAGCAACTTGTGCACAGAATTAAAGTTACCCATTTTGTTCAGTACGTTTCTCCGGCACATCCTCTGCAAGTGAGTTTTAATGTTTTAAAAGAAAGTAAAAGGTAGTGTGATATCTGTTCGGCACACTGTCTTCACAGTGTGGAAACTTCCTGAGGTTTTAGAGGAGGGGAGCCGCGCAGTGAGCGAGGAATAATGTGTGAAATGGCGTTAGGGACGCAGAGATAATTGGTCTGATGGAGTTGAGGACAGATCGCGGCCAAATGATGAATATATTCAAACTTTTCCCTGCGTGATGGTGTCAGATTGAAGGCTCTGTGCGCATGTGCGAAGGTGTCCAAACTGACAATGCCAGGGAGATAGCGTGTGCGATTCTCTGAAATCACGACCAACGCCGACAGACAACATGAGATCCAAGGCGAGAGCGAGAAAACTGGCCAAAAGTAGGTCCCTATTTTCTTCTCCTATCTCTCCGCACCTTTTTTTTTACAAAAAAGATCCTCTGTATAGGTTTGCAAAAAGCCCCTCCATAAAACCCAACAACTCCAAACGATCCGCTATACACTCATAGTCTTTGTGAAGAGCGGTCAGGGATGTATGTTCTCCTCCAGACGATGTGTCGTTGCAGTGGGGAACGATTAGAATGATGTGCTTCAAGGTCTCGCGAAAAGGCTGGAGCGCACTAACTTACAGAGTTGAACGCTCTGGCCACAAGAGCGGCGCGGAGCTCTCTCTCTCTCTCTTTTTCTCTCTCCCCCTTTGCAGAAGTTTTTTTTCCATACCTTGTTTATTTCTCTCATTTCAAGAGAAACTTCCATACAACCCACCCACCCCCCTCCCAGCGTCTCGACCCGAGAGGTTGAGGAGTTGGAAAGAAACACCGACAAAAAAAACAAATAAAATGAAAGTTACCGAAGTTGATGAAGAGATATTTAACTTTTTGTTAGAGAAAATATAACGAGAGCCATTGCAAAGTATAAACAGTTTTTTCCACAGTGTTAAATAGTGGGCGCTAGAGCACCATTGAAGAGCTCAAAGTTGTTGGCCAACGACCCGTCTCTGTCTGAAAGGGGAGCAAAATATCTGAGGGGAGTCTGTTTCACAGACTTGAGTACCATTAGGAGCTGAGCCGTACCGGGGTGTCTGAGATACCAGGCATCATATTTTTGGGGGCTGCTTCGGGGAATTAGCAATGTCGATGTAATGCGGGAGAGAATCGTGCAGGATCGGGTTGGAGAAACGCAACTGACAAGTTTAAAGTTTCAGTTTAACAATCCCAGATCGCGAAAACGGTATTTTAAGGGGAGCTAGTCTGGAGGATTGGAGGATGTTTTACAAAGCGTTGTCGTAAAAAAAAGCAAAGTATCTTAATCTCTAAAATGAATTTTATGTCGTTCGTGTTGTGCGAAATGTTTAGAGCAGCGCTGAATATTAATCTTTAACCCATAGCCGGAAGAAAAGCATGTATGAGCGTGTGTAAAATGAAATTATATTCACGTGCCAGGAGTATAGGCGTTTTTGTGAGGCCGTATGAAGTTTAGATCTATCAAGGTTTCAGTAGCTTGCTGTATTTTTTAAGAAGACAGGCCCTGCTGTAGTTGGAAAATATTTTTTTTATTTTGCTCGCTATCTGCTTCCGCCTCTACTAACATGACCACGCTGCTCTGTCTGAATGCCTGAAAGTTTGCCCCATTCCTACTTTCACTTTGAAATCTCATCTTTCTGGTCAGTTTATTTTTCTCAAACTATACGAAAAATAGGAACTGTCTTTAACTTTACCGAGTGCTTCTGAAAAAAAAGTTGCAAATTATGAAACTTTTTTTTAAGTGTGGACTGTCGATCTAATTTACAGTCACTGCTGTGTACAGACACAAGCCTCCACACATATATAATAGCATATGTGCATAGTAATGTTTCTATATTTGTTTTCGGCATTGTATATGTATGTATTTTGAAGCTTTTAATAAAGCTGTGCCCTTTATTGGTTAACGTACCGAGTCATTTCCAAAAATAAGAGGACTTTATTGTTTATTTTCTGGTATTTAGGCCAAGTTAAATTATTCACGTTTATATCGCCGTGTTGGGAGCACGGAGAAAATATCCTTTAAGTTATTCACTGGAAAGATTTGGTATCCAGAGATCCCTGATTTCAAATCCCTAAAGAGAATAATGAATTATTTAGAGCAGATTTGAAATAGTCTGTTCATGTGCATGATTGTATTTGAAAGTGTATATGGTGTCAAGAATGTGTGCAGGCAATTATCGTGAGTCTACTTGTGTGTACATGATGTGAAGGCATTTATAAATATTTAACAGTCGCAATTAACCACATTAATTAACAATTTGGCTAATGGATTTAAACATAATTTTTCCCCTCTAGAAATTGGGTATAATTTTAGACCACGATTCATTTGCGTGGCAGTAGATTTTGTTGCTTTCATGCAGCGAAGTTATTTAGTGAATGGCTGGGTTCTAGTATTTTTCCAAGTTGTTTGTAAATAAATGGATGTTTAGTCTGCATGCCACAGTCCCCGCTGAGCTTGGGTTACTAATTATTACCATTAAAATTGATGCGTGTTAAATGCCAACTTCAGACAGTAAGGAAAGCGCATTTATTTGAACCAGGAGTCACGATTAGATTTACGCGGGGCTCGCAGCTAGAAATGGGTTGGAAGTGATTTATTTCAAAGGTACTGTTCGGTGTTGAGGATGAGCAAGAAAAAAGAACTGTCGTCCCAAGCAACCGAAATAAACAGGGCCGAACGTTTTACCATGGAAGGGCAAGACTCATGTATAAAAAATATCTGCTCCCCAAACCAGACTAATGATATAATAATAGTAAGCTGTGTTCATCCAGCTCCACACTTTGTTATCTTGGATTCTCCAGCTTCTGCAGTTCCCATTATTTCTAATAATATGTGCCTCTGCGTTATTAACATTCTCCACTTTGATTTTCATGTTGGGGGTTGTGCAGTTGGTCGGGGTTGTGGGGGGTACTGGGGGGTGGAGGTTGGGTCTTGGAATAAAATAAAACACAATACAACTCAGCGTACAGCTAAAAGTAAACAAATAAGATTGCGAGGCACTCAACTTGTATATAACAGCGTAATACTGCATGGCCACACAGTAAGGCTGACTTGGCTATTTTGTGTGTGTACACCTATAGATGTGAGTATATAATGCATACAACACGTCTGAACACAGACTCTGCCACATTAGATTTGTTTGTATTTCATTTCTGTTTGTTGTAAGGGGGCTTAATACTTCAACCATACTTTTTGAGATAGTAGGAACTGCCGATGCTGCAGAATCTGAGATGACACGGTTTAGAGCTGGATGAACACAGCCGGCCAAGCAGCATCAGAGGAGTAGGAAATTGAAGAAGGGTCTCGGCCCGAAACGTCAGCTTTCCTGCTCCTCTGATGCTGCTTGGCCTGCTGTGTTCATCCAGCTCTATACCGTGTTCTCTCTTATACTCTATTTTTGACATTTTTAAAATAAAATAGACTAATAAGTTGAATGAACAGAGAGGGGTAAATCGATGCTCCATCGTTTAACTATCGTTTAACTATCGTTTAAGGAGTGATTCGGCATTTTATTCAAGCAGATATTTCACTTTCCACGTTCAGGTGAACTTGAACAGCTGTAAACATGATCATTCGGTAGATTTAAAATGAAGTTCAAGGAGACATCAGGTTTATTTTCATGCTCAAACACCGTGTGTTTAAAGTACACGCATATACAGTCAAACCCTTGCACACCTGGAAGATTTACAACAAGGGGACCTTTAAGGTTTTAATGTCCTTTTAAAACGCCTACATGTTTATTAAATAGTGCACTACTTAATTCCAACTACCGGCTTGATCCGCCCACAAAGGTATTTTCTAATCTCGGCAGGCAATGGACCTTTCTCTGTAGTTTAAAACTGGGACCAGCGTTGATCTATCAAATCTCTGAAGGTATTTGTTCAGATTTTAAGGCCCGAGTGAAACAAATATCATAGGTGTTGTAATTACAACGTGCCAATGGCTTATTATAGATTGGTTTGCAAATTCAGTAAGAATCAGGACTGTTCTGCACCAAGCGACCCCTGTAAATTTCTTCCATCAGATGTGAGGATTTTTAAATAGCAGATGGACGTGCTAATTGCCAGCGTTTTATGATTCGATGTTTAGAAGATAATGGATTGTTTATTAAAACCAAGTAATTGAAACAGTAAACAAAGAAGTTGTGAAAGATTTAGATGTTTAACTGCTGCACGGGGGAAAGTGGCCACGGTAATGGGTTTCCAATAAAGCAATTACTGCACCCGGGGGCCGTAGGGCCGGAATCAATGCGGACAGGACAGATTTCACATACAGGGGAAGGAGCTAATGATTAGAACGCTCTTAACTTGAAATCGAGTTGTTTGTCACAATAGGAGAAACTGACAAAACAGAATGGGAGCTGGGAAAACAGCGGTTCTCGATAATTAAGGGAAATTGGAATAGCACATCTGATCAATATGAAAATTGACGGTTTCAATAAAAGTTGTCGAAAACTTTATTTCCACCCTCCCAACCTTCGAAGTGATGACAATGTCCGAATTCATGAGGAACTTTTTTCTGTTTGTGTACTCACAAGATGACAATTCAATCCCGTCACTCATTTAAACAGGTTTTTATTTACACATGGAGGAGATTAATACCATATAAATGCTTGTTTCTGGAGTTCAAGAGGATATTAGATTAGGAGAATTATTGCTGTATACAGTCATTTTAATTAATTTTTTTAAAAAGTCCAGTATTCAAATGTTACATCACTTCATCCATACACATTTTATACTCAATTAGCTGCGAACGCTTCCTCATATTTGTCTGCGTTTAGGTTTTATTTGTGAACTTTTAACGCGACCTATACAGGTTTAAAAGCATATTAATTTTCTTGACACAGTCAATCCTCGTTGATAGGGTAATCATGATTTCACTACGCCTGACCGAGAATAAACCGACTTGTGTAGATGTTGCTGTGGCGTGAGGCTCAATGAAATCAAAACGCACTGGAAACATTGTTCTGAGTGTGGGAATGTCTAGTTGAGAGGAAAGCAGCTAACGTGAGAAGCTGTGTTTGCTAGGCTTGTAGCATTCACTGTCAGAACTGAACGTGGCTCTGTCCCTGGCTGTATTCTTGTGTTTTCCCACTCCTACCCGTGCCAAGTTTTGCTCCCACCACTCCCTCACCCTACACACACAGACCGGCCCTCTCCTCACCCCCTCACCACACCCCATCACCTTGCTTGATTTCCTTACAATAATCTGACTTGGCAATCAGACATTTTTCCGAGTTACAAGCGAGGAAATATGCTGCTATAGTAATCGGGTCAGAGTGCAGGGGGCACAGACTGGAGCTCGGGCGCACTTTCTCTTCGCTCTCCTGCACTCGTCCGGCGTTTCACTCAAGGTTTCTCTTTCACCTCTCACACTTCATCTCCCCGCCTCCCTTGCTTTCTCACTATTTCGCTCATGTTTGCTTTCTCTCCATTTCCCCTTCCTCTGCTTTTCCTCTCAAATTAATCCATTTTATCTTTATCAATAGCTGTCCATCTTCCCCACATTTCGCACACCATCTTTCCACTCATTTTCTCTTAATTGTTGCTTAAAGTCGTTTATTGTCCGTAACGCTCCTTTATTTACACATATTTGTTATCTCTGCCCATACCTCCACCTTGACAGTCTTTTTCTTTCTCTCTCTCTTTCTTCGCTAGCAGAAACAGCTCATTAATTGTCCCGCCGTCTCTCTCACACACAAAAAATCACCACGAATTTACTGCATATCACAGCGACAATTCCAGTTTCCACCTTTCAGTTTTCATGTTGACTCCTGTAATCTTTCGCACTCTGAATACATCACAATCTTTCTCATACACACAGCAACTGACGTGTGTGCGTGTGTGTGTGTAGTTTGTCAGGCAGTGGGTTGCAAATTAAAGGTAATCGTTTTCTGCTTGCGAGACTATTCTACTTCTGGATAGATCAGGAATGTTTAAGTCCGCTACCAAATGCATTCAGTAAGATTTTGAAATAAGTTGATGCGATTTATGTGTAGAAGCTGAACTCATGCTGGACTGTTGACTAGACAAATGAGATATAGTGCTTGCCTGAACATTTTCACTCACAGATCCGTACTGCGCAGCCCTATTCACGAAATCACCGGCAGAAAGGCGCAGTTGTACAGGCATGCGCTCTCACAGGCGCACTAAATGGACTACGCACTTACACTCACCCCCAAACATATATTAGTACACACACAACACGCATATACGCAGAATCGTGCACATAGAATCACAACAGATGCTGAACACGTATGGAAATTCTCACATTCGCTGAAGTATTCAAACTCAATCCCGGAGACACTCTGTAACACAGGTTCAGATAAAACTTTGTAACACAAATATAAGCTTGCTTCAATTTAACACTTCCCTTTCTGAGAAAAGACTCGGATCAAATTTCAGGTGTGAGCTTCCCGTGTGGAACTTGGTGGTATTGGTTTATTCTCACAAACCTCTAACTTCACAACTATTCCAGTTCATGTAATAGAAGGTGTTGGCTTTTCGTTCTGTGTATAAGCACTAAATAATATTCAGGCATAGTTGATGCTAGAGATTATTATAAATTGCACCCATACCACACACGATACGTATTAAAATCTACAATTAATGGATAATTGCGCACTAATCTTTTCATTTATAGAAGTTTAAAACACGATAGGACGTCGGAAACAGAAATTGCATAAGCATCAAATATAAAATTACAAATTCAAGCAAAACGCCACCATAAAAACATTTTTAGGCGGTACATATCCTTCTGCTTGCAGTGCGACTCCTGTCATTTTACCACGGCGATCTGAACTCTCAAAAGGTATTCATTCCCAGATTGGACTATTTTCGGAATTTCCTCAAATACCGTTAAGACACCGGGTCTCAGTTGAGCAGCGTCTTCTTACGTTCGATACGTTTTATTAGATATTTTTTCTCCATTTTATGAAACAGGTTGTTAAAAATCCATTTCCAATAAGAATCCTGATATGTGACATCCTAATGATCTTTGAATGCAAAGCAGTTTTTTTTAGAATAGGGGATGCCACTTGCAAACCGAGTCTGTAATGTCGGAAGTAATTTATTTTCCGCAATGTTATGTAATTTATTCGGTTTTTTTGAGGAGGGCTCGGGGGTGTAATGCCAGTGAAATGCAATTTTCATTGTAAAGATTAAGGTGAGTTTTCTGTCGTGTTGCTGCAGGAAATAACCAGGTTTTACACGTACACCTAAACATACAGGGTACTCAGACTTGCTTTGCTCCTTCCTTTAACGTGAAAAGCCCCAGCTTCATCTGTTAGGGTTACTCTTTTTCAACTCAGCCCAAGGTTAACCTCCCAGTCTCTGCACCCGTTCACATGTATTAGTGAATGTGATCAACTGATTCTGGTCTGTGTAATTTTTTTTTGGAATTTGGGAGCAAGATTTGTTGGTCAGTAAATGCACCTGCTAAAGTCTTAACATTCCCAACAACAGACATTTTCCAATGCTCCAACCGTAACTATATTCAAGCATTGAAGGGTAATGTCTACCTAAAACACATCCTGTATGTGCATACATATGTATGGAGTAATACATGAAATGGCACGCACGTTTCATTATCCAAGCCATCTTATTCTACTACTTTCTATTCTACTACTTGAAACTGCTAAATAACGGGTAGATGTTACTTTAAATTTAGACTTTGAATTTTTTTTTGTCTTCGTCATGCGTACATTTTCAGGTCAAGCATGTGTAGAAGTCACTTTATGATACAATAGGCATTGCGAACGCAATAGCCAGTCATTTTATGGAGTGTTTATATCCCCAGCATTTCCGCTAAAAAAAGTTGTTCCCATTAAATATTGTAACACTTGTTCCATATCACTTCCCAATCACCTTCAGACAACACGTTAAAGTTATAAAATAGACTGCATGTGTGGTGTATTATTTTTGCACTTGCATATTGAGTGCTGATGCAGCATTGTTTTCGTTCTTCCTCACTCTCCCATAGTCACCTAACTTATTGTTTAATAATTCAAAACTACCCATTTTATTATTTACACTGGGAGTAGTCCGGTGGATATTAAAAATGTCGGAGCTGGAAGCACCTGATTCGAGGTATCTTGTGTAGCAAAGTTCAAAATTCGAAGTCTACTTCTGAATTTTTACTTAATTAACAAAATGCAAAACATCTGAATTGTAATGAGTGACTGATCCTGTTCTTTTTTTCTCCTCTCTTACTGCCTACTTGCCGACTTGCGTTCAAAACATACAGAAATCGTATGGAGAGTATGTTAATTTTTTGAGGTTATTTCGGGAGGTAGATTTGCAAACTGCTGCCACTCCACTTATTAATGGACATTGGGTTCATTGCACAATTTATGATTTCGAACACTGGTTCAGGATTGACATTGTACCATAAAAAAATGATATAGATATCAAGGCTGCGGTTGTGTTTTGTGGCTGAGAGTAGATACATCGGTTTGCATGCTTGTGTCCTCCAATGTGTACATTATTCATTTTTCCCTGCAATGAATGTCACAATATGAAGTGAGCTGGGTCAGAAGCTACCGTCTTCGGCGAGAGTATGTGTGCTGGCATTGCAGCGTGGAACGCAGGCTTTCGAAATGCATTCAGCAAAACGATTTCTCTAAATCACCCCACAGCCTAATGGATAAGCAGAGAAGCTGTCATTGCAGTACAAGACTTACCATCAAATTACAACGTAACGTTCTAAATATGGGATATAAGATGCTGCGTTCAGTTGAAAGGCTCATTTCAGAAATACATTTAAACATATGAAGCCTACTTAAAAATTGGGAAAACTAATCTATTCGGGCCTTGGCAGAACAAGCACTGTTTTAATTAGTGTCTTATTCGATACTTAGTGAGTTTTTTTTAGAGGTCTTCGAACTTTTTACCCTTTCGAATATATGGATTACCTGAGCAACCTATCAATTTCAGGCAGCATTTTGACAATTTCAGGTCTCACCCCGCTGCCCCCACCCCAGACGCCCGTCGTGGTATCTCCGTATTGGGGCCCCATTTAACTCAATACATCTTAAAACGATGATATTTTACCAAAAGTAGAACAGACAGATTTAAAAATGCTGAACACCAATTTAAACGAAACGACACCTAGCATACCCACTTCTCACGTGAATGCATAATAATTGTGCAATTATTCTGGCCAGAATTTTAAAAAAATAAACACTCTCACGATGGATTCGGGCCGGATTGAGTCTGGATAATGAAGCTGAAGAGAAAATATTATGTCTGCAGCCGTGTTTACAAGTTGAGTACTAATGGATGAGATGTTTTAACAATCGGTACACCAGTCTGAGTACCTGATTTAAGGATCTCGTTCACTCAACCCCAAAGCAACCACTAAGTTATCACTCTTTATCAGCTGCCTACTGTTCCCCCAACTTGCATTTATTTTCCTTTGCATTTCATCCATTATTATTTGGACCATTAGTTGCCTGTTGAGCGTCAGAGTTGGATTCATAATTGAGACTTGAAGACTTCCATTAGACATTAACCTAATAAATGCGAGCAATACAGCAATCATCCTAAATCACAGATCCATTGGGGGGAGGTGGCAGGCTGCAAATAAAGAGGGCTCACTGGGTTAGATTTGGACTAAATATTGAGATTACCAGCCACTTTTAATTCATTGCGTTTTTATGCATTACAAGACATTGCAGGCCTAATGCATGGGACCTGTGTTGCCAAGTCTCGGTATTTCACTGACCTGTGTCTCCCTTTGCCTGCAAGTTTAAACTTTCCTGAAAGATTGAAATTGGCCCTGAGACCCAAGTTTTTCAATTGCCCAAAAATCTTGGAATAGCTTATGGACAAAAGGAGCTTTCATGATGGGTCTACATTTGATATTTTCCCGTAATATCTTGGTGTGTTATAGTAACAAGCTATCACTCATATGTAGTAACAGTTTCTCAATGCAGTGGCAAGATTCTCTTACAAGGTTACTATCCAATTTTCCTTTAAATAAATCACAGTGTAGCATCAAATAATTTATTTGAAACAAATCAAAAATGCCATGGAAATGGATAAATGTACCTTTAGACTATCAATCTACACAATGATCTTGTAAAATAGGTTTATCTTGTTTGTGACAATTACATAGATTTCAAGCTATCAGTTGACATTTCAAAATAATGCCTCACCGGCAGCATCCTTCTGCATTAAAGACACTGATCCACAACCCTCAGGGATATTATATCATGTGTTTACGCAAACATTTTAGTCAGCACCTGGATGAAGAATCATTGGCCTATACTACAGGTCAGCACTATAGTTAAAGCAGGGTTGAAATGAGAAAAGAAATTATTATGTGGATACCTAGTTTGGAGTTTTAAAGCAATTGACTTTAATCAGCATATTTAACCAAAAAATACTTTCAAAAACTGGGGCAAAACTCAGAAGTCATCCTTGAGGAAGTTGGGTGACCAAACGAAACACACATCCAGCCATAGAAGCTGTTGTACCTTAATTGAAATGATAAAGAAAATTGGGAGATTGTGTAAAAATGCCTACTTCTGAGTCATAATCACTGCTATATCAGGTAGGCAGAGCCAAAAATCAGAGAGACAAAGATACCAAATAACCAATATTCCTAGTAGCAGACTGAGAGGAGTTTTGGCAGATCCGTAGATTCAGAAACTTATTGAATATGCAGACACTGGGGAACTGAAGGAAAGAAGCAAAAATAGCATTTGGCCAAATATTTAATCCGTTTAACTGAGAGTTTTCTGATCAAATCTTTCATTCTACAGATCGAATTGAGGACAATTTACAAATCTTAAATAATCTGTAGAAATTTTAACACTGACAAAGTGAGTGACTTAATTTACAGTTAAATGCTTCATTTGCAACAGCCTTTTGTTAATGAGAATGCGTTTAGAATATTCAGATATACTCAAATTTCTGTGTAACATTTTGTAAAACTGATACTAGTTGAGTGCTGAGCACCTTCCTGCTCCCACCCTCTATATTTCAACATTGGGCTAGAATGCAAGTTGAAATCTGAAGATCACTTCATGCAGAGAGTTAAATACACTGGACTAATTTTAACCACATATGTTTTACATATATGTAGTAAAAAGTGGTTCTTGATAGTTCACAAAGTAGGAGAACATTGTACAGTTCAATCAGAATCAGAGAATTTTGCATTTCTTAGATTTGTTGTTTCTCATATAAAAAGGCCCACATGCTGTATTAAATATTCCTCTTGTACCAGTGAAAAAAAGACCCAATCTGAAGAGTATCTTCTGAAGCCATTCAGCTGTTAGTGGGGCCTTCCCATGTATGCATTATTGATCCTTGAAATGTAGAAGGAGTAGAGGAAGATTTGAAAGGCTTGGGACTGTGCTGCCTTGTGTATGACTGTGTAATGGTATGAATTTCGGTAATTGAGACTAATAACAGCTGCAATGTCTCAGCTCTTTCAATAAAAATTGACAAAGTGTTAGGTTGTCAGTAAAATTAGTGGTATTAAATTTGAGATCCAGGAATACCAGCAATTAGCAAAGGGGTAAGAAAATATTACTCTTGAAATGTTTTGCTGTAGTTGCAGCTTAATGGTACAGACCAGAGCAATGGCCATTGTAGTTGGACCCAGGTTGACCTCATTTAGTTGTGCTCTTCTGAATAGGATTGTTCTACAATCAATGTTTAAAAGCCATATTATTTCCCAACAAACTTTTAATAAGGTCATCATGCATTAACTAAGTGCAACATTCCAGTATCAGCACTGGCTGTAAAACTCACCAAATGGAGAAATACAGACCTTTAAATGACAATTTTTCAGAAAAAAATGTTAGAGCTCCCTCAGTTTCAGTTGGTAAAGATCAATTATACCAATCAGGAAGTCCCAGCAATAATTCCTTGTCTGGGGTGAAATGAGGTGACGGTAATGGTGCAACATTTGACTTTGGGTTCTCGGGAAGGAAATCTCTGGATTCAAGCTATTGGATGCTTTATCCATTACTAATGCTGGAAAGCTTGCATTTATTGTTGTTTGTTTGGTACAATGTCAAGCTTAGTTTCATCTTAATGAACAGCTTTATGTGTGCTCACTGTCTTGCATTTGAAGAATGGTTATTTGGGTGAGACATCTGCATGTAATCATAATATAAGGAAATATGTAATTAATAATATCATCATCAGAACATTGGAACAGATAAAATCATAGAAATCAAAATTATAAACAGGTCAACTTTCATACTTGAGGCTTCATTAAGTATCAGTGAGGTTATCCAAAGAGTAGCTCAGCTGTACAGACTAGGAATATCCCAGGTTCAATTTGCAATCCAGCTATATAAGTAGCTTGAAACAGCGATTGACCTAAACACTGCTTGGATTACACTAAAAGAAATTGGTTCTGTTTCTTACAACTCATTTGGAGGAGCATATGTAAGGTGCTGGGCTGGTTTAGATGATTGCTTTTCAAACCTCATCCTCATCATACATAGACGATGGCCACTTAGGCAACACTTTTTTTTCCGAGGCTACACTGCATTTGGAGAACCATTATCCTTGCAAGGAGATAAACCCCAGAAAATGGGATAAAAATAGCAAGTTTTTTTTTCAAATGCCTCTTGTAAGTTTAGTGCCATTAGAATCCCTCAGTGAGCTATTAAGTTTTAACATCTAGAACAAAGAAGGAAATTGTTATTTTAACTACACAGAAAAGGGCTGATAATACCATACGTTCTACCACATGAGGGTCTGTCCAGGACAAGATGCATGATTATGATACAATATCTAGCACTTTGTTTTCGACTAAATACAAGGGCTGGAGGTTTGGTGTGGAGTTAACCAAAAGTCTCTGTCTGGGAGTAATTAGAAGTGAAGCTTGGCTGAAGTCAATTTAATTCTGTATTTTTTTTCAAAATATTCTTGGCTGGATGTGATATTTCCAGCTTTGGTGATGGAGGGATTGCAAACTCAATTGTTTTGGAACTCAGCTTCTAACCTAAAGGCTTCAGACTTGACACTGTCAGCTATTTTGATTTTTGAGCCTTAATGCAATTTAGGAAATCAATTGTAAGCAGATAATGTCAATCAAAGTTCTTTCACTCAACAGTATTTAAAGATTTGGTCAAGAGTTGCCAAGGAAGCTAATTGAAGTAAATATTTTAAAATGCGTTTGGGAGCTATTGGGTTGTACTTTTGGATATAGAATGTATTGAAGATTTGGTTGAGAACTTTTATTTAGGGACACTAATGAGTGTTGTGAAAAAGTCTTCATGTAATTGTTTCACGTCAACAGATAGAAATCTCTCTATTGGCAGGGTGGCTGCATTAAGTGAAAGCAAAGGGCATAAAAGAACTGTGGAATACGTGTCTAAAGAAAAATTCAAGTTTGTTTGTTTTTTCCTGCTTCATTTTCATATCATCATGGTTGAAAAATGATTTTTTTTGATGATCATTACTGGGAAGACTATCTTTTGTTTATATTGCATAATTGCCCTTTAAAATAGTTAAGATCCAATATATTGGTGTGGGTCTGAAGTGACATGTGGACCAGACCACATAAGGACAGCAGATTTCCTTCACTGAAGGACATTAGTGAATAAACAGAGTTTTTGGAATAATCAATAATAGTTTCATGGGACTATTACTGGGACTAACTGTCAATTCCATTTTATTACAGACTGAATTTAAATTCCACCAGCCACAATGGTGGCAATCCCCAAAACATTAGGCAGGTCTTTTTGATTAGTAATCTAGTCACATATCACTGTGTCATTATTGTTTTTTTATGTAATAGGTAGTAGGCTGTAAAATGCAAAGAATACAAAACTATGGAGTTCAATAAATATAATTACCTACTTGGGTGAAGAGTGCAATCATTTATTCTGGGGTGCCTACATTATCAGTGAGATCTGATTAGCATGAATTATATTTGGGTGGACTGATGTTAGCATTGCATTGGTGGCTTGATGAATATTTTGACTTCGCCACTCTTTTTATTCTGGAAAAAAGAATAAAATTGGTAACAAAAATAAAATGTAAGTCAGTCAAATTTAAGCATTCAAAATATGATCTTCTGAATTTAGAGTTTCCACAGTCATTAGAATTCTATCTGCCTGTTATTAAATTTATGCAGTATTTGTTCTGCGTTCGTTGACTCCTTAACATTATTTTTGTGGCTGAACACTAATAAACATAACACAATTTTCCTCTGAGTTACTGTCTCTCAGAAGTTAGGAAAGATAATCCTTGGAAGCTTGGACAGATAGACCTAAGGTTTTTGTGATTGCAGGCTACATTTGAAGTGTATCAATATTTAGAAAGGCACATCTGATCCATCCCCTGCACTGCCACACTTCCGTATGTACGCATAAAAATGTTTGAAAATCAATCCTGTTGAATGTTTCACAGGCAAATATCATTATTATTAAAGGGACTCAAGTTTTCATTGAACTTGCTAAACGCATGACGCAATGATGACTATTAAATTATATCAAATTGTTAACTTCTTGATTTCCTCAGTCATTCTTCCTTCTTTAATTGTTGAAGTTCAAAAACCCTGTGGATCAGCACTGGATTTGCATCAATTTCCCTCAATATTTTCAACCCTTTGTGTTACTCTACACTGTGGCTAATGGTTTTTCAATTAGGCTTGTGGTTTTTTTAAAAAACAGATGAAGTGTTAAAATTCTGAAGTGGCGCATTTTCTGACTTGCTTTATGACACTTGAATGCATTCCTCTTCCTTTTATTTTTGGACGGCCTTTTCTTTACTGAGATGATAATAGTTTGGCTTTTAGTATGCTTCCATTTTACATAATTCCATGATTAATATTCTTGTGAATACCACCCCTCTCCCCTCAGCAAAGAAACCATTTCATGTTATGCGCGTTATTAATATTTGTCCTGTTGTCAGCAGATATGTGCTACTGTGTGATTGGAACATTAAACAAGGAATGCACAATGTTGTATTGTGCTACTGAAATGAATCCTTACTTCATTAAAAGTGATTTGTTTTATCAAGCATACAAAGTGTAGCTGTTGTAAACTGGAACATCTTACTGTTGGTGAGCAAAGTTGTAGGTTAGTGGGTGATTATAGATTCCTGGCTTCAGGTCAGGAGAAAACAGCCTGAGATTTAATATTTTTTCTCTTTCTCCACTATCCCACACCGCTAATCCTCTCTCACTTTTTTAAAGCATAATGGTATATATGCAAAATATTTTTAAATTATATTTACACTGATTATTTGAATATTTTTAACGAAAATGAGCCCAGAACAAATGCCATCTAACACTGAGTTTTCTGAAGTAGGGTCCCGACACGAAACATCAGCTTTCTGACTCCTCTGATGCTGTTTGGCCTGCTGTGTTCATCGAGCTCTACATGTTGTTATCCCATCCAACAATGAAACTTGTTTGAATTGATTTGGTCCATTTTAACAAGTGTTAATTATAGAAGTTATGTTGATTTAATTGTAATATTTGCATTTGAGTATGACCTGTGGAGTTCTCTAGGTTATGAGGATATTTGTGAGTATGCAACGCTAATTGTAATGTAGCAATTGACTTGTTACTGTTGTGATAATTGTTTCTACACATTTAGCTGGACCAATCTTTTAAAAGAGCTGAGACTTTTTTAATATGCCAATCTTTGCCAAATCTCTTTTATTTCAAGTGTGTCTAGTTATTGCCATGGTAGTAGCTTTTTCATAATTTATACTGTAAAGCCATCTAACTGAGATCATTTACCTTCATTTGTAAATGTAACAATCCCCTATGGTCACTTAATGGCTTGCATTTGATTTCACTGGTGCAGGCTGCAGTGGACACTCTCTAATATAATTATATTCCATGCTCCATACGGTGCCAGAATATTCACACAATGTCTCGGCATTTTTTTTTCTATCTGTTTTTAGCTTCTAAAAGGTTCACACTACCTCCAGAAAATAGCTTTCAGATAGTTAATTTCCTCCAACCTTTGAACAATCTTCTGAAGAGCTGAACTATCTCGGCAGAGCGAGTACTTAAGTTCAATAAAAGCAAAGTTCTACAGATGTTGAAAAGTGAAATAGAAGCAAAGGGCTGAAGAAACTCAACAGATCTGGCGGCATATATGGAGAGGGAAAGACAGTGAACATTTTGAGTCCAATATGACTTGTGTCAGAATTCCAAAAGACAGTCGTAGTGAATTCAGAACATTAACTCTGTTTCTCTCTCCACACTTGTTGAGTTTCTCCAGCACTTTCAGTTCTTATCTCTTGCTCAATATCTCTGCCCATTCTTTTGCCAGACTTGACTTGGGCAATAGGAAGCTAAGCTCGATTGCAGATGGAGGAAGCATGATAAAGGAAAAATATTAGTTTGAGTTCCCATGTTGGAAATTGCTTGTGGGAGAACAAGAGTCAGTTCAGTTTGTTGAATAGCCTGCCTGTGTTCCCAGGGAAGGAGCAGAGGGTTATTACAGACAGCCCATACAAATGTGCCCAACTATGAGGCAGCACCATTCGGATACGCAAGGTGGAATAGATTGTGGAATTAAAGCTGGAATTTGTTCTTGTCCAGGCACTTGTGAAGGTTTTTTAAACTCCCTTCTTAGCTTGGTCTCTTTGCTGGCACAAAGCTCCTTTCCCAATTATGTGAAAATCAGCAATGAAAACATGTTACATATTTATTGCTAGCAACATCAAGAAACCATCTCCCAACTTCTTTTGTCTGCACAGACTCTGTTGAGTGATGTTAGCCAAATGTGGTCTCGGCACTTAAAAATGTCAAGAAGTATTTGTAGCCAGAGGGGCAATACGTTCAACAAAAATAAAACACACTTCCAAATGTTTTCTATGGTTTGGTTCTCTATTCCCTGCAAGCATTAAAAAGAAACATTATTATTTCAGTAGTGTGCAACTTATAGTTTTTAATGTTGTTTTACGTCTCTAGTTTTTTTGGTATTTTGTTTTATTGTATGACTGACTCAGTCTGTTATTAGAGCATCGATATGCATTAGATTAACTGTAGTTAGCTTTACTTGTGTAGATTAACATTGGTGCTAGGAGTTTTGCATGGTGAGTAGCTGAGACTCTGGGGACATGAAGGCTGCAGGTTTGATCCTGGGCCTGCATTGAATAGCTGATCGTTAGGTGAGCGTTGATCATGGCATTCTTAAATTGATTGAGAAAATGTGAGTCCGTTGAATTGGGTCCAACATAATCTTTTAGTGAAACACTATTTTCTCTAAGGCCTGAATTGACAAATGGGCAATTAATTCATTAGTATTATTGTCTGAAAGCAGTTGCTTTTAGTCCCACTTCAGAATTTGAGGCTATGATTTAGGCTGACACCAGCTACTGCATTGTCAGGCTATCTTTCAGATGAGACGTCAAATCAAGATTCAATCAAATCTGTCTTATTGGGCAAAATGAAATCCCACGAGAAAGCCCAGTACTCAATGTCTCAGTCAACATTCCTCCATCTGTCAATGCCATCGAAAAACAGGTTAACTGGTTGCTTGCTTTGTTGCTGCTTTCAGGATCTTGTTGTACATTATATAGCTGCGACATTTGTCTCCTTAACCGTGATCAACTATAGTTCACCATCATTCGTTGTATCTGAATGTCTATGAGTCTTTTCTGAAAAATGTGTTTAGGTGCTGACTAATGAATGTCTCTTTATAATTGAGAAGTATGGTCTGATCAGCGCTGCATCATCTGCTGCATAAGGAAGGGTTATGTTGTGTCATCCACTTAGCAACAGCAGACACAACCTGTGAGCTGGCACTATACAAGTGTGACTGAGGTTTGCTCCATTTCTCTAACAAGAAAAAACCCAGACTGTTTTACTAGTCTCTTTCAAGGATGAGAACTTGTTATTTCTTTCCAGTTTCACCTTCATGTGACTCACAGTCCACCATTTGTATATTGTTCAGTGCCCTCTAAGTGATTATAGATGTGTACTCTGCCAGCATTATCCAAGTTTAAAGATTAAATTTTTTATCAACTGGCCATCTTGTTGAAATAAATACAGTAGTAGCCCTTCAAGTTTGAATTTCTCACAGGGTTTAGTTTGTAACCCCACAAATTAATATGGCAGTGGGTTCCACTAAGCGTGTCCCAAGTTCTAAGTACAGTCTTGACTCACCGAAGGCACTTGCAATCAGCTGTTATGACATTTTACTTGGTCGGGCAATGTTCAACTAGTGGTCTTCTTGATCATCGTGTCATGCCTTGCAGGTGGAACAAATGTGTGTGTGGATGTTGTGCAATGACAAAATTGACCTTGGCTGTGATATCACCACCAGCCCACGTTCAAAAGATCTGTCAACATCCCACTGTTTTATGCTCCCGAGGGCTGCCTGCTACAATTTGAGGAAGAATGGCAAAAATGCCTTAGAAGCTGAAAATGGATTGTCTTTAGTTTTGTACTGACGAAGGTTAACTCTTTAATATCCGACTTTCCTGTATGAATTCAGTTCAATATTAAATCATTGCAAGTCTGTTGCACAGCAAAGACAAATATGTTTTGTAATTTACAATGTTTGCATTGCTTGTTAATTCTATCTACTACTGAATTGTGGATTGTTTTTTAACGTGGATAGCCAAGCACTTTCAAGTGGCCTAAAAATGCCCCAAATTCATTCTCTTAGGTCTCTTGTAATTGTGAAAAGATATCTGCACTGTGAAACCTAAACCCAGATCACAGGCAGCAGAAACCCTTTGCCCAATATGTTTGGTTGATGGAAGGATATGTTGGAGAATTGCCCCTGATGAATTTCTCCTGACCTCGAAATATGTTTTTGTGCAATATGCGGCACTATAACATGCTGTCACACAGACTGTTAGAAAAAGTGTCAAGATAGAACCTTAACTTATTCTGGAGGACTATCTTACACGTTCGAACAGCTGGTTGTATTACAGAAAAGTGGGAGTCTGTGCTATCTCACCACTCCCCTACCCACAACCTCTTCCTCCAACTGAATAACAATATGTGAAAGGTTTGAAAAATAAATGCATTTAGCTTTTCATTTTCATTCTAATGTTGACAAAGTGGAAAGTTCAATGTGACATACATTGTAATAAGACATCACATATTCTTAGACTATCCACTTAAAGAGGTAAAACCATAGCTTCTGGCCCCATGATGGTTTGGTTAAATATGAAAAAAGAACTGCTCTCAAAAGGAGAGATAGGAGTAACTACCCGTCAAGGTAACATCTAACTAAGTCATCAAAGAGTCCTGGCAAGAATCAGGTCAACAAATATCAGGAGAGCTCTTCATTGTTTGGAGCCATGCCAAGCAGAAAGGTAAATGGTAATTGTTGGAAACCAATTATCTCATTGCAGCAACTCCTTACAGTGTGTGCTGAATGAAGCCACCTTCAGTGGCTTCATCAATGACCTTACTATCACCTTATAGCCAGAACTGGGGATTTTCAATACCATCCACAACTCCTCAGATACTGAAACACTCCATATCCACATGCAGCAGACATCTTCAGCCTCAAGGCTTGGGAGGATATGTTGTAAGCAACATTTGTGCCACACAAGTGCCAGGCAGTGATCACCTCAAACAAGGAAAATCCAAACTTCTCAGCTTGACATTCAAAGATCTGTCATCATGAATTCTCAGCCGACAATATCCAGACGTTAGTCATTGATCAGTTACAGTATTTGTAGAGTTGGATCCAGCTTTACTAATGACAAGAGTCGGTCAGAAGCTGGAAATTCTGATGCAAGTAATTCAACTGATGACTCCACAAAACCTGTCTACTTTCGATAGAGGCACACATCTGGTTTGGAATGGAATACTACTCATTTCCCTGGATGAGTGGAGTTTCAACAATTGTCAAGAAGGTCAATATCATGCAGCTTACATGGTCAGCAATCACCAACTTAAACATTCTCCCCTTCCATTTCCAATGCACTGCTGCAGAGGTGTGTATTATGTATGAGAAACATAACAACAACATACCAAGACTCTGTCTACAGTGCCTTCCAAAACAGCCATCTCTACCAGCTGGAAGGACAAAGGTAGCAGGTGTATGGGATCACTACCCACCTGTCTGTACCTCTCCAACCCACATACTGTCCTGTGCCTTGACCTGGAACTGTATCACTGCTCCTTCACTGTTACTGGAGCTCCCTTATTAACAGTTACATGGACTGCCCAGGCCAGATGAACTGCAGCAGTTTGAGAAGATGACTCAGTATGAGCTTCTCAAGGACACTTCAACACGGACAAAAATTGTTGGCCAAAAATTTGTGTGTGCTGTCTAATGATACAACCATAGTCTCCTGGAACTTGAAAACATTAGTTCCTAGCAGTGGAGGATTCCCACCATTCCCTCCAACTTTTTATCTATTCTTTTAAGTGCTTTTGAGACCATTATTATTTTTCTTTTTTTTCTCTCATTTTTAGTTGGAACTGTGAGTTGCAACTGAGAATTGAACATTGAACAGCAGCATGTTTCAAAAAGAAAGAGATGTTTGCTGTTGGGGTCTGGCCTGGAAAGATGAAGTCAATTACTGCTCTGAGGACACTGTAGAGAAACTGGCACCCAGATGTCATTATGCTCATGGGACTGGTAGCTGATTGGGTGTTGAATTGATCAATCAAGGGAGGACTGGTGCTGGCCAGCCAATCATAGAGAGTGTTGAGAAAGGAAAAGATAAACAAAAGGTGAACTGGCTCTGACTGCGTTTGTGGGCAGGAGGTCAAGTATTGCTTTGGAAGCTTCAGCATTGGGCCTTTTGGTTTTTCTCCATTTATTCTCCAGTAATCAAATTGTTCAAAGTCCTGAGGGAAGAATCTCAGTCTCTAAGAAATCAAGAAAAGTCTTTGTAGGTCTACAGAAGATGTTTATTTTGACTGGCGACTTTGGAATTCTTTAAGATACAAATCTAGGTGCCTCTAATACAACCTATTGGGTTTCATGAAGGCTTAGTATTCATTGTGAAATGGCTAATGAACTGGCAACTTTTGATTTTTTTTATTTATTGTTTAAAATGTCTGTCAGTGTGTGAGTAGGGGCTGGTAAGAAAATTGGGCTTGGTTTGTAGTTATTTATTAGTTGCCTTATTGTTCATCTGTGTTCTGCTAAAGTCACATTATTAATCGTAATTTGTTACTTTTGTTTGAGATATGAACTTAAACAAGTCAAAGATTATCTACTTGTAAAGGCTGATTGGGAACAATTGAACAATTTTGAGGGTCATTGAATGTTTAAATTTCACTGTGTTGTGCATCCAGTGTTAATGAGTCAGATTTGGTCTGGCATTCTGTACCTGCGTCATAACAGTGTGTGAGACCTTTAAGTACTTTTGTTTGACCAGATTTGTGCAGTGAATTAAAGGAATTGACTTGTGTCTGACCTATGCATGAATCTCCATGATTTTCCCCTGCTGCACTGTTTAAAGGGATAAAAAATAGCTCAGATTCACATACAATGTGACCTTTTGTAACCCAGGCAACAATAAAGAGAATGATAGATATAGTGGGCTCAATTTTGGGTTCCCATAATTTAAGAGTACCGCTTCCTTCAGTGCCTCTTTTGGCATGCTCTATAAGGTCCATTGATATATTCTTCACTGCCTACTTAAAAGCAGCAACCCTCACAATCCTATTCAATTCTCCCTGTAAGCTTCCTTTCCAATAAACGTGCTAGGTGCTAATGTTACCAATCTCCTTCCTAAATAACTCATCACTTCATGTTCTGACCCAATGAATTCTGCCCCACCATATATCTCCCTTCAGCATGCCTATTTACTTATGAACAAAGATCTTGCCCTCCATGAGGTTATTATGGATGGTTGCATTGACATCATGGCACTGATTGAAAATGGGCTGTTAACGCATTCCTCTGAGATGAAGCCTTCCCATCTGGCTCCACCTCCAACCATTGCTCCAGTTGTTCTCATCACTAAATCAGACCTTTCTCACTATTTGTGGCACCTTCTCTTCCTTTGAGCGTCTTGATATATTCCTCTTCTCATTTGAAAACTTTAATCTATCCAAGTACCATGACAGCTTTCTTGGTGATATCATCGCAGCTTTCTGTTGTTTATTGCATTGAGAAGAAACTCACCATGTGCATTTCCTGTAAGCACTCATTATTGATCTAACTTTACTGTACACATTCCTGACAGCAACAGAGAGAGCAGCAAAGAGGCCACCATGATATACCGCATTCCATCCTCACTTAAGCAACTTAAACATGAAAATATAAAATGGCATGTGTATAAATTTGCAGAATAAAATATGAATGAACCAATATCAGCAATACCTTAAATTTACAGGTTAGGTTGCAAATTTAATGTTGCTGTATCACAACTAAAGCATATATGATCAATAGTGGCTCAGTGGTTAGCACTGCAGCCTCACAGCACCAGGGAACCCAGTTCAATTCCAGACTCGGGCAACTGTCTGTGTGGAGTTTGCACATTCTCCCTGTGTCTGCGTGGGTTTCCTCTGGGTGCTCTGGTTTCCTCCCACAGTCCAAAGATGTGTCGGCTAGGTGGATTGGCCATGCTAAATTTCCCGTAGTGTTCAGGGGTGAGTGGGTTATAGGGGGATGGGTCTGGGTGGGATTCTTCAAGGGGCGGCGTGGACTTGTTGGGCCGAAGGGCCTGTTTCCACACTGTAGGGAATCTAATCTAATCTAATTACCAGAATAACTTGTATGTGAAAAATATTTGTGTAACTTTAGTTTGTGTTTAACAAAATATCATAACTTGACAAAAAATAATGAAAAGAAGAATGTTTTCATGTTTTCTTCCTACATACTTTCATTTAGATAATAATTCTTTCAGTCTAGGTACCTTCTTTCAAATGCAGCTCCATTAGCTTGATTACTCCCTCAGCATTGTAAAAGCTTAACAAAAACAGAAGTTGCTGGAAAAGCTCAGCAGGCCTGGCAGCATGTGTGAAGAAAAATCAGAGTTAATGTTTTGGACCCTGTGAGAAGGGGTCTGTTCTGAAGATGGATCGTGAGACCTGAAACGTTAACTCTGATTTTTCTTCACAGACGCTGCCAGACCACTTGAGATTTTCCAGCAACTTCTGTTTTTCGTCCTGATTTCCAGCACCCGCACCTCTTTCACTTTTTTGTTGTAAAATTTTAATTTTGTTTCAGACTATCAATTCTAGTTAATTGTTGAAACTCTGATATTAATTGAACTGTCTTAACTGAAGATCATGGCTCATGTTGATCTACCAGTGAATTTTATCATATTAGCAAACTTCAGTTTCTTTGTGATGATCGTTTTCTTTCTGACTTTCAGTTCAGTTGTACGAGCTCACATTACAGGGCTTTTCATGCTCTCTGTTTGTCAGAATGCTGCTTTTAAAAAATCATCTACATGATACAAATAGATTTTTTTTCAAATCATCTCAAATCATGAACGCACCTAGTTTCTTTACAGTAGCACTAGGTCAGATTTGCAAGTCTGGTGGGCACGGATGAGTTGGATCAATGGGTCTGTTTCCCTGCTGTATGACTTTATGACTTTAAGACTCGTTTAACAAATCAAAAAAAAAACTTCTCCTTATTACAATGTTTTCTGGCCACAGACCATGACCAGCAATGAATTCTTTATGTTTGAGAATCATATATGATGGCCTCCCTTTGTTATGCTTTTCTCTTACTTTGTAATTGAGGTCCAGCTTAAATAAACTAAATCTAGTCTTAGGAGCATTTAAACTCTGAATTATAAGTTGAGAAACTTGGCGTATACTCGTAGGTTATCCTTCAAGAAAACAAAAAAAAATGTCTATCCCATGTCAAAGATAGAACTCGGAAATTATTGCCCAGCTTATCAATTAGCTAATATTTCTGTTTGGATCTTTTCACTATGTATCCATTTCTTTCTGTAGCATCATTTGATGTTAGGTGATGTGATGGTACTGGAGTGCGTTTGATTCATTCTTACTCGGAAAAAATGTCAAATGCTTCTGATATAAACCGTAGACTATTAATAGACACCAATATCTCTAGAAGTACATAAATTGCAAACTGACTCTCAAGACCTGAAAAATTTTGGCACTTGTGGCATTGGGCATAGATTCAATGTTTATCCATTTGTTATAGTTAGCGACTAAAATAAGATATTTTTTCCTTTCCACTTCAGAGGAATCGACATGTAGTCATTGCAATGGTTTCTTTTCTGTTGGACTGTGGAATGAAAGAAACCTAGGGTAGATCACTTCTCATTCTGAGACACGCTTCGCAACCCTTCACCGTCATTTTACTTCCTACTTCAAACTTTGACACTGCCTGGCCTGCCAAAATTTCAATGGGTCCACTCTGATACTAACTTGATCAATCACTGGAATACCGTTAGTGGAATAATTTACTAGTTTCTTAATAGACACCACACACACACACACACGCACACACACACACGCACACGCACACACGCACACGCACACACGCACACGCACACACACACACACACACACACACACACACACACACAGCTCTTAATCTTATATCTGTGCTGTCACTAAGGTAACCTTGCTCATTCATGCTTCAGGGCATCTGTTGCGAATTACTCATTCATGTCTTTCTTACATTGAGGCTTGACTATTGCGATGCAGTGCTAAACAACCTCCCATGTTCTACCGTCATGAACTTCAAAACAACCAAAACACTGCTGCCCCTGTCCTAACTCACATCTAGTTCTTTTACACTCAACACCTTTCTGCTCACTGACCTACGGCTCCCAGCTAAGCAATGCATCAGTTTTGAAATTTTCATCCTTGTTTTCAAATCCCTCTATAGCCTCACCCATCCCCTCTCACTGTAATCTCCTCCAGCCCTACAACCCTCCAGGATTTCTACATTTTCAGTTCTGATGCCTCAAGCGTCCCCAGTTATAACTGCCCCCCTTTCGGTGGTCATGTCTTCACCTACCAGGGCCCAAAGCTTTGCAATTCCTTCTCCAAATTTCGACATTGTCTAATTCCCTTTCCTCCTCTAAGATGATGCTTGAAAACTACCTATTTGGCCCTGCTTTTAGCTATCTGCACTACTATCTTGTTGTGTAGCTTTTAAGTATTTTGTTTGAGAATGCAATTGTGAAATGCCTCAGGTTTTTTTATGTTAAAGGCTCTAAATAAATGCAAGTTGTTTTTATTGTTTTCCATTCTTCACAAAGGGTCGACTGAACGTAATGTACAAAATTTCTTTTACTAATATTAACTGTGAAAGGACACATATTAAAAGAGACACAGATTGCATTCTGAATGCAACTTGTGACACTCACTTCTCATCCGTACATCAGAAAAGAATTTTTCTTAGAACAACTAAACTTCGTCTTTTTTTTTGAAAGCTAAGGTTCCTTGGAGGGCCCTGCAGTGCTGTGAAAGGCTGTCGTCAGCATTGAATCTTCTCTGCTAATTGCAAGGGATGACTGTTCAGGGTCAGCTCTACAGCACCACCTGGACCTACTCTGTTAGCAGCCTTTGATAATGAATCACTCTTACCATTCCTGAAGCTTTGCTTGGCTGGCAGGAGTTTTAAATTGCTTCCACCTCTGCCACACTATCCTGATACAAACAGACCAGAGGCTAAAGTAGGTATTACCAGTCCATTACCGACAGCCTAGACCCTGAATGGTCTATAGGGAATTCCCTGTATTAGACAGAATATTACACAATGAGAAAAGGATGCTAATGTAGGGATGTAGTCTCACTCTCTCTTTCTCTCTCTCTCTCTCTCTCCGAGATTGTCCATAATACTCAATTGGAAGCTTGACATTACCCTCTTTGACTGTCAAAATTGTAATGTTTTTGCCATTATGAGATAATAACCTGAGCTTTGATGCCTCTCTTAAGGTATCTGTCAGCAGTAGTAATGCTCCTTTTAAAAATTAAATAATATTTAAACAGATTTTAATGTTAAAGTGATAAACTTCAAATTTGTGCAATGTTTCTTCTATGATATCTAAACTTTGCATAAATGCTTTTTAATGGAAAATTTTATTCACCCTCCTACCTGTGATTTCTTTTTTATTCATTCACAAGATGTAATTGCGCAGATAAGAGTCGGCCATATTGCAAGGGGTCCAGAATGATATATAGGCCAGGCCAGGTACGGATGGCAGCTTTCTTCATGAAATGACATTAGCAACAGATGCGTTTTTCCTGACAATCAGCAATAAATCTAGGGTTGTTGTTAGACTCTTAATTGCAGAGTTTTATTGAATGTAACTACCACCATCTGCCATGTGGGATTTGAACCCCTGTTGCAAGAACATTTCCTGGGTCTCTATATTAACAGTGACAATACCAATCAGCCATCACCTTCCAATAGGAACTTCTCTTTTATCCCCTTGGCCCCACTCAGGGCAACATCTGTCCCCAACCCATAAATTGTCATCTCTTTGCTCCTCTTGAAAGAAAGAAGACTTTCAACTTGCAGTTGCTGTATTTGTGATTAGAATCCTTAAATTGGCCTGCAAGCATTGTGCTTTCTCAGAATCAGAGTGAGGCTTTCGATTTATTGGTGTGGAATTCCATTGTAAATATAAGCCACATATTGATTCCTGTGATTTAGGTGCTGCCAAAGGAAAAGCTAAATTTACTGACTGAAGCTTCCTTTTACATGAACATTGTCTTCCTGCTCTTCAACCTGGGCTCCAATACAAAATACAGATACTTTGCTTTGCTCTTTCTCCTCTCTATTTCTCTTTTATCCTCTCCTTTTCTACCATGCATGTTCTTTTCTCTATTGCAGTCTTAATCCCTTTTGCTCCCTCTCACACTTTTCTAATCCAATAGCAGTCCAAATCAAATAAATGCAAACTAACTCATAGCTTTAGGTTTCGTCTTCATAGCTATATTAGATTTTGTTGTTGTTTGTTAATTACAACATTCAGTCAAGTCTTGCAGAGCAAGGATTAAGTCAGAAATTCACTTTCCACATGGGTGCAGTATGAGGCTAGAACTGAGTTATGTTGGTAGACTAGCACAGAGAAATTTTGCACTTCACCTGTGCTGCACATTCCCAAATGTGCCTGAGGCAGCTTTACTCCACATTAACCCAACTTGGGGTATCGAATGAGGTAATATGGGACAGTGTGTTAGTTTTTAACTGAGCTACTGTGAATTTTTCTAATGAACCCATGATGCCAGTTTATCAATTTTATCCAAGAAAGGATAATCATTTGCATAAGCAGCAAAGAACAGGAATCAAGCAACCTGTCTCAAATTCTCAGACTACTTTCATTGGCAATCTTAAGGATACAGAGTTATTGTTATCAAATGAGTCTCTTCCCTGGCTTTATTTTCTTTTCCACCTTCCAAAATGTGGAAGAGCTACCACAAAGAAGTAGACAAAAATGCATCAGCTGGTACAATGGAGTTTTTTTTCTTTTTATTGCTAAAACTTCAGTAATACCATCCAAGAAAGAAACCTTTTACTTCTGACGTACTTTTGACTCCAATCCAACATTACATAGTTGAATGAGTGTTTTCTGAGCAGTTGGGAGATGAAATGATCTCCCCATTGAGTAAACAGGTAGGCTACAGTCTTTCCTCAAGTATCTAAACAGTACCATGCTTCAGTAATGGCTATTCCAGCAATTTGTTCCACATGTATTAGAAAAGAAATCATGAGCCCCCTGATTTGGAGGACTTTATCTGTTGTTTGCATGCATCTTGGAAATTGATCAATGCATATTTGATTGGACAGAGGCTGTAGGTTGCATTGGTATTGGACTTCAGTGGTCTTCCTGTGCAGCCTGGCTTGAACATTCTCTCTCAGATAAAGTTTATAAACAAGTCCCGTAGGATTGATAGGATGTTGTGACGAGCTATACATTCTTAAAGCAGCATTAGCCAAATGGTGGATCCAAAACAGCTGAGACTCCAACACTGAAAACTCTTTCCAGGCTTCTAATATTAGCCAGAAGTGTCAATTGGAGAAGCACAAGGATTTGCATTATGAAACTCTAATACAGAGTCCCAGTATTTAGCGTTTATTTGAAAGTTAGTGATACAAATAATTCGATACACACACACATCCTATGAATATGGGCTGGCAAGGTTTGCACTTCATTGGCCTTTTGCAAGTGTCAAGAATTTTAAAAAGTGTATCATGTGGCCTGGCTGAAATATAGGTCAGTTTTTAATGTTGACTATGTTTATTGGCTGGGAAGCAACAGTGTGGAAGAGAGCAGTGATATTCTGGTGCTTCAAAGCAGATCCTTAATTCATCATTACTGTATTAAAGTTCTGTGACCTACTACTGCCACATTTACTGAGAGGAAGTGGAGTTTCAATATGATAGCTGATGACATGAATTGGCTGGATTCAATATTTCTGAATTTCACTGAACTACACACCATCTAAAGTAACTTTGTTTTCAATGTTCTACAAATGTTAACTTTCTTAATCAAATGTAAGGAGTTGCTTAAAATTATTTACTTTGTGTTTACAACTCTGATTTCCTGCTTCAGTGGAAAGAGAAAATGTATTCCATTTGAGTAACCTTTATCGTCCGAATCAGCCAGGTCTCATCAGTGCCAGCTTCAGCCCATTCCAATTAGAGGAGTTCCATTTATCATCAGTGTGTAAAATGTCCTTCAAATTGTATGAAATCCACATTTAGTGCTAAATATGGTTTATTTCATATCTCCTACATTTTCTTGAAGAGTCTTGATTATGCAGGAATGAGGGTCGACAGGTTTTAAGTTGAACAATAGTCAATACTCACTGACTAGTCAGCCTTATCCTAGGATACCATCCAGGAAAATATACATTAAAATGAGCCAATGCCTTCAGAAGAAAGATAGAAATTTGCTCTGGCAAATTAATTGAGCTTACATTTTTGTTTGAGTGATTACAATTATTGTGTATAATTGTGTCCTATGCTGAATTATAACACATTTCCATCAGTTTGGGACACTTGTTAATTTGCACCATCCCAATGGTCCAGATGTGAGATGCTTCTTCTGCAACATATTAATTGACCATGTCGTGCTAAAAATTCAACAAATGTCTTATGTACATCTTTTTCTCCTTTGCGCCTACACAGCATTTACTTGGATACACAAAGCTTGTGCTGACAATGATTAGGGGAATCAGAATGAAATAGGCTTTTTTTTGACAAAGAGCTCTGTTTGAGGTGAAAGGCTTACACATCTGAGTTAACTTTACTGAAATAACACCAGATGTTTATCTTCTATTGCATGGCAACAGTATTAACACCAGTTGCTCGTTCAACTTCATAGGCAGCCTATTCGTAATACATCTTCCCTTTGCTTCTTCCTTCATGATGAGTCTCTCCACTTCCCCTTCTCCCAGCGCCTTTTCTAATATAGCTCAGTGAACAACGTAATTCAGTGGTGTATATGACAATAAATGACATTTGCATCCTACACTCCAAAGACTACCTTTCGCCAACTGCTCTACTTGTTACTTTCCAGAGGTATTTAACTTCACCCAGTGACTCAGTGAGTAAATGCACCAATCAATGCAATGATTAAGGAGACCAGGGAGGTTTTGGCATCAATCCAAAGTCAGTACTGGTTTAGCTGATCTCATTGATGACTCTGAGGCACTATAATTAGCCTTGGTGTTTCTGGTTTAGGGGTTGGCTTAACGTCATTGAGTAGGGAACAAGGTACTTGGCCCTTCATCTAATCTATGCTTCACAAGTAACATTTACAATGCACTCCACACAGAAATGGGGAGAGAAAGGGAATATTAAACCTTGAAAAAGAAGTGAATATCAAAAACATAGATGAAAACCTTTTTTTTAGCAAGCACTTATGGGTAAAGGGAGATAGGAATGCAAAATAGTTTTTGGAAGAGCTAGAGGAGGCAGCAATATAGTAGCTCAACATTTGGCCTCAGTGACTAAGCAGTGAATGGGGAAGTGAATAATGATCCTAAGTCAGAGAAATCAAGGGTGTAATGACAAAAGAGAAGGTGTCCCAGAGCAGACCATGGGAAAATTGATAATGGCAATGGATGACCTTGAAACTAGTTTAGTGGAGATTGCCAAGGTTCAGGGTGATCAATATTGGAGATCTTGGGCTGAATTTCCAACCCAGGCTAGTAAACACGAACAGGGATTGTTTCTGGTCCCAAATTTACTTGGGAGAAATTGTGATCTCGAATAATGACCAGGGAATTACCTATTTGGCAAGGAATTAGGTTAATTGTTCAAATAAGGGAAGCTTGTCAGCTGTCAAGACTGGAGGGGCATCAGAGACTTTCCAAGGAGCACTCAACTGAAGCACAACATAGGAAATTGGAAATGTGCTTCATTAAGAAGGTACTTTCTTAACCATCTTTTAAAAGAAATACAGACTGGGAGCAATGTGGGATAGGCAGGCAGTGGCATGGGATTGCAATGATGGGTGGTGACGTCGCTAGCAGAGTTGTGAAGAAGTTGTTACTGGGGGAGGAAGGACAGTGAGGAGGCTGCCTTTATACAGGGTGGCTTTTGCTTGCACCCCAGTATCCAAAGAGGCCCACCTGGTGTTGAAAATGCAGCTACCATGCAAAGCCCATTACAAGGTGGTTGGTCCACACCAACTAGCCCCCATTCCCGTCTTGTTGGGAAACTATTGGAAAATCTAAGCTAACTTCCTTTAATGACTGATATTGGGAAGTAGCTTGGGGATCTGGATCATTTGTTGGCAGGCAACATTTGGGTTCCATCTTCCTCCATTCCTAATATAAATGGAATCTGAAAAGTCAGCCCCTTAAGTAGGAGGGGCAAAATGTGACAGTATTTTAGATTAGTAGAGTTTGGAAAATGGATATCTTGGGCTGAGATATTTGTGGCTTGGATGCCAAAAATAGAGGGCAAAATGTAATCAGATCAACCATGATCTTATTGAACAGCAGAGCAGGCTGAAGGAGCGAAGTGGGCTATTGCTTTTCATACAATTGTTCAGACCTGAAAGCAATCCAATTTTATCTAAGATTTTTCAAATTCATTCATGGGATGAGGGCATCACTAGCTAGGCCAGCATTTATTGCCCACCCCTAATTGCACAGAGGGCAGTTGAGAGAAAAGCACATTGGTGTGGGTCTGGAGACACATGTAGGACAGACCAGGTAAGGATGGCAGTTTCATTCCCTAAAGGAAGTTAGTGAACCACATGGGTCTTTCCTGACAACTGACAACAGACTCATGGTCAGGGTTACACTCTTAATTCCAGGTTTGTAAAAAATGAATTCAAATTCCATCATCTGCCGTGGTGGATAGATTAACTGTCCAGTGATAATACCACTGAGCCATCATCTACCCTGAAAGTTCAGCACCTTAAGTAGTGGGGTGGTGGGGTGGGGGGTGAAATTTGAAACATTTTATCTGGTTTTATTCATTTCAAATGCAATTTAATCCTTCAACATAAGAAGCCTGTTGTGCATAGATGGCTATTAAAAATGGAAAATGTACAGCAAGTCACTTGGAATCTTTGTGAAAAAAAGAGGAAGAGTTAAAATTTCAGCTCCAGGTTTGTTTCCCCATGGAGCAATTCCTTTAACGAAAATTAACTTTATTTAGTTCTTACTTTCCACATCGAAATCAAGCTTCTAATGAAAGAAAAGTCCAAGACTTCCAAGAGAAAGCAGTTCCTATGACGATGAAAGCTGAAGAAGTAAGACCATAGAACAATGAAACTAGAAATGCAACTCTTACCGCATAGGAAAACATGGGATAGATACAGGGTGATTCATGTGGCTCTAGTGTCCATATCCACAACGATTCTATCTTCTACCAGTTAAGCGTAAGATTTGTTTTATGCTCATTAGGCCAAATTCTCATCAAATCTTCCAATAATATTTTGGATAGAATGGTGAGAATTGGGAAACACATACATAAAAAGTGACTAAGTTGATCTGGCGCCAGCCTATATGCGGATCTAATGTGGTTGCTTAGCAATGATCTCAGGCCCCTTTCAACAAGCGATTTATTTATACTGTGTTTATGCATTATTTTTGAAAGAACAAATAAGAATAATAGAACATTCAATTTCCGTCTTAAATATTGCCTGAAATGTTTCTGTCAGCCTTATTCTGTAAATATTGATTGCCAGCTTCCTTTAGCTTGGCAGTTGAGTGTGGTTAATGTGTGAGGAACTCTGTTGACAGAAGTGGTTTAAGTGGAATAACCTGGCAGCTCTGTCTTGGTTCATGGGTACAGTTGTTGCCTTGTCTCTGAACCAGTCCTGGCAAACTGGATTATAATTGGAACACCATATATACTGGTACCCAGTTTGATAGGTAAGTATACAGGCAGAAGGTTTAGTCCTGAGTTTGTGCTGAATTTAACCAGGCCAGCTACAAATTTGCCATTCTTGATCTCCACATCACTGAATAAGCAATAAGCTCCTGCCTGACCTTCCAGAAAGTGGGTGTGCGTCAATGTCTGTAGACCAAGTTTATGGTGTGATGTTCCCTTTAGCAAAATAATCTGCTGAGACTCACCTTCAAGGCTCACAATACAAAGGATTCTCACTTGGATCAGATATGCCAGGGAATCTACCACTTTTAGAAACAAAAGGCAAACGTTGAAATCTGCTTTGATTCTGTGCATCTACTTCCCTACTGCCCATAACATTACACTAAATGCACCTTAGCACCTTCTATCAGACCAGTTAACTGCAGATAAGGAAGCAGAACTCTGACAGCATGAAAATGCCCCCTCTTCCTTTCTCTCCAGTATGTTCTCACTTTAAACTCTCCTACCTCATGAATTCTTTATAAAGTTAATCAGTAAAAATGAAGAGGTTCATTATAAATTGAGGTTTGAAATTTAAAATCTGTCAATTTCTAGGTCAGTTCACATCATGAAACTAATGCATTTTATTTTTTAATAACTTTTTTGAACAGGCATCTATTCTGTTGATGATAAGCAGTTGAAGATAAGTTGTTTGATTTAATCAAATCAAGTATATTTGTTTGTCATTTTCTTTGTGCAAAGTCAATTAAAATTAGAAAAAAGACAGAAAAATCAATTAATGCTAAATTAATTACATATGTTCACTAATCCCAACAAAAAGAAAGCTGTGCTGTTTGTTTTTTATCTCCTCAGTTGTTAAGTTCTGAGGTAAATGCATATCTTCAAGCTCAGCAGCGATGAAAATAAAATTGGCAAAGGAGTGCTGCAAAAGTGAATAAGCAAAGTCCTGCAAACAATTTACATTATAAATAAACTGAGGGCAGCACAAAATTATTATTTTCACATTCTGTCGCCAAACTCTCCCAAATCATCAAGACCCATCTGCTGCTATTAAAAAGGATGGTGAGGCCAGCAATGCTCAGGGTAAATCAAATGACAACTTCCAAAAACAGCACAAGTAAAGACAAATGTAGAAGTCAGAACATTGCTGTCCTGCAACTCCAGCAGCATTGCTATATCAGTACCTTGCTGAGCAATTTGGATCTGTGTGAGTTGAGCAATTCATCTGATAGATATACAGGAATGTTAGAGTATGTTCCAGTCTAATCTAAAATTTTAAAGAAAAGTCTTAACTAATGCCTTAAAACTTCTCTGGCACTTAAAATTAACCTTAACAAGTCTGGGGTTTCATTCTGTTGACTTCAATAATTGTTGGAGATTTTAAGGATGTTTGGCTCTTATCTTTTATTGAATGGTTTATTGTCACTTATATTTTGCAGTGAATAATACAGCAAAGTACAGTGAAAAGCTTCAATTCCCATTCATATTTAGTTTCTTATCTCTGCATTTTGCTGTCTGCACATGTTTTTTTGCATTGAATTCTGACACTTCACAACTCAGGGTCCGCATAAATTCTTCAACCTGATTGATTAGGGATATCCAATTGCTTATCCTATTAACCTGGGCCTCAAGTCAACTGCAGAGAATGAATTTCTAACCATTGCAGTGAAGAAAAGCCCATCAAAATCTACGTGCGAGTGGAAATTTAAGATGAATCAGGGCAATTTGTTTGTCACTGGCTGCAAAATCAAGATGCAGTAGTGATGTTATATATTTTGCTATGTTTCCAGCTTCCTTTACAGCTCATCACTAAAGTAGACCTCCAGTAATAGCTGTCTTGTATTATAGAAAGTGGAAAGCAGAAGTAAGACTAGTTCTCTCGTACACCCACAGAGGTCTAGCTTCCAGTTCAAGAAATGTAGAACTTGTTTATAAAACACCTTTCATGACTTCAATACTGCCCAGAGCATTTTACAGCCAATTAAATACCTTTGAAGTGTAGTCACTGTTGCATTGTAAGAAACATAACAGCCTATTTGTGCACAGCAAGGTTCCACAAACAACAATGTGATAATGGCCAAATAATCTTGGTGAATACTGTTTTAGTGATGTCAAACATTTTGTCAATGTTACTTGAAGTGTTAGGCTAGAACTTGTGCTCAATTCTGTGAAGTGGGATTTAAATGCACAATCTTCCTGCTCAACAGCAAGAGTATTGAACCATTGAACCACAATTTAGATTACAGCCTTGAAATACTGCCTGCTTTAGACCTGGGCTATTTGACGGTAGAATTGTGTTTTGGTGAGCAGATTGTAAAAAAATGGGTAAGTTTGAAGCTCAAAGGTTGTACGGCTTTCTTAGAAAATTGTACAGTTTTAAATGCTTTGCTTTATTGGACATTAAATTTGTGAAAGTTAAAATTTCATCAAAAATCCCAGTTTTGTTCAGAAAACTTTCATTCTGAATTGAATCTTCCTACTTCTGGCAAATCCTTTCTCCAGTACAACCTCTCACTTTAGCTTCCAATTCTCCTCTTGTTACTGCTTGAAAAAGGACAGTGCATATTCCCAAAACGCAAATCAGTGTGGGTACCTAGAGGCTACAGCTCACTGGGTACCTGTACGGCCATCATCCAACTGTTGCTTCACAACAGCATTGTTACTTGCACCATGGCTACCATCCTCCTCTCTCTATTGTCCTGGAAGCGTTGGCATTGTCCAGCCACCAAATTCATCACATCATCCTTCTCTGAAACCACTTAGCCCTTCAATGCTTTACCTTGGAGCTCAGGGACACCCACAACTTACATTCTTCTGCCAGGTGACTTTGCACACAGCGACAAGCACACACTTCATGCGTTGATTCAGAATGTATCTTATGACTCTCAACCTACTTTCACAACATACACTCACTGATTTCAGCACTGCCTTATGGGCTGCCAGTCTGTGTGGCTTGCGTTGGTTTTTAGTGTAGAGAGGCCAGCAGCTTGTCCTGATGTGAAGCACTGACCAGTCAAAGGGGTAGATACATCACTGTATGGCACTGTGCTCCATCAGTGTTACCATCTACAGCATGTGCCTGCACACTATGTGTCACACATAATGCATTTGCTCAAGCAAATGGGAAAGTCAAAGCGAGCAGCCTTGAATGGCATGGAGACAGATTATGATAAATCACGCAGCTTTGCCACAGACAATCAAGGGACTTTTCTGAGTATACTCCAAGGTTAACCGTGGTCACACTGGGCCCAACTAGACTACAGGGATTCATGTCTTTGCAGTCCTATGAATGGGCTGTGACCAGGCCTGAACGTCAAGTGCAACCAGTCCAAGAATTACAAGGACACCAGCTGAGCTGCTGTGGAGATATCAGCCCAGGGACTGGGTTGTAGTCTTATCAGGACTGTCCTATAAAATCAGAGTTTGGCATTTGGTCAGTCATGGCTGGGGGTTTTATCAGGGGGAGGTCCTCAGGGAAGTGGGCAAATCAAGTCTAAGTGTGGGATTCATTGTATGGGATCAATGAGGGCTGGTAACAGAAAACGGGGATAATTAATATAATAGAAGAAGAACTCATAGCTAATGGGAGGGACAGGACCTTTGGAAAAGGGGCTTCACATGATAACTCTGACCTCAACATGAAGAGTGGGTAGGGCCTACAAAAGCTTAGGAATTTCCAAAGTCATAATCTCAGGGACTGAAGTGGGGCCACCTAGAGTTATTTAAAGAGGGTGAACAGAAATAGGGGAAACTGAGAGGTTATAGGAGCCACAGTGAAAGCAAGACCGAAGAGATAATGGAGGATAGGGGAAAATTCATGTGTCTTGGTTGGAATCATAAAGTTACCTGCACTAAAGTGAGGTTTGAAGTGCAGTGGCTAAGGTCTGTTACGATTCAGTGGTAGTGCCCCTGCCTCTGAACCACAAGGTCCAGGCTCAGGTTCTGAGGTGTGTAATAACATCTCTTGCCGGATTGATTGGAAAATATCGAAAAACCAAGGTTGGGCATGTCAGGAGCACTCTAATAATGGGTCTGGACATTGATTTGTTTCGAAAAATCACGTTCCTGACTTGAGAATTGAAATTCTGCCTTTCATCCATACTTCTTGACGACTAGTTCAGTAAACACTGTACCTCCCTTAAAGACATTCAACATCATTCTTTATATATGTTCAATGTGCTACTGGGATCTGCAAATACATTACAGCCTCTATATTTTACCTGAGTCAGTTCTCCTGTTGTTCTGTTGTTTGCACTGAGAAAACTGAGTGCTGGTCCAGGGTTCAACACAGCAGCATTGAAAAGCCTCAAGGAGAAGGCAAGGTCAATCAGGAAGTGCTTATTAGTTGATGTCAAGTTGGAATGAAAAAGTCTGAAGATTTAACAGGAAGGAAAGATTAAAGGATGTGCAGATAAGGCATAAGTGAACTCTATTTTATGCTTTAAAATGAATTGGTTTTTTATGTGTTTTCCAACTCAAAACTGCAAACTTGCTCTGAAGTACAGAAAAGAGAACAGTGCTACGATTCCAGTATTTGTTCATCTGTTGTGCTAGGTGGAAATGCTACAGAAGTACTCAACTGGATCAGCTTTCAAAAATGTGCACCAGGGGCAGAAGTTGGTCATTCAGCCCTTCAAACTTTTACCACCATTCAATAAGATGATGGCTGATTTGTTTGTTCTTTGAGTTTCATATTCCTGTCCAAACCACAGTAACTTTGGATTCTTGTTTGATGCGGGGATCAGTCTACCTTTACCTTAGTAATTTGGAATGACCCCTCAATCTTAATCCTCATCCCTACCCAAATTACATTCTGATCTTCTGAAATGAGATAATATCTAATTATTGTACCAATTCCATACTTGATTAACACTGTTATCCCTCCATCTTTCTCTCGCTTCCTGTTCTTCTTGAATGTCGCAGCCCTTTAGCATTTAGGACTTGGCTCTTGTCATCATGCAGCCAATTCTCTAAAATGGCTATTGGTCTATATTTATTTACTACAATATACACCATTAATTCATTTACATTTGTTATGAATGCTTTGTGTATTCAAGTACAGAGACTTTAGTTGGGTCTTTTTGAGATCTTTATGAAATCTCACCTTGGTGAGTTCTTTGCTTCAGCCTCATTGTTCTTGCCTGCCAGTGTCTGACCTTCATTTCCCATATTATTATTTTGATCTCCTACCTTGACACTATCCTTTGATTTGTTACATCTTTCCAAACTTGATTTTTCACCCCATTCTTTACTTTTTTGTCTTCTTTATTTCTCTGGTTGTACAGTTTCCCAGAATACTGGTCCCAGTATGATTCAGGTGCAGACCATTCAACTCTACTACCCCACTTTCCCCAGTGCTGATGCCAGTGTCCTATGAACCTATGAACTCACTATTCCACATCTCCGTTTGAGCCACATACTCATTTCACTAATATTATGTGCCTTCTGCCAATTGACGTGAATATTCTAGGAATTATTATTAAAGTTTTGGTCTTCAATTTGTTGCCTATCTCTTAAAACTGTTGAAAAATTAAACCTCTTTCTTGTCCTGCCTATGCCATAGGTACTTATATGGATCACAATATATGCACTCTTCCTTGCCTATTTCAAGTTTCTGTCCAATTCTAAGCTGATGTCCCAAACTCTGATGCTGGCTAGGCAAGATTTCCTTCTGGATTCACTCTTGGCTGGATATATAGACTTCATCCCCCTCACTACATCAAGCCATAGTCAGTACATTTCCTTTTGCTCCCCCATTTGAATGGCTTCCTGTCTCATTGTCAGGTACCTGATCTGCAGCCCTCACTCTCATCAGTGAGTAAAGTTTGTTCCTGGGAATGCCTGGTTGGAGGAACGTCTCCTTATACAAGGTGACTTCGCTTTGTTTAGGCTAATGTCAGTGAAGAATGACTACTTTGTTGAAGTTTTCCACTTCTACCTGATTCTGCAAACCGTTACACCTGTAGAAGTTCCTTCATGTGTAAAGAAAGGAGGAAACTGGCTACCTTGTTGTGAAAAGCCTTTGGATGCCAGTCAAAGTTTTGAAGCAATGTGATCATTTACAATGAACTATGACTGAAATCAAATGTTTTTGGTAATGAGCACAATGGACATTGAGTATAAATTCTCCACTAGTTGTTTCGCATTAAGTCTGTAGTAGACACTATCCAAATCTGTACGGCCAAAATTGTCGGAGCAACATCGAGGGCCGAAGGGCCTGTTCTGCGCTGTATTGTTCCATGTAGCCCAACTTCTTACACCTAAAGATGTGTACTGATTGTCAGAAATGAGTATTAAACTGAATAAATTCTCAACATTGGATCTAGCACCTTTTGAATGATTTCAATATTCTTGTCACAATCCTCTTTATGACTGTCAATCCTGCATTCCCTGTCACTTTTGCTAAATGTTGATTCCTTCTCTGATGTTTGGTAAATAACAAAAAACCAACTTACAAAATAAGAAACCTTGTAATGTCCTCTAACACGTCCTGAATCTGGAATCTGAGTTTAATGCAGATCACCATTCATACAGAGAACATACTGCTCTGTCACACGTGCTGATTGGACTTTATTTGTTTCTAGTGTTGCATTGATTTGCCTATTTGTCTGATAGCTGCATTGCCATTTAATGAACTTCTAGCTTGTTACATAGAGGATAGACCATGATTAGGGAACGTGCAAAGGAATTCTTTACAAGCACTTTACTCAGTAGGCCAGCTAAGTACCTCTCCCCCACAGCCATCATTGCTCTGAATCCATGTGTCTTTTAGTAATTAGAGATAAACATACAGACTAGTGCTCAAAGAATTCTGTTAAGAGGGACAGTAATAGTATCTAAACCACTCCTGAACTGTCAGTGTTTTCCAGCTGATTAATCAGGCTCACGTGGATGGGCATGGCTGATATGAGTTAAAATGTCAGCCACTGTGCAGGCTCCTTCCTTTGTTGTTTGAGAAAATATGAACTGCATCTTAATGGCATAGTTAAACCCCATCAGCGAATTCGGATGGACATTGATTGATGAGAGGCTCCAAAAGGAAAATGCTTCTTGTATAAAATCCGTTTTTCAATCTAGGGGCAAGTCTGGACTAATTAAGTTGTTAGTATGGATCGAAATGTGCTAGGTAGTGCCATTTTCTACCAGTAGTTAAACCAAACCTGGCTTAATTTCTAAGAGGGTTTGTCTACACAGTGGAAAGGGCCATTGGTTAATCTTCTGCACTGTGACTGTTTTTACTGCAGCTATCTGTGTATTTCTGTTGGATTTCTTTTTTATTGCTGCAGAGCTTTTTGCCAATTGCTTTCAGTTGCAATAAATGTGTGCTATTGCTGGCGTTTCATTTCTGGGCTCCTGGGACTGGTTGCCCAAAATTGTTTTTTGTTTGTTTTCCAATTTTCTCTCCTTCTTTCCTAAAGATGTTGATTTGGTGCCAGATTACACCTTTGTTGATGCTAACTTCTTTCTGAAATGTTTATGTGATCTTCTCAAAAATTAAGACATCTTATTGTGGCCTCATCCACGGTAAAATTTCCAGCAGGAGTAATCTTTTGTCCCTCTTAATCCACAGAATGCTGTACCCTGGTTAAGCGTCACTTGAATATAACAATTTGCCACTTTGAGCAGCTTAGTCACTATGCTCAGTACTGTACTCTGAACAGAATATTCAATCTGAATTATTCAGCTATAGGCCTAGATACTTGCCTAAAAATTGTAAGTCATAGAGGCATACAGCATAGAAACAGATTCTTTGGTCCAACTCGCCCATACCAGCCAGATATTCTACATACGCCTTGTTCCATTTGCCAGCATTTGGCCCGTATCTCTCTAAACCCTTCCTCTTCATGTACCCATCCAGATGCCTTTTAAATGTTGTAATTGTATCAGCCTTCCGCTGGCAGCTCATCACATTCACGCGCTACCTTCTGCATGAAAACGTTGCCCCTTAGGTCCCTTTTAAATCTTTCCCCTCTCATCTTAAACCCATGCCTGCTAGTTTTGGACTCCCTCACCCTGGGAAAAAAGAGCTTGCCTATTTACCCTATCCATGCCTCTCATGATTTTATAAACCTCTATAAGATCACCCTTCAGCCTCTGAAACTTCAGGGAAAAGAGCACCTGTCTATTCAGCCTCTCCCTACAGCTCAAACCCTCTGACCCTGGCAACATTCTCGTAAGATCTGTTCTGAACCCTTTCTAGTTTCACCAACATCCTTCCTATGGAAGGAAACATAAGGTGAATGAGAGCTAACATTTAAAAAACCGAAAGAACTGCTGATGCTGTAAATCAGGAACAAGAACAAAGTTGCTGGAAAAGCTCAGCAGGTCTGGCAGCATCTGTGAAAGAAAAAAATTAGAGTTAACGTTTCGGGTCCTCTGACCCTTCCTCAGAACTGATGGTCACTGGGAAAACTGTCAGTTTATACGTAGAAAATAGGGAGGATTAGGGAAAATGGGGAGCAAACATTTTAACTGGGCTGCACACACGTTTTGCAGCAACATCAGTCAGCAAACAGAATGATGGTGAATTTGCTGGTTTTTAAATAACAATTAATAATTGTAATAAAAAGGAAAAAAGAATCTTAAAAATAGGGAAACTATCTAAAGGTGACAGTGGTTAAGCCACCTTAAGCAAATGTTCCTCTTATACAATAAGCTTCTGTCCCAGAAAAGATAGAGACCACATCGATTGTGGAACTTTGTCTCCTTTCCTGTACTCCTTCCTCTTTCTGTCCCCAGCTGCTTCATTCTCTTTATTTTATGCCTCGAGGAGCTGAGCATGTTTGGGACAGCTCACGAGTAGATCTGCATTCCCCCGAGGAGAGGGATTACCTCAGACCAAGTCGTTCAGGTTCGTGATGGAGAGTTTGTATACAGGTAAGTTACCTCCATTACCTGTAGTGAGAAAAAGAGTCAAGGTATAATTATTTGATATCCGTGCCTAATTTTGAAAGAAATTGAAAATGTTCTCAAATCCTAATAGCTTTCTCAGAACAAATGTGAAAAGATGCAATGGGATTCCACAATGAATTTTGAATTTATCGGATGAAATTCGATTCTGAGCTCACTCCTTAGAATTCAGCTTTAGCACAGGAAATTTGTCAAAAGTAGATGGGCACACAAATGCAAAGGATCCAGGTTTGATCCACTGTATGGGCTATTGCTTGGGTACAGTAGGGTTTTGCTTTAGGTTACCATGGGCTCCAGCAGAAAATGCCCAGGTATAGATGCTGGGTAAATCAGAACCAGGCTCGCTTGCTATATCCTCAACAGTGGGCATTTAGCTAACTGTCCATATACTGAGAGCAGCTGGCACTGGTGCAAAGGTACAACAGGAAGAATCTGTACCTTCTGGAAAGGGAAGTAAATTGAAGCAGGTTGAGGAAGAGGCAAAAGAAAGGTTGAACTGAGATTAGCTGCATTTTTCAAGTGAATTATAAAATGGCATTTGGGGATCTTCTCAGTGTGTCACATTTGCCCATCATAAAGTCTTTGAATCATAAATGCCCTCAGCACAGAAATAGGCCTGTCAGCCTATCAGGTCTGTTCTGATCAAAAACAATACCTGGCTATTCTCATTCAATAGTATGGAGCTGGAGGAACACAGCAGGTCAGGCAGCATCAGGGGAGCAGGGGAGTCGATGTTTCGGGTAGGGATACTTCCTCAGGACGTGATGAAGGGTCCCAGCCTGAAATGTCGACTTTCCTGCTCCTCTGATGCTACCTGATTTGCCGTATTCCTCCAGTTCCACACTGCATCGACACTGACTTCCAGCGTCTGCAGTTGTTGCCATCACCTGACCATTGCCATGCCATTTTGCAACATTCAGCCCATAGCTTTGCATGTCTCAGCATTCCAAGTACTAAATACTTATTAAACGTTATACCATCAAACCCCATTTTTATCACTGTGTTATTGTAATAATGTGTGTTAGTTTATTAATGTATTTGAAGACTAAGTGTGCAGCACTTCAGAGTTGAAACATTGCGGCAATTTTCATGGGTCTTGAAAGATGCCAGTTTGAGGTTTCAGTTTTTTTGCGATAGATGCATCACAGCTTATGGGTATACAGTGCTATCTGGGAAATGATTCAGCTCCTCTGATCTTGTTGCACGTACTACATGTTATAATTTTAAACCGAGAGTACATCCTCTCACCTACATCAACTCATATGACCAGAAAGTGGTCAGTCAGTTTGTAAAAATCCCCCACTGCAGGCTTCCCCAAAACACACTTCCTCCTTGAGTCAAGAGGATGGTACGTCTACACCTGGACTGTCCAAACAAGTTGCATAGCAGAGGACACATTTCAATTATTCCCTCATTCAAGAGGCCAGTGAGCAACTTTCAGTAAGATAAAGTTTGACACAACTGTAAATATAATTATAATAAAACAAAAGTGATAAATTGATCATTTACACCATAAGACATAGGAGCAGAATTAGGCCATTCAGCCCATTAAGTCTCTATATAATTGAATATGTTTCCAAAGGATCACAGCTCCTGAATGATGAAGTTCTTTTCCAACAATTTTCTTCCTTTTCACCTTCTCTCACATTCCCAACCTGTTCCTCTTAATTGATGGATTTATGACACGGGACCAGTTGGGATGGAAAGCACAATTGTTATCCAGAATTATTTTCCATTTACATCTTGCGGGACACATGGACTACATTCTACCACTCATTCGATCATGGCTGATATTAACCCTGACACCCCTACTAATCAAGAACGTATCTGCCTCTGTCTTAAAGACACTCAATGACTTGTCCTCCACAGCCTTCTGCATCAATGAGTTCCACAGACTCACCATGCTCTGGCTGAAAAATATTATTTCACACCTCAGTTCTAAAGGGTCGTCTCTTCACTCTGCATCTGTGCCCTCAGGCACTAGTCTCTCCTACTGGTGGAAACATTTTCTCCATGTAAAGGAGTAATTCATTAATATAACCATTAACAAGTACCGAGAAGCAAAATTAACTTGTCTCCATCACTGCCACTCTCGACCCCTGGCTTGCTTGGTTCTTCACACCCTTCCTCTCTGAATGGCCTGTTTAGTTCTCACCCCCTTCCTACAATGGTCTGCAGGTCTCTTACCATCCACACCCCACTAGACCCCAACCCCTGTTAGACTAGCTGTCCATAAGACCGTAGGACATAGGAACAGAAAAGTCCATTCAGACCATCCAGTCTGCTCTGCCTTTCAATGCCATCATGGTTAATCTGATTAGCTTCGCCTCCACTTTCCTGCCATTTGCCCCTAACCCTTGAATCCCTTACTGATTGACAGATTTTCAATCTCTATCTTGAATACACTTAATGACTCAACTAATTCCCACCTCCTCAATCCAGAGTCTTCCTAAAAACCCCAAGTCCACCGCGACTGTGGGCCTCCAGCTGGGTTAAATCATACATTGTTCTCTTGCTGCTCTTCCACTTACAGAGTTTTTGCTCCCCCATTTGCTGCTAATAGGCTCGCTAGGGAGTCTATCAGCAGATTAAAATGGGAGAGAAATAGCCTCTGATTGAGGAACAACTCCTTTGAAATTCATCTAGTCACACTTACCCTTTATCTTGGTGGGTCACATGGGAGTTGTTGACAAACCGCACTGTGCTCTGTTAAACAAGCCTGGGCTTCCCCATGGGATCGTCCATGATGGTTGGTCCTTTTGGCTTTCCCCTGATACTGGTAACAGAGAAGTGCACCCTCTAGTGGTCCAGCTTATGGAATGTAACACTGGCCAACTTAACAAAATGCTTGGGCAGGCCCAACGCTGCTTTCTGAATGGAATCCCAATGTTCCACTGCTTTGTATAGTGGCATGCAAACAGTTTGGTTTGATGTTAAGCTTATTTAACATCTGATAAATATGCAGCCCTTGTTGATTTGACTAGCAACTAAGTATAATGCCAGAGTTATTTGAGATACCTTCAACAGCAGTTATCTTACATATTTATAGATAGTCAAGGTTTGATAAGGCAAGGTTTCATCTCATTAAAAATGTAAGTATCAGCTATCAGGGGATATATCTTTTCTCAGGAACTTATGGCACAGTGGTAGCTTCCAATCTTTGGGCCCAAAGGTCTGGGTTTGGGTTGCATCTGTCTTGGAGATGTGCCATAACATGTCCAAACAGCTTATTTGAAAATACATATATCATTCTCCTCGAACTCAAGAGTATTCTACCATTAAAGGATAAGACTAAATGCAATGGATTACTCAGCACTAGCCTGCATGAAATCTGTTGGTTTAATCCTTGACCTGAATGAGTTCCCAGGCCTTAGCAACAACACTATAATGGAAGATAACAAAGTGTGTGGCTGGATGAACGCAACGGGCCAAGCAGCAACTCAGGAGCACAATTGCTGACATTTTGGGCCTAGACCCTTCATCAGAGAAGAAGAGTCTGCCTGAAATGTCAGCTTTTGTGCTCCTGAGATGCTGCTTCGCCCGCTGTGTTCATCCAGCTTCACACTTTGATATCTTGGATTCTTCAGCATCTGCAGTTCCCATTATCTCTGATGACACTATAATGGAATGTCCTTTTCCAAATGATGAATGTGAATTTGTCATATGCCAATACAATTTAGTAATATTCATTTGGGATATTGACTGGTTTATTTCTATTAACCACACATGGCATAGTGTCTCAATCTGCTGCAATAAAATTATTGTTGTATACGTCAATCAGAGATAGTAAGAACTGCAGATGCTGGAGTCAGAGATAACACAGTATGGAGCTGGAGGAATGCAGCAGGCCAGACATCATCAGAAGAGCAGGAAAGTTGACATTTCAGGTCAGGACCCTTCTTCAGAAAAGAAACGTCAACCTTCCTGCTCTTCTGATGCTGCCTTCTCTGCTGCATTCCTTCAACTCCACACTGCGTTGTCTCTATTATTATATACGTGTTGTGATGTAAGTTTGTAGTAAGCTATTATTGCTTGGAACTTTGATTCTAAAATAGAGGTTAATGAGGTTTGAGTTTTTGGTTCTGTGAGGGTGATTCATTTTTTAAAAGTAAGAAACTGTTTTTTTTTAAAGCATTGGGTCAAAACAAAATTTCCAAGAAAGGATGTGACTTAAGCTAAATGATTACATAACCTACCTGGTAAGACAGTTGCTGAAGTGTTCCTAAGTTGAGTTTTTAAAGACTCAGGGGGAGAGAAATGACCAGGGCCATAAGTAGGTTGAGTTTAGAAGAAAAAAAATCTGTCAGCAATTGGGTAATTTAGTTGTTGGCAGTCTCCCAGATGAATAGAGTTGGAAAGAAGTCCTAAGCCTGTAGCTTTATGTCTGGCTCAGTGAGAAAGCATCTATGTGTATGGCTGTCTGTGTGTCCCTGGGAGACAGGAGACAATAAAACTCAGGTAAAAGTACGGAAAATCATTGGAAGGAAACACTTGTGACATTGTCAGTTCAGTGAGAAATTGCAAAATGATGATATTAGTGATAATTCAATGGGGTTGAGTGTTTGTAAAGGGTATTGCTGGGGAAAAAAGGCAAAATCTTTATTTTTTGCTGCTTATGATAAGATCTTTCAAAATTGCCTTTAACTTTTTACCCTTTTTGCATAATAAACTTATGTTAAAAATGCATACACAGTCTCATGAGAGTGTATTCAGTAACTGACCAATTTGCAAAAGTAAAACAGATGGTCTAAAAAGCCAGACTTTACTCTGGAATTTCACCTGTTCAACATTGCCATCAGTTGGGATCACAACAGTGTGCCTTCTGTGTTGTTATTTTTTCTGATGTCTCAGGGTTGATTTAGCTTCTTCTCAACCAGTTAAACATAGCTAGGGTGACAAGGAAAAATGAGGCTATTTGCAGGACCTTTAGCTCCAAATTACTAAAGAATCATCCAAGTTTGGTCTTGCTGATATTTTTCCAATGAATCCTTCCAGGAAACATTAAGAGTGGGCGAAAGTGTGACTGGACTCAGCTGAGATGCTTCCCTCAATTAAAATAGCCTGTTTACCTGGGCTCAAAAATAATGAATTGTCACTTGGGAAGGTACAACTGGAATTGATGGAGCTGCACTTCATAGCTATTCAACAATTTCAGAAGAGGAAGGAGAGAGGTAAAAAGCAACAAGACTAGCAAGAAGCTAGAAAGTTCTGTGGGTGAATGGTACATACAATGATTTTGTGGGTCAAAAGTTAGAAATTGTCAGATTAAAATAGGAGAAAAGAAGAAGTAACTGCAAGGAGCATTAACTGTTTGATGTGTATTCTGACAGAATAAGAGAGGATGGCCAATGGTTGATCAAAGGTCAAGTCCCTTTAAAAGAAAGAAGATACATTTATCTCACACTTCTTATGCCCATGGGATATCTCAATATGCTTCACAGCACATGATTAACTTTTGAAGTGTAGACACTTTATTGTAAGTGTCTGGGACATGTTTATATACCAGCTGCATTTGAGTCTCATTTAATGTACTACGAAACCTTACCATTTAATTATTAGCACATACGTTCTCCAGCATTGGTTCAACAATCTAACAATTCCTTGGGGGTCATGACATGGAACATTTTATTCTCGTACCTTTTTCAATGGCTGGAAACATCCATTCACAAATTGTATTGGAAACTCATTCAAAACTAGGCACAACAGCACTAGTATCAGAGATAATGGGAACTGCAGATGCTGGAGATTCCAAGATAATAAAATGTGAGGCTGGATGAACACAGCACTAGTGGTTAGATTTGATATGAAGCATGCTACTACCTGAAGAGTCACCGGGAAAAGTCATCTCTTTAGGTGACTGTAGTACTTAAAGAAACTGTATAGCACCAGAGGGCGGACATTGACTGTAGCTGGGGCCAGGGCGGGGTGGGGGGGGGGTGCTCAGTGCCTAATAAGGGAGGGGAAGGAAATAAAAGATAGAATTATCATGTCAAGCCTCAAGAAATCAGTCATGATGCATTTGAGCTATGATTATTACTAGCTTACCTGCAGTTTTTGATGTTATGATTAAACACAACTTGATACAATCTAGATTTAGAACAGGATTTATTGCCTATTTTAGTGTAAGACCAAGTGACATATTAGTTTGTAATAAGTCCTGTGTTTTTATAGTGCCTTATCTCATCACTCCAATATTGTTGTCAGCAATCACTCACTGAAGAATGGGATTCTCCACCGTGGAAATTTATGTCTCTGGTCAAGGGTTCCGTGGATCCTGGTGTGACTGATCTGCCATTCCTAGACCCCCCTCTCTGACTATACATTTATCAAGTATTTCCATGGATGGAATTGGTCCTTAGTGTTGAGATTTCTGGCATTCCTTTCTTTGGTTCCTTTTCTGTACTTTCTCTTCCTAATGTGTGTTCTCAAAGAATTGTGTCCCTTCATACAGGAGCTTTTTTCTCAGGGAGCAGTGAAAGTTCAGCCTTGAATACACTTAAGGCTAAGTTGAGCAGACTCTTTTGATTGACCAGGGGAGTTTAGGACTATGGAAGAGAGGTAGGAGAGTGGATTGAAAGCCATATTCACCTCAGCCTCAATTTAGCAAACATCTGAACAGACTGGGTTCATGACAGAGCCTAATCATTTCCTCTTTATTCTTATGAGCACAGATTAGTACCTGGAATAGGTACTCTGTAGGTCAGCCAGGATTCTGTGATTTCCCACCCCACCACTACTTCCCCCCCAAAAAACAGCAGTGGGGCTTGAGTACACAACTGTCTGATGCTGAGGTTAGCAAGAGTTTTCTAGCTCTGAGAAAAAGAAATGCAACACAGTTTAAAAAGTGGAAATAGAAATTAGGATGTGTTGGGAAAATAAATAAGTTTTCAACTTGGCTTCTTGAATTTAAAAGAAATTAAAAGTTAAAATACTAGGATTCGACTTCATGATCAGGAGGTTATTGGCACATCACCATGCACCACATCACAAGGAAATGCCTGATCATGACAGTCTCTAAAGCTGCAATGAGCACTCAGTCACAAAACACTGGCAGTCAATAACCTATTAACCTCATACACAACACAGCTTCAGCAGACATTGAGAAAGACTCTCCCCATAAAGGACATTTTGGGAACATGACAGTTAATACATGTTTTGCAAACTGAAAGGGATGAGGTAAACGGCTTTATTTCCAAATTTTCTGGCCTTTTCAAACCTGCATGACAGACAGTACAAAAGTTATTAAAATTTTGCCCTGGCTGACTTCATTGTCAGATGAAATAATGTGTAATTTATCATTGCCAAAGATCGGAGTGTATTGCAGGTGACTGGCTTCCTGCCTTACGGCCAAGCACTGTAACAATTGCTTTCTACTTCTCCCAGACCTCCTCTTCCTACCTTTTCTTCAGTGATGAATAAATGAAGGTTGGATGACAAAGTGACTGCAGAAAATTTTATTCCCAGGGAAGCTGTTTGTTCTATTTGTCTAAACATGGCTAGAAAGACCTTTTAATCCCAATATATGTTGCTGTAACTAACATAGTATTAATCCTTATTGCATACCATGGATTATTTTGATTAACATTTTATGTTGTTTAAAAGACTTTGCACCTTAAATCATTCAAGACAATATTGTTTTGTATTTTGTCCTCTCTAAATGTAGTGTCCGGCCCTACTTAAAATTCTTGTTTGGGCTGTGCATATAATGAATGGATTGTTATAGAATAAAATCATAGAATCCCTCCAGAATGGAGGCAGGCCATTCAGCCCATTGAGTCCACCATGACCTTCCGAAGAGCATCCCACTCAGATCCACTCCATACACCAAACCCCAAACGCATAACCCCACATTTATTATGGATAATCCACCGAGTCAGCACATCCCTGGGCACTGTAGGGAATTCAGTCTTTGGTACAAATGCAGAGAATGCCGAAAAATTGCTGGCATTAACGTTGAGTCCGGTATGACTCTTTATCACAACTGGAAGAAAGAGTCATACTAGACTCAAAATGTTAACTCAGTTTCTCCCTCCACAGATGCTGCCAGACCTGCTGAGTTTCTCCAGCATTCTCTGTGCTGGATTTAGACTAGCAATATCCACAGCATTTTGCCATTACTTGGTAGATCATAAATTCATAACTTGGCTGTTGTAAAGGGCAGAACGCAATCCAGAGTGACAACCTTTCTAAGCAAAGTGTATTTGTTGTCAAGGAAAGATATGTGAATATTTATGGTGCATTGCAAAGCCTCTAGGTCAGAGATTTATAGTTTAGCATGCAACACCTCTGCAGCATCTCTTTGCAAGTTATTTGCATCGTCAAAATGTTTCTGCAAACCTGTTGTAATTGGTTTAGAAATAACAGTTACCTTTAACTGGTCATGGGATGTGAATGCAGAATGTATGTTCTAGTCACCTTCTCAAGATGGTAATGGAATGTTGCAAGGGATTCTGACCTAGCGATGATGAAAGACTGCTGACATATAAAGGCATTACAAATTATCACATTCCTCCTATTGTTAACGGGACTTTTAAACAATTATATTCACTATTGTAACAAACTCTTGCCAACTCAGTTTTAAAACAGAAGGCCAAATCGATCATTGGGTGTATTTCAAAACTCAAACGAAGAGAGTAAACTTTTTATTCAAATCATTTCTGGTTCACTGAAATCCAAGGGACAACATTAATGGTGATTCCTTAATTCTACCCTTACTTATCACAAATGCAGTTCCTTATTGGTGGTGTGGGGTTATGATGTTAGGACCACTGAGAGCATATATGGTTCACTCAAGTTTCAGGCATTTTAAGAGCTTGTGATTTCAATGGTACAGGAACTATGTTATTAGTGTTACTAAATACTTACTCCCTCCTCTAGTAATCGTGGTAGCAGCAGTGTGTACTATCTCCAAGATGCACTGCGGAAGCTTGCCTCTTTCAATAGCATCTTACAAGCCTAAACCTTGGCTGGCTGGAAAGACAAGAGCAGCAAACATGTAGGAAACCATTGTCTACTCATTCCTCTCCAAGTCACACACCATTCTGACCTGGAAGTCCATTCTTTCACTGTTGCCTGGTGAAAAACCTGGAAAACCCCCTCCTAACAGCACTGTCCGTGTGCCTACACCATGTAGTTTTAAGAACGTGGCTCACCATTACCTTCTCAAGTGCAATTGGAGACAACAAATGCTTGCCAGCTATCTTCATATACTGTGAACAAATAAATAAAGCAAACACTATCCTATGCCTACTCTTTCCTGCCAAATCTTTGTATTAAAATTAATCAGTTCCAGTTCTAACCAGTTCTCTCTTTCATATTGAAATTAACGATGATAAAATTTGCAGGCAAATGTACTGCCTATCCTTATGACTTTCCTCTGCTTACTACATTAACACACATGTTTAATCTCCTTATAAAGATAAAATACTGGACATAGAAGGGACATAAAAACACTTTAGGTGTTCCTTGGATAATTAACCTATGCATTGTTCCATACGCAAATTCTCGACCTACATCATCAACAGCCACTATCCAAACTGAAGATCAAGCTTCATGCCATTTAACCTCTGATTCTTGACTAAACTTGTCTTTCCTTTCCAATTTTGTGATGGCTTTTCACCTAACTATCTCCCAATATATTTGAATAAAACTAGAGTTTGTCATAACTATAATGCAGTCAGCCAGCTGGATATCATAATATATGAGTTCCTTGAGAAGGGCTGTTAATCAGGTCCAATCAGGGAGCCCTGGCTGACAGATAAAAAGGGTGATAATGGGAACTGCAAATGCTGGAGAATCCAAGATAACAAAGTGTGGAGCTGGATGAACACAGCACGCCAAGGGTGAATGTCAGAGATACTCACACTCTGGTACCTGACTCTGAGTGAGGCAGTAGTATGGTCAAGGGCTGTTCATGTGTATGTAATGGGAGACTTGGTGACAGGATACCGGCCCCTGTGGATTTATTTTAGACTTCTTGCTCTATATGCCCACCTTGTCTTCTTTGCAATATATGCAAAGTTAGAGTTCTCAATCTCATTTTTGAGCACAATATAATTTAGTTTTCAAATTTTCTCTTGCAATTCCCATTGTGTGGGGTCTTCATTGCAAATCATGTCATTGACTCATTGAAAGGATGATGCTTCAATAATAGTCTGCTAAATTATTTTAAGACAAGATATTTTATAAAGTCAAAATATCAGTACGGCAGTTAGGAATTAAACACTCAACATGCTCCTCTACGGGCTTACAGGATGAGTTGATGATTCTGATTGAACCAGGTTGAGGTTACATGCAGGAAGAGAGGAAATATTGGGACCTAATCATGTTGTGTCGTCCTTCGTGTAATTCCAAACAAAAAAATCATCTTCGTACCAATCAACCCTATTTTGGGCTAGTCAGACTTTTTGTTTGAGTGGTCTTACTCAGACCTAAATCAGAGCTCCAGAAGCAACAAAATTTTTAACCAATACAGCAGGATGCAGAGCTGTTTAGCTTTTAATTAAACTTTTCAGCAACAGATCAAACACAGAGATCAAGTCATAATTCCATTCACTCCTATACTTTCTTGTTTGTGACTAGAAAAAATATCAATAATGTTATAAGGAATTTGAAGGGCAGCCTTAGTTTTGGCCTGGTCGAGATCTGCACCTTGGCCTCACAGTGGAAAATATATTAGGTTTCGGGAGGCTGAAGGGAAAAATTAGGAGAAGCAATGAACTATTTTGATTTAAATAGAACAAATGTCATACAAAATGTCTATATGACGAATGCACTTCTTTTTATTCAATATGTGGATACATGGAAATTATAACAATTACAACATTCTACAAGGTTGAGAAGAAGTTAAATATGTTGTCTGCAAATAATATTGAGCACAGGGAGGGTTAATGGTCAGAAAAATGAAGTACTTGAGCGTTCACTTTGCTCATGGTGTGTGTGAGTGTGTCTGTGTGTGTTTGTTTGCGAGTGTGTGTATTCGTGTGTTTGTCTGAGTGCATGTGTCGTGTGTGTGTGTGTGTGTGTGTGTGTGTGTGTGTGTGTGTGCGTGCGCATGCACGTATTCGTGTGTACGTCTGTTTGTGTGTGGCCCTACCTGCTGTACCTGGAGGCTGCATCTCACTGAAACGTGTTTGATACAAAAACCATTAAGGAAACAAGGGAGTCTCACAAATAATAGCAGCAGTGTCAGGCCATAGCTTAGGGCAAAGGCTATTGAAGGGCAACAGGAACCATGTCTCTCTCATTCCAACTATGGCTCTGCTAGAGTGTCCCTGAAATTTTCTGGCTGACCGGTCAGCTCACCCACAGGCTGCCTGTGAAAAGCTGTGAGTGACAGTTTAATTTCTCAAGGATCTGTGTCAGGACTCAGGTGATAACAGTGGGAAAAGGCACAAGAGAGCTGATTAGGTGCTGGATCGATGATGCCTAGGGAGCAGGTGAAATCACTTCACCCTATAAAGACTCTAGATTCCAGTTAACTACAGAAAGAATCTGACTTTAACCATCTCTGCGTTAATGCAAGAGCTTAGGCCTGAAAGCTATCTGATTCCTGTTGAAATGTTTGAAGTGTTTCTTCTTCCTGATTCCAACTTAGCATCCTCCCCAAACATAGGCTACTGCTCCATTCCTCAGCATAAATAAGTGGCTGATCATTTTCATTTGTGCTGCTGGTCAGTAAACAGAGTTGACAAAGGTAAAAGAAAGGATGCAGTAAACCAGGAAAATCATGATTAGGTGTTACCAATCTTAGATTTTGAAACCCACATACTTTAAATGTAGTAATGAGCTTTACAGTCATTAGGATACTTGAAATAGGAGATGCAAATGAGTCATGATTACAACCTACTGAAGGAACAAGAAAGAGAAATCGTGAAATGGAGTCAGACACTCAAACTTTTGGGAACACCATGTTCCAGCCTAATCCTGGTTTCACCATACCTGTTAACCATCAGATTTTGATGTTGACATCAGCTTTGCAATCCCTTTACTAGTTTGTTAGTTCAATGAAAAATATAATCACCTTTTCTCCCCAAAGGACGTGGAGATTTGTTACAGCTTAAAGATACACTGGAGGCTCTTACTAGCAACTATATCAGTTAGAACTGAAGGCTGTATAACATGTTATTTCTCCCCATTATTCCTCATCTTCAAACATGAAGCAGAACCGGTATATTATGAGCTGATGTATTCTGAGAATCACAGTGGCTTTTATTTTTATGTTTGCTTCAACGTAAGCTGAACATAAGCTGCTAAAATGTAATGCTGCAAAATATTCTAATTTTCCTTAAGTGCTACGCAGTTCGATCCAATTTGTAGTCTTTTTGAAAGGTTTATTTTCTTAACTAGTTGCTGCCATTTTTTAAGGCAGAATGTTCATTGGTCTTGAAGCACTAACTCACTTTATTCTAATAACTGCTGCAGTAGGCTAGGATTTGGAACAGTGCGCTGGAAATGATGCTGAGATTCCCTTGTCTTATATGAAACACTGAATCTTCGGCATCTAGGATTTTTATTATAGTCTATGTCATGACCTTTGCTACTTTGTGTGTCACAGTACTTGGTGTGCTGCAGTTGAGCTGTTTTCAGTTTGTTATGAGGGCATGGTTGGAGTTGATTTGCCAGTGTGGTTTAACAGGAAAGAGCTCATAATGGTCTTTATAAGTGACATCAATAGTTAATGAGCATGTAATGGTCATTTCCAGACTTGCAGGTGAGACTCCCAGCCTGAAATGCAGCCCTCCACTGAGTTCCTGGAAACCACATGGGTAACCACTTTGCTTTGTTTAGAAATATTACAGTGTGCAAGAATTATATTGCCCTCTTGTTTTGAAAGTTCAGTTTGAAAAGAATAATATGCCAGTAGCTCCTTTTGATGACAGTGATCAACTGGATCAGATTTTTTGTATTCATCTATCTGTTAATGTATCTTTATGTATGAAGAAAGACTGGACATATTAGGTAACAAGGTGAAGAGCTGGGTGAACACAACAGGCCAAGCAGCATCAGAGGAGCAGGAAAGCAGGCATTTTGGATCTAGACCCTTCTTCAGATTTTCTGAGCTTGTTTTCCCTTGACTGTTGCATTTATGGAGGCTAGGTATAACCATTGTTAGGGATTATGACTCCATGACATTGAAAGAACAGTGCATATATTTCAGGAATGTAGCCTGGGGGGGTGGTACTTGTAGCTGGTGGCAATCTCCCACGCATCTTCTGTCAATGTCCATCTAGGTGGTACCGGTCATAGCTTTAGAAGGTGCTGTTGAAGGAGCCTCAAAAAATTTCTGCAGAATATTTTATAAATGGTACACACTGCTGCCTCTGTGTGCTGGTGGTGAAGGGATTGAATGTCGAAGGTGGTGAATGAGTGCAAATCAAGCATGCAGCTCTGCCCTAGTACTGAGTTTCTTGCATATTGCTGAGGATTATTCAACCAGGCAGGTGGACAGTTTTCCATCACAATTCTGAAATGTGCCTTCCAGATGGAGGATTGATTTTGGGGATGTTGGTGAACATTTTGCTTTTCTAAATTGGCCCATGGTTGTGACAAGAGAGGTCATTGTAGCCAGCATGAGTAGAAAATCTGCTCAATTTTCTCTTGCCCCCTTTCTTTGCTCAGAGGTGGAGAGGCCAATTTTGGCTCATCTGTTCCTTGTATAGTTAAGATCAGTTAATGGCAGAGACAAAGGATTAAGTCTTGAGCATTACTGGTTACTATTGTTCAGCATTGGACAATTCATTTACTCACTGGCACAAGAGGAACTCACATTTTCTAAATATGCATGCATAATTTAAATAAATACTTATTCAAATCTGTAACCATTGTAGCATAATGGTTGAGTCAAGATGGAATGAATCACAGGGCGTCTGCATGAAGTTAACAATTGATCTCAGTATCATGCTGCTGGTTGTCAAAAATTTAGGATGAATTTTCTTTATTTGTGTTTTCAAGCAGTACAGCTACCTACACCTACAATATGGTTGTAATTTTATTTTTATTTCCTTATTTTTTGAATTAATATTAAGAAAGGTTTGAACTATAGGGAGATGCTGAATAGGCTGGGGCTATTTTCCCTGGAACATTGGAGGCTGAGGGGTGACCTTATAGAGGTTTATAAAAGCATGAGGGGCATGGATTGGGTAAGTAGACAAAGTCATTTCCCAAGGTGAAGGAGTCCCAAACTAGAGGGAACATAGGTTTAAGGTGAGAGGGGAAAGATTTAGAAGGGACCTAAGGAGCAGATTTTTCACGCGAATGGTCGTGTATGAATGGAATGAGCTGCCAGAGGAAGTGGTGGAGGTTGGTACAATTATAACATTTAAAGGCATCTCTTGGGTATATAAATAGGAAGGGTTTAGAGAGATATGGGCCAAATGCTGGAAAATGGGACTATGTCAGATTGGGATGTCTGGTTAGCATGAATAAGTTGGACCGAAGCGTCTGTTTCTGCACTGTATGTCTTTATGACTCTAAAGACTGTAATGTTTAACCTTTAGCTTTATTTTATGTTTTTTTTTAAACTGTACTAAGTGTGACAGTAATGTTTAGCAATTAACTTTGTTCCTTATTTCTTTCTACCTTTTTCTTAAGTTTTTGTATCTTGGTGGTTATACCCAAAATGGCGCTGTGTGTGGTGACATTGAAAATTTTTCACTGTACTCCTGTGCTTTTACACTTGAGTTCATGTGACAATAAAGTCTAAATCTAAAGAAATCTAGATATAAATCTAATTTAAATCTGCACACTGAGACACTGTTCTGGACCATCTTGAGCTGTGGCAGGTGGCCTGCTTTTTACCTCCAAAAATAACACAACACTCTCTTTTTCTTATTTTACATCCGGTCATAGTATGTTTACAAATACAGGTGTCTAGTGTAGTTTCCAAGTCCTCTCTCCAAACATGCTCATTCTCAACTGGTAACTTCTCTTGTGACTGTCAGAGTCATATGATCAGCTAAATCAACATGATTTATATGAAAGATCAGAGATAATGGGAACTGCAGATGCTGGAGATTCCAAGATAATAAAATGTGAGGCTGGATGAACACAGCAGGCCAAGCAGCATCTCAGGAGCACAAAAGCTGACGTTTCGGGCCTAGACCCTTCATCAGAGGTCTGATGAAGGGTCTAGGCCCGAAACGTCAGCTTTTGTGCTCCTGAGATGCTGCTTGGCCTGCTGTGTTCATCCAGCCTCACATTTTATGATTTATATGAATCTCACTAGCAAACACCAGCGCCCCCTCCCAAAACCCCTCCTCCCCCACCCTCCGCTAAGTTTCTCTCTCCTGGATCTACTTAATTCTGGCTCTGTATTTGAATGACTACGTTGTGTTTTGTAACAGTTAACACTGTTATTTCAATTATGACTTACCACCATTATCACCTTCTCAGTTTTCCCTCCTCCTCCCACCTCAAAGTCCAATCTTACAGATCAAGATGATCTGGATGTCCCAGTCTGGTTCACTTGAGTTCAACACAAAGGTAATCATGTTGCACTGTGTCTGCAGTATTTGTACTATCTGTAGCTGATCTGATATTGTATATGTAATGACAGTCCCATATTCTGTGATAATCATACTCTCGCTCATTGTTGGCTAGAGTAAAATAAATGTTGCCCTCTTCCTCTTGAATATCTCTTTGGGAATTTTGACAACATGAGATCTCGGTTGATGGTTTTGGCTTGCCCCTTAATCAGAATTTCTGACCTGGATTTAATGTTGGTAGCATTTTCAGCCCAACCAAGAGCTGTACTACCTTTGCTGCTTTTTTGCAGTAGCTGTTCTCCAGTTGTTTTACTTTCATGTGGTCTTGAGAGGTTATGTTTGGCCTGTAGTTGTATTCTAAAACTGGCAAGTCCATTTTTAACCATCTCCCCATGAACTATTCTGCTGACGAGTACATGCTATTTAATGATGTTGCAGTGTAATGGAATAGAGCTAATTCCCAGTCTGGATTCTTATGCACCAGTGATCTCAGCCTTGAGTGCCCTTTCTCCGTCTTTGTGGAGAATGTGTCACCTGGTTGCCTGTCTGCAAAGTGTATTTCCTGAAATCCTTCTTCATGAATGGAATTCCATTGTCCAATGATTATTTCTGGAAACTGTACATTGCAGAAGCCCTTTGCTGTGCTCTGATCATTGAGTTTGCTATGATTGAACATATCTTGCCACTTCAATGTGTCTTGACTAATTATTGACTAGGACTAAATCTTCCCTCAAAAATCAAACAAATACATTGCTAGCCTCTCTGTGGTCTTTTGGGAAACCTTGATGAAAAGATTGGCTTGTGGATGTACGGTGCATGTTTCCCATGATTTAATGTAATCCGATATGTCTCTCAAACTGCCTGTGATTGCTGTGCTCTTGTTCTGCACTTTGATACCTGGATGTCCCCATGTAGTTTCTGTAGGATTTCTCTTTGCATTGACTTTGGCACCACTATTCTATGGGTGTAAACCAATCAAACTCCCATTATTGTCAAGTATTGATTCTGCTCATGATACCTATTATCCATTCGGTCTGCTTGAATATATTTTGACCACTCCTGCAGACAGAGTTGGCTGAACTTTGAATTATACTTGTCAGGGTCTTGACCTGATCAAATCTGCCTGAGTTTTCCCTCAGTTGCTGGTAAAATGTTGAATATGGTCGCATAAAAAGAGTCTACTCCCTGACAAGAATACAGCCCTTTTTTTAAGCATCATTCATTGATCAAGTGTATCTTCTGTTCCTTCTCTTTGTTCCAGGTAATGCACTACACCATCATACTTCCTCATCAATCCTGGCCTGAATCTTTCTATGTATACAGGCATTTTTAAGATTGCTTTCATTCTCCATTATGTTATCAAAGGCTTGTGGTCCATCTCAACCTGAAATTAGGGTGCCATGAGACAATCTGCAAACATTTCACAAACTCATGTAATAGCTCATACTTTCTTCCTCTGTAATTAAGTACCCTTGTTCATTCTCTGTCAAAGCTCTCAATGTAAAATAGATAGAACGCAAAACCCGATCAGTTTGCACTTAAATAAAGACCATTTCCAGTTCTGTACATGATGCACCCACAGATACTATGGAGACTAAGCATGGATTTTAATGTGTATAAAACCATAAAGTAGCTTTGTTCTAATCCTTCAAAGCCTGCCATCTGTGCCTGTCTCCAAAACCATTGCTGTTCTCTTTTCCAGAAGCTGTCTAATGGGTTGAGTAAGGTTTGGTTAATTTGGTGATGAACCTTTCCACTTGATTTACTATGTTTAAGCAGAACTGTACATTCATGCATCATGTACAAGAAATTCACTGTTGGCTCTTATCATCTTGTGATATCTTAGTCTTCAATAATGTCCTTGAAATGCAATTGTCACACCTAGAAAATTAGCAATTCTTATTCAGAGTAAGGCTTGTAATCTGCAATGCCTTTAACACATCCCTAACCCTCTAGATGAATTCCTGCTTCATTTTATAATATTATCCAAGTTGCAAATGGTTCCCTATCTCACTTTTAGGATTCTAGATAATCCCCTTTGGAAACCTTTGCAGAAGGAGAACCCAAATAGTAGGCAATTGGAATGAAAGTACCCAAATGGTGATATAAATATATTCAGAAATCTTGACTTTTGCTGCAAAGAACTCACTATTTGTATCTTGTTTTGTGAAAAACTTGCTGGTTGCCAATTTTGCCAAAACATCATTGACAGAACATGTGGAATGGATTCCCCTTTTAACTCAAAAACAGAAAGTGCGGGAGAAACTCAGCAGGTCTGGCAACATCGGTGGTGAGAAGGCATAGTTAACATTTCAAGACCAGTGATCATTTGTCATTCAACCTTGCTTTCAATCATGCTAACTGAGATTTACTTCTCCCATCAAAAGGGAAATATATCTTTCCTGGAGTGTACAATCAGATGATTTTAGCACTTTCTTTCAAAGTGAGTGATTCTCCGACTTCAATTTGACTAAAGCTTTAAATAGCTTTGGAAATCCTTGCAGAAATTCTGAAGTATTATAATTACCTTCTCGATGAGATGTGAACAAATTGTGGATTTCTGATCAATCTTGAGGTATTCTGATTTCTCAATGTATGTAGTATGTTTCTGACATTTTGTCCTCACTGATTAAACTTCCTGATGCACCTAAAGTTCTGTGCCTCTTGGAGCTTAGAGATTCATGTATTTTTTCAGTTCTGAGTCTCACAGGTAGTAAACTTTGTTTTTAATTTATTCATGGGATGAATGTATTACTGAATCAGCCAGCACTTATTTCCCACCTCTGACTGCCCAGTTAAGAGTCAACCACATTGTTGTAGGCCAGACCAGGTAAGGATGGCAGTTTTCTTCCCTAAAGGACATTGGTGAAGCAAATGGGCTCTTCATGACCATTAACAATGAACTCATAGTCATCATTAGATTCTTAATTCCACATATTTATTAAATTAGAATTCCAACATCTGCCATGGTGGGATTTAAACTTGGTTCCCAGAACATTACCCAAGTCTCTGGATTAACAGTCCATTCATAATTCCATTAGGCCATTACCTCCCTCCTATTTGCGAGTTTTGAAATGTCTTCTCCTGTGTCAGTTCTGCATAAATTCTGTTTCAAAGCCTGTAGCTTCAAGTTGATGGCCCAGAATCTGATTTTTGACTTTCTTTGACCTCTTGTAGGAATGCTGTCTCTATTTGTTCTGTGTTTTTAGCCTTAACTTTTCCAGTGTTGCATGATTCCAATTTCCCTGAAAGTTTTCCATTTGCAGGGCCTCATGTTTGTTCCTGAGGTGGTGTTGATGCTGTTAAGTTACAACATTGTAGAAAGTGCCTCCAACTGGCCACACATGGAGCACTCAGCCCCTCTCTGCTGAACATCTGTTACACAACAGTGTTTGAAGAACTTCCATTGTCTCCTCACAATGCTGATCAATGTGGGACCCTGATAGCTGCCTGCTTAGTGAATTGGATTGGCTGTTCCAACAATAAATTCTCCTTGGATTTACCACTTCTTGTCTCTCACACTGAATCTACAGTCTCTAACTAATTCATTCTTCAAAGCTCAAAATGCTCACCATCCTGCTAGACAATGTAAATCCATTACAATATTGCCTATTGATTTATCCAAACTGATTATATCTCACCTGTTCTGTTACTAAATTTCTTAAGGAGCTGAAGTGCATGTCAAATGCTTTACAAAAACTTTATACCTTGTAGTATTTCCTTCCACACTTTAAATTTCCAGAACCATGAGCTTTTGGATTTATAGCACATAAATATATACTGACTTGATGGGGCTGCTCCTTCTCAAATAAGCCAAAAACTGTTTTTTTAGTGCAGGAAACGTTCAGATTCCCATTTCTATACTCATCATGGGCCTTCTGTATGATCCAGTGGTTGAGATAGTGGCCAATTGCCCACCACTTCAATACCCTGTTCCCTGGCCAACATCTCTGAGGCTTGCTGCAGTACTCCAGCGAAGCTCAGTGCAAAATGGAAGAACAGCACCTCATTTTCTGCTTGGGAACTCTACAGCCTTCTGGACTCAATATCAGTTTGACAACTTTAGGGCTTGAGCTGTCCCCTGTCTTTATTCCAATCCCCACACACTAGGTCTTGTTATCAAACAGTCTGCTAATACACACAACCCATCAAGAGCCACTAACAGCCTCCATTAATGGCTATTCACCCTCCTAGCCAGATCGTTATCCACTCCTTTGTCTGTTCATGCGTGCTTCTCTCTCTTCATGCTTTATCCCCATCTATTGTTTAACCCTTAACCTCTCTTCCACACCCTATCTTCTGCATATAAACTGACATTTTCCTAGGTACCACCAGTTCTGATTAAGGGTCAGTCTACCCGAAATGTTAACTTTGATTTCTCTCCATAGATGCTGCCAGGCTTATTGAACTTTTCCAACAATTTCTGTTTTTGTTTCTGGCAAAGTCTTTACCCGACCTGCCATCCCTAAGGACTGTTGCACCTGACCAACCCTGTCCGAGTACTTCAGCTTTTCCCTCTTATTACCAACCTGCTCCAATTCCACACTATTCCTCTCCAGTGTACAGCATTGTTGGTTTGTGGTTAGGTTCAAGTCTGCTCTGGTTCTCTTCCCTGCCATTGAGGTCTTCTCCCTTTCGAACTTCATTTTTCTTTAAGTCTTCTGAGGCCCTGTCAGACTATATCCATGAAAATTTTGTTTAGATCTTTTCAAGGCATCAAGATGTAAAGGGAGAAAGCAGGAAAATGACATTGCGATAGAGGATAACCATGGTCATATTGAATGGTAGAGTAGGCGCTGAAAGCTGGATAGCCTATTTCTGCTCGGAATTTCTTGTTTCTATGTTTCTCTACTGTCTTCAAAGTGTCCCTTTTTTAGCTGTGGCCCTTGGACATTTTTTTTTTAAAAACTTCTGGTCCTGGTTTTGGCATTTTCCCCTGCCCAATTGCCTTCATGCTTTATCTTGGGATTTAAGCCAATATTCCACAAATAAACAGCCAATAAGCATCAAATCTGGAGCATTAGGTTCTGGGTGTACACTGTTCCTGAAGCTGCTTGCCCCTTATCACTAAGTAAGGCTCTTCAACTACTTATGTACTGGAGCACTCCTTTATTGGCATCTACACAGCTCTTGAGTGTTGTGTAGTATCTAAGACCTCTCTCATCACATATTCATTCAAGACTAGTGACTTCTCTCTCACTGATGCCAGTGTCATGTGAACAGTTCCAACATCATTATTTATATGAATCTCAACCAAAAAATGCTTAGCCAGAGGATAGTGCCCAGGGATGGAAATCCATATTGCTTCAGGATCCATTGCCCCATTGTGTGCAGGATATTAAGGCCCTTTTCAATATGTGGCGTCCGCTTCTTTCGCCTTGGTTGAGACCTGCAAACTCAGCACTGTCTGTTTCCAGACTCATTACTAATTTAACTTTGGTTGCCATTTGCATGCTAGTTGGTGTTTGAATTAAATTGTTGGAGTATCTGGTAAATATAATGACTATAATTGCTGTAATTTTAACTCCAGCTATTCCGAGTAATTAATCCTGATCACAGATGTACTTATGATAAATTCCCTGAAGATCAAGAATTAATTAACATGCTTTACATCAATGAAAGCAAATTAGCTGCTATAGTAATAAATACAAAATTACCTGTTGGAAATCTTTGCATATACATAGCATAACACATGGAAACCCAAATTATAACATCCAGCTTATGAACTTTCAACTTATGAATCCGATCCCATACAGGGGTGGGTTAATAATAATTTTAAAGATACAACATATGAATGTTTTGTCACACATTCAAACAGTTATTTCCTATTGTCTGACATTTAATTTTGACTTGCATGCAAATTGATTTGCAAATGGACTCCAGAACAGGACCCATTTGCAGCGTGGAGTTTGTCTGTATTTGCAAGTTTGTTTGATCTATTAATATAGTCATAGATTCATCGAGATGCACAGCGTGGAAACAACTCATTGACCAGAAATCCTAAATTAATCTAGTCCCATTTGTCAGCATTTGGCCCACATCCCCCTCAATCCTTCCTATTTATATGTTCATCCTGATGCCTTTTAAATGTTGTAATTGTACCAGCCTCAATCACTTCTTCTGGCAGCTTTTTCCATATATACACCACACTCTGCGCGAAAATATTGCCGCTTAGGTCCCTTTTAAATCTTTCCCCTCTCACCCTAAACCTGTGCCTTCTAGTTTTGGATGCCAATACCCTGGGGAAAAAACCTTGGCTATCAATACTCCTCATGCAGTTATAAACTTCAGTAAGGCCACCCCTCAGCCTCTGACACTCGAGAGGAACAAACAAGCCCCAGTCTATTCAGCCTTCCCTATAGCTTAAACCCTCCAACTCTGGCAACATCCTCGCAAACCTTTTCTGAACACTCTCGAGTTTTCACAATTCTTTACCTGTAGCAGGGAGATCAGAATTGAACACAGTATTCCAAAAAGTGGCCTAGCCAATGTCCTGTACAGCCACATATTATTGCTTATTATGTTTTTCATTTCTCATCTCCCCATTTACTTCCAAATATTCACATGGTAACTTCTTATTATAACCATGGGAATCAATGTATGGGCTGTGGCAATGCATTGCCCCAAAAAAGCACTAATTTATGAAAGCCAGCCAATTCTGTCATATCTGTGCTTGGATGACATGTGCACCTATATGCTCTACTTAAATTTCATGTGCCCTGAGAGATTAAAAGCCTTATTCCAGTGCTGCCTCTTTTCTGATAGATAAACTCTTAATCAGAATTTCAAACCTCTAGAGGTCTGTCAACTAATAACAGCAAGTGAAAAATATATAAGTTAATTAGAATATTAGTCTAAATTCTACTGTCCCTGAGGCTTCATCTATGTTACCCAAGATACCCCTCAAATTGTAATTGAAATTTGTCAAAATTCCCGACAGTTTTGAAATTTTTAAAAATTCCTTGAAAACCTAATCGAAAATGTTTTGAAACAAGAAGAGAAATTGCTGAAAAAACTCAGCAGGTCTGGCAGCATCTGGAGAGAGAAAACAAAGTTAAAGTTTTGTGTCTAGTGACCCTTCTTCGGCAGGGTCTGGAGTAGGGTCAGTGCACCCAAAATGGTAACTCTTTTCTTTCTGCAGATGTTGTTTCTGATTTCCAGCATCCACAGTTCTTCCAGGTTTGTTTTTATTGATACAGTTTGAAGTTGCATTATGTTATAAAAGTTATAATTCCTTTTTCTGTATTGAGATAAATCATGATGATGGCTTCAATTTTCAACTAGCATCATCTGGCTTTAATATGCAAGATCCTTTATGGACTAAATGATTTCTAAAAAGGGAGAGAGCACTGAAGGAAGATGGCTGCATTCATTCCCTGACCAGTTTGAACCAAGTTTGTGAAGCTAAAGTGGATAGAAGGGAATGGGAATTCAAAATAATAGGTCAACGATGAACATTTTGAATGGCAGAACAGACTTGAGGGGCGAAATGTTTCACTTCTTCGACTATTTTGTGTATGTGCGTTTGCAAAACTGATCTGAACCAAAATTAACATATTATTGAAAAGACACTGAAAAGTAATCAGATATCAAGAAACCTTCATCTCCTATTTTTGATTTATACCTTTAACTGGAAGTTTCACAAAGAGAAATGAAATGTGCCTATTGGTTATCAGCTTGAAGAAAAATGTACTGCCTTCAGGTACAGGAATACACAACTGCTCTGTATTTCAGGGAAACAATCTGTTTCGGGAGAAGAGAGGATGAAAATTGTTTATAAGGCAGAACTGTCTCTGTCTGACTGTTTCCCTTTGCCGAGCAACAAAAAACACATGGTGATAAGTTGGAGAAGTATCCATTCATTGAGAATTCAAGGATATTTATGGATTTTGCCACTGCTGACAATACAAGGTAGACATTAAATAACCATCGTACCAGCTTCAGTTGCAACTACTCAAGGACTCAAAGAATTTCTTAAACTGCATATTCTTTATCATTCTTGTTGTACACTGGTCCGTCCTGCTTTTGGAAAATTGCAAACATTTTTGCGTGCCTGTTTGTCACACTTTATTATGTTTTCTTGGAGTTAGCATGTAATAAAATTCCTCCTTGTTTCACTCAGAATTTAATAATCTTCTTCCTTTTGGTCAATGCACGCACTTAACAAAGCATGATAAAGCCACATGCTGAAAAACAAAGACTATTTGTTGTTATTTACTGACCAAGCTATGTTAAAAAGTGAGGTGCTGATTCAGCCAAATTCACTTGACCATAATAGATAGTTGATCCAGGGGGATCAGAGGTTCACTATAATTAGTCAGGTAGCTTAGGGGTAGATACAAGATAAGTGACCAGTGTTGTCATTCACAAGCAGAATTTGAGAAGAATCGATTCAATTTGCAGGTGTCTAGATCAAATTGAACTGATCTTTTTGACCCCCACAGTCCATTGATATCGATAGTCCTTAGAAATATAGAAAATAACAACAGGACTAGGCCCTTCAACCCTTCGACACTCCGTATGATTGTGGTTGATCATTTAATGCAGTACCCTGTTTCCATTTTCTCCTCATGAAGAAAGCCACTTTGATGAAATACCAAGAGGTATATGTTGCAGTGAAAATGATACACCATGATTCACCATCCTCATAAGAAGGAGAAAACCAAAAGGCAAGAGAGGGAAAAAGGATGGTAACTCTATGAAAGGCATGGCATGGTAGATGTAACCATTCACTTGGTTTATTTAGCATTGCTTTGGGTTAACAAACTAGAAACATGGAGTAAAGGCAAAGTATTATGTTTGATTGACTGAAGGTATTTCACTTAATGACATGTCCATACAAACCCATTCAGCTTCTCATGGCTGAGACCTATGGCATTTTAACAACAAGCACCTGTAAATTTGAACAAACCACGTGACAAAACTTGAAGTTAAAATTTTTAGTTTTGAGTGGATGTTTCTTTAAAAGGAATTAGGAAATATGCTAACATTTAGAGTTGAGAGAAAACTGTCTTGTTTTCTGATTTGGAATATTTGAGCAAATTTAACATTTTGAACTTTAATGTTACCACCAGCCAATTTGTATTGGCTTCCAGCTTGTTAGATTTTGACAGCATCAGTTCTGATAATCCTTAGGGGATCGTTACTGTAATTACAGATTAAGAATGAAGAGGGGAATTTGATTTTCTAGCTTCCTTTTGTGCAGAAAGGGGATCCATTTGGACTGAATGTCTTCTTTCCTGGGTTCTTTTGTGGGCAGAAAGATGCGGCAGAAACACCAATATGGAGAATACAAACTAAAACAAAGAACTAAGTAGTTAACTATATCTTCTGGTTTACCTGCACGTACTATGTATGGTAATAAGTCAAGAGCATATATTTATTTCCTGTCCAATTTCTTTCTAAATGGAGAATCACAATTTAATGCTGATGTTTAACAATTGTATTGAGCAGTGCACTGAAAATCAAGTCCCTCTTCTAGGACTGTAAGAACGACTACTTTTTAAAAGAAAAACAGATTCACCAATTTATCTGATTTTCAGTTGATAGGAAGAATGGACCAGAGTCCAGTATTTAACAAAAATTATTATTTATACAATTAATGAGACATTAGCTACAAGAAAGCAGTCTATAAATCATTAGAACATAACACTACAAATTAGAACTCTAATCCCCTGATAACCTACCCCACCAACACATTCACAGTGAACAGAAGCACACGGACAAAGGGAAAACTAGGAAAGCAGTTCAACAATCTTTGTTCACATGCTCGATTGTGTTGGTTCTTCCTGATCAGAGGTTTCTTCTCTGCTTTTCTTTTCTGAATGCTTCCCTTGGTTTGCAAGAGGCGCAAGATGGCTGGTTCACTTATAAAAATTCCCTGACTTATCTGTTAAATGTCACAATTTACAGTGAACGCTGAAGAAAAAAGAATTGGTTTTCTTCTAGTTTAAAGTAGGCTTTGACTCCAAAGAACAGAGAGACATAGCTCTTGAACTGGTGGAGAACTGATCACTTCTCTTTGTATCTTGTTCCCAACCCCAAGCTGCTCATTTGCCTGTGAACCAATCATGCATTTGTTGGCAGACAGATGGTTTTTGTCTCTGATAATTGGTCACTAGTCCATAGACCAATTGACTTCTTATTGCCAACCAAATGACTGTCTATAAATAACTCCATGGCTCCAGTTTGCTTTCAGCCAAAACAACTTTGTTTAAGCAACTATTTAAATGATGCATACCACAAGAAACAGTATATTCCAAAACGGAACAATCCTTGAAGGAGACAGATTTTTAAATGATTCTTTGTCATATTGGTTCACGATTTTAAAAAGAACACAAATAATAAATGAAATAGAGATAGTAGGAACTGCTGATGCTGGAGAATCTGAGATAACAAAGTGTAGAGCTGGATGAACACTTTTTTTCATTCATTTGTGGGACTTGGGCATTGCTGGCTGGGTCAGCATTTGTTGTCCCTCCCTAGTTACCCTTGAGAAGGTGGTGGTGCGCTCTCTTCTTGAACAGCTGCACTCCGTGTGCTGTGGGTTGATCCACGATGCCATTAGGGAGACAATTCCAAGATGTTGACCAAGTGACAGTGAAGGAATGATGATATATCGCCAAGTCAGGATGGTGAGTGAGTTGGAGGGGAACTTCCAGCTGGTGGTATTCCCATGTATTGCTTGTCCTTGTCCTTCTAGATGGAAGTGGTCATGGGTTTGGAAGATGCTGGCTAAGGGTCTTTGATGAATTTTTGCAGTGTGTCTTGTCGATAGTACACACTGCTGCTACTGAGCATTGGTGGTGGAGGGAGTGGATGCTTGTGGATGTATTGCCAATCAAACGTGCTGCTTTGTGCTGGATGGTGTTAAGCTTGGTGAATATATTGTTGGAGCTGCATTCATCCAGGCAAGTGGGAAGTATTTCATCACACTCCTGATGTGTGTCTTGTAGATGGTGGACAGGGCTTGGGGAGCCAGGAAGTGAGTTACTCACCACCGTATTCCTAGCCTCTGACCTGTTTTTATAGCTATTGTATTATGTGGTGATCCCAGTTGAGCTTCCAGTCAATAGCAATCCCAGGATGTTGATAGTAGGGGATTCAGTGATGGTAACACCATTGAATGTCAAGGGACAGCAGTTAGATTGTCTCTTATTGATAATGGTCATTGTCTGGCATTTGTGTGGCACAAATATTACTTACCACTTGTCAGCCCAAGCCTGGATATTGTGCAGATCATGTTGCATGTGAACATGGACAGCTTCAGTATCTGAGAAGTCACGAATAGTGCTGAGCATTGTGCAATCATCAGTGAACATCCCCACCTCTGACCTTATGATGGAAGGAAAATCATTGATGAAGCAGCTGAAGATGGTCAGGCCTAGGACAGTACTCTGAGGAACTCCTGGAGCTGAGATGACTGACATTCAACAAACACAACCATCTTCCTACTTGCCTGGTATGATTCAAATCAGTGGACCATTTCCCCTCTGATGCCCATTGATTCCAGTTTTGCTAGGGCTTCTTGATACCACAGTGGTTGAATGCAACCTTGATGCCAAGGGCTGCCACTCTCATCTCACCTCTGGAATTCAGCTCTTTGGTCCAATTTTTGAACCAAGGCTATAATGAGGTTAGGAGCTGGGTGACTTGGCAGTGCCCAAACTGGGCATCACTGAACAGATTATTGCTGAGAAATAGCTGCTTGATAGTATTGTTAAGGACACATTTGAACACTTTACTGATGATTGAAAGTAGACTGATGGGTCTGCCAGGTTAGATTTGTCCTGATATTTGTGTATTGGACATACCTGGGCAAAATTTCACATTGTTGAGTAGATATTGGAGTTGTAACTGTATTGGAAGAGCCTGAGTCCGGCACTGGCAAGTTCTGGAGCACATGTCTTCAGTACTATTGCCAGAATGTTTTCAGACCCATTTGGATTTGCACCATTCAGTGTCTCCAACTGTTTCTTGATATCACATGGAGTGAATCAAATTGGCTAAAGACTGGTATCTATGATGTGGGGGACCATTGGAAGAGGCTGAGATGGATCTTCCATTTGGCCCTTCTGGCTAAAGATTGTTGTAAATGTTTCAGCATTATCTTTTGCACTGATGTGTTGGGCTCATCCATCTTTGAGGATGAGGATAATTGTAGAGCCTCATCCTCCAGTGAGTTGTTTAATTGTCTACAACCATTCATGACTGGATGTTGCAGGGCTTTAGAGATTAAATTTGATCCATTGTCCATAGAATTGCTTAGCTCTTGTCTATCACTTTCTCCCGTTTGGTAGCTTCACCAAATTGACACCACATTTTTAGGTATGAGACAAAAGAAAACTGCAGATGCTGGAGTCCAAGGTAACCTTAAACACTTCCATCAACTCCAGTTAGACCCCACCAACCAGAACAAGTTCCACTCCCCACCACTCTCTGCCTTCTCTTTGCCACTTCTCAGTTCACTTCACACTCCCCACCAACCACACAAACTCCCACCCTGTGCACAGAGCATTGATCATACAGACTACAAAAACAAATATTGCTGGAAAAACTCAGAAAATCTGGCAGCAACTGTGGAGAGAAAGCAAAGTTAACATCTTGGGTCCAGTGACCCCTCTTCAGGACTCAGAATTGTCCACCTTGGCTTCTTCACCTCAACTATTAATCATTCAGGTACTGATGTCATTTACATGTTCCTTCCTTATAGTCTCTCCAGTAAAATCCTCAGCTTCACTCCTCCCAGTGCAATGTAGTGTTTATTTGAAACAGGGATCTACTTCTGAGTTACTGTCCATGATGTTCTGCAACTGACCTTGAGAAGGCACATCAGAACAGTTCTCTGTGATGTCTGGTTCTTCTGTGTTAATTTTCAGAACCTTCCCTTCTTTGAGGAAGAGCTTGAGATGAGGTCAAGCATACCCAATCAAAGATTATTTGGGCTCCTTTCTCATCAGTATGAATATACTCTTAATAAAGCACTGAAGCATGGATAATTTTCCCTCCTTTCTCTTCAAACTCCACTCTTCTTCACAATCTTTGCATAAGTCTAAAAACAACAGAATTGCTGGAGAATCTCAACAGGTCTAGTAACATCTGTTGGAGTTTGGAGAAGGGTGTGAGGTGCGAACAGAATTGCCATTTTGACTCCTCATCAGAACTTCAGTAACTTTTGCTGTTTCAGATCTCCAGCATCCGCAGTTTTATGTACTCTTTCTGTGTTTTTGTGGGTTTCTGTGACAATTTTTCTCACACTGTGCAATTAATAAACTCACTTATTGCACTTAATTCAAGTTACAATGGGTCCTTCTAAAACACAAGTTAGTTTGGGTGGGGGATAAAGATATCCACAAGAGATCGCGTCCTTTGTAAATTAAACACGTCTGGTGAAACAGAGTTAATGGTTTGAGACCGGAATGAATCTTCAAAATTGCTGAGTTTCTCCAGCTTTATTTGTGTTTGTTTCTAATTTCCAGCATCCACAATATTTTGCCTTTTTTTCTTTCCAAATTAGCATGTTGCAACCAACCAAGAGAGTAGGTAGAGAGAGATAATGGGAACTGCAGATGCTGGAGAATTCCAAGATAATAAAATGTGAGGCTGGATGAACACAGCAGGCCCAGCAGCATCTCAGGAGCACAAGAGAGTAGGTAAATAGGTAGTGAAGCCCATTCATCTCTCCTCACCCCAGGATCTTAATAGTTTGGGTTGTCACATCTGGGAACATAACAAATTGGGGAACTTTTCCAGGAGTCTAGTTGTAGCAAAAGTATCTGAATTCTTTAGACTAATTTTCAACTGTTTCCATATGAATAAATTTTAATCAGCTATCTGGATGGTCTTCAGTTTTTTTTTTAAAAAGCTCTTTATTTCTGTTAAGCAGGTTACAAGAGTAGAGTTTCTCAGCACTGATCGCATGTCAAGTGTTAATAAGATACTGCTTGCAATCAGGTAAAACAAATGTGGTCATGTTGCATGCAAGTCAGTGACGTTATTTGAATATGACTTGATGAGGCTCAGATTGGCACTTAGTAATGGCTGGAAGTAATGAATTAGATTCATATAACACTGCCCCGAGGTATTTCAACAACGTATAAGAAAAAAATGGGTGAAAAACCAAAGGAGATTTGTCAAACAGGGGTTTTAAGGAGGATTTAGTAACAGTGGCATCTATATAACAACTATGGATGTTTGAACATCCTGTCCAACACTGTACCAGACAAATGATTTTCAAGTACTATCATTTGTTCCCGTTCCCTGCGTTTAGTATGATCCCCTGAGCAATACTTGCTTTCTGACACTTTTCCCAAATGACTCTGCTCCATTTGTGAAAATGTATTGGGCTATTGGCAGATTAATTGCCCAGGAGTGCACCACAAGCAGGCCCAATCCTGCCTTCACCTGGATTATATTAACATTTCATTAAGAATACAATCTGGAGCACAATTCTTTTCTCATTGGTCTTGGCACTGCTGAAACTAATTGTATCATCCCCATTACTTTCCTGCCAAGATTGGCTGACTCTGAACAAAGTGAGGGTCGGATACAGTACTTTGGTTTGTGAGGTTCAGTGAAACACTGCAGGATGTATTTTCTGACTGAACGAAAACCTATTCATGAAAACAGTGGCCCCCTTCAACAGAAATCTGATGAGGAGGACTTGTAGTTCAGCTGGAGAAGATTTACAAGCAGGGAACCAAAAAAAACAATGATGTAGGTAAAGTTGTAATGACCAGAGCTGAAGGATGATTGGAATTACATGGTTGTAGCAATCAACAGCTTCTTTCTGGAGAGACTCTCTCCACTGAGGGGATTGGGTGTTGCTGACAGGAGGGAATATAAGTAAGTGCTTAGTTTTGTTTTCTGTGTGTATACATATCCCCTAAAATTGCAATCAAGATTGGAATGTTTGTACATAATGTTCAGAAAAGACTGGCATCGCACTGCCTTCACAGATTGTTGCCCCCATATTATTTGCAACTGGATCGTTCAGTATTTTTTTTCATCTTCCAGTTTTAGTTCCAACTTCAATAATAGCACCTACCGCCCTGCACCCGCCCGCCCACTGCCCCCCCCACCCCAACCACCACCAAAAGATGTTTGGTTCTGATGGAGTTACAGCCTGCCAGCGCTGTCTGAGCTATGTTTCCCAACCCAAGCCCACACTTGTCATATGTATAAGCTGTTCCATCATGGAATGAAGGAGTCAGAGAAGGAAAAGTTTCACTACGATGATGCGTGGTATGAAGTGATTGTTGTATGAGGAAAGGCAAAACAGGTTGGGACTCTGCTCACTGGAGTTTAGAAGAATGAGAGGTGATCTCATTGAAACATACAGGATTCTTGAGGGAATTAACAGGGCAAATGCTGGGAGAATGTTTAGGATTAGAGGACATATTCTAAGAGTAAAGGGATGAAATTTAAGACAGGTTAGGAGGAACTTCTTCATCAGAGGGTGAGAGTCTTTGGAACACCTTGCCACAGAGAGCTGTGGAGGCCGAGTCCTTGCATATATTTAAGGTTGAGATAGATTCTTTATTGGTGGGGAATCAAGCGTTGCAGGCAGCCCCTGTAATCAAAGATCCCTCCCACCCTATTTACTCTATCTTTCACATTCTTCCATCGGGCAGAGGACATAGAAGTTAGAATACATGCATGAACAGGTTCAAGAACAGCTTCTTCCCCACTGTTGTCAGAATTTTAGATGGGCTTCTCCCAAGTTAATGTTGAGCTCTCTCGCCTTTCTCCCCTGCTGTAAAACTATACTGTGCACACTGTTCTACTACTCTGATGTACTTTGTATAATACAATCTGCCTGTATAGCGTGCAAAACAACACTTTTCACTGTGTCTCAGCACATGTGATAATAATAAATCAAACTCAAAGTGGAAATGGGGAATGTTGGGTCAGATCAGCCATGATCTTATTGATTTGGTGAAGCAGGCTTGAGGGGCTGAATGGCCTACTCCTTATGGTATTATGGTCTTCTCATCTCCCAGCTCAGGCCCATTCTTTACTTCTCCATATGAACTTGCCTGTCAGGGAATCCATGTGCTCGTGATCAGGGGCAGGGACCCCATTTTGGCCTTTACAAACCCAGGTGCATCTCTGGCCTGGGAATTCTAGAACTAATTGTAAGACCTGTCTTACTGTTCCAATTAACTCTAGAAATAAACTTAAATTGGAGACCATGAAGTCCAGGCATGCAAATGACAGGAGGAAAGATGGGTCTTTTAAATGGAATTCAAATCCACAATCACTGTCCAGTGTACGAGTGAATCAGTGAACCTAGGAAACTTCCTGATCTGTCCTTGATCTGCAATTTCTAACTTGTTGTGAGGAAATCACAGAGCAAGTACACGGTCATTATTTTATTGTGATACTATCAAGGACAAGTAACGGTAACTTATCCCAAGTTCAGCATTACCATAAGATGTAGGAGCAGAAGTAGGCCATTGAGCCCATCGAGTCTGCTCCACCATTTAATGAGATTGAGGTTTATCAGATAATCCTCAACTCCATTTTCTTGCCTTTTACCTAAAAGCCCTTTATTTCCTTACTGATTACAGATCTATCTCAGCCTCGAATTTGCTTCACAACACAATGTCTACAGTCCTCCGCAATAAAGAGTTCCACAGATTCACTACCTTCGCAGAGAATAAATTCTTCCTTGTTTTGGTTTTAAAAGGGTAACCAATTATGATTGTTTTCAAAAGAATCATATCCTTGGAATCTTAATCTACAACCCTAAAGCCATTAATAAAGTTCCTGAAGTGCAGAAAGAGGTCATTCAGACCACCAAGTCTACAGTGACCCTCCAAAGAGCATTTCATCTGGACTCAGTCCCCTGTACTGACCCCATAACCCTGCATTTACTGTTGCTAACCCAACCAGCCTGCACATTTCTGGACACGATGGGTAACTTAGTATGCCCAGTCCATCTAACCTCCAAATGTTTGGACAGTGGGAGGAAATCGGGGCATCCAGAGGAAACCCAGGCATGCAGAACATGCAATCTCCACACAGACAGCCACCCAAAGCTGGAATCAAACTGAGGTCCCTGACATTGTGAGGCAGCAGTGCTAACCACTGAGCCACCATGCCATCTACACTAATGACAATTTTTATCCAAGTGTATGGAACAGCTATTGATGCATGACTCCAGGAACACACAAATTTCCTGGCAAGGTTGATGGCCAGCTTATCTTTTGTTAACATTCACATAAGGAGAACAAAGGAACACCTAACAGTAGTAAGGGAAAGTTTCATGTGGATCATCCTGGAACATACTAAAGATCTAAGAAATGATTTCCCATTATGTTGCAGGTTTTTGGCAATGTGGGCAAATGAGAAATGCTGCAAAGTCCGTAAGCTTTTTACTGCACTCAAAGTTAACTATGAAGTTCTTTGATATGTTTATAAACATATATGAGCAGAATTTAATATCCTCCCCACGGCCAATTTTGTCTTGGGGGTTTTGGCATTTAGTTGAGTAAGCACACTATCACCTTCCTGCTGTCACCTTGATTAAACCTTTGGTAGTAATGCCCATGAATGGTCTTCCTATCCCAGTGCTAAAGGAGGGCCTTCATCCCAGTGCCATTAGCGTTATCCCACTGGTAGACAGGATCTCCCAAGCTGGGCACTTGGCAAGTGAGTCATGTTTGTTTATGGGTTCCTGGGGAATTGCTCATTGACCAGGCACTCAATGTTTGATTGAGGGACATGGCATTGGGAAAAGGGGACCCACCAAGAAGCAATCATCATTGCCAATCTCCTTCTCCTCTCCCCCTCAATCAACAGTGCATGATCCCCTTCCTACTATCAGTGTCCCGTGGCCAGGGATCCACAATACTAGGCCTTCAGTGGGTGTCATGTTGACACTGGTGGTGCTGCCATTCAATAGAACTGCCAATGCCTGATGGACTGACTGGCAGCTCTCCACAAGCAAGCCTTCCATACTCTTCTGCCACCCTGATCCCATGCAACGCCTGCTCTTGTTCAGTTAAGTGTCCTCCTTCCAATGGGTTTGCCCATTTCCCCATTCGGCTCCATTAAACAACTACATGCTAATTTCCCACCTAAGGACCTCATTTGGCTGGCGTGGGACTTCCTGTCATGGAGTTGATTTAGGTAAGGTATTTGCTTAGCAAACCTCTGGCTAAATAAATGCCCCCTTGCTATTAAACCCGTGGTGGGAGCAGGGCAGTAAATTCTGCCTGAGGTTTCTCTACTATCTCAACATTCTGAAAAATCAATTCGTTATTTTTACATACAAAATAAATTATCTTGGGGTATATGCCTGTTTTTTTTCCTTTGTGGACAAGGGACTTTGTGGTTTTTGCAATATCACTTCCTGTGTGAATGTACCCCCACCCGTCCCGAAGTAGCGCCTGGGGGCTGCCATTTGCAAGTTGGCATTCCTGCGTCTTGTTTGTCAATGCACTTGGCCTAGACTTTTCCCTGCTGATCCTGTTAGTGTTCAAACACATTAAATGAGAGATAGTGGCCAGCATCCAGTCCAGCCCCGCTAATCACTCTCCATCGTGGGAAAGCCACAAGATGGGGTCTAAAAAACAGGTCATTGTCTCTGCAAGATTAAAGCAGAAAAAGCGGTATTGTGTGGCAGAGGGATAAATCTTCCTGCTGTCACTCAAAGTCTGAATTAAACTCTCCTTCATTTCTAAGGGGCTTATCTGTGCTGAATAGGTTGTTACACCACAAGTGTAAGGGAATGTATTTAGTGAGCTTCCACTCAGCCACCTTCTCACAGGGCACATAGAAGGCGAAAAACACGAGGTGAAAAATAAAAATGAAAACCTTCAGATTATGAAAGAGGATGTTCATGCTGCTAGATTGTTATCATGTGAAGAGGCAAATGGTCTTGGCTTCATTGCCAGTGCTTTGCATTGTCTGCCCCTAATTCCATCACTTCCTCCTCTGGGCCGAACAACTGCTGTGTGGCTGCTGTTTTCCGGAGGTTATCTGCTATTGAAGGAAGAAGAAAGCAGTTTGTGCTTGCTAGGGGGAGAAAAGGGGCAGCTTGAGCCTAGGCAAAGAGTAATATTGCAAAGAGAACTCTCACGTAGCGGAGAATGTAAAAGCCCAGGCTACATTGTGCCTGGAGGGTTTGCAATTTAATTTTCACCTTTTTTGAATCGCCTTTGTTTGTTTATTTCTCTAATTATTGGTTGAGTTTACAAATGTACTCTCTTGCCCTTTCATTGACATTTTGAAAGTTGCAAAACAGGTTAGTTTGCAACTGGGGAATTACTGAGGCATCAAGATGGTTGATCTCTGGTGTCATGGCGACGCTGCAGTAGGGTAAAGATTAAGGAGTATCACAATCATAGAAAGCAAATTAAACATTCAATTTCTTGCTCCAGGATCAACTTTTGTGCACATTGACTTTTTTTTTAAAGAAATGGGCATCATTAGATAGGATGATGGTAACTTGAATTTTTATAGCACCTTTTAAAGCAATAACATGCCATAAGGTGTTTTCCAAGAACCTTTAAAATAAAGTATGGCTGCAAACTGTTTAAGAGGCTTTCAGGTCAGATGACCAAAAACCTGATCGAAGATGTAAGGTTAGTAACTTAATGAAAGAAAATGAGCTAGAGAGACAGGGAGGTGCAGGAAGGCACTCTGGAACTTAGGGTCTCAGAAATTGTAGATGTGCCAGCAATGATGGACTGATTAAAATTAGGGATGCATGTGAAGATACCTCCAAGGGGTTGTGGAGCTGGAGCAAATTGGATGAGGAGTGGGTTAGACCAGGAAATGGACAAGAGTTGCTGCTTGAACAGAGACCCAATAGTGGTGAGGGAACATTGAGTAATAGGGCAGATCGAGTTGGTGAGATTTAACACATGGGCAGCAGAGTTTTGAAAGACCTCCAGTGAGAGACCAGCTGGGACTGCATTGGAACTCAGAGGCAGGGATGTTATTTTCAGCAGTAGGTCTGTATTGAGACAGGGTGAAGTTACAGAGGTGAAAATAGAGAATCTCAGTTCTGGCATAAATGTGGGCTTAGAAGCTGATCTCCCGGTGAATGTGACACCAAGGTTGCAAAGAGATTGGCTTAATCCCAGCCTGGGGTGGGGGAGGTGGGAGGGAGGGGAATGCGGGAGGAGGAGGAGGAGGAGGAGGTGGTGGTTAAGGCTTGTGATGAAAGGTGACAAAATAGGATTTGGAACGGGCCATACGAACCTCAGCCTTCTCAAAATATAATTGGTGTAAATTCTGCCCCTTCAGCGCTAGATGTTGGATAAGCAGTCTGATTATTTAGCAACAGTGAAGGAGTGAAGAAATTTGGTGGTGGAGCAGATGTAATTAGTGAACATGTTAGAGCTGGTGCTGTGCTTTCAGCTGTGTTCAATGGGCAGCATAACATGGAGACGAGAAAGTAGGATGGAACCAGAGATAGATCCATGAGACCCAGAGGAAATGACATGGAAAAAAAGCCATTGAAGGTGAAGAAGCCACTGTAAATGAGTCACTGGCTACAATTAGCTAGATAAAGCTTTCTCCGATTAGTAACACTCAGACAGATGACTGTGGAGATGCATTGATGGAGAATGGCAGAGTCTTCCACATTAAAGTCTACAAACTAGTTGAAAAGAATGAAGAGGTGAAGTTTACCAATGCCATAAACAGGTGGAATGTCATCTGTGATTTTAATGTGAGTTGTTTTGATATGATGAAAGGGGCAGGAACCTGATTGGAGGCATTCAAACCTGGCATTCTGGAAAAGATGGGAAATGATTTTGGAGGCAACAACACATTCAAGGATTTAGAAGGAAAGGGAGCTAGTGATGGAATAGTTGTTTGCAAGCATGGTGAGGTCAAAATGTATTTTTGCGGGAATGGCAGATTTAGAGAGATGATAGGGACCATAAAAGAAGAAGAAGGGAGCAGATTATCTTGCTTAGCAATGGGTTAACATGAAAAACTCATCATAGTAAGACATTTTAACAGGACTTCGCTTATGACACTAGGTGAAAAGATGGCTATAAAACAGAAATGACCACACGGAAATGGATCCTTCGGTTCAACTCATTCTTGTAGTTTAGACCATTGTGGTTCTTTTATTCGCTCACAGAATGTGAACGCCACTGACTAGGCCAACACTTTTGGCCCATCACTAGCTTCCTGGAGCAAAGTTAAGAGCCAACCACATTGCTGGGGGTCTGGACTTACATGTAGGTCAGACCAGGCAAGGATGGCATATTTCCTTCCCAGAAGGGCATTAGTGAACCAGATTTCATAATCATCATTAGAGTCTTATTACCAGATATTTATTGAATTCAAATTCCATTATCTACCATGGTCTGATTTGAACCTGGATCCCCAAAACATTACCTGGGTCTCCGGATTAATAGTCAAGTGATAATACTACTATGTCATCAACTATGCCCATGACAAGGTGCCCTTCTAACAGTTAGTATCATGTCATTGATTATAACTATATAATTCCTCCCTGACTGCAAATTAACTATATTTTACAAGCAGCACTTATCTGATGATCTTCCATGGGGCAGATATTCTGCTGAGTTATGAACTTAGATGACCTGTTCTTTTGATCCTTACAAGGTATGAAGGTCAGGGGAAGGTTACCTTGTACATATGGTGAAGGTGTCATCTCATCCCCAAGTGAATCTATTTTGGACTGAAATAGAACCAACGTGGGCTTCTGCCCTTTCCTCCTCACATTGTCAGAGTCAGATTTCAGGGGGAGTGTGATTGAAATGATATCATACCCCAAACTATACAACAAACTGGTGAAATTATGAACAAACATATTCAGGTCTCCACAAAATTAACAATCCTTCTACCAGGCTACAGGGCAGCATGTTGGTCATTAAAGTGAGACTGAAAAAAGAGAATAGTGGGCCTGGAAATTTTCTGACTCTGGCCAACATGCAAATTTCCATCCTAATTCTAAATCCTAATCCTAATTTTACAGGAGGCTATCATCCTGCATGCAAAAAGGATAGCCCTCTAAAAGCAGTATTCAGTCAATAGAATAAATTAAATGATTTATTAGTGATCTTTCCCATATCAAATGGGCTTTACTGGTCAGAAAGCAAGCCCTCTAAAGGGGGTCAAAACATGACCAGAAGGAGTGGCATCCAGCTGGGTGACAAGGGGGGTAATTTCCATGAGGGCCATCAGGCATCTGTGGCTATGTGTAGTTTTTTGAGAAACATTGAAAATACTGGTAGAATACCTCCATCTTAATGCACCCTCTCTCACTGTCACCTGCACCAAAAGGTTTCCACTCCACAGGAATTGAAGGGCTTTCTATTAAGCTCTTTGTTGTTGGACTTTGTTGTCCTTAATTGAATCCTCTAATTGTCCATTCCTTGAGAAATTGAGTCTGATGATCAGTCATCATACAAAGCAGAGTCCAGACCTAGGTTGAGAAGCAGGAAAATCTTCCCTAATAAAGGAGAAGAACTGGAAGAATCATAGAACGTTAAACTGCACATCATCAAGAGTTTTTCCTCATCACTCTCTTAACCATTTTAATTGATGTTGAACAGAAATAATTAAACTAGTTCTGACCATTTCGATTCTTGACAGATTTCCTGATCAATAACATTTAGGAAGTCTCAGTAGATTTAGCAACAGCAGCGGAGTGAGAACAGAGTTAATGTTTCAAGTCTATTGAACATTCTTCTGAACTGATTTTGCAACATTGACTCTGCTTGTTTTTCACAGATGCTGCCAGACCTGCTGAGTTTCTCCAGTAGCTTCATTTTCTGTTTCAGACTTTTTAGTTTTATTTTAGCATTTGGGAAGGGTGTTGTTCAATGGACTGGTCAATGTTTGTTAAGTCTCAAAGATCCACTTCAATGTCAACAATTGTGAAAAGGAATAAAACTTGAAACTTGTGTTGGTTGATATAATTGTTTATGATTGGTAAGGAAAGGAGGAGGGGTTTGGTAAGGTGATGTGTATAAGAGTTGGATTTCACTCCCCTTCCCTGTGTTGGGTTTGGTGACAATTAATGCCACAACGGATATTAACCAGCTAGGACTGAGGGATTGTCATGTGGGGAAACTGACAAAGGAAATGATATTCGACCTGTTTGCAATCTTCACTGAAAGGTCCTTCTGTTTTCAAGCTTGATAGAAGAATTCAGCATTGGGTAGTGGTTGTCCACTGAGAACTATATCCTTATGTACCTACCCCTGTACCCCCACTCCTAAAAGTTCTGTACTCTCCCCAGGATCATTTACTTGTAAGATAGGAAGATTTTCTTTACCCCATTAAGTGTTTGACAGGTATCTAAGTTAGTGAACGTTAGTTAAAACAAGTGACTTAGGCCCCTCAGCAGCTTTCTGGCCACTTGACGATATCACAGCCACTTACATCAAATTCCATGCCATGTTACCAAAGTGGATCTATTCGCCACTATATAAATGATAATGCCTTGACTAGCCTTCAATTTTCTGCATATATTTAAATACATTTCTGGAATAATCATTATATCACCCCCGTACCATTTTGATTTCCTTGTTATTCAAGATTCTACCTACCTCTGCCTTAAAAATATTCAATGGCACTGCCTCTACAGCTCTCTAGGGAAGGGAATTTCACGCATCTACAGCCCTCTGAGAGAAAGAGCAACTCCTCATTTCTGTCTTATATGGGAGACCTCTTATTTTTATCCCTTACATAAGGAAACATCCTTTCAGGATCTACCTTGAGAAATCCTTTCAGGATCTTGTATACCACAATAATATCACCTCTAATTCTTCTAAACTCCAATGAACACAGGCCCAACCTGTCCATCATTTCCTCTCAAGACAATCTCCACTAAGGACAGAAATCCACCAATAGCCCTTGCATTAGCGAGTCAGCAGGCTATTAGAGTAGGTGATGGGTGGGGCCCTCACAGACCATTTGCCTCCAGCTGTGCCTCAGTCAAGTGGGAAGAGGAACAAATAAAGTCCAATTTCTCCACTGTAACCAACACCTCCAATATTGCAAGTCTAACACCTCATCCATAAGCCAAGTAGTTTGCTTCCAAAGCAGATTCTCTTCAAAAGCTGACAGATTCTGAGTGATGTGGGAAAAACCAACAATAGTCACGAGTCTCAATAGAGATAATTCAAGGCATGAGAAATAAAAGTTGTTTTCACCTTTTTCAATTGTTGCTGCACGTGACTGGTTTGTATCGCTGACTCTTATAAAGATTAATTTGCTGAATTTCCATCTAATAAGTGTAATGATTTTTATGCAAATAAGGGCCTGTGCTTGCATGATTGATAACATGCTCCAGGGTGAGCATTAGGGTCATTTGCCAAGTCTGCTTTGTCCTTTTGGGGGGATAAAAAAATGGATGTTGGCCCCAACTTGGCAATGACTGTCACGCATTATCCTCTACTGTCCGGTATGACAGGACAGGCACACTTTCTGTAACATATTCAGTATTTGGTGCAATTGGTTGTATTGCGACCCATCAACCAGAAGGCTGAGAGTTTAGGTTCATTATCCAAGCAGAAACTTTAGGAAAAATGCATGAGTATGCACTGGTATACCCTAACCGAGATTTTCTGATTAAGTAGCAGCAGCAAGCTATCTCCCTGCAGCTAGAGCGCACTTCAGAAAAGGCCATTAAAGTATTGTTTCATGTAGTGTGCTTAATGGCTACTCATTGCAAGCTAAATCAACTCACAGAAGAGATCACATGACTGTAACAAGTTACCAGTATAGTGTCCCCATAATTGCATTTCTCCAAACATCCCTCTTTTCATTAAAAAAGCTTTGCACTTAAATTTGAGTAGATTAGGTAACTCAAATTTATTTATTGACTTTTATTTATTTTCATTCACGATCAAGACTGTGTTTTAATTCATGTCTTTCCCATTTGCATCAGTCTTTACAGATATATTTCATACGTAGCTTTTGTTTTAAGTTATGCAGGTCTTGTAATGGTACAAGTATGTGGTGTTGTTGACTGTTCATCTGCTGGCAGTTCATTCCTGAGTTGATGGTCTTTCTCTGGCAAGTATTGTTCTTCAGGTGAATGTTGTTTCTACGGTAAATATTGTTGCTGTTGTTGTTGTTCCACTTCGATTGTTGAGATACAATGAATCCCGAGGACTAATGGTCATTTTGTGCTCTCTTATCATCTTATTCAGATGTTGATAGTGAAGGTATAGCTCTTCCATTGGTTATGTATTTCTGTGGTTGTCAGGATATAGCTGGTCCATGAATTCCTCTTGTTGTGGTGACAACTGCTCTCAAGTTGTCATGTAGGTTGACTCTTGTTCATATCAACCACTTGCATTCCGACTGGCTCTCCAATGCCTAGATCTGGGAACAAATTCATCATTGTAACAAAATGAATTTAGCTTACCGTCTTTTTATTCTTGTCGCAGGGTCCTGCAAAGACTTTAATGTTTAATAAGTTTTTGGTGATTCGAAGAAAAGTTTGAGTGCAGCATGAAATTTGATAGTTAGACTGGATTACTTCCTATATGATCAGTGGATGCATTCCTCCACTCTTTTTACCTTTATACATGATGACACCAACCTGTTGTATGGTGTTGAGTACATTGTCAGAGCCAATGCCTGGCTTCTCCTCAGCAGCCATCTTTTTAGACTTGTTTGGCTTCCTGAAACTAACTATTTGCCTGAACAGTAATGCAACACTTTGCAAGTAAACCATCACTTATCCCCTGCTATGCCTGCTTCATTTTCTTATGTGTAATCTCTTCTGCAATATGTATATACTGTATTCTGGCCTCAATCTCTCTACTGGCCCTTCTGAAAATATTTCTTCATTTTATTAATTGTGTTTGTGTTCGGCCTGGACTGTCTCTCTTCAAAATGTAAAACCTTATCCATTCTAGCATTAGTACTCTTTAGCTAATGATTCAAAAACTCAGCTTTTGCGCATATCGTTAGATTTCTTGAGGGTAGGATACTTCTCTCTCAACAGACTTGGTCTCATGGCAGAATCTTCTAAAGACATTTGTTAACTTTGCTAACATTACCATTTTTCATTTATCCAGACTCATTGGTGTCAGCTGGATCCTGACAGGCCGCTCACACACTGATCACTGTTCTCTGTCTAATTTAATATTAGTACAGGGCTTCAAAAATGTGGCTTCAAGGCATTCAAAATTTCTCAAATCATGTTTTTCTGCTCAATAAAGTATAGCTTATGTACTCTTGCCCCAGTACTGGTAACAAAGTGTCATACTTATTTGTTCAGACATCTTACTTAATTAGGTAGCTATTTCATAATTTTATTAGAGTTCCTTTTGCTTTCTCATATCACTGTTCATTTCTTTAATATCAGGAATTAGTACAGTCCTAGCCATTCTGACCTACCCTGTACTTTAAAAGTTGCAGGCTGCAGACAACATTTCCTTTAAGCTGCATGATTACTTCACAGTTCTGTGCATGGAAACCAGCTTCAGCAATGCTGATCAAGACATTGACTTTTACTTCCAAGAATCAGTACTACACACAAACCTTGGAGGCACAAGCAACCAGAAAGAAAATGAGAAGGAACATTAGTTGCAATTCTAATTCTTCTTTGCTTTTCTTTTATGATACCTGGCTTTCTTACAGCTCTGAAAATTGGCACAATTTCAGTTTCATATTTATAGAATAGAACTCATAGAAACCTTACAGTGCCGAAAGAGGCCTGTCAGCCCATCAAGTCTACACCAATCTTCTAAAGAGTATCCCACCCAGACCCAGTTCCCACTCTAGCTCCATATTTCCCATGGCTAATCCACCTACCATACATACACATCCCTGAGCGCTATGGAAAATGTAGCATGGCCAATCCATCTGACCTGCACGTCTTTGTACTGTGGGAGGAAACCAGAGCACCTGAGGAACCCCAAACAGGCACAGGGAGAGTATGCAAACTCCCCACGGACAGTTGCCACAGGGTGGAGTCAAAGCCAGATCCCAGACACAGTGAGGCAGCAGTGCTAACCTCTGAGCCACCACGCACCCGAACCTTCTGATACCGTGTTCCATGGAGTGTATTTAATGGCTACTCATTCTAAATGAACATAACTTACTGCAGAAGACACATAGTTAAGGCAAGTCATAGGTGTGTGCAGTGCCCTTACGAATGTGTTTCTTCAAACATTTATTTGGGAAGGTGCTGCAATATCCTTCAAATGAGATAGCAAACCACGGTCAAATTAACCTCAGTGTAAAATATCACACAAAGTACTGGCCAACAATCTTCTCTTTATTAATACCAACAAAAACATTATAAATGCCCATTAATTTTCTGGCTCTGTATAGGACTTAGTTGCAGTATCTGGCAGCTACATTTACCCTGATGATATTTGAAAAGCAAATTTGCATTGTAAGAGTAAGCATTCAACCTCGGGCAATCCCTACTCTGAAGACAGATAATGATCAGTCCACTTATTGCTTCTACACACACACAGAAAATGCCATAACCTCCTCTCATCTCATCCAGACTGAAGTCTGTATTCTTCCAATCCTTTGTCACTGATATCTTGAGAAATTGTGGTTACCAAATGGCTTATTAACACAAGTGGGTTCACCCATGGTGTGACTCTGAACCAACAAGTACAGCAGATGAGATAATGGGAACTGCAGATGCTGAATAATTCCAAGATAAGTACAGCAGATGTTCTCATTTCTTTACTTGTCACTATATAACACTTGTGGGGAAAAATACTCTCCAATACTAACTGCAGTCAAAGATGTTCACATTCAAAGAACTGAATTCCAGAGGAAGAGTAACTGCCCTTGATATTGAGGTAACGTTTCACTGCGTGATCGTAACAAATTGGAACAAAAACAAGAATCGGGGTGGAAATCTCCACTAACTGGTGTCAAGAAAAGAAGGGTCACTGGACCTGAAACTTTAATTCTGCTTTCACTCCTGAGATGCTGCCAGACCTGCTGAGTTTCTCCAGCAATTTTGGTTTTTGTTTCTGATTTACAGCATCAGCAGTTCTTTGGTATTTCTATAAAGAAAGATGGTTGTGGTTGTTGGAAGCCAGTTAACTCATCATCAGGATTTTGTGCAAGAATTCCTCAGGGCACTTTTCCAGATCCAACCATCTTCATGTACTTCAACAGTGACCTTCAGCTTAGATTTCTAACACCTAGAGACACACAAAGCTGGCACAGACTTACATAAGTTTGTTTTCTGTACCTTGTTATTATTGGAACAGGTCACTGTTCCAAACCCCGATGCTATAGCTTGAGGAGTAGCACACCACATCAAGCATGGATGACTAGGTGTCTCGCTCTCTCTTACCAACTATGAAAGGAATACTGGAAGGATTTGTAATTTGAACCTATGAGAAACGTTTCAAGTGCTAAGGTGTCTTCAGAACACATAGAGTTAACACACATATCAAAAAAATTGACTAGCAACTCGGTCTGATGCAACTTATATCCATCCTTCAATCCCTTCCTTATGATACTGATTAAGGCAAAGGGGATGAATAGATCGAGCAATCATTCCTATGGCAACCTACGGGACACATTCCTTTTGGAGACGCGCCCACTCAGGCTAATTACATTCTTAACTTGTCTAAGAAACAGCATGCTAATTAGATGCTTTACCAGCTTCATTACATTAGCTTCACTGGTTAGATGATTTTACGTTTGTAATTAATTCAGAAAACACCACCGATTGAGGGCAGCTCATTAAATTTCATTTAAATATGTGTTTTGCTCTCTTCTTTTTACCTCCAAATTTGAGTCCGTTGTTGCAAAAGTGAATGTGTAAAGCCACCTGTCGTGTTGCAAACAGATCAAATAGAGCTGGCACATATTTATTGACATCTATTCTAGTTTCTTACCAATTCTCTCTCTCTCCTGTATTTGATTGGACTGGACATTCTGGGATGAACTTCTTAGCATTTTCCCAGAACAAGTGCCATGTTTCAAGGAGATGTCTGTTTGCTTCTTTTATTATGCAATATGAGTTGGAAAATGGCCTTCTCTATGAACATCTCCATGCCGTTTTCTTTCAATGAGATACACTGTCCAAGTTGTCAAATTCCACAACACCTTTGGAAGCGTGTGTTTTGATTTCTACAGTTTTCTCCCGCACAACTTACCCAAAGCTGCTGATTTATCCTTGTGTACATTATTGTCGTTTTGACAAACCTCCACATTTATGATGGAGCTGGTGCCTGGCAATTTTGCAATGATGATGTCATAGACGATCGGGGTGGCATAATCAGGCTTTTTAATTGCAGATCACTGTTGCCCAGCACTTGAGATGTCCCTTGACATGAATCAGATATAGATTTAATGTTGTCCACATATTGTTTTATGTGAGCTTGCTCTATTACCTGAGGAGTTCCAAATGGAACCGAACAGTCATTAATGAGCATCTCCACTTCTGATCTTGGGGGGAAGGCCATTGAATAAAGGAGCTCTTGTAATAATGACTAATATCCTATCTCTGCTCCAGAGGGTTGGGGTTCGAGTCCCACTCTAGGACTTAGGCTGTATTATGAGTACAGCTTTAACAGGTTGATTGTCAACCTTTCAATGTGCCACCTTTCACAGATAGTGAGAAAGACACAGTGTTTAGCCATGCTTGATACACAGTAGCACTCCTCGAGCTATAACCTCTGGGATATATCACTGTAGAATCATACAGCACAGAAGAGGCTCTCCAGCCCATTGAGTCTGCATTTACCTGTCTACACTAATCACACTTTCCAGTGCTTGGCCCATCGCCTTGAATGTTATGACATTTCAAGTGCTCACCCACAGACTTTTTAAAGGTTGTGAGGTTTTCTGCCTCTACTACTCCACCCCCCCCCCCCCCCCTCCAGGTACTACATTCTAGGCCAGCAACCTGTGCCAATGAAAACAAGCTACAGAAAAAGACAAATGTAGGTGCATTGTCATCTAGATGTCTCTAGATACTAGAAGTCTTCTAAGATCACCAAGTATATAAAGATGGTTGGAACTGGAACTGTGCCCTGAGGAATTCCTCCGGCAATATCCTGATGATGAAACAATTAGCCTCCAACCATAACCACCTCCTCTCATACTTTGACTCCAGCCGTTGGAGATTTTCACAGTATTCTTACAGATTTGAATTTGTTAAAAATTTCACTGTCTCAATCAAACGTTATCTCAATATCAAGTGCTGTCACTCTCACCTCAGGAATTCAATTCTTTGTGACCATGTGAACTCTAAGGTTGCAAAGAAGTGTGAATCTGAGACGTCCTGGCTGAAAGCAAACTGAGCTTAGATGACCAGGCTATCGTTGAGTAAATGCCTTTGGAGGCACTGCCATCACTTACCTGATGGGGTGGTAGTTGGTTGCATCAAGATATGGGCAATTTTCCCCTTCTCACTAGTAAGGTCCTGCAAAAATCAATAAATGAATAAGCGGATAATTCTTACTTGATGCACAATGAATAAGACCGTTGGACAGTTCCCTTCATTTTGAATTGAATCATATGAGCCTCCATATCAACTTCAGTTGATAAATGGGAGCTTACTTTATGAAATGGGTACCATTGTAATGCAGCACTCCCACAATACTGCACTAAACCATCAGCTAAATCCATACACTCAAATCTGATAACTTTCTGATTTGGAGGCTGTGTGAATCAAAACAATTTTCCCATCAGAGTTGTCCTCTGTGCAGCAGTTCAAATTAATAGGATGATCCTAAATGTAATCCATGTAATTAGGCACAATCCAACATCGGACTAGGATTCTAATGGACAGCACAAGTGTAAACAGTCAGACACCAGGCAGTTACACTATCCTCTAGACTAGTGAACCTATTTTTTTAATGGATCTTCATGGGGATAAACTGACAGATAATTTGTCTACAAGCCTGTGAAAGGGTCGAGTCAACTGTTTTTAGGATTAAATTTCCTATACACTACTGAAAATCATGCATAAATCTTCATGCTCCTTAAGCCAAAGATTTTGCTGAACACTCAATGAAAGAGGGCTCTTTTAAATACATAAATGTTAGGGTAGGATTTAATTTAGTTGTCTCTTTCAAGTTTCCAGAATACAATTAGTAACTATAGAGGAGTGTATGGATGTTTCCACGAGACAGTTGTAAATTGAAATTGTGAGCTTGAGCCTTGGTTGGTTCATCATTTCAGTCTTGTTCCATGCTCTAGTTTTTACATTGCTCTAACTACCCCTTCCTATAAAACTTACAGAACAAGAGGTTTTATTATGACTTTCAAGAAGACCAGCTGTAAAAAAAGGGAGAGAAGGTAGGTAGGAAATGGAGGTGCGGCTTGGGGTGGGAGGAAGGGATGGGTGAGAGGAAGAACAGGTTAGGGAAGCAGAGACAGGCTGGGCTAGTTTTGGGATGCAGTGGGGGGAGGGGACGAGCTGGGCTGGTTTTGGGGTACAGTGGGGGAAGGTGAGATTTTGAAGCTTGTGAAGTCCACATTGATACCATTGGGCTGCAGGGTTCCCAAGCAGAATATGAGTTGCTATTCTTGCAACCTTCGGGTGGCATCATTGTGGCACTGCAGGAGGCCCATGATGGACATGTCCGTACCTCCATTTCCTACCTACCACCTCATCCCGCCTCCTTGACCTGTCCATCTGCCCTGGACTGACCTATCCCCTCCCTACCTCCTCACCTATATTTTCCTCTCTGCCTATCTTGTTTTCCCTCCATCTTCGGTCCGCCTCCCCCTCTCTCCCTATTTATTCCAGTTCCCTCTCCCCATCCCCCTCTCTGAAGAAGGGTGTAGGCCCGAAATGTCAGCTTTTGTGCTCCTGAGATGCTGCTTGGCCTGCTGTGTTCATCCAGCTCCACACGTTATCTATAGAGGAAATCTTCATGGCTTTAAAGACAGCAGACAAGCAATGGACTACTCTCAAATCTAAATTAACTCCAAGCTAATTCTGAACTGTGAAATTCCTATTCCTCTTTCCAAGTCATTTAAACCACGCACAGTGAGGGATGTTTTATTCTTTGCAATTTTTCTCCTTGGGAAAAAAAAATTGCAGCTCTTCCCAAACATCTGAGGGCAGATAAAGAGATAATGGGAACTGCAGATGCTGGAGATTCCAAGATAATAAAATGTGAGGCTGGATGAACACAGCAGGCCAAGCAGCATCTCAGGAGCACAAAAGCTGACGTTTCGGGCCTAGACCCTTCATCAGAGGATGAAGGGTCTAGGCCCGAAACGTCAGCTTTTGTGCTCCTGAGATGCTGCTTGGCCTGCTGTGTTCATCCAGCCTCACATTTTATTATCCTGAGGGCAGATAAACACAGGATTTGCATTCTGAATCAATGAAATTATTTTTGACAGCATAGTTCAGATTTTGCAGGTAATGTGATAAATGCGAACTTCAAACAGAATGACACATCAGTCACTGTGACAGAAACCTTTCAGTCGGCCCGGTAGGTGGACGCAACATTTAATGATTTTATTCCCTTGCCACCCACTAACAGACAAATGGGCTGGCTGGCATTCACAGGGTTAAACTGCTCCAGCCTGTGAGCGGAGGCAGCCTGTGACTTTTCAGGCAGCTTTGATCCCTTCAGGTATTCCACTATTGTCTAGAGATATAACGGCAGCCTGTCAGCCCTCTGTCAGGGGCCTAATCTTTTTTCTGTGTGCCGTGAATGGTCCCAGTGCCATGTCAGGGCAACACGCCGACTGCCTATTCTTGCTCCCAACAGAATGCAATCATTCGACAACCTGATGATAATTCACTCTCTGACCAGCTTTTACAAAAGGTGCTTGCTCAATGCTGTTAGCACAGCAAGATAAATCATGTACTTCAAATTAACTTCTATTGAAGAAAATAAAAGCAGTGGTCAGGCAAGGAGTTAGAAGAAAGATGACTAGGGTTGATAAATGTCAATGCATATAATTTGGCTGTGATTAAGATCTTATCTTAGTAGGAACTAAATGGAAAGGATTTAATAAAATTCCAGCAAGGAGACCCTGGCATACTGCAATGTCAGTGTGTTTGTGAAGTTGTTTTTTTTTGTTGAACAGGAGAAAAAGGCCTGAACAGCAAGAGCCAGGAAGGAAGAAACTGATATTCAGGGTGACAAGCAAAGGGATTAGTGACCCTAGGTGAAGCCAGCACACACTCTCTTTTAATTTTCCTTTTCAGACCAGAAAATCTTGCACAAATAACATCTACATTAGGGAGAAAGAGAGAAAGGGAAACATGGGAACAAGGGAGGAAAGTTGAGCTCTGTTGGTCAGCAGAGAAGGTCTCTCTTTAGATTTTGGGGCTATTCCAAGTCAGAAACATGAGATGGGTCATGGTACCAGGGGAGTGGATGAGTCAGGCATGGTGCCCATTCCTGATGATTATCCAGAGATTCCTACTGCAACACAAAAGCAAAGTACTTCGGGTTCTGCCAATTTGGAAAATTTAACTGCAAAAGCCGGAATACTCTGCAAATCTAACAGTATTTGTGGAGGGGAAAATTCAGTTCACATTTCAGATCTGTAAGGTTGGGTGATCTAAAGACGGAGGGGGTGGTGGATTGGTATTGAGACTAAACTTGCAATCTAGAATCCCAAGCTAATGCTATGGAATAATGGCTTGAATCCCACCACAGCAGACAAATATGAATAGGTGAAATATGATTCCAGGTTTCCACTGATTTAATAACAGGCCTCATGGTGATCGTATAGCCACTATCAATTGTCACAAAGCCCCCTAAGTTCACTAATATACTTGAGGAAGGAAATATTCATCTTTACTTGCTCTGTCCTACATCTGAATCCAGACCCATGACAATGTGCTTGGCTCCTAATTGCCTTGTAAAGTTGTGCTAGCAAGCATAGTCAGTTTGTGTAGCAGTTAGTGATGGGCAATAAATGCTAACCCAGTCATTACCTGCACACTGAATAAATTAAGAAAGGTGGTGGGCACCTTTAATTGGCAGGAATGCCAAACTGAAGTTATGGAATGGGGGCTTGGCAGTAATGCCTAAGTGGCCCTGCCAACCTATGTTCTATCTTTTGAACATGAGGCTCACCACCGCATCTTTCCTATGAGGCTGTTGGCGACCAAAGTTTGCTTTTTACAATTCCTGGGTGATTACTGCCCTGTCGATCACTGGATGAAACCCAGCACTGATGGGATAAGATCCTTAAAGGGACACTAAATACTGAGTTTGCTTTGCAAAGTTCACCTTCCACTAGTGGTTAGCTCAAGTGAGGCCCCCAATGGGCATTAAAGCCGTGTCTCAGTTGCAACAAAGCAGGATGGCTGTTCATGGGTCGTCTTCTTAACCAAAGTGGATGAAAGAAAGCAAACTCCCCAGTCAGCACCTTGCTGCTTGATTAAATTCTCGTCTCTTACCTTGAATCATCCTTCAGGACAGTGATTTAAATTCCACTCTTTACCTCTGTTTCTCTTGTCACAAAGAATGACAGATATGCTGAATATTTCTCGCACATTTTTGCTTCTATTTCAGACTCCTCTTGTGAAGTGGGGTCGGAACAGGCTCAAACACAGCTCTAATGCTCCCCTCGGACAGAATTGATTTAGGAATAAATGGGCAAAGTAACGATTTGGATCCAGCACAGGAAGTAGCTTGGCCCAATGGAATTGTGCTCCAGTAACATTCAGCCTCTTCAGGATTGGGAGGTGGTGGTAAGGATGGAAGGGGCCCGCCAGAAAATAAAAATTGCACATATTTAAAGGAAACACACCACAAGAAGACGACAAGGGGCGGCACGGTGGCTTAGTGGTTAGCACTGCAGCCTCACAGCGCCAGGGACACGGGTTCAATTCCCGCCTCGGGCGACTGTCTGTGTGGAGTTTGCACATTCTCCCCGTGTCTGCGTGGGTTTCCTCCGGGTGCTCCAGTTTCTTCCCACAGTCCAAAGGTGGGCAGGTCAGGTGAATTGGCCATGCTGAATTGCCCGCAGTGTTCAGGGGTGTGTGGGTTATGGGGGCATGGGTCTGGGTAGGATGCTTCAAAGGGCGGTATGGACTTGTTGGGCTGAAGGGCCTGTTTGCACACTGCAGGGAATATAATCTAAAAAAGTGAAGGGGGATGTTTCAATCTCACACTCTTGAGTAGAAAGTAATTCTGCCCTTCAGGTCAAGTTTGGGGCATTTAGTCAGATAGGAACATGCAAAGTGTACATGTTATCTCTTTCCCATGGCTTGTGGGCTCATCTCTCAATTCCAGTTAAGCTCCTGATGTGAAAACACTGCAAGTTGTCAACCCACCACCAATAGTGTTCAGCGAGTGGAAGGGCTCCTATGTCGCAGTGCTGGTGTTCCCTATCTCTGAGCCAGGAGACTTTGGTAAAAGTGCATATCACCTCTAAATAGCTTGATTATGAAATCAACCAGTGAAAGACAGGATAATGGCTCTTGTAAAAACATTTTGGAACCAAATGGGGGCTCCCAGGTCAATCGTTGAAAGAACCTCGCTGCTTGACCAAGGGATCTAGCATGTGAAATAAGATCCAGCTGAGAGCTACCCTCTTGCCTTGTTACCAATGCTTCCTCTCTGCCCTCTACTTGCAACTCCCATCTGGCATTGCAATTCCACACTCAATCAGCCATTGCCTCATTGATCCTAGGCCTTAGTGTGTGCATCACTGGTAGCTGCCAACACTTCATTGGGTTCACATTGTGTGCAAGACACAGCTCTCTGTCTCTGCCTGGCAGCTTCAGGGGTGATTGAAGCAGCAACATTTCTAATCCATGTGGTCCTTGCTCAGTGATGGCTGACTGCTGGTCACTTAAGCGTATGAGGGTGCCTAATTTGGTGAGGCTTCTTTGAAGGAGATGATGCACGGCACAAGAAATTTCCCCCTCTACACACTCCCCACACTACTCATCATCTGCATGAAATGCCAACTCTGCTCTCTGTCTCTAAGAAACATTAATGTAACAATACAACTCACCAACAGCCTCCACTAGTAGCTTTTATATATTTATCAGTCTGGAGGGAGTGGTGTTCTCATGGCCTGGGAAACATTCCCAGTCTCTGATGCATTCTTTCAAACCAGAGAAGTATTTTATGTGCACACATTTAATAAAACATGCTTTGCCAAAAATCACATGGAAGAAGAGCCAACTCTTCCCTAATGCGATGCTATGTACTCGTTGACAAAATCAATTTGCTGGATACTTTATACTGGATGAGATTGCTACACAGGAAAAAATGTGTGGTATAAAGCCAAGCATTGCTATTCTCTTGTGCAAAAATATTTTGACAAAGCCGTTTTTTTTTTGCATGTCAGGCAGTTGCCCAGTGTAAGAATAATGAAACAGGTCATTACTTCCTTTGTATCTTGATACTGTCATAATGTTCTTCTTCCCCATCCAACTACCCCCAAAATTTAAAAAAGGCCCTTTTCCATTAAGGTAATATTTCTTCAGTTTCTTGAAAACTCAATTCCCTTTGAAATCTTCTGATTTGTTCTCCTTCTACAATCCAGGTTCAAAGTGTACCAAGACTGGCCATTCACAGCACCATTACAAAAGGTGTGACATCGTGTCATCTGAATCTGAAGAGACAGGGCTTACTTAGATACCACTAACCACCATTTAGGAACATGAAAATATATTAATAGCAGCTTGTATCTCGATATATCCTCTTAATGTATAAAAACATCCACAGATATTTCTCCAGGCCATGTTCAAATTGTTAAACACAGAAAAGTGGGAGATATTAGAGTGGTGTCTTTAAAAGCTTGGTCAATGATGTGAGTTTTATGGACAACCTAAGACAGTGATTGAGAAATGCAGAAATGATGAGGTTTCAGTGGTATGTTCCGGAGTGTGCAGCTGAATCTCTAACCACACAGCCTACAATGATGGAGTGAAGCTAAGGAAAGATGTAGAAAAGAATTTCACTTTACACATTAGCTCTTTTATTTAGTATTAGTCACTAAATTGAGCTATGTTAATGGTAAAAAGCCAAGAAAGACAGTTCCTTTTTAAAGTCCATTTTGGGATGTGGTTGTTGCGGGAAGCTAACATTTGTTATCCAACTCTCTTGGCCTGAGAGGAGTCGGATGGGTTTACTACAGTGTCACAGTTTGATACAATGCAATGGTTTGTTCAGTAATTTTGGACAGTATTTAAAAATCAACAATGTTGATGTGAAATATACGTCTGTTAAATCCCACTGGATATGAACAGCAAATCTCTTTCACAACATTTGGATGCTTATAAAAATTTGACAGCGTCATGGTCACTTTTACTGATCTAATTTTGTAACTCATTTCAAATTGTCAAATTGTCATGGTAAGATTTGGACACAAGCTCTCCTGGATTAGGAGTAGAGACCTCAAAATTGTCACAGTGAATACAAGTAGTAATACCTAAGTAAAGCCAAGTTTGGATTTCTAAAGCATTTAGATTACAGAGAGATGGGAAGACTGAGGGAAGTAAATTCTATTATTGAAATTTATTGCCTGTTTTCTAACTTGTTCAAAGTTCTATTCGTCTGGCACCCTGACTTCTGATTAGCTCCTGGTCTCAAAAACCTTTTTTCAAATTTAACATTCTCACAAGTATTCAAATTTCTCCATGCTTCACCCATCCTTGTTTCAAAAAACACCTCAGAAACACAATCCTCCAGCAACTAATCCATAAAGTCATTGCTGTGAGGTCTTTGGAGGCCAAGTCATTGAGTGTATATAAGACAGAGATAGACAGGTTCTTGATTGGTAAGGGAATCAAGGATTACAAGGGGAAGGCAGGAGAATGGGGTTGAGAAACATATCAGTCATGATCAAATGGTGGAGCAGGCTCAATGAGCTGTATGGTGTAATTCTGCTCCTATATCTAATAGTGTTATGGTTTCTCCAATTTCCTTTGTCTTTCCTTTGACAATGGTCTATACTGGTGCAACTGAGTTACTTTTGGTGATGGACATTTCTGTCTTCCACACAGAGAATGTTCTCCGCCTTTGTCCTCTTTACTGTGTCCTACTGATGCTCAATGTGGAAGAAAATAGATTCATTGTCTGACGGGGATGGGGGATTTTGGGGTAGAGGTGCAGTAAATGGCGGTCAGCAGGGCATTTGAACTGATGCCATGAGGCTACATTTTTGCCAAGAGTAAATATTGAGGACTCCCAGCGCAACTCTCTCCTGACTGTATACCACTCTGCCCCCACTTCTAGGATGACTGTCTTGCTTCTGGACAGGAAATACCTTGAGACACTGTCTGTTGTGTGTAATTCTGTAAATATGAAAATATCAGGTGTTGCTTGATGAGTATGTGGGACAGTTCTCCTAATTTAGATGTAAAACCCCAGGTATTGATAAGGTGGAATCTATAGGGTGGACAGACTGAGCTTGCCTTTGCTGTTTCCTGTGTTTGGGTTTGGTCCATCCAATTTCATCACTTTCTTTACATTTTGTATCTGTTCGATACAGATTGGTTCTTACATGCCTTCAATCACATTGTTGTAGATCTGCAGCATGGACCAAATAATGACAGCCGATTTCCTTCCCTAGAAGACTTCAGTGAGCCAAATAAGCTTTTTTAAACAACCAGCTGCAAAGGTTTAAGGGTCACCATTGGACTAGCTTTCCAATCCCAGTTTTATGAACTGAATTCAAATTTTACCATTTGCCATATTGTGATTTGAACTCTTATCCCAGAATATAGTCCTGGGTCTCCAGATTACAACCCAGTGGCATCACCACCGTGTCACCTCCTCCCCTTAACATGTAATTTATTTGTTTTTCAGCTTACAGTCTCTCCTCTAAATCAGGAGATTGTAGGTTAATGTTGCAAACTCTAGATGATGAATTCCTGGTGGTTTCATCATGTAAAAAGCACATAAGCACCATAATGTTAGCAGAAATTTGACAAACTGTATTTCCAGCAACAGTGTGACTAGCCAGAAGGGTATTTCAGCATGGATCAAACAACTGACTAGCTAAACTGAAGATAGCCAACGTGCCCAGAAGGTGATCAGGACAGTGCGGGAGCAGCAATTCAGTATCCATGGAGACAATTTAGAGAAAAACTGAAAGAACGGGGGGTTTTGTAAATTATAAACAAATATCGAAGTTGCTGGTAAAGCTCAGCAGGTCTGGTAGCATCTGTTGTGAGAAATCAAAGTGAATGTTTCAGGTTGAGTGACCTTTCCTCAGAATGGGGTTCTGAAACATTAACTCAGATTTCTCTCTACAGATGTGGCCAGACCTGCTGAGGATTTCAGGCAATTTCTATCTTGTTTGAGGCCATTTAAAGCTCTATTTAAACACTAACTCTTTCCTTTCTACAAACGCAGGATTCAAACTCTGGTCCTGTCAGGTTATGATATGAGCCCAGTTAAGTATTTGGAATCTTTAAGCAAGAACTTGATAGGGTATCTCAGCTGTGAACTTTCCACAATTTCTGTCAATAATTTTCTAGTTTATAATTTCCTCATTTGTTAAATACACAGCCATTGATATTCGGCTATAAACTTAACAAAAAAAATTAAAATTCCCTTCTGTTAGAACTGATGGAAACAGTACAGAAGGATAAATAATGATCAATTGAGAAAACACAAACAAATATTAGAGAATTTTTCATTTTAAGGATGAAGGAAAACATTCCAGGCTTATACTGCCTGTTCTGTAAACTTATTCGGGCCACTTCACCCCCTTATTCATTCCTGTTCTCCCTCAGGTACAGACTATTCCACCCCTAAATATTTCATCTGTTTCCCTCCTATCTCTCTATTCCTTTCTCTCTCTTTCTATCACACCTTGAGATAATGCATTTCTGTTGAAGCCTGGGCTAACAAGTAGACCACAATCTCTCTCTCTTTAACCTAGTGTTAACATTCACACCAGAATGGTGAGGGTGTCCTACAGTCAAGTACATGACTGGTCTTGTGTTACTTCCACATAGTCACACAACAAGGAGGGGTCTCTGGGCAGAAATCCTATTTGAATTATCACCCTCATCCCAGTATCCAGGAGAGCTGAGACCAACTGTATTGCCTCCAGCGTCATTACGAATAAAATTGGCTAACCTGGCATAGGCCAAAGATAAAACTGGGTCCTTCACCCATTTCCTGGATGATGCCACACTGCCATCAAGGCAGCTCAAGCCCTTTTTAAATTGAAATCGTGCCCAAATGTTGCATTTCTGCTCATTTGTTGAATCAGTCCAGCTGTTAAAGATTATTTGAGTATGTGTTAAACAAGTTTCTAATCTCAGGGCAGTTTCCTTGTGGCATCAGAACAAGCCTTTAGTCTGTAAATTTTCTCAGTTTCCCTATTCATTGAATCATAGCTTAAATGTGGAAGACCAAATAAATATTGCTTTCTATGTTGTCAGTCTTAAGTTAAACAAAAGGTGGAGGAAGGAATTATGATTGAGTTGGTTCTTTCATGTGCTTCCATCTGGGATTAAGTAATTCACTATTTGATTAATCAATTGGAGTCAGTGGGAATCAGAACAGCCCCGACCTAAATGTCAACTTTCCTGCTCCTCTAATCCTGCCTGACCTGCTCTGGTCCCCCAGCTCCACTCTGTGTTATCTCTGACTCTAGCATCTGCAGCTCTTATTATCTCTGGAGGGGTAAACTCTCACTGCTTGGTGTCAAACCTGGCACAAGTGAGGATGGTTCTGGTTGTTGGTGAGTCATCGCAGCTTCAGGACATCTCTGCAGGAGTTCTCAGCAAAGTATCCTCGGTTCAACCATCTTTAGCTGCTTCATCATTTCCCTTCCCTTCATCAAAAGGTCAGAAGTGGGGCTACTCACTGATTTGAGCAATGTTCAGCATCTCCTCAGACAATGAAGCAGTCCGTATTCAAACATAACAAGATCTGGACAACATCTCTATGAGTTCACAATTGGCAAGTGGCATTCGGGCAACACTCATGCCAGTCAATGACTGTATCCAACAAGGAATAACCTAATCATCACACATTGACATTGAGTAGCATTGCCATCACTCTGTGCCCCCATCATCAACACCTTTACAGTTATCATTAATGAGAATCTGAATTAGGTAAGCAATATAAATATACTGTGGCAGTACGAGCAGGTATGTGTTCATTGATTTTTGACCATTAGTGAAATGGATGACTTGCTGGTGGGTTTTCAGAATAAGTATAAAATAAATATATTCTCCCCAACCAAGGTTTTCAGAGCTGGAAGGGCAATACAGGGTTGAAATGTATTATTCCCCAATTCCTCCAACTCCATTTATTTTGTGCCCCTTTTTTTCTCCTCCTTCTTTGTTTTTCTTGTCACATCCCTGATTGGCTGTAATTTATAAATTGTGTTCATTTGGTCGTGGGTTTCATTTTGAAAAAAAAGATTGGGTTCAAGGAGAGTGTTTGTAATTTCTCAATCAGGCATTTAGTTCAGTTGGTGGCAGATTAATAAAGCAAAGATATGGTTAGGACATCCTCCACTTGGAGGTGGGTTTCTATATTCCCCTTAGTAACACAGTTTTGATGCAGACCGCACACCCCCCCTCCTTTTATTCCTCACCTTTTTGACTTTGGTTATTGTTACATTACTGTTGGTGGACAGCAATTGTAGTTCACCCTCTGGGTGATTTATAAATTTTGGTAATGGGTATGTTGCGATTGCAATACTTTATATTAAAACAAAGCTGTATTATTCTTCCAAATAGAGAAAAGTATTCTTTTGGTACCCAGTGCGCAGGGCTGCTCTTTGGCCTGGCTAACATCTCCATCAGTAGGTCCGGTAGTGGGCCATGGAAGGGATTGGACAAGTGAAAGCAAACTTAAATAAACCTGAAGATGTTTTAAACATGAGACTGTTGATAGGAGGGCCACCAGGCAGAAACGTCTCTGGAGTGTAATCCGCTGTCATCAACACATTGTTCTCTTGAAGGGAAGTTGAAGCAAAGCAGGAAACCTTTGAGGGAATTTAGTGAGTTTTGTACAAGGTGTGAGGCCAATGATGCTCATTTAACTCACTGTGACGTGACTGGTATTTCCTGGTGTGAAAAGATACAATGATCATGATCTAGACTTTGAGGCCACCCACATTCCTCTCATCTACATAGAAAAAACACATGTTTGACAGGACTTCATTGTTTTGCTGTAATTCCAGCAATTTATCTCTTGGGAAAAGGAAGTTCATGATCAAAGACATAAAATGACAAGAGGGGGCCAAATATAATTATTAAACTTTCATTATGGGGAAAAATTGCAGTAAAGAAGTCCTCCAATCATATTTATGACCTCAACCCTATAATTCCTGTATGTTTTTTCTATAATCATTACATTATCAAACTCCAACACGGTTGCTAGATTTACAAGTACAATATGTATAATTTCTTTCTATTTCCACAATAAAAGAAAGCCTTCAGCTTTAATATCACTCAGTGGACAGCTCTTTGAGCCGTTTCCAAAATTTTGAATAACTTTGTGTCCTATGAGTTCATTATATTCTTCACTTCCTAATTCTTGGAGGCACAGGTACCTGGTGTTCTATAGTATTGAAGTCGAATAGATCTGGTTGGAAAGGTGATGTGTTGCAGCCGGTGCAATCCACAGTGACCACCCCTGCATCAAGTGTTAGCTGCTCAAGGAAACTTGGCTCAGAGTTGATGAGCTGGAGTCCAGGTTTGGATACTTGGACAAGTTGATCAGAGAGGAGAAAGAAACTGTGTTTCCAAAGGCAGTCACACCTTTAGAATAATTGCACCAAATTTAGTCTGTGGTCAGTTTAGGAGGTGGTGCCTATGCGTGAGGCAGGTATTGAGATTCACAATTGGGATTTGGAGGAGGATCAGCCAGTAGGTACAAAATTCTTGTTCCTAGTGTAGGTGAGGGTGCAGATTGCAGGACAGATATGCAAACTGACCAAAGTACCATGGTACAGACCCCTAATGAAGTGGGGAGAGAAGAAAGGAATGTCTTCATTAAATTTGAGATTAGCATTGGTAGGGGAATAGATTCTGTTCTCTACAGCCAGGAGAGAGGGTCCAGAGGCTGTGGTTACTTACCTGACGGCAAGGTTATGGACATCTCTTCTGGTTTTGGAATGGCAGGGGCAAGATCCAGTTATTGTGTCCATATAGGTACCAACGACTTGGATAGGACTAAGAAAGAGATGCTGCAAAGAAGATATGAACGCCTTGGGGCTAATTCATGAAGTAGAGTCTTAAAGATAAAAGTCTCAAGATTCGTACCTTAGCCATGTGTAAATTGCCATATAGTAAGTAATATTAGGGAGGTAATATGTGGCTCAAAATATGTATGTGTGAGAAATTGACTTTGAATCATGGAGCACTGGCCCCAATAGAGCATGTGCATGAGAGTAACAAAAGGAGAATTTGCTGGAAAAGTTCAGCAGGTCTCACAGCATCTGTAAAGAAAAAAATCAGAGTTAACGTTTCGAGTCCAGTGACCCTCCCTCAGGATAGGGGAAGGATCTGAGGAAGGGTCACCAAACCCAAAACATTGACTCTGATCTTTTCCTCATAGAAGCTGCCAGACCTGCTGAGCTGTTCCAGCAATTTCTGTTTTTGTTCCTGATTTACAGCAACTGCAGTTCTTTCAGCTTTTATTGAGTACAGGTGCAGTGTTGTGGAGCAGTGAACAATAAACACAATGGGACAGGAAGGAGCAGAAAATATCATCAAAAAAATCAGCAGAAAATTAGAATCAGAAAAAGAATTAATGGTAAGAAGTGAAAGTTTAAGGCTCTTTATCTGAATGTTCACAGCATTTGTAACAAGCTAGGTAAGCTGATGGTGCAAATAGAAACAAATTGATATAGCCTGGCAGGCATTGCAGAGACATGGTTGCAGGGTGACCAAGACTGGGAACGCAATGCTCAAAGGTATTTAACTTTTGGGAAAATATGAAGAAAGGAGAAGGAAGTGAGGTAGCCTTGTTTATAAAATATGGTATGAGTGTGGTGGTGAGCAGTTATTTTTAATGCATTAGATTATGATCTGAAATCCATCAGTGTGGAAATAAGAAATAACAAAGAAAAGAAGTCACAGGTAGGAGTTGGCTACAGGGTCCCAAAGAGTTACCTCCCCCTAAGTAAAATGTAAATCAAGAAATAATGGAGGTGTGTAAGAAGGCCACTGTAGCCTATTAGCCACCTTTAAATTAAGGAAGTATGTAAGAGGTGACTTGATTAAAACATGTAAGATTCTTAGGGTTCCTAACAAAGCAAATATGGGGAGGATACTAAAATGTGAGGCTGGACGAACACAGCAGGCCAAGCAGCATCTCAGGAGCACAGAAGCTGACGTTTCGGGCCTAGACCCTTCATCAAAGCAAATATGGGGAGGATACATCGTCTTATGGAATAATCTAGAATTAGGAGTGATTGTTTATAAATCAGGGTTTGCCCATTTAAAACTAGATGGTTGCTTCAAAGACAATTCAGAGAAGGTTCACTTTACTCCTTCCTGGGATGATGGACTTGTTTTGTGCAGAATGGTTTAACAGGTTGAGTCTGTTTTGAAGGAATAAGAAATGATCTTAATGAAACAAATAGTATCTTGACTGGACTGCATTGGATTATTCCCAAGGGATGTTTCCACTTATCGGGGAGATTGTGATGGTGGGACATAGAAAGGGAGGACGGCTGTTTGGGATTGAATAGGAAACCTATTCCTTTCAGTAGGGAATTCTTGTCCCAAGATGTGTCAGAGGCTGGATCTTTAAGTTATTCAAGGCTAGTTAGGTAGATTTTTCGAGAAAGTCAAGGGGGGACAGACAGGAAAATGGAGCTGAATGCAAATCAAAACAACTATGACCTTCTCAGTCATGGAGAAATATCAAGGGTCCACCTGGCCCTACCCTGCTTCTAAGTATTATGGTCCTATTGTATCCGTATATCTTAATAATGTCTTGCAAGTTCCAACATATCGTGCCTTTTCATACTCTGGGAATGGTCCAAATCGGAGAGAGACCTATTTGCCTCTTGACCACCTTATCAACTGATATGGTACCTTTAGGATTCTGTGGACATGCAATCTAAGGTTCTTCTGTTCGTCTACCTTTCTCAAAATCTTAACACTGAGGGTGATGTGATGATATTGCAGAGAGTAGGAAAGGTTTTTAAGAATGGCTTCAGGAATGAGAAATTTATTTAATTTATGAAGCTAGATTAAAGAATTCGCAGGAGAGAAGGCTGAGAGGAGATCTCCAGATTTTGAAAACTTCAAACAGAAGTCTAGACAGCGTAAACAGGAAGAAAATGATCCCATTTGTAGAAGAATCAAGAATGAGAGAGTCAGATTTAAGTCATGAGTAGAGAAGCAAAATGATTTGAGGACAAATACTTTCATGCAGTGTGTGTTACAAGTCTGGAACACATTGCCTGGGCCTATAGTAGAGACAGATTCAATTGATGCTTTGAAAAGGGAATAATTTGAAAAGAAAAGATAAGCAAGGTGATGGGGGAAGGAAGGAGAACTGCACAAAGTGAGATATTTGTTTGAAGGCTAATACAGACCCAATGGACCAAATAGCTTCCTTCTGCGTTGTGAAAATGGAGACGAGACAGATTTTTTTTCTCTCACGCAGGGTCATGGGTCTTTGGAACTTTCTTCCTGAAAAGGCAATGGAAGCAGAGCCTTTGAATTTTTTTTTAAGCAGAGTTGGGTAGATAATAGGTGAGCAAGGGGATAGAAATGTGTTAGGGATAGGTAGAAAATGTGGTTACAATCAGATCAGACATGTTCCTAATAAATAGCTATATATCATTATATTATTTTAAATGATTACATCGCATCTTATTGTCACTCCTTGTTCTTGTAGTGGCTTAAAGATTCAAATCACCCACTACATTTAAGCAGCTCTCTTAAATTTGTTAGAGCTCCTAGCCCCAAAGCAAAAGCTTAGTGCATGTTTGGAGGGCGTGGCTGAATGGAGAGTGGTTAGCAAGAAGCAAAAGTTGGAGTTTAAAAAGAGGGGGGACCTTACTGATAACGGTCAGGGAAGTGACAGTTTGGAGATAAACAGGAGGGCTGTTTATTTTGAGTTTGACATTTCTGTTCAGACAGCTTTGAGTTTGGCAGCAGTATAGCTCCACAGTTTGGCAAAACTTCATATATGCAAATTAAACACCAAACCTTGCTTTCTTGCACTGTGTGTGGAATTGTAACATCAATTTTGATTTCTGCGCAAAGCCTGGCCAGCTGAGATGGAAGCTTCATAACAGGGGAATGAATATTTAAGCTATATAGAATTGCTGGAAGTGGGCTCTCCGTTCAGTATTTCTGCGTGGACAATATGTCCCTTTTGTATTTGATGTAATCCACTCACTACAGGCGGCAATGGGCCAATTTCTTTCTGTGTTCAGGCCATGGGTTGTGCTTGGTGACTGGGAGTTCGGGTTGTTTTAACCCTTGGTGTATGGCTGGCTTTGTGGTTAAAGGCAACTCATGCAGGAGCAGGTAGTCAGAAAGGGACCAGATTCAATAACTGATCTGCGTGGAATTAGCTGATCTCAGCACTGGGCTAGGAACATGATCAGTAAAATTAGCCTTAATGTCCCTGGACTATGTCTATGGATACTTAGTTGTGATTCTGGCTGTGTTCTAGTTTACCATCTCTGAAATAATAAAAATACTACAAATAAACAACCATTTATGCAACGATTAAAAGAATAAAACACAGTAACACTTAGGACAACAAATGATGAAATCCCCAGGATCATCCCAAGTGTTAAATGGGCTTTCTCTTGAGCTCAAGGTCCAGTGGGCCAGCCTAACCAACTTTGTCTTGTGCCATCCACAACCCCAACAAATGGCAGGCCATCTACACACTTTTTACTTTCTTTGGGGCCACATCCATGTTGAGGCACACTTGCATTCTTCTAGCTCCATCAAAACAGCCTACCTCATTTGGGGGGACTGCCATCTTGACATCCAGATGGACCCTCATGGGTCCCCAGATTCCCTGCTGTGCTTCATTGGATGATGGTTGTGGAAGTGCCTTCTTAACTGGCCGCCATTGTCACTCCACCTGATGAAGGAGCAGCGCTCCGAAAGCTTGTGATTTCAGATAAACCTATTTTGACTACAACCTAGTACTGTGTGACTTCTGATATTGTCCACTCCAGCCCAAGCCCAGCAACTCCACACCAAAGATAAGAAGGGTCGAGATAGCAGTCCCTAAAAGTTAAAAATCAAAAAAATGAGAGAAATTGGAGGAATGAGTTGGAGAAGTATATGGAAGACGATATGAGCTAAAGTCAAACATTTGCTATATTTACTTTTATGGTTTTATAGTAGTCAGGATTTATTTTGACACTGGAACAGATATGTTACTGTGATATTAAAATGCTCTTTCTGAATTCTAAGAAAGGAGCTGAAAGTTGCCCAATCCAGAGAAATTGAAATTTGCTGAAATTACTAGCAGTTTAAAGATTGAGATATTTATAGCCCCAATTACAGCTTGAAAATAATTGGCTGTACTTCCTGATAAAAGAAACCTCACAACATTATGGTCTACTGGACTTTTCTCCACTAGACAAACATAGCCTTCTTCACCACACCCAGATAGATGGGTGAACATTAAGTTCAAAACATTTATGCGCCACCAAACAATGTATCACATGCAATGACAGGAAATAAATGAGAAAACTCTTTACATCTGCAGTCTTTACCTGGTCTAATCTACATTTGACTCCAGACCAACAGCAATGTGGTCGGCTCTTAACTGCACTCTGGGCAATTGGGGATGGGCAAAAAAATGAACATATTTTGTGAACATTGTTGATGACTCATGTGGCCTCCTCATTGACTGTCTAGTTTTGTTGTGATCATTCAGTTCCTTATAATTTCATTGCTACAGTGGGTAACTATATTTTGAAATTGGTATTTAGATTATAATCTTGATTTCTCTTGTGCAGTTTCAATGATCACATTATTTCTGTAGCTCTTTAACTCTGTATATACAGCTGTTAAAGATTTTATTGCTCCAATAAAAATTGTGAGGCATCCTTCTTTGGAGAATCTAACTGCACATTACGCTTATTTTACCATTTTCAATGCATTTTCCACTTGAAACGTCACCCACACAGAGCAGAAATATCAGGAACTTAGTCCCAAGGATCAGCTGGGCACATAACATAATTAATAATACAACCATTAAGTACCTTGGCCAAATAATCCTGGGACATTGATCTCTGATCTCTGTGTCCATACTTATAAAAAGCTCTCCTGACAGGTCAGATTCCATGCTAAAAGCAGGATTATCTTTATAATTACGGTATCTTTATCTTTATGAACCTTATAATCTACCTTGTAAAAGTAAAAAAGAATACATTTACAATATTTTTAGTACCTTGCATTTAATGGTTTTAATCAATCCGCATGACACAGCGAACAATATATGTTTAGTACACTTCTGCCATTTACTTAACCATATCTTTACTGTTTTTCACTATGTTCTATTTTAATTCAGAATTGTTACAGATTCCCCATTTCAGTGTAGTTGAAGTGAGGGATAGCGCTGAACAGGTTTTCCTTTGGAATGGTGATAGTGGGAACTGCAGATGCCTCTCTGATGAAGGGTCTAGGCCCGAAACGTCAGCTTTTGTGCTCCCGAGATGCTGCTTGGCCTGCTGTGTTCATCCAGCTCCACACTTTATCTTCCCTTTGAAATGGACTGGGACACAGCTGGCAGTCGGGATACCCTGGCAAAAAAAATTAAGCGTTCACCTGATATCCATCAAATAGCTTGGTCAAATGGCTAATCCCATCTTGGTTCTTTCTGACTTGCAGTGGGCTCTTGCCAGCTAGCTTGAAGGGAAAGGGGGGAATTAAGTGAGATGAAAGTGGTTGGCACAGCTGTCAGTGCTGTTGGGGGAAAGGTGGTGAAGTATCCTGGATGAGTGAATAGGCAGTGCAACGACAATTCACGTTAGGAGGAAAAGGGGTTTGCGATACCTGAGAGTGGTGAGGCAAGGTGTGTATGTAACAGCGGGAGGGGTGCAGCATGACCCTTGCTAGAATGGGGGTATGGTATCAGAGAGAAGATCATAGCTATTACCATGGTCATGTGGAGAAGGTCATTGACCTCTTTCTTTCATAGCTAGGCATTCCACCAGAGATTGAGGAATGCGGTTTCATTCCAAGGTTGAGATTGAAAAATTAGGTTGCCTCCTGGTTCACTGCAATCTCAGACCAGGCTGGCAGGGTCTGAAGGGGTGGCATCCTCCTGGAGAGAGAAGGCGTTCCTTCTCCTCACCATCACATCCAGCAGGACTTCCACGTGCCCGTGTCCTTATGTGCCATGACCAGGACAAATGTCCCAACCCATTCAAGGCAACTCTGGACTTAGAGCTCGTCAGTGTGCCCACCAGGCTTTTTAAAAGTGGCACTGCAATGCCAGTCTATTCTGGGATATTCAGTAACACCTAGCTTAGGGGAAATAATTACCTAATGGTGTATTGCTATGCTATTAATCTGGAGACCCTGATAATAACGTGGGGACCTGGGTTCAAATTGCACCATGGCAGATAATGGAATTTGGATTCAATTAAAAATTTGGAATTGAGAGCCCCAATGATGATCATGCAACTGGCTTGGAATGTCTGAGTGAAACCAATGAGGATTTTCCTAATGTCTTTGAGGGAAGGAAATTGCCATTCTTCCCTGGTCTAGCCTACTTGCAACTCCGGACCCACAGCAGTGTGATTGATCTTTAGCTGCCCTTTGAGCAATAAACACTGTCCTAACCAGCAATGCCCAACAACCCATGAATGAATGAAAAGAAATAGCGAGCTCTTCTTAATACAATGAGTAGTAAAATTGGGTTAGCATTTCATGTGAATTTACCATTGAGGTAGGATAGGTAGTTGCTGAGACAAGTTTGGGATGATAGTATGGGAAAAGTCTCTCAGCTTTAAGGAGAGAAAATCTCCACAGAACCCAATGAAATTGACACTTGGCTATAAATACATCGGACTCAGCCCTGGCTCTGTGTGTTTTTGCAGAATTAATCAACCTGCATGAGTTAGCATGGTCCCCCAGGATGGTATTGCATTATAATTACTGTCACATCCCAAAATGAATTGTAAGCATCCTTGTTGCAGACTAACAATCCGACAGCATTTATTCTGTCTCCTTATTACAACAGTCTATTAAGGGTGACAGAAAACAATACTTCGCTGAAATACGTAGTTAATTGAAGATCACCCCTTAATTGTTCAGAGATAAGAGAGACATGAAGCGGGTTCTTGGTAGTGTGATAGCAGGGTTGTTATCATGGGTGATTCATTGGAATGGAAGCACAGCCATGGACCTAAAGCATTTGTTTTATGGCATTGACTCGGTGAAAATTTATAAGCTTCGTTCATTATTAAAATTAAAGTACCATTAATTTTTCTACAGTGTTCAGTTTACCTCTGTCCTTCCCTCATTTCTCTATTTCTTCTTTATTCCCAGACCACTTGCCTGTGAAAAATGCAGGTTTCCTCTGTCTGTCCCTCTCTGGCAAACAAAATCCTCTGATGAAGGAGGAGGTGTCCTGTATTCAAAGCAGTAGTGGAAATCCTCTATAGTTGATCATTGAGAGCTTAATCCAGACCAAAATGACTTTAATAAAGGTCTTTTTGTGTTGCTGTGAATTCCATTAGAGACACCTCAATAGGATCCTCTACCTTTCTCTCCAGCAAAAGAAGTCAAGAAAAATATTTGTGAACTTGCAGTCTGGTCAAGGTTATGTCTAAATACCAGAATAGCAGGTCTGTGCTCCAATTGTGAGTCACTGTTTGAGGCAGCATTACAGGAGAGGTGGCAAAAATATAGGACAAGGACTGCATTTGGTTTAATTTTGAATCATCTTTTCACCCTGGTTAAATTATTCAAACCCCATACTTACTAACAAGCACAGAAAATTATCAGTTGGGTGAGATACTAAAAGACAAAATGACCACAGATTTCAAAACAAGTTGGCACTTTCAAGAGAGTGCACAAGTCTGGTAGTGAGGATTGGGAGTGAAGATTTAACATTTTCATAAATCATATAAAAATTGTACAATCATCTAGAGAAAATGACTTTTTGAGCTTAGTAAAATATGTATGGGATACATAGATAGCACAGTTCTGGCTCCTCTGACTGATACTTAACAGCCTATTAAAAATTATTCTATAAATGCACTCCCTTCCACAAAGAATTTATTAGGCTGTAGCTTTAGCCAAGAATTACATGAGATGGGAAGTTGAGCCTGTCTTATGAATATCCTTTTAAATCCGAGGAAGATTTACTAAAAAATAAACTGTCCCATTAAATGTAAAGTTCTTTGATTTGTTTTAAGGATCATTTCTTGCTGATTGTGATAAAATTCCTAATGTTTCTAGATTTGTTTTTGTTTGAAAATTGATATTACACATTTACTACTTTTTTCCTACAAATCTACCTCCCTCCACTTGAGAAGTTGACCAGGATGTGGTTCCCCCAACGCTCAGTCAACCATAATAATAAAGTGTGAAGCTGGATGAAGGGTCTAGGCCCAAAACGTCAGCTTTTGTGCTCCCGAGATGCTGCTTGGCCTGCTGTGTTCATCCAGTTTCACATTTTATTATCTTGGATTCTCCAGTATCTGCAGTTCCCATTAGCTCTGTCAACCAGGTTTGCTTTTCAGGTGAATATAGACAGTTTAATCTGGTAGGCGAGGTCTTAGCCAAGCTTTGTGCTGTCCTTGGTCAACATCTGTCAATCTACATACAGCATTCATCAATACAACTTATAAGCACACACATTCAATCAGACAAGCACTTGGCTCCTTTGCTATGTAGCGAGGTGGTTATGAGCACCCCTTCAGAAATAAGCATGGCCTTAGATTTTAATCCTTGGCACTGCATATGAATATGACAGTATACCAGGAGAAAACTTAACTTATCCAGCTAAATCTACTAAAAGAACAATTTTGGATTGATGCCAGGAAGAACTTCTTGCAAATGGTGGTCAACACCTGGAAAAGTCTAAAACAAAATAAGCGATAACTAATTGCTGGGGAAACTGAGCAGGTCTGGCAGCATCTGTAGAGAGAAACATAATCAATATTTTGGGCCCATTGACACTTGTTCAGAATGGAAACCCTGGAAAAGTCGTCTTGAGCACCTGATGGGGCTGAAACTTGAGATTTAATTTTAAAAAGTTAGGTCATGTAATGAGAAGGGAGGAGGTGGTGAAAGCAAGGATTTTTAATTCCTGATGTCCAAATTAGATTCACTTTGAGTCCCCTCACATGTATTTATCTTGCAATCTTGATTTCAACTAATGCTCTTTGACTTGGATATCAAATCATAAAGTGTTGCCACACAAACTGTTCAACACTGCTGGCAAACTGAACTCACAATAAATACAAACATGGGAACAGTGAAAAGGCCCATTTTATAGTCCAGACCATTCCATCCACAGAGAGAACACAATCTGATTGAATGCAAGCTCAATGATTAACCTTCAGAAAATGACTTTATCCCCGTCAAAAGTCAATCAGAAAATTCTTTACCCGTTATGCAGTTTTAGGTATTGCACTATAGTCTCCTGACTCTGTGTGGCAGCTTAGAAATCCATATGTTACATGGACCATTTGATCAGCTGTACTTCCTTCCATGCATTTGGAAATTTTACCTGTCACTTCATTATTTAGGAATTGTGAGAGAACGAAATTAGGAGTCACGAAATTACTACAGTATATAACTAAGGAAAGAGTGACTGAATATCTGGAAAATTTTCAGCTAATGAAAGAGACCCAACATGAATTTGTCAAGGATAGATGATGTCTGTCAAACATGATCGATATTGATAAAGAGCTGCTTAAAGTATGAGATGAGGGGATGTCTGCTGTTACTACTTGTATGAAAATCAATGAAAGTTGAATTTGAAGCTAAAGTTGAAGCTCATAGAATTGAAAACAAATTATTTACCTGGTTAGGAAATTGAAGATAACAGAAAGTAAAGGTAATGGATCAGTACTGTAATTGATAGAATGTAACTAGAATTTGAATTAGGTTTATGGTGAAATGTACTCAAATGCGTGCATTGAAAAGCTTACAAAGTCACCATTTAGAGCATCATCTTGTCATGCCTTGAAGACAATGTCTGTACAGTCTGGGGGCAAGGCACAGCGCAGTTGCTGAACTTTTTATTCCATTATTTTTCTAATTTATTCCTAAGATCTTGTTAGAACCTCAAATATTCACCATATGTATTAATGATTTAGTTGATGGTTTAGAAAGTCATATATCTAAGTTTGCTTATGAAAGAAGTATGTTGCATTGTAAGCAACATGAAATTACGAAGATATATTGACCTCCCCATTGAAATCCATTCGCCACAGTTTTGCCCATCCATTTCTTTGATCAATGTGAAATCATCCAATTTATACCCCAAAAACATAGAACAGAAATACTCTCTAATGTTGGAAATTTTGAACCAAAGGAGTTCCAAAGAGACCAAGGAGGTTCTTGAACTTCAATCATTAAAATATCATGATCATGCAAAATAATCAAAAGGGCTAATGGAATTATGACATTTATATATAAAGGTCTAGAATATGAATGGGTTGGCTACAGTAAGAAACTCATGGTTTGCCTACATCTGGAAAACTGTGGGACGTGTTTCAGGCACCACACCTTAATTTGGATATGGTGTCGCTGGAGTGTGATGTAAATTAACCAGAATTATGCCTGAACTACAAGGCTTAATTTAGAGGAGATTTATAGAAATGAGGACTGCACTGCCTGGAATTTAAAAAGGTTAAGGGGGTTTGGTGCAAGATTTTAAGATAATAAGGAGCACTGTTGGGGTAAACAAGGATATGTTAATTCTGTTGGTTGGGAAATCTAAGTCAAGGAGCATAGTCTGTAAATTATATTCAGCTCTCCTCCGAACAAAGTTAGGGAATGGCTCCACATTGCAAACAATTATAAATGTTCAAAGCTCTTTTCCACAAATGGCAATTGATGCAAGACCAGTTGTTAATTTGAAAGCTACAATCTATAGGTTTATTTTGTTAAGTAGAGGGTATTGAGCTGATTCATTCCTCCTCACCTGGCTACAATATGGTGCAATGGAAAAAGTGTAAGGTTTTCTTTTAGTAGGTGAATGAGCTGAGTTGGAGCTTTCCTTATTTTTGGTTTTCTTTGTTTATCTTTGGTACTTCCTTCTATCTCTTCATTGTCATCCATATTTTCCAAGATCTCAACATTTCTCTATTGTAGTGATAAATTGAACACTTTGGGATCAGCACAAGCAAAGTTGAGTTACTGTCTAGAGCAGCAAGCTCAAAGTCCTTACTTGTGACTGGTTACTATTAATTATTTTTGCATGGAGCAAACAATTCAGGCTAGTCTTTGGTTTTCCCCAACTCCAGACTCCTGCCTAGTTCTTAGTGTTTATGACAGGATGTAATTAATGCATTATGTTGACAGAATCTGACGGTAAAACAATGAAAGCTCATATTTTCAGGCTACTAACAATCTAAATTTTCATTATGTTTTAAGCATTCTCAAAGTTCAGCAATTAAGTCATTCTCTTTCTCAAAAGTGCTGGAAGCATGTATTCATTTGCTTGTAGTGAGTAGCACTGAACAAATCCCACTTCCTCCAGCAACACTAACTACAGAAATATCTACTATATTTCCTATCTCTTTGAAAACAAAAAGCTACTCATGAGCTGCTCGGCTGATGTTCGCTCTTGAAATACATTGTGGCTTGATTTGGGGGAAAGCATTTATGGATTCATTTTGCCTTGTGTTGGGAAGTGTTTTGGGCACTTCTTAACATTAAAGGTGTAAATTTGTTGTTGAATGTTTGATTTTCCTGTTCAGGTGAGTACTGCCTAGTTTCCAAATGACTGAGGATCAACTAAGCAGTCATTTTTTGGTCTTTGAAATGTGAACTGTACAAGTTCAGCTTCTAATTATATTTGTCCACTATGTGCAGACCGTCTCTCTGAGTGAGACTTGTCATGTTTAATATGAACATGATTGTTTTATTAATGCATGTAACAGTTTCCCTTTTAAATACCATCCTTCTATCCTGATTTTAAACTTGAAACCTGGTGTGTGGTCTGGAAAATTAAAAAAAGTTCAGCCCGGCCTGTTTGATTGCACTGGAAATTATGGAATATCTTTCTCAGATTTGTACCTGGTATTGGAATTGTCAACTTGTAATCCCAGCTGTGAGCGTCACTAGGGGATTGCTAGGAAATTGCATGTTGCCAACATTAGTCATTGTCTTCCAAATAATCAAGGTATGTTTTAATGCAATCAGTAAGCTGTGCATTCTGTTCTAGGCATTGCATCTCAGGAAAAATCTATTGCCTTCAGAAGGGGTGCAGATTTGCTCAGTTCCCTAGATGACTCGAGTATAATGCAGAATGATGCCAGTTATGTTGATTTGTGAAATCTTTGATTGTCTCTCAAACTGTACATAACTAATTATCTCTGACGGAGAGAGAGATGCCTGAAATCTGTGTGGACCATGGTTAATTCCAATGGGGAAGTGAGTGCATTGCAAATTCACCAAAATTACAGCAGTGATGAATTATGAGAATAGGGTCATGATAAACTGGCTTTGATTACTAGAGTTTAAACCATTTGTTGTGTTAAGTTTCATGTCAAACGAGTCCTAAATGTCCAACAGTATAATCCTCCAAATAGCAGTCTCTTACTTGGCTACTACAGGGTCTACCATGTTATAGATGGAGAGTTGGCTGTCCACAGCCATCACAATCAAGGATTCAACAGTTCTTGAGCGTCCTGCGGGCAGCCACTGGGAAAGATACCGCCTTGTAAGTGCTGACCTGACAGTGCATCAGGGGAGCACTTCACTGCTGGCAAAAATGGGACCCCAAACTTGAACCTGTAGTCTGCCCTCCCATTCTGCAGCACTGCAAACATTCTCTGTACCCAAAAGCTACTGTGAAGGCTGGTTTTCGAAGGAGACTGTTTCAAAGAAAACCCTGTTGTTTTTTCATTCCCCTTTTAAAATCCAAAGGTGTAGCAACTTCTCAGCAGAGTCTAGGGAATTTAATGAATGGTACAATTTGGTTATCTTTAGCATGCCTGCGTTCACAAAGCTCCTCCGCTTAGAACCATCGTTGATCAATTTTAGGAATAAACCAACATTTTTTTGTGTGTTAATTTCTCCTTTTCTTAATTTAAGTGCTTCCACCCACACAAACTGCTCTCCACTCCCTCTCACCCCAACATACCTCCCAAGGTTAGGCTGCTGTATCTTCAATGTTACCACAGATATCTTGGGAGCAAGGCACATGTAGAGTCCTTTTGGCAGCCTTCTGGCTTGTGTGAAGATGAATTGAGCCTCAGTGGCCTACTATGTGTTGAAGATTGTTTAGCAGGGCTTGGGATGACAGCTCTGGCATGGAGGGATCTGCCACGTTTGCTGCAGATAAAAAAAAAAGTGAGCTGAGCAGGTACAGGAGTCACTGGCCTCAGGTTTTCTGGGCTGCCTTTTGGTCAGCTCAGCATTCTGTTTCACTTTATGGGGAACCCCAATGACTGACTTGTCATTCCATGGGCTGTGTTACACTGTCACTCAAAGTGATACTTTAATGTGCAATTAAGTTGCACTTTTCCATTTCACTTATTCCACAACATTGAGGACTTGAGCTGTACATTTTTACCAAAATTAACAATCTAGATTGTCAACATTTATATGTCAGTCGTCTGCGGCTAGAAAGACAATGTTACGAATTTTAAGGGGCAGACTGACGGCAGTAATGTGTGACTGGACACCATATTATATATCACCTACAATATCTCACGAGAGAGATATTTTGAAGGTAACTATTCCTACTCTGAAATACATCAATGAAAGTCTTAAGCTGTGATTAATTCAGGTCATAAGACAATACATGATCAGCAACAAGCCAAAACTACAGTTTATCTATAGGCAATTCAGAACTGGTTTGACACTTTTGAACATCACATTTGAATTTTATGTTTAGATTGAGCCAGAATTTATTGCCTATCCCACATGAGGCTGATGGTGCTAGACATTGCATCTTCATCATTAGAGAAATGGTAGTGGAGGTTATCATTCCTAGTGTATTCCTCTGTGACAGTGCCCTGTCTAATCAGTCTACCTTCTTGCTCTGAGTTTAACCATTAGTTAAGATTTGACAGTTAACAGCTCAACAGCTCCAAGCCAACCACATTTGGACCAATCAGCACCCTCTTCTCATTCTGTATAAACTGTTGCTCTCTTTTCAAGTTTGATTTCATGCTTCTTGGTCCCAAAGAATAAAAGGTGAAAAAAAAACACCTTCAACATTGTCACTCTTTATAGCAATGTTTAAGTTGTATCCTATTGATCAATCCCAAACGTGTTAATATCTTAACAAGGACAAATGTATCTCAAAGGCCATTAGGAGTGGGCAATAATGCTGGCCCAGCCAATAACTTTCTTTAAAAAAAAGTCATTGATTTTCAGAATGCTGTGATGCTGGCCAGACCAGAATTTATTGTCTACTCTTAACTGCCTCTGGGCAATTAAGTGTGAAAAATTGCTGTGGGCCTGGAGTCACATGTAGGCCAGACCAGGTAAAGATGGCAGTTTCCTTCTCTAAAGGACATTAGTGGAACAGATGGGTTTCTTTTCTCCCCCTGGCATAGGGTATGGTTTTATGTGCAACATTAGACTTCTAATTCCAGATTTTTATTGAATTCAAACTCTACTCTCAATGGCAGGGCTTGAGCCCAGAACATTACCTGGGACACTGCATTAATAGTTTAGTGACAATGCCATTATTCCATTGTCTCACCACAGTGGCTAAAACGCATAACCAAATAGGTACATAATATATTCTCCTGCATGAATTTTAGGAGAACAACCTACACAGGGAATTGATAATATTCATGTTTGCACCCTCCTTACTGAAGAAAGTTAAAGAAAAACGCTTTGACACAAAATTTAGAATTGCAGTGTGTGTGTGTGTGTAAGTACTTAAAACTGTCGAGCTTTGTTTAAGAGACCATAAAGCAATATTTGCCACGGATTATGAACTGCATTTTTTTTCCAGGTATTGGGCATTAACTCAACATTCACTTGTGCCCATATAATAACAAACAAGAGCTGAGTTGATTGAATTTGGAGTGTATGATTGTAATGTATGTTTCTGTAAATACTGAGGTTAGCATGAAAGACTCTCCTTCTCAATCTTACCCCTTGTTTGAGGTATCGTGACCCTCAGGTTAACCCACCACCAGTCATCTCTCTCTAATGGGAGAGTAACTGTATGGTCTAGTAAAACCATGGTGACTTTACTTATTTGTCAATGGAAAACACACAAACCTGATAAAGATTAGGCTTGGTTCCATCCTTCATTGAGTTTTTTTTTGATAAGTGACACTAATAGAGCACTAGCAATCACCCAGACACTTTTAAGCAGCTGAAGTTGGTAACAGTGATGGTTGGGAACCCAGTGCAACACAAGCAAGTCAGCCGACTTGTCTGCAATGTTCTTCCTCGACAGCACCATCTGCTATGTGTTTAAACAGCACGATCCCAAGAGAGAAGCTGCAATCTGAAGATCTGACTGTTCAAACGTTTCACTAATAGAGGAAAGTGGATGGTTTGCTTATACCCCAGTGATGTCCCCTGACAGTATGATGGTGTTTGGTTTATTTAATTTCATTTAGAAGAGGGAGGTGATGAGAAGGGATTTGTCATATCGGATCAATGCATAGTAAATAGGACTTGCTCTTGTGTGTACATTATCTCACCACAATGTGTTATTAGAAAACTAACTTAAGTTTTCATCCAAGCAGAATGAAAATGAAAGGTGAAAATAAAAAGCTCTGTCTTGATCTGCACCATTTTTGACTGGCAACTGTGTGGGGTGAGAAGTAAGGATGATGTGGTGTGTACCTGAGACTCCATTCACCCATGAGACAAAGCAGTTCCTGCAACCGTGACTCAAACCTCTGAGGCCCTAAACTTTGGAATTCCTCCATAAAATCAGCTTCTTTATCTCTTTTTTTGGTCTTGCTTGGAATTGTCTACCCCAGAGGGTTGTGGATGTTTCTTTGTTGAATGCATTTCAGGCTGGGAATGGATATTTTGTCTTTCAAAATCAAGGGAGTTCTGGAGCGGTTGGGAAAGAGGAGTTGAAGCCTGAAATGAACCATGACTGTAATGAATGGCAGAGCCCAGACTCAAAAGGCCATGTGGTCTACTCTTGCTCCTACTTCTTGTGTTGAAGCCATTCCTCGCTCACCAATTCCTTGGTTACATCTCCTAGTCACTTAAATTCTACGAAGTACATTGGAGCATTTTATGATGTTAAAGGTGCTGTGCGCAGTTGCTTGATTGTCAAAATCAGATATTCCCTCTGGCAGAATAGAAAATCCATTAGAAGGATGCCCAATTAGAGGTCCGAATTCCAGATTGGTAGAACTGGTTAAGCCAAGCTCATTGTGTGTCCATGCCAACTCGGAGCAGAACTAAGCCAAACCAAAACAGCAAATCACCAACAAGCCCTCAGTCAAAATCAAGGTCTCTATGGGAAACTGTGCAATGACGGCTAAATCCATGAGAAAGTTTGAAGTGTTACCATTTAGAGACAAAATGATGATACAATAAGTAGAAATCTGCAGAGCAAAGCCAGAAGTGAATATTGTGAAGAAACAGAACACTCCAACGTTGTCTGAACCACAAAGTTAAAATTTTGGGATGATTTGACAAACCATCATTCCCCACAACATCTGCCTATCCCAATATCGATGGGTCTGTCCTAATGTGTTTCAAGGCCTCTTGAGTCAATATGATTTCCATTTCCAGTCCAATCCTGCAGCAGAGGGGAGCTATCTTGCCAAAGAGACTGGATCATTAGGAGTTCAGCTGCAGCGATGGATGGTCCTGGAACAATTCAAGACATGGCACAGTATTGTCTACTGGGCAGTCAGTCATGTCAATATGATGCTATGGCAGATGATTGACTGCAAAATGATCTTGCACCTGCCCTGAAAAAGTAAGAGCTAAGGAATTTTTTTCATATGGTTTAAACCAAACTGTTTTACCAAATTTGTATCAGAGATAATGTGGCATCCCTGATGAAGGGTCTAGGCCCGAAACGTCAGCTTTTGTGCTCCTGAGATGCTGCTTGGCCTGCTGTGTTCATCCAGCCCCACATTTTATTATCTTGTTTTACCAAATTTTACTGGATCACTATTTAATGTGCACCAACATGGATAGCGCTGAAAAGATGCCACCTCCTGTGAAAGGAAAGTCTAAGAAGCTTTGTCAATGTCAAGATACAATCAATGCAATACGAGAATAACAAAATGCCAGGACGACCCCCAGCATTTTCAAGCTATGGATCAGAGCAGTGGGCAAAACATATCAGCACAAGAAAAGGATGTTTATCACCATAACAAGTATGGCCCTATGTACCCTGACATCACTGGCATCAAGAATTTCAAACTGATGTTTGTTCCTCCCAACACCATGACTAAGTTCAAACTAATGAATTGGGAATGATTAGGAATCTGAAAAATCAACAACTGATGCCAATTCATTTCCCAGGCTATCAAAGCCATCGACCAGAATTAGGTATACAACACAACAGGTCTGTTTATGTTCATGATGAAGGACGCATGGAAGGTGTGACAGAAGCCATAATTGCTATCTGCATCCATTATACTGAGTTCAAACACGTAATGACTGTGCAAAATGTTGAGAATAAGGAGGCGAGAGAAGCCAGCCTGATGATGGGAGCCCAGATGAGAAATTCCAACAGAAACAACCATGGAAGGTAGATACAAGCAGAACGGCATGGAGAAAGCATAATGTTACAAAGCTTTATTTTTGTTCATTCACAGGATGAGGGTCAGTCTCATCCTCGAGGAACAGTTAAGAGTCAACGGCATTGCTGTGGGTCCAGAATAACATATAGTCCAGGCCAGGTAAGAATGGAACTTTCCTTCCGGAAAGGATATCAGTGAATTAGATGGGTTTTCACCTGACAATTTACAAAGATTTCACGGTCATCATTAGGGTCTTAATTCCAGATTTTTGATTGAATTCAAATTCTACTATCTGATGTGGCAGGATTTGAATCCAAGTCCCTGAGACATTACCTGGGCCTTCGGATTAATAGTTCAGCAATTGTACCATGAGGCCATCACCTCCCCAATATAACTTGGAATATTGTGTCCAGTTCTGGTTGCCCTATTATAGGAAAGATGTGGAGGCTTTGGAGAGGTTGCAAAGGAGGTTTACCAGGATGCTGCCTGGACTGGAGGGCTTGTCTTATGAGGAGAGGTTGACTGAGCTCGGACTTGTCTCTCTGGATGCTGCTGGGCCTGCTGTGTTCATCCAGCCTCACATTTTATTATCGAGGAAGAGAGGTGACCTGATCGAGGTGTACAAGGTAATGAGAGGCATGGATAGAGTCGATAGCCAGAGACTTTTCCCCAGGGCAGGATTGACTGCCACAAGGGGTCATAGTTTTAAGGTGTTAGGAGGAAGGTACAGAGGAGATGTCAGAGGGAGGTTCTTCACCCAGAGAGTTGTGAGCGCATGGAATAGTTTACCAGTGGCAGCGGGGTCATTAGTGATGTTTAAGCGACTGCTGGACATGCACATGGACAGCAGTGAATTGAAGGGAATGTGGGTTAGGTTATTTTATTTTTGGATTAGGATTATTCCACGGCACAACATCGTGGGCCGAAGGGCCTGTACTGTGCTGTACTTTTCTATGTTCTATGTTCTATGACACTATTTGCTGCACAGTGGAACTGACAGATGAGGCAATCCTTGGTACAGTATCTTCGTCAACTGAGGAACTCAAGAAATTCAATGACCATGAAGACTCTATCCATTTATTCACCCATTTATTTCCCGAACTGTAGCTACAAAGGCCAGAGATGCTCCGAGATTTTGAACAGCAGCTTACTAACATAGAAAAGATGTTTGACTTCATTGAAAACGTGAGAGGTGTACTGTTATCATTAATCCAAAGACAGTACGCTAAGCACACAAAGATTACAAATCTTTTTTAGAGCTAACTCCGAAAATCTTTCAATGCTTCTTACTGCAGAAATTCATGCCATTCATACAAACAAATTGATATATAAATGCATTATTCACATATTTAGAGCTTTTTGTGTTTTCATTTTTTGTTTTGACAAAGTGTAGGAAAATCCAAATTACATAGGATCCCATTGGCTATTTCTAAGGTCTGCTTAACACAAATTGTGGGCAGTCTCGATTTAAAATGATTTTACTGCACGTGAAAATTTTTGTTGCTGTATTACCCTTGATGCCATTGTGTCACTAAACATCCTAAGTAGCTTTTACTTTCTCCTGGTCCTGGACTGACAAAAAACTTGTTTTACAGATATGTGGGTCAAAGTAAACCATTTTCTAAGATCATTTACTACCTTAACCACATTTCCAAATGTGCCTTTTTGACAAAAGCATGTTTTTTTCACAAAGGGCTTACAGATCACAAATGTTTGAATATGAAAAGGTTAAAAATGAAGTGAAAGCTCTTGTTATTAATTCTGCTCTCAACCTGCTGTCCCCCACCCCCAACTTTCCATTCAAATGAATTCAGTCTAAAATCCAGCAAAAAATTCTGTTGAGGAAAAGTGAAAGTGTACTTGGTTTCAAGCTCCCTCTGTTCCAAAGAGTCTCACCCATTGAATAAGTGAATTAAACCCCTCAGAGACAGGGGAGAAGTGAGTCAAGGACAAAGGGCAAACAGTGAAAAATGAAAACTGTTACCAATGCAGAGAAACAGATGTGGAACTCCACTGAAGGAAAGTAGAGAAGACTACTATATGAAGACAGGACAGAAAGCAGATTTACAGTTTAGAAGAATAAAAATTACTAAGACCTGCTGTTCAGCAGAAGATATCAACATTTGTTTACAATGTCAAGATATTGTAACTGCCTACAGATATTTAAAGAACAGATTGGAAGAAGAGAGGGCAGATTAGATTCTAAGGTTGCCAACGTAACAATCCATCCTTTCACTGCCCATTAATGTGGGCCACGGGCAAAATTTACTGTCTGAGGTCAAATTCATGAGCTGCTAACGATGAGTAGATTTGACTGATGAAGGAGACTGGGAGATTTTCACTTACTATGAAGAGGGAGCTTGTAAATTCTGCTACTTAAAATGGCCTGTTAGTCACAAATTCAGCTATTGTCCTAAACATCAAACTTTGGACCAGAGTTCGAAATTGGGACATTTCTCCTCAAAGCATCTACTCTGGGATTTTGTCTTGATATTTTAACATATGCAGCAATATATAGATAGAAGCTTAGCAGATGTTGCAATAATGAAAACCTTCAGGATCATTTGCTTCTGACTTATTCGCCCTGTCAGTACATGCACTGATGGTGTGGAATTGTAGCTTATCTTCTGCTCTATTTAAATCTCTTAATAGACAGGACGGTAAAGGACTGTGAATGATTGGAGAACTTTTGAGATATTTCAATGAAATTGAAGTTAAATGCTGGTCATGGTATTAGGGTCAAGGTTGAGCTCATGATAACCTTTTAGGGAACTTGCTATTGATTATTTCATAATCAAGCAACTTCTCTCCATTAATACTACTCTTGTTATAAAGGAGGCTTGGAAACCAGAAGCTGCCCATTGTGGTGTGTAGTTGACAAGCAACAAATTCCAGAAAAGTCTCCAAAACTGCGCAGTCTTGGGATTCAGTGTCTCTCCAATACCCCATCCATCTCCTTCATCTTCGCAAATAAACCTTTGCAATGACTGCCAGCTGCTTCTTCAACCATGGATTCTGTTACCAATTTGTTACTCATCAGGAAATATCTGAGTTCCAGCAGGAATCGAGCTGATCAAGAGCATGTCCATGACTAAGATCAGAGGTCCTTCATGCAACAGATGGCCAATGTCAGCTCTGAATTCTAAGGCAGGCACTGCAGGCAAAAACATTGGCATACAAATGTGTCTGTGTATGCTGGGTTAAAGAAGGATTTTGATTCTTTTAGGATTGAGAACCTGAACAATCAGAAGAGATTTCCTCATTCACTTTTATCTCATCATTTTGAATGGACTTTGACCTGAATTGTTCTACTGCTGACAAACGGAAAATCTAGACCAACGTCAGAAAAAAGACCTTTCAGGAAATAATTGCTTTTCCACATTATCTGAATTTGTATTTATTCATTTCAGTTACCAGTTCTAGATTTATCCCCGAGAACAGAAGATTGGATCGTTCACATATTTTTGCTCCTGACAGCTAGATTTGCAACCATCTTAGACAGTTGGAGTAAAAGTCTATTCCACTTGTAAATATTCTACAAAGGGTAAATTTGAGTAATCTCATTAAAGGTCTTGCAGAGAACCACCCCTAATTTGGTATCAGAATGGCATCCTTACTTCAATGGCTGCCATGGAAAATGAAAATGGTTGAAATGAGGCACTCAATACTGTTTAATGAAAATTTTACTCTGCAGCTTTACTAGACAGGAAGTATTTAGTAATGTCATTATGTCCTTTAAGTAAGAAGGTATGCCATTTCTCAGGATGAACATGCCCTTCTGTGTACTATCCCAAAAATCTCTTTAGTTCCCTTGAAAGAATAATGATTGCTGACACTCCAATATGCCCCAGCCATTCAATTTCCACAAGAAATTGAAGTTGTGTCAAAATTGGAAATTGCTAGCAAGTCTTTTGTAAGTCAACTCCCTGAGTTTGTTATGTTCTCATTACAAGGAAGTGGTTATCTTTTCACCTGTACAGAAAATTGCAACTTAATTGCTGTAAAGTTATGAGAAAGAAAGCAGAAATCTTGCATTGAGGGCGAAAGGGTTAACAAACTATTCTGAAGCCCTTCCCCTGTCTATGTTGATATGATTGGAAGAAATATGTTGTGATATTCTCTTCCCATCATCTATCATTAGCTTCCAATTCTATCAGAGGTTAAGTAACAAGCTGGTGTGCTATCATCCAGAAACACAGACAGAAACTCTCAATCAACACCTCTGTCATTTATTCTTCGGACACAAGGGAAACTGAGTGACGAAGCTAAAAGTGCTTGTGTCGGAGCTGCATGTTTGTTTTCTTGTGTAGTAGCAGGAGGAAAAACAGCACAGAGGCTCTAAAAGTATTGAGCAACTATATACTGTCCACTACATTTACTTTTAATGCCAGCTAGGTCTGAGCCTCAATTTTATGAAGTGAATAAACTATGTTTCACTGCATGTTTCCAAATCTGCAACAAGAACCACTTGGCAGAAATTCATGGTGAAATATTTGGATATGTCAGTCGTTGTGTTCTCAGCTGTCTTGAGGCAAATTGATAGATTTTTTTTAATCTGGTGCAGACTTAGAAGGAAGAATTGTATTCTGAAGAAAGGAATTGGACAGGATCAGGCTGATCTTTGAGACTCGGAGGTCTGAAAAATACGGGAAGACAACTTTTCTGCCGTGAAAGGTTACTATGAGATATAAGGTAGTAAGTGTTGTGGAAAAGCCAGATCCTGAAATTAGCTTTAAATTGTGAATAGGACATGATTACATGAAACAGAAAATAGCCAATTAAGGATGAATATGAAGTTTTGTTCACACGAGTGATCAGAATTAAGAATACAATAATCGAGGCAGAACCCTGGAATCATCGGAAAATAATTGAATGTCATGATGAGAAGGTCACTTGATCTTTCTGGATGAACGAACTAAGTTAAGCCAAATGACCTCCCTCATCCATTTTGAAGCGATGATTATGACTTGTGGAAAATTGTGTATTTTAATAAAATTGGATAGATGGAAAGGACAGCAACAGAACCATTTTGGTCCTGTTATTCTACAGCTTTAGGATTTCAGTTTTTTTTATTTTTAAGTTTGCAAATGTGATGTTCAGTACAAATTATGTTGAAATAGTTTGTTCAACATGGAAAGTTTTTGTATTAGAGTCATAGAGATGTACAGCATGGAAACAGGCCCATCGGTCCAACTCATCCATGCCAACCAGATGCCCTAAATTAATCTAGTCCCATTTGCCAGCATTTGACTCATAGCCTTCTAAACCATTCCTATTCATATATTCATCCAGATGCCTTTTAAATGTTGTAATTATACCAATCTCCACTACTTCCTCCATACACAGACACCACCCTTTGCAGGTAAATGTTGCCCCTTCTGTCCCTTTTTAAAATCTTTCCCCTTTTAAAGATTTCCCCTGTCACCTTAAACCTATGCCCTCTAGTTTTGGACTTCCCCACCCTGGTGAAAAGATATCGCCTATCTATGCTATCCATGCCCCTCATGATTTTATAAATGTCTACAAGGTCACCTCTCAGCCTCCAATATTCCAGGGACAGTAGGCCCAGTCTATTCAGCCTCTCCATGCTGCTCAAACCCTCTAACCCTGGCAACATCCTTGTAAATTTTTTCTGAACCCTTTCAAGTTTCATAACATCCTTCCTATAGCAGGGAGCCCGGAAATGAACACAGTATTCCAGTAATGGCCTAACCAATGTCCTGTACAACTGCAGCATGGCCTCCCAACTCCTATACTCAATTAATATAGTGTCTCACTGCGTCCTCAGAATCCAACTTTTATTTAGGCAGTGCCTTTATTGTAATTATCTCAAGGTGCTCCCAAGGCCATTATAAAACAAATGAGGAGCAGGCCTGAAGGGCTAAACAGTCTACTTTTGCCCTTAGTTTTTGTGTTTCCTAAAATATGATACAGCAAATAACATAAGAAATTAGATTCTTTATTTTGTGCCCCACTTTGAGCATTTCAGTGTTTTGGGGAGGGATATAAAACTGGTCAGGAGTCTTGGCTTCTATCTTTCTTCCTGCAGCTCAGCTCACCTCCATAAAGGGGTGGGGGTGGGTGTGAGTATGGCAGTGCCCAGGTACTAAAACAGCAGTCCAAACCATTATATGGAAATAATTGATTGAGTCAATTTAGCTTGTTAATACATTAATGGACCCCGGAACCAGTCTGCCCAGACCATCACATGGTTGTTGTGGATAGTTGCATGAGAGTAGACGGTGTGTATTTTTAATTTTTTTAAAATGGTAAGTGGGATGTAAGTTACAACTTGAGGGTGCCCTTTGCCCGAGGAGGGGCTGTCCCCAAGAAGAAAGCATCTTCTCCTTCCTTCCTACTCACCTTGTTTTAACTTCAAAACCCATCTCTCTCCCTAAAAGAAGGAGCAGCCTTCCCACTGCTCCACTGATAGAACGCCCTGAAGCAGACAATTGATGCCCTCTTAAGGGCCTCATTTCACTGTGGCTAGCATTAACTCAATAGCAGAAGGGGGTTCTCACATTATGGTGAGTTTGATAAAGAAACCCTGCCATGTTTGGTTGGAGTAAACAAGGAGGAGAAGGTCACTTTTCCTATGGCATTCAGTGCCCCAATTAGGGGATCCAGCACTGGGTGGGTGGGCCTACTCAAGTACTGTACTGATCCCCTTGCCCAAAATCCACCTACAACCCTCACACACCTGTATTAAGATTCCTCCTTGACCTAAGATCTCGAGTGGATTTCCTACCAGAGATACCAATTGCCTTCCCAGTAGCAGTGCTGTGTTCAGAAGACCTCCTGGCCACCATTTGGAATGGTAGTTCTCACTAGATGGAGCCAAGCCCCACTACCCTGGGGCCCCTGAACCTGGGAAGATCTGCCTCCTGCCAACTGAGTGCCTGAGTGGCATGGGATGCAAGCATCTCAAAAACAGGCAACACGGCGGTTTCACTGGATCTCTCGTGATAGATGTGACCCACATCATCATCTCATGTAACACATGAGCAAGGAGCAACAGTAGGCCACTCAACCTTTAAGCCTGCTCCACCAGTCAATAAGATGATCTTTTTGCCCACATTCTCGCCAATGGACAACAATCCCCCAATACTACACTTGCATCACTAAATATCTGCACTATGTGCTCAAAAGTGTGACTTCCCCAACTAATGCTGCTCGAGTGTTGTTAAACACAGTGTACATGAGGCAAGGGAATGTGTACGTTAAATTGACTGTCTATCTTCCTCCTGATTTCTTGTGAAAAAATAATTCTAGCACAGTGAGAATCAACAAATGATCCCAAAAAGGGAGTTCAGTGGCAGAGCTTCAAGCCAGACTCCCATGGGCTCACAGTTGACATAGCTGTGCTTCAAGGCTGTGTTTCAGCAGCTTTAAATATTTTTGTGACTGTGTGCTCATCAAACTAAGGTCAAATTAAAAACAAAACAATTTTCACAGCATTTTGCGTTCCTGGCTCACGTATAAAGTAGATAGAAACTCTCATTTTCCTACCCAGAATGCATTAAACCTGACACTGGAGGACCCCAAGAGTTTAAATGTGATGCTATGCAATTGCCCACAACATTATGCTGTAGCTTCTCCTGTTGGAGACTATTTTGTGTGCAAACTTTATAACTTTCCTGCTTACATAATGTGAGACAAAATGAATCCTTACAGAGTCAGAAAGTAATACAGCACAGAAATAGACCTTTTGGTCCAAACAGTCCATGCTGACCACAATCCCAAACTTAAATAAGCCCCATCTGCCTGTGCTTGATCCGTATCTCCCCAAACATTTCTTATTCATGTACCTATCCCAATGTCATTTAAATATTGTAACTGTACACACATCCACCAGTTCCTCTAGAAGTTCCTTCCACACAAAAACCACTCCCTCAATACAAGTCTAGGCCTTAGAGACAAAAGAGCAATATTGCTCACCAATTACCTGAGGATCACTATTGTGCTCAATTTTATTTTGTAAATCAGCATTAAAGATTCCAACTACAACCACTGACAACAGTTCCATGCATAACAACTAGCTTGCTGATTATTTTATTGGTGGGAAAGATTAAATGGGTGACTTTTGCTATGAGACTTATTACTTCATGTATCTATTAAATGTCCTTCACTGGTTGAAATAAATTGTGGAAAAAAGCAATGGCTTTGTTTGTTTGTTGTCTGTTGATTAGGAAGCAGTTCTTACTGGTATAGAGACTAGCAGCATCTGCTGTTTGCTTACTGTATGGCTGTTTGTCTCACGCCGCCAGACCTATTGATGTCAAGTGTGCTGTTGAACATAATGAAATTGTGTTTGAAACCCACAAGCAATTAACAGGGAGTAATTAGCCCTGAATTATAATTTAAGTGGTTGATCTTTGCTTAAACCCTTGTAAAAGCTGGTGCCATTATCTGATTATGCATTGATCACGAAGGTTAACACTATCCTAAGGTAATTTTCCACTCGCTGTAAACTTTAAATATACAATTGTTTTAATATTCAATGCCTCTCATTAAGCACAGTGAAGTTTCATCATCAGTAGGCTTGTTACAATGCCACTAATGAGCTTCACATAAATTTTGCCCTAAAGCATGAAGGCCAAGGCTTTGCATGCTTCTGTCTCAACAGAAAGTGCAATTCCGTATGGGATGGTTTCCTGAAAGGGTCTTACATTATTCCATTGCAAGACCTCAAAAAGAACATACGTAACCTGCGACAATTTTATACATATACATTTCTGCATTTTCTTCTCATCAATTTTTAAAAGCTTTAACTCTGTCAGTTCTGTTGTATCAAATTCTGGGAGGAAGTAAAGCCTTGAATTGTTTTTCAGAATGTGTGTGGTGAACACAAAAGACTGGTTCTTGGCTACAAAAGCCAACTATCAGGTACATTAGTTATGGAGGACATTTTTAGCCAAAACTAAAGAAATTGGAAATTTCAAGGCTTTTCTGTTGCTAATTTTCTGTTCTCAGTGAGCAAGATTTTTATTTTATAATAGGTCCATTATTTTTAAGAACAACATTTCAGTGCGTTGCCTAAATAACCGCTGGCTATTGGGGATCGTGAAAAATTGGTGACAGTGGAACAGTCACCGTTTGCACTCTTGAGAGATTTTCCTTTTTATTGAAGTCAAAAAGACAATAAATCTATCACTGCTAAAAAATAAAATCAATTCCACAGTTCAATGGGCTGTTTAACACCAAAAGGCAATACTTTTGGCTTTTGATCCTCCTTGCACCTCAAGTTCACTTCTCAGTAGTGAACACTTGATCCTTGTTTGGAGATCTGCACTGTTTAGAAGTGTAGTTGAGGCGAAGACCATTTGTTCTGCTCCAATTGCCATCCATTTGAGATAATCTAATCCAGTAAAGAGCAGGTATTGAACTTGGGTTTATGTGATCACTATGGCTTAATTGAAATCTAGACGGTAAATTTACCAATGAAGCCACTCGTTTTTTTTAAATGAATCTGAACTCCTAATACTTTAACTTCAAACCTAGTAGTGCTCCCTCTACTGCACTGATGACACCTCAATCATCCAAAGGCTCCTTTTGAGTGTGAATGCCATTCTCCATGCACATTAGTGTAAGTTTACCTAGTGATCTCATGCCTACCAGAAATTGCTTTTAGTCCAAAATGGACGAATTTTACTTCAGATCCTTACTGACAATGGAACTTCAAGAGTGTATTCCTAAGAATGTGAATGAGATTCAAGTTTAAGCTCTGTAGCATCTACTACAGTTTAACATTATAGTGCAGTGTTAGAGAATGCTCCACTGTTGAAGTTACTAACTTCCAGAGAAGAGATAAAACCAAAGTCCTGTCTATCCTTTCAAATGGACATAAGTGATGTCACAATACTATTTGAAGAAGAACAGGCCAATTTTCCAGGCCAATTTTCCAGACCAATCTTTAACCCTTACTCAACATTGCTAGAACATTATCTAACCATTATCTCATTTCCATTAGTGGAACCTTGTGTGTGAAGCTTGGCAACAACATTTTCTTTATTTTTCAGACGTACTTTCTTGGCTGTAAAATGCTTTTTGGAATATTCGGAGATCATGCAAGGTGCTTTTTAAATCAAGTCTTGTCCTTTCCAAATGGAAGCCAGGTGTTTGATGCAAAATGATGGCTCTGCAAACCTATTAATTATTAACACTGTCTGGCTTAGAATGACCATATCAGTTGGTTAACGTTTCAGTTTATCCTTAATCTAGATTAATGTATTATTTTCATTAAGTATTTTCCGGTGGATTTAGATGTAAAAGGTAGTGTTGCCATAGTCTTGCCAGTCCACAGGGCTGCTCCCTCAGTAGAGAGAGAAGTCTGGCACTGGTTTAACCAGAGGATCACCAGACCTCAGGCAAGGGGAGGGGCTGAGGAGGAGAACTCTATTTGTTTGGGATTCCAACATTAGGCTTGGTTTTAAAATTAGCCTTTGAGTAGCTTGAATTGACCTTGCAATGGGTACAAATAATTGGTTTCATTAACAAGGAAACCCACTTACACTGAAGGACGGACTGATAAAGGAGGAGTGCCTCTACAATCTTGGTGATAAAGGACTTTTGCTATCTCACACATGATGCAAATAGAAGAGTAACTCACCTAGTCACATTGTACAAATACCACCTTTGCACTTATAATTGCATTTAGTTACCTGTTTTGACAATAGAAAAGTAGACAGTAACAAGCTGATGCCAGTTTTTTTTTGTGTAGGTCATCCTGGGCAGTGATTGTGGATTACAGGAACATTACTGATAATGTCCAATCTCTCATTGAATGTCACACTACCCCTGTAGCACTTAGCACCCACTGGAGTTCACAGGTAATTTAGAGGCTCACTTCCTGTTGAATAATACTGCTTTCTTTCTCTTCCTGTCCCAATCTCACCCCACTCAACTCCCCTCCTTCTCAAACACGTTGGCTTTTCCACCAGTACAATCCCATATTTACCCTAACTTGCTGCAGCCCTCCATCTATTTGGCATTTTCCACATGTACGTTAAAAAAAAAGAGTTATTTTTACCATGGGAAGCATCAAACATAGTTCTCATTTCTGTTTACTAACCCACTTTATAAGCAGAGTTGCTTGTTTGCAATTAAGAGTGGGAACTCTAACTGGTTTCCTTTTTATGTCTTTTTTGAGTTGTTTCTGTTGCCACCTCACCTGTAACTAGGAAAACTCAGCGCAGAAACAAATGCCTACCCTCTTAGGCAAGCCTGGACACCAGTTTGGGCAGGTTGCAGGAGAACATGCCACTTATTCCCACTTCCAACCTGATTTAAGTCTTGGCCAAGATAACCTTGAGGCAGCCTTCCTGACTGTCAGCCAGCCAAAACCCCCTAAGTGGGCAATTAATGGCTAATTACTGCCTAGTAGTACGGAACTTAAACATTGCTACAAGGAGACTATTGAAGCTTTGTTTTTGCACCCATCAGAAGTAGGACACAAGAATCAGACCAGATGTAAGATATGCCATTTTATATAGGATGGGAAGAGGGTGCTAATTGGTTGAATCATAATTAGCTTGGAGATGAGCCAATAACAGTTAACTGTCAATCTTATTTCTAAGACCAGGCAGGTAGATACCGATTGGTCAGGGTGTTGCCATAAGAATGCAGCAGATTTTGGCTGTCTCCATGAACTCTATTTTTGAGAGAGGTGCAATGTATTTACAAATTCCTTTTGCCCAGATAAAACAGGGTCCTGAGTATTTAAGTACGTAGATCTAACACACATAAATACATCAAACAGCAGGCCTAGCTGATAATCTTAAACTAGGTTCTGGCATAACTCTTTACACAGTTTGGATTACTGAATAAGTAATTTCCAGAATCACAACTAATGGTGGATTAACTTTTCTGAAGCTGGTGAGCATGGCTGAGCAGAAGCAGCATGCTGGCAACTGTGAATGATCACTGATGCACCTTGTTTGAGATTATCTGCCAATCATTGGGATGGACAGCCTAGATACCTGACATCACATTGGCACTGAAACTCATATATGCCGTAACCCAGTTGGGTGGTAGGCAAAACAAACATTTGGCTTGATGTCTGCATGCTGATAGTGGAGAAAACATCTTGTGGATTTGCTGCATGAGGCAGCTAGCTTGTTCGAAGTTTTGAAACAGTGTCGACTTCTGGAGTCACTGGAGGTAGACCGGGCACTGCTCAAGTTCACTTTCATTAGTTTTTGTGATACCCATTGAGTGATTATTTGATCAAAGCATCAGGTGTCACATAGGATGATTTTGATATGGTGTATTTCAACGTCAAGCTTCAACAGTAGGCAACTAGCTTAGGACTCTTTTCATGAGCTTATCAATAAGATTAATCTTGTAGTGTGTGGAACTGTATGAATTCCAATGTGTACATTGACTGGCAAATGCAAGCTTTTGGTAGAAAATAGTTGATAATCTATTGCCTAACGTCACAACCAATCCATTAAGGAAGGGGAGCTGATTTGTTAGCTCAATTTCAATGATAATTCAACTGAAGGATGGAGTTTCTTAAGCTGTGTCAAGAAAATCTTTGACTGAAGTATTGAAAATGCGTTGGCTATGTGACAAGATGTGTAAGGGATAGGAGGTTAATGGTCTTTCCATCAAAAAATTCACTACTTACAGGAACCAACAAGGATTTTAGCAAGAGCTGGGTCTGGAGGGAATTCCATGATAATGCTACCTATTTAGGTGTAAGTAGCGTCCACTGACTAAATCGTATGGTTTTCATACATCACGTTATTATGAATTATCTACATATTTTGTGTTTTTGATTATTTCTGAGCTCATCAAGATGACAATTCTCAGCACTGCAAACAGAACTTATGTCGCATGTCAGCATCGGGCATCCCCACCCCAATCAACTATCACATGGTCAAATGCAGAATAAGGCAGATTTTTATAACGAGTGTGAAACAGCATTGTCAGGAATTTATAGTAATTGCATTCACCAAATTGCTAGAAATAACACAGAAAGGAAATTCAACAACTTGGGGCTTTAATACCATTGGAGTATGCTGATTGGCATCACTGAGTTTAATAAATCCATATGCTTTTTTCTGGTTGTAGATTTGACTTTGTGGATTAGACTGAAAATTGAGGGTTGAATTAAGCTAAAACTTGCAAATCGAATTTCTGCGAACTCTTTGAGAAACTAACATCCCAAGTGGACAGTTGAAAGCCACATTATGTGGTGTAGCCCCTTAGATTTACAAAAAGCCTTTGATAAAGTCTCTCATGTAGCTGTTATTAGAATGGAAAACAGTGGCAACTCATCCTAGTTAGATTTTGAGGGGAACTGCTGAAGAGAGCAGTGTTAATTGTTATTTACAACTCAGGCTGTGAGGAGGAGAAGCACCAAGTGAATTTAATAAATAAGGGTAAATACCAATGGGCCAGCAAATCTCAATTGCAGTATGACAGCAGATGGACCACGTCCATGAGGAAAGTTGGGTTCAGTCCAGAGTGGGATCCATTGCCTGGGGAAAGCAAGACACCACCACCACAGAGGTAGCATACTCAGGCAATAAATTACCAGAACCAAAACAGAAATTGCTGGGAAAAATTGACAGGTCTGGCAGCATTTGTGGAGGGAAAGCAGAATTAACATTTCGGGTCCAGTGGCCCTTCGTCAGAATTGGATTCTACAGAACAGTTCTGAAGCAGACTCACTAGACCCAAAATGTCTCTACCAGACATGCTGAGTTTTCCCAACAATTTCTGTTTTTGTTTCTGATTTCCAGCATCTGCAGTTCTTTTGTTTTACTTTTGTTAAATGAATTATAGGAATAGAATTATTGTGAAAGGATATAATGGGAAATTGCCAGAGCTGATTACCTGTTTGTTGCCTGAACAGCATTATGACTGACGATAGCTGCTTAAAAAAAATTGTGACTAATTTATTAATACTAAGTCAAGATACTTTAGAAAGCAGGGCTGAAAGTGGCCTGAGATAATGGTCAAGTTGGAAATTGGAAGCAGCAATGGTTTAAGTTCCCTTCTGCTTTTTTCATTGACTTTCTATTTAAGATCCTCCACCCGCTCCCCCCGCGCCCCCCCCCCCCCGCCGCCCCACTTCCCTCATTGCAGTTTATTTTTCTTTTCTCTCTCATTTTGGCTAAATATTGGAAAGGCATATTGCCTCACAGACATCTTCCAATGTTCTTTTCTCTCATCCCTCCCCATAGCTGTCTCTGAAAAACCTCTCCAGAGAGTGTTCAGTTATACAAGTGTAGAAAACTACAGCAGCTTTGGAATGTTACTAGCATCAGCCATTGCTCCTGGTGTTGATGTTGCAATGAACAATCGTCAGCTTCAACATGACTGGCAGATTTCAGAGGTATTTCTACCCCCTGGGGTCCCACATCTGACAGAAGGCCTGAGCTTAGCTCACCAATGGATGAATTGTCTACTTAATTTGGCAAGCCCCACCACCTCCCATCAATAGAAGCAGCAATAATTCTCAAACCAATGGGCAAGTGTCCTGTGACCCACATTAACCCTGGTCATTGAAACTGCTTCAACCACCACATCTGGAAGCCAATCCCACGACCTCAGAATAATCTCTGTGGGGAAGTTTCTCCTACTTTCTGTTCTGAATCTTTATATTCCATTTTATACAACTCTTCCCCTCATTTGCGACTCCTCAAATTTCTCTCCTCAAATTTTCTGACTTGCTGTTGTGATGGGCCACACTTACTCAGTTGAATCTTTTCTTTATTCATTCATGGGATGTGGGCATCACTAGCTAGGTCAGCATTTATTGCCCATCGTTAAGTGCCCGGGGGTAGTTGAGAGTCAACTACATTGCTGTAGGCCTGGAGTCACATGTAGGCCAGATCAGTTAAGGAAGGCAGTTTCCTTTGCTAAAGGACATTAGTGGAGCTTATTTAGTGTTTCTGATTTTTACTGCTACAAGGTCCTTCGCATTCTCTCCTGTTGTCCTTCCTTTCATGCATGTCCCTGACCCTTCTCAACTGCTATCCTGGGTGAGCTCCTTAGCCCTTTGGCTAATTGGAATACCAACATGTTTGACAGATTGAAGTTAGCCAGAAATAAAATGTCTTTCTCTGTTTCCTCTCTCCCCACGCTTTCTGGATGCATGTTGTGCCAGGGATTGGGAGGAATTAAGCAGAAAATATCTTAATAACCATTTCAACAGCAGAGCCCCTGTTCATGGGTGAGCAATATTTTGTCACAGTGACAGCAAGCCAATTTTCTAATCACTCTGTTAATGCTCAGCCTCATTTGTTTTAGTGCTGATGGTTTAGTCATGTTTTCAGTGTCCCGCACACAGTGATCGAACACCTCGTCTCAATTTATTGCCGTCAGGCTCGGGTGAGTAACAAAAGGCAGATTGTTCGCTTGCCCTTACCCTGAAGAAGCTTAGGAACATTTTTCTCATTTTTGAATGGCTAAAATCTTGCAAAGTTGCATAATCTCTTTAGTTAAAGCTTGATGTGGAAGCTTTAGGTATTGATGCTTATTGCCTGACAGGATTCCTGTGAGGCTTTTATTTTTCATGTCAAGATATTTCTTGTTAAACCTAAGATATATACAATAGTTTTTTCAGCTTTATTTATGAAAAACACAGTATTAATTATTAGTGTAAAATATTCTACTGTTTTAAGGAAGAGTGCTTACTTTGATTCCGGGTCCATGCTACGTTACCTGAAGTCTTTAGTGGTGCTGAGGAATCTATAGATGTAATAAAAACACATGTAAACAGACATATGTATACGGTGTGGCCTCTAGAACTTGCTCTGCCATTCAGAAAGATCATGGCTAGGCTGATTTGATCTTGACATCAGCTTCACTGTCCTGTCAGCATAACTCTTGGCTCCCTTGTTGTTCAAAAGTCTGCCCATCTGAATTCAGCCCCCAGCAACCCTAGATTGGTGGGAATTGACGAGATAAGTTGTCCTCCAAGAACTTCTGCCCCTAATCGCACTGTGACAGGAAAATTTGCAGGAGGAGGTTGAATGCAGGCTGAATTGAAAGATTGAGGCTGTATAGGATTGAGTTTTGTTCTGAAACCTGCCAACTAGGGTCATATTCTTGGAAATTTTGAAAACAATAAGAGCAAATTCCAGCATGTAAAGGCTCTTTTGTGCCTCATTGCCTGAATGCTAAATCAAATGTTGAAGTGGTCCTAATTAATATTGCAGCCTTCTTTGTTTAACCTGGCAATTTCTGAATGATATTACAATGACAAAAAGCATCCCATACTTGAACTTGAGCTTTCCAGGGGTTATAACTGTTTACTGACATGTCAGTAAGGTACCGAAGAGATTTTATCAGTAAATCACAAAAGATTTTGAGTATTGGGAAAAATGTAGCGTTCACCTTCTGTTAAATATTCAGAGAGAAACACATGTTGCCATTTTAGAACTTTGTTAGGAGCCCTAAAGAAACTTTTTAAAGTGTCTTTAAAGCCAGGGGATGGATTTCTCAGGATGTGAGTGCTGGGGAAGGGAACTTCTTTCAGCTTAAACACCAGGATATTTCAGGTGATGTAGAGTTAAGTTTTTTTTTCCCACACCCCTGCTGTTTCACTAATATATTTTAGTTCTAAGCTCAAGAGAACATCCCCTACTGTAAAGTGTCGCACTTCCTGTTTGCCAACATCCATAGCTCCTGACCAAATAGTTGTGGCACTATGCCAGTGCAGTTAATTGGACCCCTACCTATTGGCAAATTCAGGACTGGGTGGAGTCCAATTCAAGACCCCTTTAGTTATGTTGACGATGTCAATTCTGTGTGGCATAATTAAAAAGGTTTTGGATTCCCTGCTGCCCACTGGTGGGTGACTGGAATCAGTCTTTCAACAAAAGTCTTCAATTATACTGAAGCCAGCAGCTGATATATGATTCATTCTAATGTAGTTAAACAGGCCTTAAAATGTACTATGCTTAAAGTTTGCTGCAAAAATGAGACCAAAATAGCTAAAAGCCTCCTGGTAGTTCTGCTTCGAGCTAGTAACTAGTGCAGTTTAAAAAAAAGTTCTGGAATTGAACCCCACCCAACTCCATACAAGGCTGGGAACGATAATTGAAAGGGTCTTAAATTGGACTTCAGCCAAGACCCTTCATGGAAAATACAATTAATGCAGGTAAAGATACTTTGAAATGGACAGTGCCCAATCTTTGCTTAAAATTATATTCAGTTTGTGCCCCCTGTTATCCCTGACCCCTGTCAGGTTGCTGGTACAAAGCTGGTACCAGTATAGTCAATTGTCAACATCATTCAGTGTTATCAGTGACCACATTATCACATTGCTATTTTCACTCTATGAGAATATCAGATTTAGATCAGTGACATAAAGTTCAAATATTTAGTCTCATAAATGATATCGCACTTATATAAATAAACATTTAAAGAAAATTACTTTTGGAAGTATTTAAAAAATGTTGCCAGGGACCTCGGAGGGCTAATGTGGGTTGAGAAATCAGCCAGCAATAGAATAGATGAGGAGGAATGTTTTTGAACTGAAGTCAGAGCCAAGACAGATTTTTTTTTGTTCTGTTTTTGGTCATTCAGCTGGCACAGGAATGGGCATTGCAGGTCCAAGAGCTTTGAATGTTGGAAGAGCATGCCTTTTTATCCACAAATTTGGAGTTTGAAGTCAGTTATTTGTTGCAGAAACTAGCACATTCAAGTCTTGCATTCAGGGCATTAAGTTATCAAGTAGTTTTATATCAGCTTGTGCAGAAATTTCAATGTCTCCCAACTGCATGACAGCATAAAGCTCCTGAAATAGAGATGGGAGGGGAACTACTGCGGAAGCTGAGAATCTGAAACAAATGCAGAAAGTGTGAATATGTGCAGCTAGTAACTACGGAACTGAGAAAGAAAAATATCCAACTGGGCTTCTTACTAGAACTGACCAGTCAGGTCAGAGACATCCATTATAGGGTTGTCTACGCCAAGTTGTCTGATGTGGGAGGGGCGCAATTCAATATTTCGTGCACTTGGGAAGACGGTGAGGGAGACACTGTGGTGAAGGTAACTTTTGCTACCGCAGTGAGCATAAGTCTATTAATAATGAACATCTTTAAAAAATGCCAAATGCCAAAACAGCAGAGGTTAAGTGGTAAAATTTGAACTCCCTTAAAAATCCTGAATTAAGTGTCTAAAGACAAAAAACCTATTTGGGAAAAGTCCATCTGATTTACACATGTCCTCTAGAGAAGGTGACTGCTGGGCTACATGTGACTGCATCAAGCAATATGGTTGATTCTTAACTGCCCTGTGGGCATTAGAGATAGGCAGTACGTGCCAATGGCACCCACATCTTGTTAATGAATTAACTCTTATTTGGCAGACCCCTGTCACCGCTATTGTGACTCAACTCTGAGTCCATCTCTCCCTCCCTGCTCAATATGTCAACCCAGCCCCTATGGCCCAACTTTCAATACTGCCCAGTGTCTTCCACTTCCCTTCATGAAGACTCATATTCACAGCACCAAACTTCAGACTGATTGAAAACACACTCATGTTGCACTGCTCCTCCAATTACAGACTGCCTCTTTCCTGCATTTGCTACAAATAGGCTTATATCAGCAGCATATGCAGGAGAGGAACAGTCTGTGCTCAGAAGAACAGCTCCTTCCAAATCTTCCTGTGACATGTTGTTTGTTTGTCTTGAACAAAAGCTTGATGAGCCACAAAGAAACCCTTTGGCTGTGGACCTCCTGTTAGACAAGCCTGGCCCAACACAAATCCAGGACATGTCCAAGATAGACAGAGGGAAATAAAAAACATCAACTGTAAAGCTGAACAGCATCACAACAGCTGTTTAAATGTGAAAACCATTCTATTACATATAGGGTCCATCAAATGAGGACTGGATCAGCTGGGCTGAAGCTAATCAGCAGAAACATTAAACTGTCTTTTCCCCTTAGAAATGATGACTGATCCGCTGTGTATTTCCAACTCTTGCAGTTCCTGTCTCCAATGAGTACGCAGTTATTTAATAATGGTGCAAACAGCTAGGTCATGGTGTCCTTTGTGATGAAAGTACCTGTTGAGAGTCATTACTTTGGCTGTTAAATGAACAAAGATAGTATAAGATGATAAGACAAACAAGCAGAAGTGGACCATTTAGCCCATCAAGTCTGCTCTGCCATTCAATGATAGTCCTTGATTCCACTTTCCTGCCTTTTTCCAATAACCCTTGATTCTCTTACTGATTTAAAAATCTATCTATCTCAACCATTAATATCCTTAATGACCCAACCTCAAATAAGTAGAGGCTAGGGGAAATATGTTTATGTAGTAGCCTGCTACATCATGTCACAGTGGATAGACGAAGCAGAAGCCATTGTAACCTTTAAGGGAAAACTGAATGGATACAAGAAGCGAGTGAAGATACAAAGTTCGGGGTAAAATGTTGGACCAGCAGGATCAGTTTTGGATTACCTTAGAGAAAGTACAAAATGGTCCTTTTTCCATACTGCAAATTCAGAACCAAAGATTTGTTACAGTGTAGAACAAGACCATTCTCTCCAGCTGTCCTACCAAATGTTCACCTCCTTCTATGCTGTTTTTCAGGCTGAGGTAGCAGAAGGATCCTTCAGTCACAGAAGTATACCCTGGTCTGGGTCAGACTGGGTAAAAGAGGAAAAATATTAGAGATTTGACATGGGAAGAGTTTACCATATACAAACGACATACAAAATTGATTTCTTAACTAGACAGTGTTTGAATTCTTCTATCGTATATAACGTGCAAACATCACTGGACAAATCTTTAAGCACAAAGTGTCCTTATTTGTTTTTAGACAATTAGCACAACCTTCAGTAAACATCACATGAATAGTGTAAACGACATAGTAGTTTGAGCCTGAGGAAAGTGGGAGGGGGTCAAGAATGTTGTAGTATCATGGCATTTAATACCTAATGCTATCAACAGCAGGCATGGTAACTGTTTAGTCACTACATTAAATTGACTACACCATGGCAGAGTCCACACAATCTGTTTCATCCTGAGCCGATTACAGATGGGTTGGATACTGCAAAGGGCATGAACTCTGACAATTCCAGCAGTAGCATTGAAGACATCTGCTCCACAACTAATCATGCATCTAACTAAATTAATTTGGTTTAAGGAAAACATTAGAAGCTATCTGGCATTGTGAAAGATTGCCCAGATATGTCCTATCGACTAAAAGCAGGACAAATCCAGCCCTGCCAATTATTGCATCATCAGTCTATCTCAGTCATCCATAAAGCCATAGAAAGTGTTGGTGACAATACCGTCAAGCAGTGATAACCTGTTTGTCAACATTTATTTTGAGTTCTGCCAGGGCCACTTATTACTTTACCTCATTACAGCCTTGGTTCAGTTGTAGACAAAGATCTGAACTCAAGTTAGAAGTGAGATTGACTGCCCTTGACATCGAGGTAACGGTTGATCAAGTGTGACATGGAGGAGCCTAAGCAAAACTAAAGTCAAAAATAATGCACTGTCGGACTTGGCTTTGGTTGGAGCCATGCCTCATACAAAAGAAGTTGGTTGTGATTTTTAAATGCTTGATTCCAGGATATTATTGCAGGAATTCCTACGGTAATGTCCCAAGTGTCACCATCTTCGGCTGTTTCATCAATAACCTTCTCTCCATCATAAAGTCAGAAATGAGGATCCATGCTGACAATTGTACAGTGGTTCAGGATCATTCAAATACCTCTGATATTGAAGCAATCTGTGTCCATTGACCGCAAGACCTGGTCAACATTCAGACTTAGGATAATAAATGGCAGGTAACATGCATGACACACACAAGTGCCAAGCAATGACTATCTCCAACAAGGTAGAGTCTAACCATCACTGCTTGACATTCAATGGTATTAGCAACACTGGATAATTCACCATTATACCCTATTAGTTAAAGTTAACATTGAATTGAAACTTAACTGGACTAGTTATATAAATACTGAGTTGAATTTTGCCTAAGTGCTAGTTGTGTTGAATTATTTTTGAAGGTTTTTTAACACAAAGCCTTTCCTCACCATATTTTATCAAATACACTTTGTTACCTACATGTTGCATCCTTTTGGCATCAGCCTTGTCTGAATCTTGCCCCATCATACTATCTACTCCTCCTGGAACAATTCACCACTTGCTAAATATCCTGAAATCCACAGGTTGTTGTGCACCTGGCAAACACTGCTGATGCTTGCCCAGGATGTGGTAGACCAGAGGAAGTTGGCATCCACCTAATGGGTACAGACCTATTGGCCAAGATGGTCCGCAGGCAGGACATCCTGTTTCCCCTAGGCCTGCCAATAATGCCATATGGTCAAACCATTCCAACCTGTTCCAAGGCTGCCACCCAGGTCAGAGCAGTCTCCGCTTTCTTGAGGAGATGTGGGAAGAAACCCCTTCTCCACCCTACCAGAGTAAGTGCTGCTATCTTCTTTCTGATACCTCATGCTCACTCCATCTCTGCTACTATACCCACCTCCCACAAAGGTTCATGCTCAGCCATTCTCACTATGCCAATATTTTCCCTCACTCACTCTAAGTCTCCACATCCTGACATTCACTGACCCTACTTGCCCTCTGTGCTGCCCACTCACATACTTGAGATATCTCCCTACTTGAACTGACAGCAATAACTGTGCCACTCACTCTCACCTCCCTTAATAACTGCCTCTTTCTCTCATTCTGAGAGGAAAAACAGCCCAAAGTGGGATAGAAAGAGGTATGATGAGTGGTGTGCTGCCCAACAGTCAGCTCCTTATCCCTTAAGTAGAGAGCAAGCTGACACTGACTGCTCTCAGTGGCTCCCTGATTATGTCTAAACCCTGGTCTGTTACTGGAGCCTGATCTCAATTCACTGCGTCAGAGCTTCCTGAACGAGAGCTATCTCCTTTGACCTGACTGCAGTCTGATGACGACCATGACAAGCAACGTGTCTTTATGACCATGCCAAACAGCAAGGTAAGACAGAAGTTATGTGAGTCTGGTATGTTTGGCTGAGGGGCAAAGCTCAAAATGGCAAGGCAATGTGAGACAAGGATCCTGAGGGCATCCCAGATGTCTCAAAGTGAGAGAGTGCTAAGAGAGCCGGAAAAAAACTGGAGACGCAGCCTGCAACAGTCCATGAGCTGGGCACATGACTTTGAGGGTACAGTGTCCTCGCTGCAGCATTACAAGGTGCAGCATCGAACTGCAGAAATGTTCCATAAGTAGATTGGAGATCTACCATGAGGGTTCTTAGAGGCTGGCACATGTCAGATGCCAATATCCTTGGACATGGAGTGTGTGAGGTTGGTGCCCATGGACCATACCCTAAGATGTTGGTACCTTGTATCCAATATAGAGGTCATTTGGAGTAGGTGGTGAGCTGAAGTTGGCAGAGACCTGTTCTGATTTCTATGTTGAGAGAATCTAATGTTTTCAGTGCATGTGGTAAGATAGGAAGCTGAATATTAATTAAGTGGGGTTGAGGAAGTAATAAATTATTTAACAAGTTGGAACCTGGCATAACTGGAAAATTGCTTGGCAAGAAACTCTCCTCACCAATTTGGAAAATACATTACAAATGTAGCGAGTTACTCCTGTCATTGAGATTGGCCTCACCCGATTTCTTGTGATTCTGCCACAGCCCATGTCATTCAGGCCCCTGTAAGACTCTGCCCACTAAGCGTACAAGAGCATATCAGAGGTTGGGAAACCTTTAATAAGTAACTCAGTCCCTGAATCACCGAAGCTCATCCCCATCTCTAAGATACTAGTCAGGAGTGTGATGAAACACTCTCCACTCAACAAGACTCAGAACAGCAATACAATCCAGGAGAAAGTATCCCACTTGATTGTCAGCCCATGCATTTTGAGCAAAGGAAAATGTTTGTGGTTGTTGGAGGTCAGTCATCTCGGCTCCATGACATCTCTGCTGGTGTTCTTCAGGGCAGTGTCCTCGGCCCAAACATCTTCAGCTGCTTCATCACAGACCTTCCTTCCACTGTAAAAGCAGAAGTTGGGATGTTTGCCAATTCTCAGCGCCATTTGTGACTCATCAGGTACTGAAGCAGTTCATGACCAGATGAAACAGGGTTTGGGCAAAAGGCAGGCTTGGTCTGACAAGTAGCAAGTAACATTGTCTAACATTTATGTGGTACAAACGACCATTTCCAATAAGAGACAAGCTAACCATCACCCCTTGACATTCAAAAGCATTACTGAATCCCCCACTATCAACATCCTTGGGGTTACCAATGACCAGAAACAGAATATAGTGTCTACAAGAGGAGGTCAGAGAAATCCTGTAAAGTGAGTATCTTATCTACCTCCCCAAAACCTGTTCACCGTCTCCAATACATAAGTTAGGAGTGTTATAGAATACTTCCCACTTTCTTGGATGTGTGCAGCTCCAACACCCTCAAGAAGGTTGGCACCATCCAGGACAAAGCAACCTGCTTGATTAGCATCACATCTACAAACATCCGTTCCCTCCACCACCACGGTTCAGTAGCAGCAGTATGTAATATCCAAAAACCACTGTACAAATTCACCAAAGATGCCTTCCAAACACATGACCACTCTCCTCTAGAAGGACAAGGGCCGCAGATACATGGGAACACCACCACCTTCAAGTTCCCTCCAAACTACTTACCATCCTAACTTGAAAATGTATTGCTGTTTTTCATCGTTACTGGGTCAAGATCCTAGAATTCTCTTTCTACTGGCATTGTGGATCAACCTACAGCACGTGGACTGCAGTAGTTCAAGAAAGCAGCTCACCACCACCTTCTCACAGGAATCTAGAAACAGATAATAAATGCTGGCCCCAGTCAGCAACCCCATGTGCCCCAAGTGAATAAAAAAAAGCATTCACTCCCTCCACACCAGTGCAGAAGCAGGAATGTGTGCCATTTACAAGATGCACTGCAGCAACTCATCAACCAACCTTCAGCAATATGTTTCGCATCTTCCACCCAGGGAGGCATGAGCAGCAAAAACATGGAAGCACCACCACCAGTAGGTTCACCTCCAAGCCACTCATCATCCTGTCGTGGAACTTTGTTCCTTCACTATCACAGGACTAAAATCCTGGAACTCCCTTCTCATGAGCGCTTTGGGTGTCTCTACACAACATGGACTGCCACTGTTTAAGCATGTGGCTCACCTCTCAACACAATTAAGGATGAGCAACAAATCCTGGCTTAACCAGAGATGCCCCATTCCAGTAGAAAAATATAAAGCATTGATTCCCCATGATTGTCCTTGAAATGAGTTTTCAGATATTCAATATCTTTCAAGTCACAGGTGTTAATTGGTACAACTTACATCCATTCAACACAGAGGGAAGGGGTCAGCCTACATTGACTTCCAACGTCAGTAACACATCCCCATTCAGTCAGGAGTCAGGGTTCAGTTGGTAATTGCGTAGCTGGCTGTAGTACTGAGCCATAAGTACTAAGAGCTCTCTTGGTTTGATTAATGGATGACCTGTGCTGAGTTTAACTGACCTTGTCTTGCGGAGCTGGCCTCTGCACCTTCAGACAGGGGAGGAGGAATATTTGTCAATATATCCTTTCTATATTGTTATCCAGTGACTCTTCTCTGGAAATGAATGTGGCACGGTCTCTGCCAGAGGAATTAGGTACAGCTACAATACTCTACAGTAGTCTGACATTGTTGATTTTTAGAAATGAGGGAGGATCTTTTGAGCACATTGCCTTAGAGAGCCTAGTGACCATAGAACCTTACATTAGCCATGATCGCTTCATTCCTTGAGGAGGTTGGGTTTTCTTTCAAAATTATATGAACACTGTTTGACCTCATTGCCTCGCTGACCTCAATCAACTTAATCAGGCCACAATGTCCATTTTGACTTTACAATTTAACAGCTCCTAGCACAGTGGGCATACAAATTAATACAAATTAATTCTTGGCATATGGACCAACTTGGGACATCCTTCTACCGAATGCTAAAGAATGGTTCATCCCCTCTTCTCTAGATTCCTTCCTATTGACAAGGCTCAAAAACACACACAATACACACACCTGTAAAGCTTCAGAAGTGAGTTTTAATTTATTCAAGGAAACCACAACAGCTGGGGAGGATCTACATGTAAAGGGAGATCCTGTCTGCTGTTGTCATTGGGCCCCTTTACTGGGTCTTTATCCACTGCTAGCTCCGGGTACCAGCAAGGAAAAGAGAAATGACATTTCTCCTCCATCTTCAATCCTTTCGGCGTACTGGCATTTTCTCTTTTCCTTCAAATTCCTCAATTAATTCTTCAAAATTTCATATGATGTGAATGTTGCTGACATCGCTTGTTGCTCATTTCTAACTCCCAGGAGATTGTGATGGTGAACTGCTCCAGTTCTTGGGATGAGGGACACCCTCTGTGCTATGAGGAAGGGAAATCCAGGATTTTAACTCAGTGATACTGAATGGACACTAATGTAATTCTAAGTCAGGATCTAAAATGAAATTTAAACTATACTTTCTCTTTTTTTCTCAACACCCACAATATATTAATGTAAATGAAACTTAAAGCTATACAAGGATCTGTCCCCAATAGAACCCTAGTTTGCAAATAGTAATAATAACTACCATAAACCCTCATTATATTTGCATCTCAGCAAATGATGATAAATCTGCTTCTCAGTGTCTCTTCTAGACGAATGCAAGTTACCTTACCCCTCTCCCACTTCAGTGTCTCTCTCCTGAAGTAAATGAGAGATTATTCACACTCTCACACATCTCAGTGTCTCTCCTATTACTGGTTGAGATCATTAGAAATAACTGGTTTCTTTTCAGTAAAGGTCATTCATTGGTCCAAGACAACATTTACAGACATTTGTGTGGAATTGCCCGAAGCCAGGTTGGAACTATCATGAAGAAATGAATGAAAATAGAAATGAATAAACTTCCCTGATTTTTTTTAAACTTCGGGATACCAGAGTAAAATGCAACTCTTTTTGGTGGTAGACTGTGCCATCTACCAAGTGAGGGGTTGGAAGTTTTGCTTCAACACTAATGCCAAGCGTTCCCTGTTAACAGTACACAATTGTCTTTCACATCCCCAGTATTGAGGTCATTGCTTTTCTCAATGCCAAAGAGTAAATCATTGGCACCAGTCTAAGAACCATCCCATTTCAAATTTAACTAGTGCTTAATACTGTCATGATAGCAATCTGAAATAAAAGCATCTCAAACACCCAGCATATCTATTTGCTTCAATTATCAAATTAAAGTTGTATACAAGTAAATGTTTAGTACATTTTCGAGTCTCTATTTGCTGCCCCCTTTCAATCATCAACACCACAACCCACCCCCACCGACTTCATCAAAGTTTCTCTGTGACTCCTTGAATTTGGACCCTTTGACCTTTCCAAGTACATCAGCCAGACACTAGACATGTGAGAACTGTCATATGGAAAAGATTTAGACAAACTCATATCGTCCTATCAGAAGAATGTAAAGTTGCCGGATCCCTCAGCAAAGCTGCATCATGTGTAAGAGATAAATGAGAGGGGGGGCTGCTGGAGGGGTTCCTGTCTGCTGCAGCAGGACAATACCAGCACTCAGAGAGACTCCTATCTCATCCCCTTAAGGATTATAACAACTTGACCCAGAGGACGACCTTGATTTCAACTCATCCTAACTCACTTTTTATTTATCTCGTTCACATTAACACTTCTACTCTTCCACTTCACTTGGATAGCAGGGTGTCCCTGCAGCAGTCTGGGAGGTAAAAAGTTTGCATGTGATCTGTCTGCCTAAAGAGCAAAGCAGTAGTACTTTCGCCATCAGAGAGATAACAAATTCTTTTCTTCTTTTTAAAATAAATTCATTGCTCCTGCTGCATTCCTGTTTTGATTTTCCAATGCAATATTTTTTAATATTTGACCCTTATTTACTCAAACAGTCTTGTGTGGGTGAGATTGAGAATGTCCTTTCAATGATGTTGTTTTTTTTGACAGTGTTTTTTGGAGGAAGAATTGGCTGAGTTTTATATGTGATCATTTGGCTCTCAGTGAAACATTTCAGCGGTGAGGCTCTGAATTGCACAGTCAGGGCAGTCCTGGGCTTAGAACATGGCCTTGCTCAATTGTCAAGATTAGTTTAGCCATCTTTGGATGAGATAGTGGGAGCAGGGCCAACTGGGGCTTATCAGCAATGATACTGGATCGTAGTCACTCTCCAAAAGAAGCCAGCTATAAAGCACACAAGCGTGTGGCTATGTTACATTAAAGTGAGATTGGCCTTTGCGGAGATGGCCACTGTGATCAAACAGCACACGCAAACACAGTAGTCCCACACAGGAAGAAGTATTCCAGATTCAGCTAGTGTTTCAGGAGCGTTTGAAAGAACAGTGGAGCAGGATGGGATTAGTGGCAAGTTGGATATGAGTTCAATTTGACATCAATTGGTATTTTGGCGAACTAAGTTCACTGCATAAAATGCTGGAATCGGCGAGAGGTTACACAGTCTCTGTGGGGAGAGAAACACATTCTTATTAATGTTAATGTTTCTGCTCAATGGATTTTCATCAAAAATGGAAGGTGTTTGAGGTGAACAATTTCTAAACAAGTACAGAGCTAAGGAAAAGGGAGAACATTGAAAAAACATATGCATTGGCTAGAATTGTTCACTCTCCAGGAGCTGTTTTGATCTTCCATTTCCAGCAATTTCTTTTTAATTTTAGAATTCCAGCCTGAGCAACATATTGTTTTTGTTTTATTGTCCATTATATATAAAAGTGTCATTTAAAACTCATACCTTGTTGAATTAGACAGGAAATCTATGGAACATTTTAATGTGTTGTGTCTCTGAAACAGAACGTTTAGAATGTTAAGATTAATTTTCTCTGCTCTTGTGCCCCAGATATAAGTTTTTTCCTATATTATGAAAACAAATGTTTCATGTATGGTTTCTGTGAGAAATTTGAAATGCGGAATTAAGAAGAATTTCAGATCTCTGAATCGATTTAGGACAGAGCAGAACTATTTTTTGAGATATTTGCGTTATAAACCTCCCACACTTTTCTCTCCTTCCAATTGTCCTCTTTTCTCTAGAAGAGTGAGGGATACAGTTCCACAGTCTGAGACAGTCTCTGATCTAATACCCAAGTGGTGACTTTTCATGTGTGAGGCTAATTTGTGGGCTATTTGTTGAAGATCTTTATACACTTTTGCCTTCATTATTCTATGTGTAGAAAGGTAGATAGTTCAGCAATCAACTCTGACGGCCTGGGGCCCATCACAGATGTTTCTTACAGACAAAGCCTTTGCCTTGCCATTGCCATTCGCTAGGTGGGCATTCTCTTTCTACCAATCTTACAGTTTTGTCCAGTCACTTTAAAGCTGTAGGAAAAACATTGCATAGTGCACTGGCTGTGTTGGATTAGATGAGGCTGTTAACTTGCATGTGGCACTGCAACGTGGTTCAAAGGATGATCACAGGTTAAAAGTTAATAGTTACCAACCTCCTCTGCCATCTTTTTCGAGCCCAGCTTCCTTTCCCAGGCCAACATCCTCCTTCTACTCCTTGGGCAAAGGAACGTCTCCTTATCTCAGTAACCTGGAATGTGATTTCAATGAAGTATCAGCCCACTGCTTTCAGTTATTCCTCGAAAGTTTACCATCTACAAGCCTTCAGCAGTTAATGATGCCTTTTGTAGAAGGGTCAGTTTTCCACAGTGTGGCAGCCACTAAATATGGTGCCAATATTTCCATATGCGTGATCTCATGCCGCCCATACCGCCCCAGCGGACAGCTCCTCTGCCTGCGCCCCTCCAGCCATTAATTAGTTGGTTGTGACTGAATTACTAACTTTACAGCACTGCCTGGCTGAGTGGTAGCAGCATCATTTCTAGTTCCCATGGTGTGACCTCAGACTTTCCCAGAAAATTCAACCAAGTGAGCGACATTTCCCAATTCTTTGCATCAACTGAGCCGTAGCCTAAGAAGTAAAATTGAATTTTGGTACTGAATCGGAGCAGATTGTGCTCTACACCACAGTCTTCAAGATTTGCTCTAGGACAGCCTACGGTAACTTCACAAAGGATTTGTGTAGCATCTGGACTTGAATCAAAGCTCCAGGGTTTGAACACATAGGCTTTCTATACAGCTTTGTTCAATTCCTCAAGTGAAGGATTATAATTAATTTGTCAAGACGTTGCTGTACCTCTCGATTTACCAGTTGCTCCAATACTTTGTCGTTCAAAATGTTACACATAATATAAATACTGGTGACTGGCAGCGAGCATTATTACAGCTGGACGAAGCACAGTCACACTCATACAACTTTACATTTGGATTGGGAGTGAGCTAAACTGGGCATTCGACATACTACCTATAGTTTGGCTTCAAATTTGTTGTTTAAAAAGGCCATGAGGTTGGTTGGACAGGGAGACATAGATCTGGAGGTTTAAAGTTAGTGAGGGGGCAGGAGCCTTTAATCTACTGCTGACCTAGGAGTGTTCAATGCCAACACCTTCAAAACACACAGTGGCTGTTAGTTTTAACTCAACAGAGATTAGGAAGCATGAAGTATCACAATGTGAAACAATTAACCCTTTGGAACCAATGTCTTTTCTAAAGTTGTATCATCTTTCCAGAACTTGTTAATTGCCTGTATTTTCGCTTATTCATTTCAGTTTTGTCTGTGCTTTGCACGATAATTCTTGACCAGTCTCTGAATGTAAAAGAGAAAGCTTTTAAAAATGGAGCAATTGATTTTTTAGGTCATGGTAACAAAACACAAGTGGGAGAAAAAGAGCTGAACAATATTAGTAAATCACAGTATTAAAATGCAATGGGTTAACTACTTTTAAAGCCTTGAACAAAGGAATGTCATATGAACAGATTAATGTATTTGCACGTCAACCTCACACAGTATGGCTTCACCTCAAAACAGATATTGCTGAGTTCACTAAAGAAAGCTCACAGAATAAATATTGGTCCATTTATCACTTGTGTAACTGTGATGAGACACATTAATAAAGACAGACAATTTGAGATAGATTTGCTTTGTAAATGTTTATCTTTTAATTATTGGGGTAATACTTTTTAGAATTACTTTATACATAATGTATTACAAAATATACAAAGTGACTTCTAAAAATGCTTTAAAAATTATTTTGTTCTATATAGTCCCTTATTACATTGTCAAGATGTTCCAAACCCCCCCCTCAATCAAATTAATTCCTTTTGGAAGTGGTGTCCCTTTATTCTGTAGGTAAAAAAAAACTTAACTTAAGCTAGCCAGGACCCAGAAACTGCAAATGCAGGGTTGATTGCTTAATATGGTTTTAGTGATTTTGGTTGAGAGAGAGATGTTGGAATCACAACCATTCATGACGCAAAAATTGAGTACCATTGGCAAATTAGGTCAGTAATACCTCCTATCAAAGAGTCGGTGGATGCTGATAAGCAGCTGGAACATGGACTGATTTTTCTCTTCCACTGGCGAGAGTGTAAAGACTGAGGACTGAAACACAAACTTCTTGTTCCTGTGAAAGTCAACTTCTCTAGGAGGCAGTGCAATTTACCAGCTGAGCCCCTGGGGAATCTGTATTTCTTCACAGAATGGTTACAGCGGAGTGGATGACCATTTGGCCCATTGTGTGGGTGTTTGTTGTCAGAAAGAGACATTAATCTGACACCATTCCACTATCTTCTCCTGTTGCCCTCCATATTCTTCTATTACAGATAAACAGCAAATTCTCAATTAAAACTTCCACCACTATTGGGCAGTGCTTTCCAAATCCCAAACACTTATTATATGAAAGAATTTTGAATGGAAGAATGACCACAGCTGCCAGACCACCATTGTGGAAAGCTCTCCACGTTTTGTTCCAGTTGGCATAGGTCACATTTTCACATCAAGTCAGTCACATATGGCAAATTTGAAACCGATTCTCTCTGTCATCTCTATCTGCACACAATCAGTTTGTGCAACCACAGCCATCGCATTAAACTGGTGAATCACAATGACATTGATTATCCCGTCTTCATTTTATAAGCACAGCAGTAATTGGTTCAAGTTAGTTAAGGATAGATAACACTGCAGAGGGTATTGGTTAGATGGCTGGTTTGCAATGTAGAGAGATGCCAACAATGTGGGTTCAAATCCTGGCTGAGGCCCTGCCTTTTCAACATCACTCCTTGTCTAGCGACGTGAAAACCCTCAGGTTAAATTCTCCACTAGTCGTCTCTCTACAATAGGAGAGCATGGCTATAGTGACTTTAGTTTTTGCTTGATGAATGAATGGCTGCAATCCCAGTAGGTGTTGAGAAAGGATTTTGTTTTTGCACTGCCCAGGCATTTGGCTCAATGTTCAAATCACCCCTCCGTTTGCCTGCACAATTTTCGCCCTGTAGCTAATGCAAAGTTAAAGAGTAACATCTTAATGTTTTCCAAAACAGTAGCAAAATTATGAATACTAATAAATTGGCACAATTACACTCAACAAATACATTGTGCAAAGAAATGTAATTAGTTTGTTGATCCAATTCACTGGTGTTCATGTAAATAAGAACATTAGAACGTAAGAACTAGGAGCAGGAGTAGGCCATCTGGCCTCTGGAGCCTGCCCCACCATTTAATAAGATCATGGCTGATCTTTTTGAGACTCAGCTCCACTTACCCACCCACTCACCAAACCCTTAATTCCTTTACTGTTCAAAAATTTATCTAGCCTTGCCTTAAACACATTCAGCGAAGTAGCTTCAACCGCTTCACTGGGCAGGGAATTCCACAGATTCACAACCCTTCGGGTGAAGAAGTTCCTCCTGACCTCGGTCCTACATCTGCTTCCCTTTAATTTGAGGCGGTGCCCACTAGTCCTAGTTTCACCTGTTAACAACCTTCCTGCCTCCACCTTATCTATTCCTTATATGTTTCTATAAGACCTCCCCATATTCTTTTGAATTCCAATGAGTATAATCCCAGCCTACTCAGTCTCTCCTCATAATCCAACTCTCTCAACGCTGGAATCAACCAAGTGAATCTCCTCTGCACCCCCTCCAGCACTAGTATATCTCTTCGTAAGTAAGGAGCCCAAAACGGCACACAGTACTCCAGGTGTGGCCTCACCAGGACCCTGTCCAGCTGCAGCATAGCCTCCCTGTTTTTTAAACTCCATCCCTCTAGCAATGGCAGCCAAAATTCCATTTGCCTTTTTAATTACCTGCTGCACCTGCAATCCCACCTTCAGCAATTCATGCACAAGGACACCCAAGTTCCTCTGCATAGCAGCGTGTTGCAGTTTTTTGCCATCTAAAACATAGTCCATTTTGCTGTTTATTCCTACCAAAATGGATGACCTCACACTTATTAATGTTGTACTCCGTCTGCCAGATCTTTGCCACTCACTTAGACTATCTATATCCCTCTGCAGACTTTCAGTCTCTTCTGCACACTTTGCTCTACCACTCACCTCAGTGTCATATGAAAATTTTGACACATCACACTTAGTCCGCAGTTCCTCAATTGACCCACCATAAAGTTTTTGCTCCCATTCTACCTTAGCTAACTCCTTCCTCATTCCTTCATAGTCTCCTTTGTTTAAGCACAAGACATAGGTACTGGATTTAACCTTCTCACGCTCCATCCATATCTTAAATGTGACTGTACAGTGATCAGTCCTTCCAAGAGGATCCCTAACTGTGAGGTCATTAATTATTCCTATCTCATTACACAGGACTAGATCTAGGATAGCTTGCTCCCTCATAGGTTCCATTATATATTGTTCAAGGAAATTTTTGTGGATGCATTCTATGAACTCCTCCTCAAGGCTGCAATGACCAAACTGGTTTGACCAATCAACATGTAGATTAAAATCTCCCATGATAATTGCTGTACCATTTTTACATGCATTAGCTACTTCTATGTTTATTGCCTGCCCCACCACGATGTCATTATTTGGTGAGCTATAGACCACAACATGATGTTACCTAGAATAGTGACGAAACGTCTGAAAATGAACCTTCCAGCTCAGCGAGCTCACTTACATCCAGACCACAACTATCAGTGATTTCCTCTCCCTGCTATTCCTAATTTCCACCCAAATGGATTCAATGTTTTGTTCATTAGAATCTATATCCTATCAAAGGCCTAGAACCTATGAAGGCCTTTTATTCAAATAGCACCCAACACATAGGAATAAGCATCCCAGTGCTTTGTTATTGAAAGAAACATGGAACTACTTAGAGTTCAGAGGATTTCCACAGCAGCAATGTAAACAATGGCCAGTAAGTCTTTTAGTGGGGTTCATTAAAATCATACACTATAAAAGGAACCTATTCAAGCCCTCTAGATTGTTCTAGCCCATTCAAAGTGTTGTTCAGTTCTCCACTGCTTGGGGAATGAAACTCAATGAAGACCCTGATAGAAAACAACTGCTGTTCTTAAAATCATTTCATAGGGGGCCATAACCTTCTGACTTGCAGGTGAGAATGCTACCAGTTGAGGCAAGCTGCCAACATAATTATTAAGCCAAGCGTCCACCACTTCAAGAGTAAAACGAACTAGACGTTTGTCCACCAACATCCCTGATGTTATTCCGGCTCCCAGCTGAGTTAATCTGAAAGTAGACAGCTTATTCTCACCCTGATAACTTGTCCTATTTAGTGCAGCAAGGCAACATGTCATATGTGTAACAGCGATAAGGCAGAAATATTGTTTAGATTTGATGGAATCAAAACATGCCTTGCACTTTCGACTTCATTCTAATAACTTTAAATGTGCAAAGGCTAACCACAGATTTCCTCAGTTTGGCCAGTGTCCATTTAATGAATCAACTGATTTTGTCTACCTCCCTCAAAAAGCCACCACAAAGTGAGGGAGCTGTGGGTTCTTAGCAAACCACAAAGAGTTGAAGGCCACTTTGATATTTGTTACAATTAGTGGTGTATCACCAGTTCTGTCACCTTTAATTTCCATGTTCAATAGAATGTGTGCAATAAAAACTGCTAAGTCATTTTGATGACATTAACAGCAGAAGAAAGTATCTTTAAAAAGGAACCTTTGTGTCACAGGGTAATGATGAAGCCTTTAGCTCTGCATATTTCCCTGGTGACACATCAGAAGAATTTTTTTCTTATTCAGGAGTTGTTCCTACTTTGTGAACGTCCTGCAGTAAAGCCATTGGGCTATCTAAGTGGCTGCAACGTTATATTGAGTGCGACAGATGTTTGGATAAATTAATTAGTCATTAGCTGATACCAAACTTGAACTTTAAAATCTTTTTGCATGTGGGGAAGAGAAGGTCAAAGAAGTTGAGGAATTCTAAAGCCCTGTAAAAGACAACTAGTTTGGGAGGGAGTATAATGAGCGACTTAGTGTTAACTCATGCCATATCCAGTATTTGTCCCTTACTGCACCCCCCTACTGATTTTAACACAATGAGATTAAGTGTGAGTTTGATGTCTCCATGACTGATTAGCAGATACATTTTGTTTTACATACGTCAAGCCTGAGCACCAACACTTCTGCTTAAATGTTACTTGAGAGAGAGAGATGTGGTGATGCTTTGGCAGCTCCAATTCTTTTTATATATATACGTGCATTCAGCTGTGTTATTGGATGGAATTTTACATTTCTATTATTACTGAGAAAACAGAATGATATCTGACACTTGTGAAAGTATTCTTTCTCTCTATTTGTGGAGATTGGGCCAGCTGTCTAGTATGCCCAGCTGCATGCATGCAGAATGAGACAATCTCCTTAAATTCCAGTGGCCCATATAAGATACTTATCATCTGTTCCAAGAGTGTTCAAGCCAACTCATCATCTGTTGGTGTGTGAGTCTCTCTCTCTCTCTCTCTCTCTCTCTCTCTCTCTTCCTCTGTGTTCCTGGGCATTTTGACATCTATACAAACATTTTCTCAAACTCCAAATGAACCGGACAATATTCCTGATTGATTGAAAAGTCCCCTATTCCCCACTTATTTTTAAATTCCCTCTTTAGCTGAGTCAAATGTAACAAGGGATAACTGGCCCTGAAACACACACACACACACACACACACACGCGCCTGGGCTCCCAGCAGTAATAGGCCCAGAGCCTAGTCTCCTGGTGGCAGTAATACCAGACCCTGGATTCTTGGCAATGGTGGTGTCCGGGCCAGGACCCTGGCAGGGTAGGTCTGGGTTCAAGGCAGTGCAAGTGAATTGGTGGTAGCAGCAGAGCCATCGTCTCTTGGTGCGTCGGCATTGTCATTGCTGTTTCCGGAGTAGGGCTGGGAGACCTTGCAGAAGCCATGCTTGAGACCCCAACTTGAACAGAAAACAAACTCTTATTTAAGTAATTTCTTTATATGCTTATTGTAACTCAAAATCATGCCAGATTGTGGTGACAAAACACTGTATCTTCAAGATGTATGTGACCATGAATCATACATTCATTCATTCAAGTTAAAGGAATGACCCATTTTTGTCCTCCTTCCAGATTTAAGCTCTAGTAACAGAAGCACCACCTTGAGTTCAATACCTTATTCATTTGGCCGATCCTCCTCAGTGATCCTGGGCAGAGCTGTTTGTGAGTTCTCTCCAGTGTTCCTTAATCAAGACAATGTTTAGTTTTGATTTGTAAAGAACATCAATCTCCAACAAGGATTCATTAATTTCACAGGCTAGTTTATTCGAAACAGTAAAACAGCTCAAAAATTATGAAGCAGACATTGCAGCAAACCAAATGGTTGGTCTATGTCCAGCTGCTAGGAAGAGTCACAAGATTGCATACACATAGCACACCGAGTCCTTAAGTGGTAAATTCTCTTAATTGCAAGGTACATTTATAACAATAACTACAATGAAAACTGGTCTTCCATCGGTATTTGTGTAACTTGTGCACCAATTTCAAGTCAATTCTTGTAGGGTCATCTGATCCAGGTCCACCTGTACAGGCTCAACAGTCAAAGCCACTAACTCTTTGGAAGATAACAGGAGCATTGTCTCCTCTTTGTTAATTTTTTGCAGGAGAAACTTGTCTTTGAACACATGGCAAAGTCAGATGTAGACACAGCTGTGATTTCCCCCTGGTTTCCTGCACTGCTACCTCCCCAAGCACATTGTCAAACCTTTTTGAGGATTCCAATTTAACTATAATTGTAAGCCTCAGGTTTGACTAAATTTGAAACCACTTCAGGCACAAGTGTGTTTAGACAAGCTTCACCAATTTATTAAGTTATCAGAACAAGCACAACAGGAATGACACTTAACCAGACAGTGGATTCAGCTGCTCCATTAATGAATACCGATCCGAAGTTCGTTGCAGGGAGTGCTGCTTCTCGCTCGCTGTGCACATAACTACTGAAAAGTAGGCCTTATTAACCCTTTCCAAACCACAACCCATAGCATGATCAGAGATATCTTTGAACCCTGATTAGCCTTGGTGATACATGATTACATTCTTAACTGACTGGGTGATGTATGCACATCACATGACAGTGAATGGCGATTCTTGTGTTTTGTAAGTTGTGGAATTTTTTCGAATTTTATCACTGAAACTACATGTTGATTGAATATAGAGGTATGGAGGTCTGCACCACAGAAATAAAGGCCCTTCAACACACAGAGTCTGCACTGGCCAGACACAATTACTTAACAATTCTAATCCTATTGGTATAAGCGTGTCTCACTATTTCATCTGTCCATATGATTTCTTTTGCATACACATTGCATAACTTTAACTACTTTGCGATCCTATGTATTAGTTATTATGCCCATTATTTCTACATTGTACAGTAATAAGCAACCTTTCCACTACATTTGATGGATATTTGCTAAACAACCTCTTCAGAGATGTTATTATGACACTCTTACAGAGCAGTTGGGAATTAAACCTTGGACTCCTGGCTCGGAAGTATAGACACTACCACTACACAACAAGAGCCCTCACTACACTCTTTAATTTAGAAAAAAAAATTTTAACCTATTTTTCTAACCAACCTGTTCAGAGATATTATTGCACACCTCTGAAGCAGGTAGAGCTTGAACCCAGGCCTCCTGGTCTAGGCATAGGGACATTACCATGGTGCCACAAGTGGGCTTTTAAACTAACTCATCCAAAACCCTCACAACTAGAGGCAGTAAAATGCATTGGCCTCTTGAACAGTCTTTGATAGGTGATTGATTTAATGAGAGATTTTCATCAGTTAAGCGAGACCTGAGATGATGAGTTCCCGGTGTCAACAATGAGGATTTGACAATGTAGCTCCATCCATTCTAAACAATCCTGGAAAGAAAATATCATAAAATGTTTTGTTATCTCAGTGGCAAGTTATCAAAATTCAATGGAATGCTCAGTGAGGTCATAATGAGCATGGGCAATCTCACTAGTGAATGACATCTTAAATGACAAATTCATTGATAATGGGAAGTGTTGTCAGTGGATAACCATTATTTTTGAAGAAACCAAACAAATTGGGTATACACTGCCTGCCAATCAAGGATAGCCATTAACTGTCATGTGATATGCATAGACATGCATCACCAGGACTAATCAGGATTCAGAGATATCTCTGATCATGCTGTGGCTTGTGGTTTGGAGAGGGTTAATAAGGCCTACTTTTCAGTAGTTGTGTGCGCAGAGAGAGAGAAAGAAAAAGGAAAAGAAACAGAAACAGAAACTTAGAATTGGTATTCATTAATGGGGCAGCTGAATCCACCGTTACCAAATTTAACTTGAAATGCATTTAGCTAAAGTGTGATTGTTTTAAACAGTACTATTAAAAATGTAAAGCATAGCTTTAGTTCCTTTGCTGATGTTTTCCAATCACATTACTAATGTCTTACATTTGTTACGGGATAACGTAGTATTAGATTAATTGATCATTTATGCACTGAAGTAAACTAACCATAAACATTAACTTCCCTTCAGTTGACATTGGAAGAATCATCACTTTGTTGAGCATCACAGGTTAACAGTTCCCTCATGAGGGAAGAAAATTCAGAAGGCAGGGTTGGAATGAATTGAGTACTATCACAAGATTTTTGTGACACAGTGGTAGAGTCCTTATCTCAGGGCCTGAAGGCCAGGGCTCAGTCCCACCTCCTCCAGAAATGGATATTATCATTTTGAAACAGGTTTAATTAGAAAAATTCAGACAACACAATCAGGTAAAAATGGAAGTGATCTCAGCTGCTCTGTCTGTCCTCTATTCCAACTCCAATAAGCCAATTGAAAAGATGTCCAAATACTGATCTTTCATTTTAGGGCGGCATGGTGGCTCAGTGGTTAGCACTGCAGCCTCACAGCACCAGGGACCCGGGTTCAATTCCAGCTTCGGTATGTCCATGTGTCCACATCTGACCATGTGGAGTTTGCACATTCTCCGTGTGTCTGCGTGGGTTTCCTCCCAGATGCTCCAGTTACCTCTCACAGACCAAAGATGTGCAGGTTAGGTGCATTGGCCATGCTAAATTGCCTGTAGTGTTCAGGGGTGTGTGGATTATAGGGGGATGGGTCTCGGTGAGATGTTTCAAGGGGCGGTGTGGACTTGTTGGGCCAAAGGGCCTGTTTCCACACTGTAGGGAATCTAATCTAATCTAATTTTGTCCTGTGCCTGATTCCTTCTTTCAAGATTACACGTTAACCCAAAGTCTTCAAGATTACAGGGTGCATGGTATAAAGCCTGTGCCTCAGAATTTCTACCAGCAGCTCTATGGAGCTGGTGGACAAAGTATTAAGCCCTTAGGAGTAACTTAGAAAATGTACTTCATTTTACACTGCAAAGGATGTGAAATTTTCACATGTCTGACTTTTGAACGTTAGTATTTATGACACAACCCCATGCACGGTTGTAATTTGAAAGACCCGACAAACATTTCCATGAATTGCAAACAGTTACTGTCCATTGTCCCACATTGTGTTCTGACTCACATACAATTCCAATGCTCACAATCCCAGGGTCTACCTATATTCAAATGCTGGACATTTATAACAATGCGTATTTTTTAGTATTTTCTGCATTTTCTTTTTATTCACTTATCAGGTGTATTATAATCTTCACATATTTCTTCCATTCTTAGAAGCAAAGTCCTTCATCTGAGGCTCTGTGCTTTGGGGGCTTGCTAATAACTCACCCGGGTGCCCATTATTGAGTTGCAACTCTGTGTAAGTTTATGTCTTGAAGTTGAGTATTGACATTTAACTGGAATCCAATGCTATTCAGGATTTACACGCACATTTTCCAACAGTGATTGTTGGATTTCCCTCTCCCTAACCCAATAAGTGCTGGGGTCAATTGTACAATTCAGCTCAGATCAACTGAGAAAGGAGAGGCCATGTATCAAACCTGAAGCATTCTGCTCTTTACTGCTAATTATTCACTAACTGAGCTATATGCAGCGCATTGCATGTACTTTTTTGTTTAAATTGGTAAACTGGTCTCTGGTTCTATGGTATCAGGACATTTTTCTCTCTCTTTCTGCACCCCCCCCCCCACCCCCCCCCACCTTTCACTCCTTTGTTCTCCCAGCATGCCTTGTTACTGCTCTCTCTCTCTCTCTCTCTCACTCTTACTCTTTCACTCCCACTGTCTCCCATTCTCTCTTACCCTCTCCTATTCTCTCCAACTGTCTCCCACTCGCTCCCAATATTTCCCCCTCTGTCCCATTCAGTCCCAATCTCTCCCACTCAGTTTCACTATCTCACACTCTTTTCCCATTATCTTCCACTGTCTCCCATTCACTCCCACTCTCTCCCACTGACTCCCACTCTCTCCCATTCATTCCCATTCACTCCCACTCTCCCTGACTTTTGTCCATCGCTCTTCCTCTCTTCCTACTTGGCCCTGTCTGAAACTCTGAATTCTGCTCCTGTATCTTCCCAGTTCTCTCATATAATCTCACTCTCACACTCTCACACTCACACTCACACGTTCCCTTCCAAGCAGATGGAAACAGAAAACAACTGGGTTTGAAAATTATAAGGCTGGCCAGTGCACCCCAGCCCCCCCAACCTCATTCCCAACACTGGCCATTCTGACCTATGTTGTCCTGTGAGATGGACAGCCAATAAGCCTTATTCAGAGTCTTGTTAACCCAAGAGTGAAGAGATGAGCACCAAGCAACAGGATGGGATGTCAATGTTTCAAATAGACTGTGGGCATCCTGTGCAAGCATGTTTGGGATTGGCAGTCAAAATCAATCCTGTAGACCACTCCAGCCCCCCACCTAACAAGCCTGTCTTCTCTTTTTATTCCTCACAGTTCAGTTCTTTTTTCTGCAGCTGCTCCCTCATCTGAATCTGTTAGGCCTTGACCTGGCCTCTCTGCTCTGATCACCCACCTGCCTCCTTTAATTGGATAGGGTACCTGTCTCCATGCCAATTATGAGGGTGCTCTGCTCAAAATTCTGCCCCAAAGCAAAACCCCAGCTTTCTATATCTTGCATTCTCCATGCATTCTCTCTCTCCCCAATACTGACACGTGTAGAGTTCTTGCATTGACCCAAGGGTCCCTAACATGTTGTCTCACTCTTAAGCAGACATGCACATAGTCAAAAGCGTCTCCTCCTACCTCGAATGCAAAATCAAGAGGCCTCATTGTTTTGCATATCTCATGCCCTCCCTTAACGAGTACTATCACCGCTGCCTTCTGCTGCCCATTGCTTTAAGTATTTAGACTGATGAGCCCAATTCCACACAGGCTCTATTGCTGCAGTGATTAATGCAGGGATAGAACAGTGTTAGCGTGAGGGCTGCACCTGGCTGTCACTGCCGCATCAGCTACAGCTCGATCAGCCAATAATTGATGATTCCTGCCTGCAATTTGCAAGTCAAATATCAAAAAAAAGCTAACTGGTGTGTGGATTAGACTGCATTTTTATTTATTTATTAAGAATCACGCGCTTTGTGAAACAAATGACAGTCCATATCAGAGATATCATCACAGAGGCTCTAAATATTTTATCAGGCATAATGGAAATTGTCAAATCAATCTAATTGTACAATATGTTATCAAAATATTGGACATGAAAGCTTTGGCCTAGCCCTTGTCATTTTTGTACTGTCTGTCTGTGTTGTGTCTCTATGTCAGAACTGGAAAAAAAAGCAGTTATTTTGGTTATGCTAACTGTGGTTTCTTAGTATTTTTCACTCATGTATTTTCTTTTAAGTTTTCTATCCTTCCATTTCTCCCTTTCTGTGCAGGCTTTGAGATAGGACTATTGTGAATGTGAATGTAAAGATTGGCAGCATTTTTTGTGACTTCCCCTGACTGAGTTCTTTGGAAGTGTTTTTGCAAGTAACAGACAATAAAGTAATGGATGTCACAGCTCTGGTTGATAAACTAATTGGGGGGATAAAAATGCAATTTATCTTGTGCGTTTCCTTTTTAATTATCTCATTTGTCTTTCTGGCCCCAGCCTGTAGTGACTATCTCCAGAAACCTAGTGAAGTAATCTAATGGTTGTCCAGTTGCACATTCCAAGTCCCTCAACTCCTGCCCCTTGTTTAGTTCCCCGACTGGAAGGGACCGGACTTTAGACTGAAGGTGCTGAAATCACAATGTATCCAAATCATCCCATTTATTCAATTGAGCTGACCAGCAACTATTAAGTGAAGCAATCCCCTTGAGATGAGTGGTCAGGCACTATGTTGCTATAATGATCTCACGCACACATCTTACAACACATAGAAAAGTAGGATTATTAATTTTGTCTCCTGTCGGAGCTATTAGCTATTAAATAAATTGACAACAGCACTGTTTTCCTTTAATATGAAAATGACTGAAACAAAGGGACATAATTAAATGTACATTTGAAACTCTGCTTGTCACTCAAAGTGATTTTGAAGGCACTGAAACTGATAACACTCAGGCTTCTGGATCAGTTACACTTCTTCGTATAAACAAGTCCAGGTTTCAAGCAAGACCTATATGAAAATTAGCAACATTTTACGTTGTAATGGGCCAGCATGACCCATACTTGAATGCCAGAATCAGTAACCTTGGATCCCATTCTCTAACAAGAAGTTCTGTTTTTAAGCCATTGCTTCCATTCTCATGAGCTGTCTAGGGTTGTAGTCGACAATTCCATTACTGTCTTACCATGAAACTTAAAAGCCGGGCCTCCAATTCTGTCACCAGGAATCAGATAGCAAACCAGGAATGGGAAGAATTGGCTTTTCAATCTTTGGAGTTTGCTCTACCAATCAGTTGGTTAATTTATATCTCCACTCTATTTATCCATTTTTGTTCCACATCCCTTTACACTTTGACAGAATGTGTGCCAGCATAGTGTAGGAGACCGTTTCAGTAAGGTGAAAGTGTGGGAGGTGGTCCATCCCATTCGGTCCACCCTGTCCTCCATTTTTCTTGATGATGGGAGAAAGCTATATCTGCCCACCTGTTGAGCAAGGGCTGAAAAGCAACTTTCAAGGGGTTGGGGAGAGGCCTTGTAATACAAAAGAAGTGATAACACAAGTGGAAAAGTAAATGCATGAAATGAAGGAGAGATTGCAGCGCATGGTTGTAATTAATATTCAGGGCCATGAACACACAACAGTTTTTGTATTTTAGTTTCTCTCCATCAGTTCATGCTTGGATATGATGCCACAGGCCAATAGCATTGAGGCCTGGTACAGTGGCTGTATTTCATTTTGTCATGACCAGGGTGAGCAGGGGCTAATAAACCTTTCTCTTTTCAAACCCCTGGTTAACATAAACAAAGATTTAATTATCTACTTAAGCATACAGTTACATCTCACTTCAATTAATGTGTGGTTAACTAATTCACAAAAAATATTAAAGAGCCAAAAACAAGGTTTTCTTGAGTGAACAAAAGAGGAATTTTATGACTTACCAACCCTGACCGCACAGTAGCCATTAGTGTGCTCATTGTAAGTAACTCGCACTCTGGATCTGTGTACATGTGGAATGGCTCACAGTGAGGTTCTGTGTGTGTATTGAATACCTTGCAATATAGGCTAGGTGTGGTTGTGTGGAATAACTTATGGTCTGGCCTTCCGTGTGCTGGAAAACGTGCTGTATTGGTTTTTGTAGAGAAAAGTACTCTCTAAAGAGTGTTGCACATTGTCGTGGATGTGAAGGCAATATTGTCAAAAACCAATGATACAACTATTCCCCCAGCTTCACATGGTAGCTGTGGAGAATCTACAGCCTCTCTAACATTTAAATACTCTGATAAGCGAAAGGTAGCCTTTCCCTGAACAAGATTAATATTGTTTTGGGAAGAAGGAACTTATGTTGATATTTTTATGTCAAGGAGGCCCCATGGATCAGTTCCAAGATACGGTAATTAAACGTGATTTGTTGGGCATACATTACCTCCTTTTTTTTCGGCAACCAGTGGTTGTCCTTTTTAAATTTGAATTTGAAAAAAAGGTCCTGTTTTAAAGGAAGCCTTCTGCTAAGTTATATTGGTCAGGTCAGTGAGATAATACAAATGAAGCACATATCACATTTCTATTTCAATGTCTTCATAAAACTCTTAAGAGCAACTGGGGCGATCAGTGATAATCTTATTCAGTTTACCTTCTCTCTCATACAATTGCTGCTTATAGAATGCTGCACTTCAAAGAAAAGATGCATTTTGAGACAGTTATACACTAAATGTAAGTATTGTTCTAAATCAATCTCAATGCTTGCTTGTTTTTATTGGCTGAGAAACATCACTGACTCAATGGTCTGTGCTTGATAAAGTGAGTGATAACTGTTTGGAATCTAAGGGGAAGTCACGGATGTGAAGAGACAGCATTTTGCTTCTGCAGCTAGCACAATCAGTTGACTGAGATCCATGCAGTCTTGACTTTTGCAACTTTTAAGTATTGTTCTTAAAATAAAACACAACAAAGAGCCCCTCCTCACCATCCTTTCAAAGAATTTCTGCTCCTCTCATTTAGCAAACAAGTTCAGGAGAGACAGACAAAATAAAAATTTCTGTACTTGTTTTGAAAATTAAGAGTCACGTTTCTCCTGTCCTTCCTCAAATGTTACCGATGTATATTCTATCTATTAGATGTTGCAGCTATGTAATTATACAATGGACAAACACAGAGGATAGGATGACATGAAACAAGGTGTACAAAGGTACATGTACAGCATAGATCTTGGGATAGACCTGTCGGGCCAAATGGTTGCTCTCTTGCTGTGGTGTTTGACGTAAGTGAACCTTCATTTCCTAATAATTGGCACCTTTATACCTAAGGAGCTGTGCATATGTGTCAATGCTCTGCTTTCACACAGGGACACAGGAACAGGTTGCTATAAGCGCATAGAGATCTGCTTAATTGCTGCTCTATAGCAAACAGAAAACAAGCTGCTTTATCTCTCTGCTTTTGAGCAACAAAAGCTGCCTCTCCAGCCATAATGGGCCACCTAATGAGGGTACCCGAATGGATCTTTATATTTTGAAATGCAACCTGAGGAGGAAGGGATGATAAGCATACACACATAAAATCACACTTGGTACTGTTGGTGTGGTACGACATCCGCCTATTTGTTGCATTAATACATGCTTTTATTTTCAGTGAAGTAGCAACTCTGCTAAAGTAGCAGCAAGTAAGTGACTAATGCACCGTACATTGGTGTGGAGCTGTTGGTTTGGACTGGGGTGGACAAGGTCAGAAATCACACAACACCAGGCGATAGTGCAACTGGCTTATTTGAAATATAACTTGGTGTGACGTGACTTACGGCAGCGTACATTGTAATGTGTAGACCATACTATAAAACTGTACATGCCAGTGTTATACGAAGGCATGTTAACATGTTAGCTGTGTGGCAGGGTACAGAGTACAGCTAACAACAGGTTATTCTAATTTGGCATGAAGAGACTGTTGGCCTGTCCCACAGGAATCTGTACTGGTGCTTCAATTATTCTCTGTATTTATTAGAAACATTGAAGTCTGGATAAAGAATCACATTGAGATGTAGAGTAATACAGCACGGAAACAGACCCTTCAGTCCAACCAGTCCATGCTAACCATAATCCCAAACTAAACTAATCCCACCTGCCTGCACTTGGCCCCTATCCCTCCAAACATTTCTTATTCATGTACTTAGATGTCTTTTAAATGGTTGTAACTGTACCCAATTCTGCCACTTCCTCTGGAAGTTCATTCCAAACACGAACCACTCTCTGTGTCAAAAAATTGCCTCTCATCTCCAAGTGTTATTGATGACATATTAGTAGGCAGCATTGTGGCAGCATATAACAGAGAAACAGTGAAGAAACAAAGGGAAACTTGTATTTATTCAGTGTAGAATCTTATAATGGCCTGAACGATGTGGGCGATGGTGGGAAATCTCAGAGAGTTGTGTGAGAAGCTCAGTGAGTCCTTCCTTGATGTCAGGACGAACAAGTCACATAACGCAACAGATTCCTGGGCTTTGAGATGTGATCCTCACAGTGATCAGGAAGATGGCTATTAACTATTTATTGTTGGCCTCATTAACACCAAACCTCATCTCATTAATACAGTTTCCTTTTCCAAAATGCGCCAGATTGAAACTAGATGATGAGAATTCCAGAGTGGCTACCTGCAGCTGGCTCCTCTGAGCCTCCATCTTGGGTACCCAGCACCCCACATCCTCAGGCTTTAAGTTCTGACACATGCGAGAGACTCATCCCAGTGTTCTATCGCTGCCCCAACTCCAAATCACTGGCAGCATGCTCTCTAATGTGGTGCTGCATGCTGGAGGATACTGGCACCTTTCCTTTAATGGCTGTTTCAAGGTCCTGCAGTGACTGGCCCCCTCTTTATGGATTAGACCAGGCTGCTGCTCAGGGCTGATCTCCTAGTGCTCATTCACCTTGTTTCTACCTGCATGCTCCACCTTTGCACCTGGTTGCTTTGCCTTTGCCTTGCATTTGAGTGCAGGCACAAAGTGGACAACTCCTCTGTGCCTGTACTGCCCCTCAGGGTCTCTGGGCCCCTGTGGGCAAACCGGGGCTAATTTCGCCCTCCCTTCAGGTCCAGGGAAAATGTCTGCACCTGTGCAGGGTTGCTGCAGACTGCCACTGCTTAACCGAGTAAGCAGTTGTTTTAAAGGATAGTATCAGTGCCAGGAATGCCGGTCTTTTCCAGCTTACTTCAACATTGATGAGTTCTTCCAGTTGTGGTGAATAGATGAGGAAGGTGTCCTCAGGGTGTGGTAGGCCATTAATGAGTTAAGTTTGGGACAATAGTATGAGAAAACCCACTTGGCCTTGTGAAGAGAAGCCCTCATGGAACTTAATGAAAATAACACTTCACCGTAAGATTCAGCCAACAATGTTTGGGAAAACACTGGGTGTTACAAAGCATCCTACACCCAGTGCAATACTTTGTGAATTGTAGTCACTGTCTGCACAAATTAAGAGAGCAGCTAGAAATTAACTTTGTTGGAAATAGAAATGCTGCAGTCATCGAAGGGTTTAAACTATTGCTGTGAGATAGGGCAGGCCATTACAGTTTACTGTTGATAGATATCATGGGATGCTTCTTTGTCATCAGCCAAGGGCTGTGTTGTGTCAGGCTATTGATTACATTTTAGCACTAATTATCTAACTGTGCTCCTGGGTCTTTAACTATCAGGATTTCTGATGTTTCAAATATCATAGTCTTGCTTCATGTCATATTTCATCAACCAGTGAATCCATGTGATGTTACATACCTCCTAACAGCAGTATGCGGCATTAAAGCACAGCCAATCTGCTATTTTGCTCCTGTAGCTGTTTATTATTGTAAAACATACATCTTCATCATCATAGCTGTGTTGCTCTACACATTACAATTAATTACCCTTCAGTTGTTGGCGTACAGTCCCACAATTCAATCAGAGCCACTGGTGACATCCTAGTGATCTATCATTGTATCTTTACAGAGATTTTCAAGCAAGTCTCGCTTTCTGTCACACACATTACATCATTTTCTCTCTCTGCCTGTCTCTGTCTATCTCTGTCTCTCGCTATTTCAGTCCCTGATTCTCCTTCACTCTCTCTCTCTCTCTCTGTCTCACCCTTTCTCTGTCTTTCCCTGTCTCTGCCTTTCTCTGTCTCTCGCTGGCTGTCTATCTCTCTGTCTGCCTCTATCTCTTTCTTTTTCTCCCTCTCTCTGTCTGTCTGTCTCACTTTCTGTCACTCTCTCTCTTCCCCCCTACACCCGTCTATGTCTGTTCTCTCTTTCTCTCTGTCTATCTCTCTGCCTCCTAATCTCTCTCTCTCACACTAACATTCAGACACATATTCATGACTTTTCTTCTCTGCACACTCTCACACACTCAATCCCTCACTCAGGCATACATGCAGTTAACATGCAAAAAGAGCTTGAGCCTAAAAGCTAACTCTTCTAATTGGCCCTATCCCTTCTCTTCACATTCTCTGTGGCCCTTCTCTTTCCTCTCCCCCTCTCCACGCTCTCTCTTTCTGATCCCTCTCTTCCTTCCCTATTTTTCACCTCTTTTATTCTTTCCCTACACTATTTTTCCCCTCTGTCTCAGGCTTTGCGATCCATTCTGTGCTTTGCAGCTCCTATGCATAAAATCTGTATTTTTTCAGATCGGTCTATGGCTCTTGTTAATCATTGACCTTCTTAGTCCCCTTCTAAAGACTCTCATCTTCCTTCCTTCAGAAGCACTTTCTATGAGGCCTCCTTCACTTCCCTTCCCTCCCCAGTGTTTGCTGCAGTGTGGGTGGGGTGGTGCTGTCTGATGGATTAATTGTTACAGTTTTCCGAAACAGCTCATTTGCTTTAAGCACCTCCTATTCAGACATTTCCAAACCACAAGATAACAACGCAGGTTCTTTGGCCACCACACGCCCATGACTAAAATGTGAAGTTTCTTGATGTCAGTGATAATGGGAACTGCAGATGCTGGAGAATCCAAGATAACAAAGTGTGAAGCTGGATGAACACAGCAGGCCAAGCAGCATCTCAGGAGCACAAAAGCTGGCGTTTCGGGCTGAGACCCTTCATCAGAAACTGAAGAGCCTAGGCCCGAAACGTCAGCCTTTGTGCTCCTGAGATGCTGCTTGGCCTGCTGTGCTCATCCAGCCTCACATTTTGTTTTCTTGATGTCATACTCCTGTGTCTGGAATCATGGGAAAACTGGCATCATTGACTCACAAGAACAATCCTGCAATATGAGTCTGAAAAGAAGGGGAGAACTAATAGTGAACCTTGCTCCCTTGCACCCTCCGTCCTGCGACTTCTAATAATTTAATAAATTGATTAATATGATAGCTGCAGCAAGGAGAGTGGGATTTTTCATTTATACAGATTTGAAGGATATGAATCTTGGGCATCATTACCCAAACTTTCAGTTATTTAAGTGAAATTAAATCAATATGAATAAAAGTGCATTTCAATTGCAGTTGGTCTGTAAAACATCCTTAGATATTTCATAGGAGCCCCTTCTAAAAAAATTTGGTACTGAACTACACAAGGTGATATCATGTCTGATGATCAAGTGTAGCTGAAGAAGTAGGTTTTAAGGAACATTTTAAAGGAGTTAAGAAAGGCTGAGAGATGGAGAAATTCAGAGACGGAGGTTTTGAGAGCTTGAGGACTAGGCAGCAGTCGGCATGACTGCCATTGAGGCCTCAGCTAAAATTTGGATGGTAAAGACGCCATATTGGCAATATTTGAGGTTTGCAGCACTAAAAGGCATTGCACAGATAGGGAATGATAAGTTATGGAGGAATTTGACAACAAGGATTGTTATGACATCATGAAAAGGCTTATAGGTTTGACTTAACCCCCATCCTGGATCTGAAGGTTACGTTTTCAGGGTGTGCACTTGAGTCAAGACCTTACTTTGGTCTGACCTTTCCACTGCATTGAGAGAAGGTGTTACTATTAGACATGCTGTTTTTTGGGTAGATGCAACATCTGCCTGTTCAGCTAGATACTAAACTTTCCACGGTACAGTTGGGAGCAGAGAGTAACTTGTCTCATCAATGCTTCTCCCTCAGCCAATAACAAATTAACTGGCTATTCATTTCACTTTGCATGCAGAGTACCTTTTGTTAAACTAGAGTGTAACAAATTTGATATACCTGATCAGTTTACTGAGCCATTTCAGTGGGCTGTTAAGAGTTAATCCACCTTTGACGTGGAACTGAAGTTTAAAGGCTAGACCAACTACGAACCACAGGTTTATTTTCTGCAAGAATATTAATGAATCATCTAAGCTTTCTCAACAATCTGATAAATTTACCGTTACTTTTATGGATAACAGATTTTTACTTCTAGTTTTATAAGGTACAGTTCAAACTCTTCATGGTGTGGATTGGAACTTGTATATTTTGTATAACTAGTGGGAAAATGTCAGCACTATGTTGCAACAGTTAAACATCTTCACTAAAGATACAGCCAGACAAATTGGTTAGCTTGCTAAGAATAGTCTGGATCTGTTAATGTCACTGTTTAGCTTCATGCATTGCAAAAAAAAATTCCCTAAAATATGTTTAAAGTTTAAGTCTATCTTTTGGGTGAGTGAGGGAGCATCAGTTGTGATTATTGTTAGAAAGGTTTCTGACTGGTAGGTCAAAGAGAAAATGTCATGATGACTCTCCTTCCATATTTCATCACTGAGATCTCTACAAAATCTCTAAATGCATGTACCAGTAACCTCTTCTTGCAGTGCACAGAGGCACATTTTTATTTAAGATACAGGTCACTATGGGACAATTCAAACCACTGACATAATGTCCCCTTCTCCTGTTCCTGGCATATTAACCTGAGCTGAGATATGGTAGCCAGTTGTTTGCAAAGCAAAGCCTTGACCTTTTTAATTATCAGGCTTTCAATCATCTGCTGATGCCTGGCAACTATTTATCATCATGGTTCCATGTATTTGATACAATCACTTTCAGCCCTGGAATGTTATTTCTGAATTGCGTAATGTCACTACAGTAACACAAGAAACATTAAGATTGTGTATTGGACCAGGCTAGACACATTCCTCAATTGTTAATGTGATTAGGCTAATCTTGCAGAACCCCAGACCAAAGTTCCGGGGACATGGGCTCAAAGCACAGCAAGGCCAACAGAGAATTTTAAATTTAATTAATATGCCTAACTATCTAAAGTTCACCATTTTTTGTTCAAATTTGTTCTCCGCTGTCATGGTTAACACCAGATCCACAATAATGTGGCTGGACTCTTAAACACCCTCTGAAATGACCTAGTAAATCATTCAGTTGTATCTACGAACTTATAATCATAACATCTAACTGCTACAAAGGTGAAGCAAAGGACTGAAACCAGATGTTGTGCTTGGAATTGACCAAGGCAGGCTGATGTCCTATCCCACTGCAGAAAGGACTCACATGTCGGCACAGTTGTGTGCAAAGAGAAGAGACATCTCTGGAAAGCGTCAATGTTGGTTCTATAACCCATAAAGCCTCAAGGCATTAAGTCAATCATGGTCAAAGAAACCTTCTACCGCTTGCCACCTACCAATCACTTCTCAGCTATAAAACAGTGCCCTTCTATGTTTAACACCACTTGGAGGGAGCACTGACAATGGAAAGGACATAGAATATACTCTGGGTTGGGTACTTCAATCATCAAAAGGCACGCAATAGCACCACTACTGCCTAAGTGAGCAGCGTCCCAAAGGACAAGGGACTGTGGTAGATGATAAGGCAGCCAGCAAAAGGGGAAAACCTACATGAATGCATCTGCAGCAATCTACTTGTCATTCATACACCTGTACATTAGAAGGAGTAACCATTGCACAGTCCTTATAGAAACAAAGTCCTATCTTTACTCTTTTTCTGAAGAAGAGTCCCGACCCGAAATGTCAGCTTTCTTGCTCCTCTGGTGCTGCCTGGCCTGCTGTTTTCTTCCAGCTCCGCACTGTGTTATCTCAGATGCCAGCATCTGCAGTTCTTGATATCCCCTACCTTTACACTAATGTATCCTCCATTATGTTTTGTATAATAACCACCATATTAAATGATGTAGAATGCAACCAGAGCATCAAAACTACATAGCTACACCAATCTATACCCCTAAACTATCTGTAGACGATTTGTACCTTACTACACTCTAGCATACAATCTATCTTCTGAGGGATGAACAGTTCTGAAGAAGAGACATAGTGGACTCAAAACATTAACTCTGTTGCTTTCTCCACCAGACCTTCTGAACTTCTCCAGCATTCTCTGTGTTTGTTTCAGATTTCCAGAATCCATGATGTTTTGCTTTCATTCCAGAGGTATCAAATGGTTTTAAATACTATCCAGTGCCATAGCGAGATTTGAATCCATATTCGCAGAGCATTAGCCTGAACTTCTGGATTACTACTCCCATCATATTGCCATTCTCACCATGTTAACATCTCTTCTGAACAATTTCAGGATAGTGACATAATTGGAAGGATAGTGATATATGACGATTCATTCACTGACTTTGACAACTGTGTGAGATCATTGAAATTCTTGTGACATGCCTATCATTGGCCTCCATGGTGCTCTGCTCCCATTGGCTTTTGAGTGGTGTCTGGAGGCTCTCTTGGTCTTTTGTAGACGCAGGGTGTCCCTCCATTTTTCCATCGCCTACACGCAGCCTCCAGAAGCATTGGAAAACATTGCAGCCCATGCATTCCCTTGTTGTGCCATATTTCACTGTTTCCCAGGTTGGATAGATGCCCTGTGCTACTACCAGCACCTGCTCCAGTCACAAACCCTTCTTTCTTTAGCAAACTTTAAGAAATGCAAGGTAGCTTTGAAGTATCCTCTCAAATTATGACTTTGTGCTGATGCATGTCGCCGTTGAACAATGTGGTTAACACCAGCTGCATTAAGCAGTCTTTCAAGTAAGGAGACCACCTGAAGTTAGTGTGCTGCTTGTATTGCATTGGATAGGTGTGAGTTAGTTCAACAAAAAGATTCCTGTTTTTGGGGCCTATCCAGTTTAACATCCATTGAGTTTTCAGGCAGAACATTGCTGCAATGTACCCCAGCTCCTAGACGCAAGGCCCTGCAGGAATCCCATAGCATGACCAAGAAATTGTTCATCTCTGTTTTCAGGTCTACCTGGTGGCTGTCTGAAAACAGTATGAAATCCAATTAATGGTGCACAGCAAACTCAGTATAGAGCTTAAAAGGTGCTGACTCCTGGAGCATTGTCTCAAAACTAGGTGGGGGCAGGTTTCGGACTGAATTGAGGAGGATAATATTCTCCCAAAGGGTTGTGAGTCTATGGAATTCCCCACCCAGTGAAGCATTTGAGGCTACCTCTTTGAATTTTTTATAAGGCAAAGAAAGATAGATTTTTGAACAGTAAAGGGATTAAGGGTTATGGTGAGCAGGGAAGTGACTGGAGCTGAGTCCACACAAAATGATCAGCCATGATCTTATTGAATGGTGGAGCAGTCTCAAGGGACCAGATGACCTATTCCTCCTCCTATTTCTTATGTTCTTATGTTATGAGCTATTTGACACAGTTCCTGCCAAATTTGGATCCTATTCCTGCACAGGCTTAAAACTTATGGATCTATTGCCTGATGAAGCTGTATTTTGGGGCGGTACTAGAGACAAATATTTCTGATCTTGCTTCTCAGAACGGTAGCTAGTTGGGTAGTTAACATCAGATGCCTGCTTACAGTATAAAATAGTGCCCCTAAGACAACAACTGTAGAAGGGAACAGAAAATGAAATAACTGTGTTGGAATTATTCCTGGTAACTGCAGTATCACATCAGCCATCTGACACCCCATTCCATTGATTTCAAATGGAACTGTGTATAATAAGGTTTATGCCAAGAAACCAATAAAATTTCACCAATTTACCATTAGCAAGAAGACTTTCTGCCCCAACCAGTGTAGTCAGTTCAAAGCAATATACCAAAAAAATGAACTATCTATCCATCTCCAGACTTGGTTACCCTGGCCTAGCAGGGAGTCCTGCCATTCAAGTCTCATCCCAATACTTTGTTGTTCTCTTTTTATTTTGCCTTCTCTTGAATCCAATTGTTTAAATCAACTCCTTGCAGACAAAGTTAATCTTTGGTCGACGAGCAAAGAAAATTTACTGATTTCTCCCTGAAGCCGATACCCAGCTCATCCAGGCCTGGCATTTTCATCATCATAATATCAATACCGAAAAGCATAATGGACTTTCTAAATTAATAATGTGAAAGGAAGATATACACAGCCAAGTAAATTTTGTGTTATATTTAATTCTTGCATTTGTCACTGTTCACAGCAATACAGCAGCTCGCTTGGAAGAATGACAGAGGCAGTGGAGAAGGTGTCACAAAGGTTCAGGATTTCATCATCTGCCTTGAGTTAGCAAGAAGCAAATTCAGATAGGAAAACTGGGATGTGCATTTCAGCTGCTATGTTGTAGATGGAGGGTGGCAATGATCATGTGCCTGTTTATTTTCTAATTTATGTAAACAAATCTTAGATCAAAGTGGGTAGAATCTTCTGCTCCCAGTAGTCGTAAGTTTGGAAATATGCAGGGCATTTAATCAAGTTTCTTTTTATTCACTTGAAGGATGTGAGCGTCTCTGGCTGGCCAGCATTTATTGCCATTCTCTAGTTACCCTTGTGAAGGTGGTGATAAGTTGCCTTCTTGAACCGCAGTAGTCCTTTTCGTGTAGGCAGTCCCACAATGCCAAAAGGAAATGATTTCCAGGATTTTGCCCCAGCGACCCTGGTGGAATGGCAATATATTTCCAGAGCAGAATGGCAACTTTCCTGATATCACTGGTGGTGTATTTTCCTTGTATCTGCTAGCCTGGTCCTTCCAAATGGAAGTGGTTGTGTGTTTGGAAGGTGTTGTCTGAGAACCTTTGGTGAATTTCTGTAGAACATCTTGTAGATCATGCACATTGCTGCTTCTGCAAGCTAATGGTGGAGGGAATGGATATTTATGGATGTGGTGCCATTCAAGTAGGCTGCTTTGTCCTGGATGGTATCAAACTTCTTGAGTGCTATCGGAGCTGCACTCATCCAGGCAAATGTGGAGTATTCCATTACAGCCCTGACTTGATAAAGATCGAAAGAACTGCGGATGCTGTAAACCAGGAACAAAAACAGAAGTTGCTGGGAAAGTTCAGAAAGTCTGGCAGCATCAGGCAACAGCCTTGACTTGTGCCTTGTGGCTAGTGGACAAACATTGGGAATCAGTGGGTGAATTACTTGCTACAGTATTCCTGGCCTCTGACCCACTATGTTTATGTGGTGAGGCCAATTTAGTTTCTGGTCAGTCATAAGCCCTAGAATGTTACTGGTGGGGAATTCAGTGATAGTGACACCATTGAATGTCAAGAGGTGATGGATAAGGGTATGGTTTCCTGTCCTGCTGCAAGTTGAGATGCTCAGGCCTCAGTCAATGAGCTCTTAAGTAGCCCATCACTGCCAGTTTAAGCCAGCAGGAGGCAGGCCTGTTACTATGTGGAATTCACAATACCTGCTACCCTACTGGTTGCTTGGCACCTCACAGGAAGCGTCACTTGATTAAAGGCCCTAGGAACCGGACAATGATTGGAGGCTGCCGCCTTGTACCCAGGTAGGTCCTGGTTTCATAGAATCACAGAATTATTACAGCACAGAAGGAGACCATTTGGCCGATCATACCTGTACTGGTTCAGTTTGTGATTCGTCAATGGCCAACAGCCTTTGAGGAATCATGAAGTGAGATATTGGCCACAGAATTCTGAGCCTCAAACCTGCTTTGGTTGTTGCAGTATTTACATGGCAGGCCCAGTTAAGTGTGTTCAATGGTAAGCCTAAGAATGTTGATGCTCAAAGATACAGCAATGATAATGCTGTTGAATATTGATGAGATATGGTTAGATTAATTGTAATTACAGTAATAATGTAGAAAAGAAGGCAGTCAATTTGTGCACAGCTGGATCCAACAAACAGCAATGTGATGAGAATTGTATAGTCTGTTTTAGTGATGTTAATTCATCAAGAATTATTGTACAAGACATTGAACAGGATACCCAGCTCCACTTTGAGGAATACTGCAATATCCCTTACATCCATCCGACAAAGCAGTAGGGGTCTTGGCTTTATGTCTCAAAACAATCCTCGCTGGATTTTGTCTCCCAGTTTCTGATGTGGGAGCTCATCCCACAAACTTCTGATTCAGCGATGATGGTATTACTGCTGATCAGTGACTGACACAAAGGCCATTAATGCACTCGAAGCCAAAAACAGGACATGGTATGAGGAACAAGTTTAATTTCTGCATTTGCCTCTGCTTTAACAACAGCCACTTTCTTGTTAAGCACTGTCAAACATCTCTAATTGTTTTAATTTTATTGAGCCAAATTGCACCTATTTTGAAGTTTTCAACAGGATAATCTTTGAAAAAACACTAATCCCAGCCCATAGCTCCTGCTCCTCTCCAGTTCATGTATAATGTTTTGGTATTTTTACTCATTTCTTCCTTGGTTTGACCTCCCAGATTGGCCTCAATCTCCCAGCAATACTTTGAATCTGATTTTTATTTTCTCTCTGTATAATGGCTGCATTTCATGAATAATTTTGCACCAATGGATCAATATTCGCCACAAGTTGGATTCCACGTTGTCTTTTGGCGCTGAATGGGAATGAATGGAGGGTCTGAAATTTCACCTCAAAAGAAATCATTACTTCCCTTCCTCAGACAAAGCGCTGTTTAAAAAAAATGTCAAGTGTTACATATTTTCAAAGTTGTTAAAAATGCAGGACCATTCTCTGTTAATAAAGTTACAATCAATTTTCTATTTGTTAAAGGACACCCAACCGTTGAATATTAAAGGGATATCTCTATTCTTAAGAACACATTTCTACTCTCCATTATTAAAGATGTAGCTTCACTGTCCCTTAAATGCTTAAAAACAAGATGGAGCTGAGCCAAACAGATCAGAAAGATTCCATGTTCAATCCTTAGGCTATGCTGTTTGAGATACAATAGTGCAGTTAGTCTAAACACCACCGAGTTAAGAAGGTAAAAGTCAGGCCCTGGGCTCCTTAGCAATATCATGAGTTCAGTGCTGGAGAATGCTCACGTGTGAATTTTGGTTGAGACCTTGACACAGCTGAGAAACACTAACAGCATCCATTTTGTAGCGACCTTCCTTTGCAGGGTTGGCTCCAGGCGTTCATTCTTTCAAAAACCAGTTGCACGTGGACGGATAACAGGAGGAAATGCTCACAAGTTTGTGCCGTAGAACTAATGGCAGGCCCAACTATGGATGCCAGCTTCTCAGCTCGGTAGTTACCAGACTGAAGTGGTAGAAAAACAGCAGATGACTCATTGTTTTGGAGTTACAGACTCTTAGGAAACATAACCGCTGAAATTGGTCATGGATTGGAGCAGGTAGCAGGAGGTGGGACATTCCATATTGAGAACGGACAGGTGCAGAATCGATGACAGCAAATGGTCTGAGAGCAGAGAAGCACTGAACAGCAAATGGTGCCTTAAGGATGCTTTTTAAATATTGTCACCTTCTGTATAATTAGAGGGTCATGTCAATAGAGAGCTGTAAATTAAGATAAAGCATTTTGTCATTAACGCCCCTTGGAAGTCAATGAATTGAATAAACATGGTGCATTTGAGAGAACATTTGCTGGTAATGGAAGTTCTCATTCTGCAATGTGGTTTGAAGAGCTGGAGTGAAACCCCTTCCCGCTCACCCTCCTCCTTATCTAATTTTCTCTGCTAGCTCTGGGTTCATTGTCGATGACTTTCTAATTTTCTTTATTTTTCTGCCTGACCAGCAAATGTTCATTTCTCAGTGGTACGGTTCAGCCTTCTCCCTGTCCCCAAGCCTGGTCAGGTCACAAAAACGTTAAGGCTTTTGTCAAGGTGATTAATAGCACTTTATATCATCTCTAATTCACTCACTAATGACTGAGAGTCACTAGTCTCAGAGTAATCGGGTGATATATGTGCCGAGCCTATACCTTATGGCAGAGGTGAAAATCATTTAGACAAGTCAAATATTGTTGCAGGGACAAATGGCTTTCTCTGTTAATAAAAATTAATGAATTTTTTCAGTGGTTTGCTAAATGAAGCTATAGAGACTGTGCACAAGAGACTGTGGACCTGATCTCTCAGCCATTGGGGAAAATAATGCATTTGTGTTCAACATTTAGCGAGACAGTCATGTTTGCTTTAGCACAGCCCTGTATTGCTCACCTGCCTAGTTCCTTTGTTTGAGATTTCTTTTAAAAAATATCTTTTAAAAAGTACCATTAATGTTCATTGAGGTCAGAACTTTGACAGGCTTCTGTATGAAAGTTGTAATTTGTCTTTCAACCAAAGTTTTTCAAGATATGTTTTCATTTTTGTGCTTAAAGAAAACCCAGTTAAAATTTGTACCGCAATATTTGTGCAATTTTAAAGCCCTTGCTAGCAATGCAGTGATAACACGTGCACTGACACATCACATCAGTGATGCATCTCAAACTGTTTCACAAATCACTTTCAAATATTTGCTCCTTGAAGTGCAGTGTAGGTAGGAGTCATTCTGCACTGGCAGTGTCCCAGGAGAAGTCGCAGAGATAAATAGTGGTGGTAGAGTTTAATGGAGGAATATTTGCCAGGCCACTGGGGGTACTCCCTGCTCTTCTTTGAATAGTGCGCTGGGATTCTGATTACCCATCAAGCAGGGTCTTGTCTTAATCGAAAGACAGCAACTAACTACCTGTCCAGACACTGCAGGGATTACCTTTCTCACAAAGGATCTGTTTTGATTGATTCTTGATTGAAAATAGAAATAGCTGACACGTTTTAAAGGGATGGCCCAGTGGCACTGTGGTTAGAGCTGCCGCCTCATAGTGCCAGGGACTTGGGTTTAATTCCACCCTTGTGCAACTGTCTGTGTGGAGCTTGCACATTCTCCCCGTGTCTCTGTGGATCATCTCTGGTTGCCTCCCGCTGTGCAAAGGTGGATTGGCCATGTTAAATTGCTCATAGTTTCCAGAGATGTGCAGTTTGGACAGGTTAGCCATGGGGAATGCAAGGTCACAATGGTGAGTGGGATGCTAGGATGGTTGGTGTAGACTTGATGGGCTGAATGACCTGCTTACACACTGTAGGAATTCTATGATCTATTAATTATTTGCAAACCTGTAACTAAATGATACTATTGCAAAGAAGCAAATGTCAGCCGCTTGTAATGCCATGATAGTGAAAAAGGTTCAATGGTCAAGAATAATATGTTGAAATTCTCCTAATTATATCACTGAAATTTGGTGCCAGGAACATTGAATGGAAATGTTGCCAAAGTGGTATGGAGTTACCACAATGACTTGTTGTCTTCTCAGATATAAAAGAAGAAATCAAGGATAGAGTGAATTTTAATACAGCGGTAAGACTTGAGATCATTACTCCATTCCATACCAACTTTGCCTTCAAGGGGTGAAATCTTATCGGGATGTCAGTGATGTGGGTATTGCTAGATGTGTGGCAGAAGCGGGCAACAAAAGTGGCAACTCCCATTATGATGTTAGGAGCAACTTGCCCCACCGTTTAAATTTTTCACAACTGGTAGGATTCTCATCAGGTAGTCAAAAGATGCCAGCTGGTGGTTATTACTGATGGTTAAATACTTTGCTAATGGTTTAGCACTGACACTAATATTCAGCTTCCCATCTTACTAACCTCATCGGAAGTTGTAAATTTGGAAGCCGGAGCATGTAACTGGCACATTCAATTTGCCAATTGCTATGAGCAATTTCCATTTTGAAACTCAGGCACCAACCCCTCAGAGCATTCTCCATTTGCAATGGACACATGCACCTCATTTCCACAAATTTTGGCATCCGGCATGTGTCAGCTGCCAAGAACCCGAATGGCACATCTCCAGTCCATGCACAGGGCACTTCTGCCCATCTATGCTATACTTCAGGCTGGACCAGTAACCATCATTGCATTGCTATGGTAAGGACACTGTACTCTCAGGGACATACACCCAGCTCATGGACTGGACCAGGCTGCCATTCCAAGCTGTTTGATCGCACCCTTGGTGCTCACTCACTCGGAGCCTACCTGAATAGTCACAGTGCTCTGCCTTGTATTACATTGCATTGCAGTTTTATACTTTACCCCCTCAGCCAGAGATATCAGGCCTGTATGACTGCTGACACAAAGCCAGGAAGCTTGTCATAGTTGTCAGCAATTCTCAGTGCAATCAAAGAGAATAATTTCTTCACAGGGTTTCCTGGCACAATAAGTCAAGATCAGCCTCTGTAAACCAGCCCAGGCCCTGTTCAGGGCAGTCAGGGTTTCTTCTCATGAAAGGTCCAGGGACTGAACGGCGTGTACCACGCCATGAGATTTGACTCTTTCAACCCTATTGGGCTGTTTTCCTCATGGAATTAGAGAGAGACAGGTAATTACAAGAGATGAAAGTGGGGGCACAGTTGTTAATCTTAGTGCAGATGGACAGTTGAGCAAGTGAGAAGGCAGCATAGAGGGGGTGCAGGGGTTTGGGCTGGGTGACAGTGAGCGGGGAATATGTTGGCAGCAATAGTGAGATGAGTTGTACATGAGCATCAACGGGAGATGGGTGCAGGAGCAGAGAGACAGTGTGGGAGGTAAGGATGTGAAGATGATGGCAGTTAGCCTGGTAGAGTGCAGAGGGTTATTGATCTTCCTCCTACATTTTCCAGATGGCTGAGACTACACTGACCCAAGCAGCAACTCTGGGCCAAGCTGGCATGGTCTGAGGTCATGGTCTCCACTCCTGGTTGGTGGAAGAGCAAGTCCTGCCTTTGTACTACTCCATTCAGCAGAATCTCTAAGCCCCAGCCCACACAACAGGATGTCAATTAAAGAATGGAGATTTCTTGGAGAGTTGCAGTGCTAAAGGAGATGAGAGACAGGGAAGGGTGACACCATGGATAAACTTGAAAATGAGAATGGGAATCTTAAAATCAACATGTTGTTCAATAAGCAGACAATGTACAGGGCAATGGATGAACAGATGTTGGTGTGAGCTGGCAGTGATTTGGATGATCTGAGGTCTAAAGAGGGTGAGAAGTAAGGGGTCAGATTAGAATGCATTGGTACAGTCACACTTGGAAGCAAATAAACTTGGCTGAAGGTTTCAGCCACAGACGAGCTGAAGCAGAGATGGAGGAGGAAATTGGTGGTTTAAATGAATGAATAGACATGTGATAAGTGTTGAACACTGGATGAAATATGACCTGAAGGTGCATGTAGTCTGATTCAGCTTCTGAAAGCTCCAGAAAGAGGGGTTTCAGCTTAGAAAAAGTGATTAAAGGCAGTAGCTATGTTCCTGTGGTCCCCATCAAATATTGACACTCCCATGAGCACCCTCTTCAGATGTACAGGATTTGATGCAGGCCCACATGCAAGTAGTGGCACAGTCCTGGCCCACCACACTAACATGGACAGAAACTCTTGGATTCTCTCAGAGAACACATTGCAGAACATAAGAGTGGGGACCCTTTTGCACATATTGGCATACCATCCACAGCCACTATAAATAATGGCCTAATCTGAGAGATCCTTCCTTGCCAACACTGATGATCTCCAAGGGACATTTAAAAGATCATTATCCCAAGAGAGCAGTGCTGTTGTTACAGAAAACATTTTTACCCATGTATAGCAACAGAAAGCAGATGGTTTAATAACGTACCAAATGAAGAACAAAACTCAAATTCTCAAGGCGCTATCTGCTCAGAGTATGCCTGACTCAAAATGATTGATACTGTGGATTCAAAGATCATTTGTCATTTCCACAGGGAACACTTTGAGTCTTCAGATCTGAGTTTGAAAAGCTTTAACCTATGTCTGATGCATATATATCTTGTACATTCAAATACAGTCTAGATGAAGGAAACTCCTTTCATCTGCTATAGGATATTGGATAGGTAGTGTGACAGGTTAGAGGCTGTATAGCAAAAAGGTCATGTCTTCTTTGCCAGTTGCATTTTGCACGAGGCCTTGCATCAAAGCTGAGTCTTTGCATTTAGAATAATTCCATTGCACTATTAAAAGAAAAGCAAAGTTCTCCATTGGATCCAGACCACAATTACCCTTAAACTAGTGTCACTAAAGACAGGTAATCTTGTTATTATCTTGTTGCTGGTTTAGAAAGATTCCTGTGCACAAAATGACCGTTCATTTCCTAACTTATAATATTGACTCAACTACTTCAAAAGTATGTAATTGACTATAAAACACTTTGCAACATCCCAACGTCAGTAAAGGTGCTGTGCTCATATTTTTTCTGCCTTCCTCATTTTTTTATTTCAAAAATATACTTTATTCATAAACCATATCTTTATGTGTATATATATATATATATATATATATATAATCACAAATGCAATTCAGTTCTGTTCAGTAGCATATCAAGGAAACAAAATCATTGGAGTTTGAATCTATCCAACAAACCAAAGACATCTATTTTACATACAAGACTAAATTTACATGCATGTGCCCTCCTGTTGCTTCACCAGACCACTGCCCCCTACAATCTTTCCCCACATGTCAGCCCCAATACCCCATGTGGTTCTGGCCAATGGCAACAGCCCTTATTGCCACGCTGACTGAAACCAGTACATTCATTGTAGACCAGGGAATTGAATCAGGGATCTTCCTGACCAAATGGCTACACCCCACATAAAGAAGCACACTTACTCACCAAGACTGTGGACAGCAGAGAGCAATCATTCTTTGTGGCTAGAATTGTTTTTTCTTGTTGGAACAGCAGGGACTGAGTTGGAGAGGAAACAAAAAAAATACCTTTTGTAGCCCCAGGGTCAATGACAGATATGTATTAACCACTGAATAGAGGGGAACAGGGGAAGTAAATGCCATTTCCTTGAAACAAAGAGGTTTTAGAGAAAACAAGCCTTGATAAAAATTACAGTTGCACACCAAGTCATTTCACCAGTTTAGCCTGAAGCGACATAAAAAGCAGGAGAGGAGATGGGAAGGCACCAGCCCGTAACACAAACACTGCAACCCCACTGCTAAGCTGCACACCACCCTAAGGAGGGTGTTTTTTAAATAGTTTTAGATCAGGGTGACTAATCAGTAAACTGCAAAACAACAGCCTGTGATCACATAACATGCTAGACTATATTTGAAGGTACAGGATATATATGCATCAGACACAGGTTAAGGCTTTTCAAACTCAGGTCTGAGGACTCAAAGTGGTCCCTGCGGAAATGACGAAAGATCTTTGAACCCACAGTATCGATCATTTTGAGTCAGGCATACTCTGAGCAGATAGCGTCTTGAGAATTTGAGCTTTGTTCTTCATTTGGTGTCGTAATAAAACATCTCCTTTTCTGTTGCTGTACATGGGTAAGAATGTTTTCTGTAACCATAGCACTGCTGTCTTGGAATAACGGTCTTTTAAATGTCCATTGGAGATCATCAATGTTGGCAAGGAAGGATCTCTCAGAGTAGGCCATTATTTAAAGTGGCCATGAATAGTATGCAAATATGTGCAAAAGGGTCCCCACTGTTATGTTCTGCAATGAGTTCTCTGGGAGAATCCATGGGCTTCTGTCCATGTTAGTGTCGTGGTCATGTACTGTGCCACTACTTGCATGTGAGCCTGCATCAAACCCTGTACATTTGAAGAGGGTGCTCATGGGAGTGTCAATATTTGATTGGGACCATAGGAAAATAAGAACAGGAGTGGGCCATTCAGCCCTCCAACCTGTTCCATCATTCAACAAGATCATGGCTGACCTGTAGCCTAACTCTATGAACCTACCTTTGGCCCATATGCTTTATTTTCTTTGCTTAACAAAAATCTACCTATCTCTGATGTAACATTTACAATTTATCCTGCTAGCCTCTGGGCGTGTCAATATTTATAGGAGGCCTCAAAGTTGGTCCTGTTACTTCTGGCTTGTTGACCTAAATGTATCTCCCCCATCTATGCCTAGAGAATTCAATGTTGTTCCATCGCCTTAATGGTCTCCATTGTAGATTGCAACTTTAATTGAAGCAACAGTTTGGTTGTAAGCTTCAGTGTAAATAACGGATTCCTTAGCAATGGGGATCTTGGCCTATATAGAAGGGAACTGTTCTGAAGTATAAAGTTAGGCTGTGGGATATGAGAATAATGCAGTCTTTACAAAGCATAGACACAATGGATATTTTGAATGTTTTCTTACTGCTTTGAATATGGGTCATGATTAGAAGATGGGACTTCTATAGGATGTGGCCTGGATGAATTTTGTCTAAATTTTACCTCACAATGTAACGAAGATGTCCCTGAGAGACCCTAACTAAAAGGATTGAATGAGTGTGATGATTTCTACTCTGCTGTACAATGTATTGGAATGCTTTACACTTAACAAGAAGATGAAACACATGAAGAAAAGTCCATTTAGTACAATCCTTCCAAAACCACACCGTAGGAACTTAACCTCTTAAAATTACCTCTAGAGTGTTCTGGAATTTATTTTTCCAGTCATTCGCAAAGGTTAACAAAGCATCTGCCTTAGCAGATAATAAATGCAGAAAACTGTTACTTCTTACAATATTAACTAAAGGCAGAAACATGGGAAAACGTGTATCAAGGTTGAAAACATCTGAACAGAGAATTGACAGATTAGGTGTTAGGTTGAACTTCTTCATTATAACCTGTTCTCTGCTCGAAGCAGTGAACGTCCTCCTCTGATTTTAGGCACTGCTACTGTCATTCCATTATTTTCAGTATCTTTTCTTCCTACTTCACAAAATTTAAATTAACCTACAATTTCCATTATGGAATTCCTTTGGGATGAATGATCTCTTAGGCTCATAAGGGGAAAAATAGTTGTATGGATGAGATATCAGAGAATGATTGGTTTGCTTGGAAGTACTTCAGCAAGAACCAATGATCCCAGGAGTTAGGGGAAATTAAATGCTGAATCAATGGAACCTATATTAGTGTAAACTTGAGGATCTAAAATTGAAAGGGAATCAATAGAATGAGGACATTCCAGAAAATAAAGGAAGTAATTTCAGGAAAGTACAAGGAAATCAGGACTGAATTCACTATTATTGAAGAAAGGGGACAAGATCCATGCTTTTACTCAATGAAACACAATATTCCCAAGTGGACAATGAAGTCTTGCCTGTTGCTATTTGGTTTACTTTTTGTTTTCACACTGCAAAGTTTAAGTCAAGTTGGCATTTAGAATTTGTCTGTTCCCCAGACCATCCGATGCCATTCATTTTAAAACAAAATCCTTGTGAAAGAGGTACAGGCATAATTGTTCATGTCTAGACCTAACACTTTATTGCCAATAACTGTGCAACATGACAATGCAAAATCTTACCATTAAACCACATTACCTCCCTGCCTCTGTCTCAATTTTTGCCTTGATCGCTCAGTCACTGGTGTTAACGTCAGCTGTTAAGTTGAGCCATTGTGAAACAGGAAAGGTGTCAAGGTCAATTTCAGGTGTGTGCTGAGTTAGCTGGTAGATCATGGCAGCACCATTGGCCTAAAGATTCCTGCTCCCGCCAAATAGTGATTCCGAGAACAAAGCTTGTGCTTTTGGATTTTGGAAAAGGTTATGGCTATTACTGCCCCACAGAATCCAGTCAAATCCCCTGTGGGAAAAGTGGTGGAATTTTTAGAAGATGTCTGGCATCAATGAGAGATATAGGACTGCTCTTCAAGACAGACAATCCTGGGTAAAAGAAAATCACCAATTATTTTTTATCCTTTCAACAAATTGCTGCAGTTAGCTGAGTGAGCAGTACTTTATTGCGTTGTAAGAAAGAAAGACTAAAAATAAATCCGGGATAGAATGACAATACAAAAGTAATGCCTTAAGCATAAATATAAACCTACATGTTTTCTCCTTACTCCCTGCTGTGATTGTACTCCATATATCAAAATAGTCAAGAATTCTCCTATTGTTCTCTTCAACAAGAATATCATTGACATTTTCTTTCATAATGTCTCAACACCCTATTCAGTATCCCCCACCCCCAACAATACCACCTCAGCTAGCTGTGAACTCTAGAGAAAATTCACCCTTGGGTATTGTTTGTAGCTCAATTTAGCAAATGTAAGTTAATATTGATTATTATTAATATTTATCATGTTTGTGAAAATGTCTTTTCCCATAGCTATTAATCTGAGGTTTTAATAAACGTCAGTGGCCTGTATGGGTCCAGAGGGAGTTGACCTGAGTAGAATGATAATGAGAAGCAATAACAACGACAATTGAATGGCCAAGCCTGGATTTACTGTGTACATTACACTTTATATCAACTTACAAATTATGCTATATTACAATTCATATTAAAAGAACAACTTGCATTTATACAGCATTTTAAGAAAAATCCAAAGATATTTCATGGAAATCTAATCAGGAAAATATACCAGCAAGCTGAAGGAGGCGATTTTAAGAGAGAAGTCTTTAAGGATAGTGATATGGAGAGGGTTAAGGGCTTAGGGAGTTATTCCCAGATCATGAGGCTTAGATAGCTGAAGGCATCAGTACTAGTGTTGAGGACTAGTATACAACAGGCTACAATCAGAGGAATGGGTAATTCGCAGCAATTGTGGGGTGTCAATGGAATTGTAGGATAAGCATTAAAAGGGCTAGCACCATGAAAGCATTTGAATAGGAGAAGAAACGTTTAACTTTGGCAACTCTTTGAACATAGTTCAACGAATAGTGGAGTGAGAGCTGAGATGGATTGAGACCAGGATAAGATACTGGCAGCTGAAATTTATGGAGGGTAGAAAATAGGAGGCTTACCTGGTGACCATTGAAAAAGATAAGTCTACAGTCAACAAAGGCAGAGTGAGGATTTTAACAACAAATGGGTTGAAGCAAATCTTTGGGGGGGACAATGTTATTGAGGTTGAAATACAGAGACTTTGTAATAGAGAGGGCATAGGGACAGTCCTTGGTTTATCTAGGAATAGGTCTATGGTTGCAAAACAGTTGACACAAAGGGTTGCAATTGATATTTCAGGTACACAGTTTGTTAGGCAGTCAGGAGCCAAGAAAAATTGCCTTAAAAGACCTCATCACGATTTATCCAGTGAAATGATAGTTCATTTATAACTGGAAGATCAGACACGCAGAATGACAACGTAGAGACCCTGGAGAATTCTGGAAAGATAGTGGAGCAACAGAAATGTCACCAGCATACATGTTGCAAAAGGAGAAACCTGTTGATGTGAAAGAGAAGGGGACCACCGAAAGTCAGGAGCTGAAGGATAAGCCATTGCTCGAGATGCTCTGGTTATGATTGTTTGTGCAACAGTAGACCCTCGGACAGACAACTTGTTGAATTGGAGATTGGCAAAAAGGCTTTGGAGGAAGATTGTGTGGTCAACTGTGTCAAAGGCTGTGGAGAATTTGAAGAACTGGTGAAGAAAGTACTGTGCAATTACCATCACAGAGGATTTAATTTCAGTGCTGTGACACTGGGTGGCTCAGTGGTTTGCAGTGCTGCCTCATGAGACTGAGAATCCTAGTTCAATTCCAGCCTCAGACACTGTCTGCTTGAACCTTGAATGTTCTCCCTGTGTCTGTGTGACTTTCCTACAGGTGCTCCAGTTTCGTCCCACAGCTCAAATGTGTGCAGGTTAGGTGGATTGGCCATACTAAATTTCCCTATAGTGTACAGAGGCTTGTAGGTTAAATGGATCGGCCATGGGAAATGCAGTGTGACAGGAATATGATAAATGGTTGAGATGCTTTTCAGCGCGTCAGTGTGGACTCAATGGGCCAAATGGCCTGCTTCCGCACTGTAGGAATTCTATTCTGTGACAGGAATGGAGTATCAGCTAGCTGGTCAGTTGGTAGCTTGCTCACTGCTGAATCACAAGGCTTCAGTTTCAAGTCTGAGCACAAGAATCCAAGCTGACACTTCTTTACACTACTGAGGAAGCATTACACTGTCTTTAGGTGAGATGTTAAACTGAGGCTGTATAAGGCCCTATAATATCTTATAGCATTATTTTAAAGGAGAGCTAACTCCCAAAGTCCCTCAATCAACATGACACACGCAAAAAATATTTGACCAGCCTCACAACGTTGTGTGTGGGAGTTTGCTGAGTACAAGTCAGTTTTTATATCAATGATTACACTGAAAGCCACTTTTGGCTGCCAGTGCATGGAACATTTCTTCCCAGACTGAGAAATGAATTCATTGAATAGACCAGGCACTTGCAAGCTCCTTTAACTTGTTTGATAATTGTTGGAAAAAGCCTTCCTTATAGTACCATTATCTTGATTATGCAGTGGAGAGGAGATGGAACAGCCTTGAAATCAAGGTTTGACTGCCATGAATGTAGCCATGAAGAACTTGGGTCGCACATTCCGTCGTGAAGGTGCAGTGAGCCCCAAATGAATCCAGACCCTATCATAAATATCACCTTCCTGTATGAGGAATAATTTATTCTCTCAGAGGGTTTGTGAATCTTTTGGAAATCCTTGCCCGAGAGAGCTGTTAGGGAAGAGTCCATATTTAAGGATGACTGCTTTCTGAAAGATACATCGTTGGCTGTCCAAAATGTTGTGAAATGTCAAAGTAGTCATGAAAAGCACTATACCAATGCAAGTCTTTATTTTTCTTTTGTAATTGGAGAAGTTGTGGGAAAGGTAGTTACAGATTTGAAATGTTCATGAACTGCAGAAAGGATAAACTGGTTGCAAGCCCTTATACAGCCAGACACACAATATGACATGGCAGCCTGATTGTGTGCACATTTTTCCCAGTAACTATTACTCTGCAGCCTGGTTTCACTCCACATTATACTGAAGTTTGAATTTCTACAGCATGTATTGAATACATACCATATCATTGATTTAAGTAGTACAGCCAGTGCTCCTTTAGCATTTACACAATCTGTACATAACAATACTTAATAAGTGATGGAACAATAAATTGTTGAATTATTTTGAGTTTGACAGATGAGACCATAAAACCATAACAAATAGGAACAGGAATAAACCATTTGGCCCCTCGAGCCTGCTCTGCCACTTAGGAGGATTATGGCTTAGCTGATATTCCTCAAATCTACATTCCTGCTTTTTCCCCATAACCCTTGTTTCCCCACCCCCGATCAAGAAACCATCTCATCCTTAAATATGGACACTTCCCCTGCAGCTCTCGAGGGCAAGGACTTCCAAAAGATTCACAAACCCTCTGAGAGAATAAATTATTCCTCATTTCAGTCTTCTACAGGAAGGTGATATTTATGTTAGGGTCTGGATTCATTCACTGCACCTTCACCTACGACCAGAGAATGTGCGGCCCAAGTTCTCCAAGACTACATTCATGGCTGCCAAACCTTGGTTTCAAAGCTGTTCCATCTCCTCTCCACTGCTTAATCAAGATAATGGTACTATAAGGAAGGCTTTTTCCAACAATTATCAAACAAGTTAAAGGAGCTTGCAAGTGCCTGGTCTATTCAATGAATTTGTTTCTCAGTCTGGGAAGAAATGTTCCATGCACTGGCAGCCAAAAGTGGCTTTCAGTGTAATCATTGATATTTTATCCCTAGACTTGAAAACAGTACTGTATTACAGTCCTACCACTTAAGGGGCCTGTGTAGTTATATAAATTGTATTCAACATATGGATGCATACACGATTAACTTTCTCCTCAGACTGATCCCACATATATCTTCCCAATGCATGTTAAAGTGTTTACTTTAGTGTATTGTATGCCCTCAATACTGCTCCGACATCACAGATGAGTTCAAATCAATGACACCCCTGTCCAGATTCTGATTTCAGACAGGTTTCTTAGCCAGTTCAGGCCATGAAAGCATGTTCTGAAAAACCAAACTGTTCAGTTGCTCCCTCAAGTAAGATCGGTTTCACAGCTGTCGTACTTATAAAGTAAACTAATTTTTTTTAATTCTGAAAAGATTAAAAGTACAAAAAAACTTGCCAAAATCATCTTGTTTCACTTATGATTGATGAGGTTATATACAATTGTGATTTAAAATATTACGTGTTTTTAGTGGAGATTTTCTTTGGTTGTAATGCATGTCTAACCATTATGTACTCTAACTTTTTGTTCCATCCATCTTGCATTTAACAAAGACCTTATATTTTAATAGGTTCTTGTTCCTCATAATCCAGTTGGCCTCAAATAACACTTTGCTTTCAGATACATTTATTGCCTATTAATTATAATCGTCTGTTTTTGCTCACTGGTTGCATATCTCCTCTTGGGCTACACTGAAAAAATAATTCAAATCATTATCAGTGAGCCAACTCACCAGCCCACCTAACACCAATATACTTGAATCAAGTGCAACAATATTCTAAGTGACCCCAGCATTTTTGTTTTCCTGAAAGATGTGTGAAGATTAATTTCCCATTGTAGGGTTCACCAATGAGTTACAGAAAAGATGTGCTAAATCAGGGGGTAGTCATGAGATGATAACAATGGCAGCAGATTGTTAGAGGAACTCTTAGTAAGGGACAAGTCACACAGTTTTAATGTTCTGGAAAGTAGGGGATAATGTGGTGATTCTTGATTTCAACTTGAAGAAGCAACAGGAAGTAAGAGAGTGAATGATCTGATTTTGAAGCTTATTAAAAGTAATAAAATATGCCATACTGTTACTCAGCAATCATACTTTAATGCCTGAGAACTTGCCTCAATCTAATCAAATATATTTTTCAAATAGTGGGATAATTTTCAGATTTTGCATTGGGAGCGCTTCACAGTCCAGGATAAAATTAACTTCTGATGTAATCTGAAAGGAAAAACCATAAAAAACCCACAATTCTGGAAATTAATTCCTTACAAACTAAGAAGCAAATGATAATGACTCAATTTGCACAAGTGAAAGGTTTACATTTGTTTATCAACTTTCATATCCTCAGGGTATCTCAAAGAATGTTCTTGCTAATTAAGTGTAATGACTGTCATATTGTGGGAAATATGTCAACCAACTCTGACAAGAGCAATGAAGTAAAGATCCAATCAATTTTTTTTTGATTATATTGAGAGGTAAACGTTGGCCAAGAAACCAGGGAGTCGGATCTGCGTGATCCTTCACGCAGGCATTTGACTCTGTATGGTCCATCATGCCTTCCTGAGAGAGTAGCTAAAGCCTTGGTTTAAAATAGCACCCTGAAAATGCATCACCAACAGTGTAGCACTTCTTCAGCCAGATTTGGGAGAGACAACCCAGATTCACGGCTCATAACTCAGAATTGCTCGCAAATGGGACTAAGCTAATATGGGATATCTGGTCAGCACGGGTGAGATGGACTGAAGGATCTGCTTCTATACTGTACATCTCTATGACTCTATGAATTAAACTAGGAACTACAGCCTTCTGAGAGTGAATGTGTTATCACTGCGCCAAAGCTAAATGTTTATCTTTTTGGAATAAGGATAACAATTTTGAGAAGATTTGTAGCTCAGGTTGAGGTTCTGGATGTGAGTTTGCTCGCTGAGTTGGAAGGTTAGTTTTCAGACGTTTCGTCACCATTCTAGATAACATCATCAGTGAGCCTCCGATGAAGCGCTGGTGTTATGTCCCGCTTTCTATTTATCTGGTTAGGTTTCCTTGGGTTGGTGCTGTCATTTCCTGCGTTGGTGATGTCATTTCCTGTTCTTTTTCTCAGGGGATGGTAGATTGGCTCCAAATCAATGTGTTTGTTGATGGAGTTCCGGTTGGAATGCCATACTTCTAGAAATTCTCCTGCGTGTCTCTGTTTGGCTTGTCCTAGGATGGATGTGTTGTCCCAATCAAAGTGATGCCCTTCCTCATCTGTATGTAAGGACACGAGTGATAGTGGGTCATGTCGTTTTGTGGTTAGTTGATGTTCATGTATCCTGGTGGCTCGCTTTCTGCCTGTTTGTCCAATGTAGTGTTTGTCACAGTTCTTGCAAGGTATTTTGTAGATGACGTTCGTTTTGTTTGTTGTCTGTATAGGGTCTTTTAAGTTCATTACAGGAGCAACCATCCCAACACCCACAAACGAAGCTGCATTAGAATATTATTGCAACGAGCCACCACACACTGCAGCACAGAGGAACTACGCAGAGCAGAGGAAAATCACCTACAGCGTATTCAAAAAGAATGTGTACCCAATGAACACAGTCCGCCGATTTCTCAGCAACACACCCAAAAAAACAGACAAAATGGGCTCAGAAACCATAACCACTCTCCCCTACATCAAAGACATTTTCAAAATGACTGCCAGACTACTCGGACCTCTTGGCATCAGGGTAGCCCACAAACCCACCAACACACTAAAACAGCATCTAATGAACTTAAAAGACCCTATACAGACAACAAGCAAAACGAACGTCATCTACAAAATACCTTGCAAGAACTGTGACAAACACTACATTGGACAAACAGGCAGAAAGCTAGCCACCAGGATACATGAACATCAACTAGCCACAAAACGACATGACGCACTATCACTCGTATCCTTACATACAGATGAGGAAGGACACCACTTTGATTGGGACAACACATCCATCCTAGGACAAGCCAAACAGAGACACGCAGGAGAATTCCTAGAAGCATGGCATTCCAACCGGAACTCCATCAACAAACACATTGATTTGGAGCCAATCTACCATCCCCTGAGAAAAAGAACAGGAAATGACACACCAACGCAGGAAATGACATCACCAACCCAAGGAAACCTAACCAGATAAATAGAAAACAGGCCATAACACCAGCGCTTCGTCGGAGGCTCACTGATGATGTTACCTAGAATGGTGACGAAACGTCTGAAAACTAACCTTCCAGCTCAGCGAGCAAACTCACATCCAGAAGGATGACAGTAGTGATAAAGCCACCAGCCTGTAATCTAGAACCCCAGGCCAATGTTCTGTAGGATTTGGGTTCAAATCCCACCATGGCAGGTCATTAAAATTTGACTTTTTGTTTGAAAATCCAAGTTATATAACAATTGCTGCTAAAAATCCATCTAGTTCACTGGTATCCTTCAGGGAAGGATATCTGGTCCAGCCTATATGTGACTCCAGACCAACATCTCCATGGTTGACTGTTAACTGGGATAAACAATAAATGCTGATCTAGCATCTCTGCACCAAATGAATCAAAAATAAATAATAATTGATCCGTTTGGCATTCTACTAAAAAAAAGTGCTTACCATCTCTAAAGTGTGTGCAGACAGTGCACGGCCAAATAATTGGGTTAGGCATCAGTTAAAAAATAACTGGCACAAAATGACCTTCCCAGCAAAGCATGCGCAATGAAGTGGCACTTGCTGATCACCTGCTCTGAGGCATTTTCTGAGATATTTAACAAGATTTGAAGTGAACTACAAAACATTACAGCATAGATTGAAATCATTTCTAGTTTGGCACCTTGATCATATGATGCGAAGGCATCCTTTGGAATCAAATCCTTGTTCTTACAGATCGACAACATCCATTTACTCCAGGTAAAATAAAAGTTTCAGAAATTGGGCTTTGCCTAAGATTGAGGCAAGGAAAATATTATCAAGATTTTTTTTTAATGACTTTAGGAGCGAGCCTCCAGTGACACATGAAAAATGATCCTGTCTTAAGCTCAAAATGTATCTGAAGTAAATTAAACAAAATAAACTGTTCCTTTTAGATGTGTTCTGTTGTTAGCTCCCTCACTATTCTGCAAGTGGAGGCATGCTTTCCAGTAATTGAAACTGGATCATTAGATGTTGCTTATTAACTTGCAGTTTGGAGACCCCTTCATCCTCTTGCTGTCTCAGAAAGTCATTTGTTCATGTTGGTTACGTAAGAAAACACTGCAAATTTTTTTTCCTATCTGTTTCTGTGTGTGTGTGTGTGTGTAAAGGGAAGCTTTTGAAGGAATTAGAGTTTTAATGAGTAGAATTATATAACAATGGTTCACCATTGTTTGCCTGTGGTTGGAGTCTAATTACTTGTAATAAATTGTTGTCATAGAATCCCTACAGTATGCAAACAGGCCCTTTGGCCCAACAAGTTCACACCAACTCTCAGAGCACCCCACCCAGACCCATTCCCCCTGTAAGCCGTCTAATCTACACATCCCACAATACTATGGGAAATTTACCATGACCTGCACATTTTTGGACTGTGGGAAGAAACTGGAACACCCGGAGGAAGCCCATGCAGACACAGGGAGAATGTGCAAACGCCACACAGACAGTCGCCCAAGGATGGAATTGAGCCCAGGTTTCTAGCATTGTGAGGTAGCAGTGCTAATGACTGAGCCACTGTGCTACCCTAAGTGCAGAAAGTTTAAAATACAGAAATCCATCCATGTTTTCTGTTAAGCTAGGCCTAAAAGGCAGATGAACAGGGGAAATCCTGCATACTTTTCAAAATCTTTATATTTTCTGGTGGCCCTAGGAATAACCAGGCTTAACTTCTAGCACCCTACTGAAGTGAGATGTAACAGATGCCGGAGACAATGGGAACTGCAGATGCTGGAGGATCCGAGATAACAAAGTGTGGAGCTGGATGAACACAGCAGGCCAAGCAGCATCTTTGTGCTTCTAAGAAAAAAACGTTTTTGTGCTCCTAAGATGCTGCTTGGCCTGCTGTGTTCATCCAGCTCTACACTTTGTTATCTCTGCAACAGATGCCAGTTAAGTTGGCTGCTTTGATCTGGATGGTGTTAAGCTTCCTGACTGTTGTTACAGCTGCGCCAATCCAGATAAAGAGGAGAGTATTTCATCACTCTTATGACTTGAGACAGAGATGTAGATGTTGCCAGCACAGACAAAAACCCCTTTGGCACATCAAACCTACATCTGTTAAAATAAGCACCTGACTATTCTAATCTCATTTTCCAGCACTCGGCCTATGTGCTCTGGCATCATTAGTGCACATCTAAATACTTCTTAAATGTGATTTTCTAGCTCTATTACTTTTTCAAACAGCGAGTTCCAGGTTCTCCCACCAGCTTCCAGGTGAAAAAAGAATTCCTCACATCCCCTTTAAACTTCCTGTTCCAGCTTTTAAATCAATGTTCCCGGTCATTGATTCCTCTACCGAGAGGAAAAGCTTCTTTCTGTCTACCTTATCTATCCATCACTTGTGGCTTGTAGACAGTGGACAAGTACTGGAGAAATAGTAAGTGAGTTACTGGCCATGGAATTCTTAGCCTCTGACCTGACCCTGTAGCTACTGTATTTGCCTTTGAGCTTTAAAAGCAGACAATTATCCACCCTCAGGCAACTGTCTGTGTGGACTTTGCACATCTGCCCTGTGCTTTTGTGAGTTTCCTCTGGTTTCCTCCCACAGCCCAAAGATGCACACGTTAGGTGGATGGGCCATGCTAAATTGCCCGTAGAGTCAAAGGATGTGCAGGCTCAGTGATTTAGCTATGGGAAATACAGGTTTATGGGGATGGGGTGGTTCAGTCTGGGATGCTCTTTGGAGGGCCTACGTAGACACGAAGGGCCAAATGGCCTGCCTCTACACTGCAAGGATTCTACTATTCTTTTGTGTATACCTTTGATTTGGAGTATTCCTAACTGTTGAGTCTTAGCCCTCCCATATACTTTCAGCATGACATTGTTTGGCTTTGGGCAAGGATTTACTTTCATGTAAGTTCTTCTGGCTTTGCCTGACTTTGATAATTTAACTCTGTGGTCTGGTATCATTATTCACTTTAGTTTTATAGTTGTGGGCTTATTTACCACCTTCTAGATCTGAATGATTGTATGAATTTCTTTTCTTTCGGAATTGCCACATTCAATCATTTCATGCTGCTGTATGATTCCTATGTCCATTGCATCCTGAAACTTGCCTTCTTTCTTCATCTTGCTCAGCTCTTTTTTATCCCAATTTGTTGCAAATTTTGCAATTTGAGCTAAGATGGGACATTTCTTTCTTTCTTTGAGCTAATGTGGTCATCCACATTCTAAATTTCATTCAGAAATTGTCAACAGGCACAGCTCGTTCATGTCTTTGGCTTTGAACTTGAAACTAGAGGATCTGGCAATTTAACCCGGGCAGAATATGCGTACAGAATTTCTTCGAAATCTTGTCAGCACTTGTATTGTTGTCCTCAATCATTTCCCTTCTCTAAGGCAGAACTAAATATTTCTCCCCATCTATAAAAGGACACAGCATCTTCACTTATAATACCTGGGATTTACCCTCAAATACCTACCGCCACTATGTTATGCATTGCAATCCCCAGAAGTTCAAAACAATCCCACTATTAGATGCTATGAATGGAGTTGACATTGCCAGTGTTTCTGACAGCTCTCCACAGGGCTGGTGGAATGATGCATTGTCGTATTGCTCCATTGACTATAACGTGGTAATGAGTAATGTAGCTTTCTGAATTTTTTGTTTAAAATTCATTCATAGGATGTGGACATCACTGGTTAGACTAGCATGTATTGCCCATCCCTAATTGCCCAGAGGAGGGCAGGTGAGAGTCAACCACATTGATGTAGGTCTGGAGTCACATGACAAAGTAAGGATGGCAGTTTCCTTCCCTAAAGGACACTAATGAACCAGATGGGAGTTTTTTGACAATTGACAGTGAAATCATGGTCACCATTAGACTCTTAATTCCAGATTTTTTTCCAATGAATTCAAATTACACCATCTGCCGTGGTGGGGTTTGAACGCAGGTAACCAAAACATTACCGGGATGTCTGGAGTAACAGCCCTGCTATAATACCACGAGACCATCACTCCGCTATGTGTATTCGTGCTCATAAGAATGCACAGCTCATAGCTTCCAACACTTTTTGAATAACATAACAATATCACATTTACAATTTATCAATTCATCTAATGAAAAATTATACAAGTCAATATTCCTTTCATATTTGTATTACACATGCCCACAGGGTCAGTTAGCACAGTTGGCTGGAGAGTTCATTTGTGACGTAGAGTGATGCCAGCAGCAGTGGCTCAATTCCTGCACTGGGTGAGATCATTGTAACATTCTTCCCTTCTTGACCTTGGTGATTGCCTGAGGTGTTGGTGACCCCCAGGTTAAACTCACCACCAGCTGTTTGTCACTTCCTAATGAGAGAGTGGGACAATGATGACTTTACCTTGATATGTGTGCCTTCTTATGCTGGAGTGGAGTTCCATAACTGCCCAGTTTCATGGGTACACACTATAACCTGGTAGAATTCCGTGGTTGCCAACTGTGACAGGGGTGGAAATTTGTGGGAACACTTATTGTTTGGTACAGTTTCATGGGCACACTCTGTTGCTTGGGTAAACATCATTGACTAACTCAGCTTTAAACGGACAGATCTAACCCAGAATCGTTCTGCTCTGTGTCATGTAGCAACAGCCTGAATGGAACAGTTAATCCGTGAACCACTAAGAAAGAGACATTTTAGATTCTGGTAAAGTGTAACTCAAATCCAATGTTTGTCTAAGGAAGATGCTGGAGGTTCTGATTTTTACGTTTTAATGCAATCACAAAATATTTGTAGCAGTTCCTAATCCATCATAATTCCATAATACTGGAAAATCCCATGAGTCAATGCTCATAGTATCGAGTAGTCAAGAATAGAACCAAATCCTTCAGCCTTCAGCCCTCTCCTGCCTGGCTGCATTTGCCTCTATCTCCATTAACTTGATCCTACTTTTATAACTGTGTCCCATTGCATGACGCCAGTGGGATTATTTGTATCGTGGTTTGAAATTTGACCATGAAGATCGATGAATGTGATTGAAAGAAATCAACATTCCCTCATACAACATGAGACAGTGGAATGTGAGCGATACTGGGTTGAATTTATTGTTTTCTAATCCTGTGTTGCAGCTCCCAAGTGGGAAGACTAATGTCTCCCACTAGGCCTTTTTGTCACATTGGTTAGATATTGTGGGAATGAAATACAAATGACATTCCCTTTTTCACACCCTGACAACTTCCATTTATGTAGCACCGAGAATGTGGCTAAACATCCCAAAGCACTGCATAGGAACATAATGAGACAAAAATGACACCAACCTGAAGAAGATTTTAGAACAAAGTGACTGAAAAAAGGTCATTTAAAGGAGAAAGATGAGATTGTGAAGTTTAGAAATGCAATGCCAGAGCTTCAGGCCTAATTGCCTGAATGCATATAAGGCAATGGCGACAATAAGTTTGTGGGAAATGCATAGAGCCGCAATTTGAAAAATGCAGAGTTCTTGGTGGCTTCCGATGCTGAAAGGTTTCAGAATTAAGGATGAGTAAGGCCATGAATTGAACACAAAGGTAAGAATAATGTAGGAGTACATTACTGCAGATGCTGGAATCTGTACTAAAAACAAAAATGCTGGAAATCACAACAAGTTGGACAGCATTTGTGGAAGAGCAAGCTAATGTTTTGAGTCTAGATGACTCTTTGCCAGAGCTCTGGCGAAGAGTCAGCAGGATTGAAATATTGGCTTGCTCTCTCTCTAAGGATACTGCCTGACCTGCTATGATTTCCAGCATTTTTTTGTTTTCAGCTAAGAATTTAAAATCAAGGTGTACTTATTCTCCCTCTCAGAGTGAGGAAAAAACTTTAAAAATCAAAAAATACTTGGACTGAAGGGCCCTCTTGTGGCACAGTAATAGTGTCCCACCTGTCCCAGGGATGTGTAATAATGTATCCGAACAGGTTGACTGGGAAAATAGGTTAAATTTAAAAACAATGTTTGGAAATGAATGCATCAGTCTTTCTGGACCTTTGTTTTAAAGTATACGAGATGAGTCAGATTGGTATACCTCATTCACCGGTGTAATTGGCCTTTCCTTCAAAGCAGTCAGCCTGTTGTAACATGGACTAACAACCTATGTGGCTATAATATAATCTGTGACTGGTGAGACTGAAACTGCCGTGACCAGGTTCTACATAATCAGGTTATGCCATTAGGCCACAACAAGTCAGAAGCCAATGAACGCAAGCAGCTGACTTAGCCTTGCAGTCTGATCCAACAACTAAACTCAAGGGCCTGTGAAGGAATGAAAGTAATGGAGGATGGTGGGCATGCAGGATAGAACCCTAAAGAGTTTGTTTTGGAACCAATGCATATGTAAGAAGATGGAAATCAATATCTTTTCAGGAAGAGTTTGCATATTAGAGAAATATCAATAGCGCTGCTTTAGGGGAAGGAATATGACATGGTTTTAAAATTGGCAGTCAGCAGGTAATGTTAATCAGTATCCATGCTAAAACAGTCCTACAGGAAAGCCACATCTAACCAGATCCAGATTCTCAGTATGGTTATGTCCTACCAAAACCTAAGCCCTGATTTCCATGTTGCCGAGGGAAGTGGTAGAAGCAGATAGGAATGCAATGCCAGAGCTTCAGGCCTAATTGCCTGAATGCATATAAGGCAATGGCGACAATAAGTTTGTGGGAAATGCATAGAGCCGCAATTTGAAAAATGCAGTGTTCTTGGTGGCTTCCGATGCAACTTCGAAGAGTATTTAGACATATGGGCAAGCAGGAAATAGGGGGATGGGGACCATCTTCAGGCAGATGTATTTAGTTTAGAATGATACGCTGGTTGCCATGGATGTATTGGACCGAAGCAGCCTATTTCTGTGCTGTACTGCGCTGTGTTCTACGACTATCGTATTAATACATCATTCATGCAGCAATCCATTTTTCATTTTTTTTGGTCCCACTCAGTGGAATATTTCCAATTCTGATCCTTTTGTTACATCATCATCTCTTCTATCCCTCTGATGCATTATCTTCTTGTCCATTCCACTTACCTCACTAGCTCTGAATTTCCTTTGGGTTGCCAAAGTCTCTCTGCTCTCTGACACACGAACACATATGAACAAAAGCACAAGCACCCCTCTCTAATCCCTCTCTGGTCTGGTTATCTTGTTTTTAGATCCTTTTTGCTTAAGTCCATTTAACATACTGGTCTCTGCATGCTCCACTGCATTTGACTGACCAGATTCTTTCTTCTCTAGCCCGCTCTGAATCACTGGCCCATCTTTGACTCATTGATTCCTATCTGTTCTAGTCCTTCTCTGGCTACTCATTAATATTTCCGTTGCCAGTGATTTTGTTCAAATACAGAAATATTTGAAGTTCTAGAGAGCGCAGGAGAGAAAGTGTGTGAGTTTCAATGACAGTATCAGAGCTACATATGAGCATTCCACTCTGCAGTAATTTTACCTAAAGCATGGTTTTAATTTGGCACAAATGAATTTCACCATTGACTAAAGGATTGTACTCAAATCACACCCCAAACAGGGAAAAGTTTGAATGGTGCATTGTTTTTCTGGTATTCAGGGAAATGTATTCCTGTCCTCAGAGAGCAGAGCTGACTCCAAAAATCAGATATTCACAATGAAATTTAAAAGTAATTGTGATATTTGGAATTATTTCAAGTTATGAATCAGAACATAAAATGATGCTTGAAATGAGGAACAACAAGTTCACCTAAGCAGATATTAAGAACCTGAATGTCACCTAAAATTAAAGTGGACATAGAGACATAGAGGAGCAGCTGGGTAATGTTACGAAGAGAGCGGCCAGGAGTAGGAAGAGTAACTGGGAATCACAAAGGGTGAAGCAGACAAGGAAGATTTAAGGGGTGGGTGAAAGGGGACAGGCAGGATATGGAATCTGTGGGAAGTGAGGAGAGAGATCAGGAGGGCACTTGGAGGACATAAACCAGGAAGGTTGGCATTGAAGGTGTTTAGAGGAAACAAGACAAAAGGAATGACAGTCCATTCTGTTGGAATGTGCAGAAAAAGACAAGTCATGAGCAGGGTTGGGGTCTGGTTACTTGTAAAAATGAAGGGAAATAGAGGCCCCTAAAAAATGGGATGGGAAGAAGGGAGGGGAGGAGACATTGACATTGCATAGAAATGATTCCGTTGTTTTCTTTTTTTCAAGATGAAAATTTATTTTCCAAAGAAACAGGTTTGAAAGTCAGGACAAAGCATACAAAATAAAGAGTCCGCTAAAGTGATGAAAGTAATGACTGCCCAACGTGATAGGAGGAGAAGTGAAATCAGGGATACTGGACAAAACAAGCAACGTCTGTGGACAAGGGGAGACTGTGCACGCAGGATTGCAAACCAGATTGAGTGAGGTCTATTGCAAAGCTGCAGACAACACACTCTTGGCACAGTTCAGGAACAGACTGATGGAACAGTGATTGCAACCACACATAATTGCTGCCTAGTTAGTGAATGATTGCAGTTTGTGTTTAGATTGTAGGGCATACAAATTACATGACACTGGCTGGCTCTGTCAGCTCCATTTCCAGTGGTCTGTTCTTTCCCAAAAGAAATGTTTCTGTGGTTTAAGTTTAAATTGAGGCTCTTCAAATATGCAGTGGTACACCAGGGCCAATTACATCTCTAAATCCTTGGAAAATGAAACACCTTCTTAACAGAGCATACAGTGCCTCGTATACAGCAACCACCCTTTGTGATCCACTTGCAACTGCTCCTGCTTCATGGCAGACATTAGACAGGCTTAGCTGTATTCCCTGAAATCATTGACATGGCTCCTCCTCATGTTGCTACATCATGTAGGGTTTTACCAACACTCAGAGACAAGCAAGTGCCCCAGTTCAATAGCCCTGATCTTTGTATCATGTTTCAGCTGAGCTGGGATATGGGCAACTTCAACTGACTTCAGATAGTCAGTCTTGATAGGGAAAGAGAGCAGGAGACCACCCTGCGGTTAAAATGAACCCTTTGAGAGAAAGGATATCCAGAAGGAGACAGAGGAACGAAAGGGAGCGAGAATAAAGAGCAACGCTGGAGACCAGACTGAATCAGTGATTATTTCATTGGGAGTGAGGAATAAACAGTAGGGTGAAAAGAGAGGTTATTAGAGAAGACCAGGCCAGGAAAATGTTTACAGGAGAGGAAAGACATTTAAGGTATGGGATTTGGGCAGTGATGACAAGATTTAATTTGACTTTGATGACACCTTCAAACCAATAGCCTGCTGACATTCTGTAAAAAATGTGACTGAGAATCATCCATGGCTGCAGAACAGTTTCTGAGCTGGCAAAGGAGTCAAGTCACAATAATAAATTATATTCAAGCAGAAACAATGATCCAAGCAGCGTTTACCTGATGAAATCCATCTTGTAGAAACTAACACCTGTTCTTTTTTCTCCCAGTTCTCTTACTGATCTCCATTATGCCACCAGTTATAAGCTGGATATTGTCACATCAAAGTGCACAAATGCAGAATATAATGCAGGTCAAATTTCCAGAACATTTGATAACTGAGAATAAAATTCTGACTCTTTCTGTATGATAATTTGAAAATATAAGTGACTTCAACTTAAGATGTCCCTAGGTCTTTCATAGAATTGTAAACAGCAACACCAGGCCTTGGAAAGGAGCTTTCAGAGAGGGTTAATTAAAGAGTGTGTCTTAAAAAAGGAGAAAGAGATGAAGAGGGCTTGTGTTGGGGAGAGAATCCAGAGCTTGGGGCCTACAGAGCTGAAGGTAACATTTAGCAGTGGAAATATTGAGCAAAAGGAAGTGAGGATCATCAAGAAGGTAGGGCTGGAGAAGTACTAAGTTGTAAGTGGATTGGAGGGCTGGAGGAATTTACAGACATTGGGAGTAGAAAGCATGGAAAGATTTGAACATAATGCTGTTATTGTAAAAGGCACAAAAATATTTATAGCTGTTCAGTAAGTTTCCTCATTTTTATTCTCTCTTTTTTCCCTCAACGTTCAGGTGACAGTGAGGTGGTAGATAACATGTATGAGACAGAGCCTGAGCCACCAGCTGGGGAGAGCGGTGAAGAGGAAACAGAAGACAGCATCATGTCCCCAATCCCTGTCGGCCCGCCATCCCCACTTCCCCCGAGCAATGAATTCACTCCAAAAGAAGGGTCCCCATACGAAGCGCCTGTCTACATTCCTGAAGACATTCCGATCCCGCCTGACTTCGAGCTGAGAGAGTCTTCAGTCCCTGGAGCAGGATTAGGGATTTGGGCCAAGAAGAAGAATGAAGTAGGAGAGAAATTCGGTCCCTATGCTGGGATTCAAAGGGTGACACTGAAGGATCCAAACTTTGGATGGGAGGTCAGTCATGTAATTGTTGATTTATTATTGTAACTGATTGATTGGGCTCAGGAGTGCTACATGATTCTGACTAACGGCATTTTTACCCTGGCAGTTTGCCATGGCAGTATCCCTGTCATGTCCCCACTGGTACCAATACAGCTGATGTAAACTCTACACTTGTGAAGGGGCCCCAGTCTTCAGTCTTTCACAATAAATCTATACATGGGCCAGAGGAGCATGGCAAGGTAAAACAAGAAGGGCCATGCTCTCAGGTCATCATTTCAAAACCGCTCTCATGCCATACATCAACAGCATGAAACTCCATTGCTGTACCTGATGGATTCTGTAGGAGTGGTGCAGAATGCAAATTAGCAGGTTGCTTGCTCAAAGCTGACGTCGTGCTTCTTTAGGCACAGGCCTAACCTTCAATGGTGCATTTGACAAGTAGTTTAAGGAGATAGGGGAACAAAATCTCAAAAAACTGATGAAAATGGTTTCAAGATCTTGTGATCCAAACGCATTGCATATGGTATATTATTCTGCCACTTTTGGATATTTCTAGTTTTTTTTAAATAATTCAAGATTGTAATTCACAAACTTTCTTTGTTGGATTTTGGAGTAATTTTAAGGATTCAGAGAGTCCACAAGTTGTTACAACTGTTTCCATTTTGGCGCTTGGTTTGTCTCATGGTTAACCTAGTTGAATGTAAAGTTTCGAACTGCAAGTGTGTGTTACTGGAATTTGACTCCTTCGTCTGTCTTTGTTGTGCTTGTGTTAACTATAAGGAAAACATGTTCCATAACAGCTTTGCACAAACTAGAATGTGGCTGTGTTGGAAACTACAAACCACCTTTGTCAAAGGTGTTTCCAGTTTGGTGTTTCTCGAGTGTATGACCAAGTACCAGGTTACAGAATAATCACTGATCTCTGGGCATTCCTTTCAGTGAATTGCCGGGTATGCAGCTTTAAAATGGTAGAAGTCTCACCATACTCCAAACAATGTATTAGTTAGCTGGTGAGATCCAGCGGTTTCTTTGTAATTGGTACATATCCAATGTATAACTGCTCTGAGGCCAATTAGAGCCTAATTGTTTGTAGGCGTATTCAGGGGTCAATCAGTGGTCAAAGGAAACCAACAAGAAATAACTGGCTTTGTTTTTTGCTGTGTGGCACCGAGCTTTGTGTATTATAAAAGTGTGACAGGCTTGCCTCAAAGTGTGTATACTGTATGTATTAGCCAACCCCTGTGGCATTGCTCATTGCGAATTGTAAGATACGCTGTTTTTAAAACAGTGTAACTCTTTGCAATTGAATGCTACGGTGAAAATATCACAGGAGGTAATTGTGAGACTTACAGAATGGGCTTTTGTATTAAAGATTCATAACACCTTAGAGATAAGCAATACTGTTTTGTGACGAGGGAAGAATTCAACCTATCAATAAACTGCAAATTATAAATCAAATGCCAGTGCGTATAAAGCAGTTCTTGGATTCTTCTTTGTACCATGTTTGAATTTGACTGAAGCAATTTCATGAACCTGGTATCCTCTTAATCTTACTCAACAGTCAGCAGGATTTAAATCTAGTCCTTGTCATAACCTGATCAAGGAGACTTCAGTACCCTGATCAAACCCTTGCTCTAATTTCATCCCAAGAGGAGTCAAGCATCCTTTCCCATTTCCCATTTAATTGTGACTAAGCTGACTTTAGAATCCTGATCCAATCCATGTTTTCTGGCTGTTTCTCATTTCTGGTCATGATGTAATTATATTGTTTGACATTTGTCGTTATGACAGCATTTCCCTTTTTAGGGAAACAATGGTCAATGAGACAGAATTGAATTACTGATTTTGAGCCTGCTTCACTGCACAATACCGGACTTGTTTTTGAAGAATGGCCATTGCAAGACTCTGTGCTGAAAGTGATGTAACATGGCTGAAGGTCATGTGACCTTTCTCTTCACAGAGTTTGATCATTCGCCCTGAAAGAAGATCAGTGCTGCACTATCACTTCTATGATGTTGCATTAATCCTCTATTAGAAAAGGCAAAACTTTTCATTGCAAGTTCAGTCCTCCTGTGATATATTTAAATGACAGACCCATAGCAAACAGCAATGGAGAAGTTCCAAAATGGCTACCACTATGACTGGAAAGATGGGAAACCCAACCGCCTCGCAGCATGGTAAAGTAATGAAAAAACACAAGTTTGTGTAGTCCCGTTAGAGGGAGAAGACTGGTGGGTGAGTTTAACCTGAGGGTTGCCGTGCTTCAGGCAAAGTTGAGATGGTTGGACCTTCATGATAATCTAAGCCAGTGCATGAATTGAACTCATTCTATTTGGCACCAGTCTACACTGCAAACCAGCCACCTAGGCTATCCTGCTATCTCAAGAACATAATATTATCTGTGTCAGAAAGGCATCTATATTGTTCTGTTTGTACAGAGCTACTATGATGGCAGGTCTTCCTCTACAGTCGCTGTCACAAGGTAAATGGTGTAATGTTAAAGTTGCCAATTCAGAAGCAAATATTCCATGATTTTTTTTTCTCTCGCATCGTGATGACAGTCTTGATTGCCCTCTGACCTGTAATTTCCAAGCCATCAGTCTTTATTTCAGAATGGCTGAGGAAACAAGGGAATGTATATGTTCCACCAATATCTATGTTTTAAGATAAAAACCAAGAAACAACACTCAAAAACGGATCTGGTAGAAAGCTTTCTAAGCTTTTAGCCTCCTTAACTAAAGCATTTATTTTCTAGCCTGTCAGAAAGCAGATAGAAATGCTGCTTCTTACTTTGAGTGTTGGAGTTCTTTACAGGCTGGATAGAGACAAAGGCCTAAGGAGTAAGCTGCGTGTAAATCTTTCTAGGCTGGACCTCCAGGATTCAGGGCAGTTGAATGTTGTCTGAGGCATTGCTCGCTTAGCCATTGACACCTCCTGTCTTCTTCATCCGAACTCTCTCAGTTTTGATGAGGTCGATTTGAGTGGAACGTCAGCAACGCCAGTGGGGGAAGAAAATGCAGGTTGCCCTGACAGCAATGCTCCTGAACTCGGTACATTGTACAAGGTGTGGCTGTGCTGGTCACATTCTATGTCATACCTCTGTGTCTATGCAGGAGTGAAGACTGCAAATGCAATTCAGTTCAATGGACTAGAGCCAGCTGAGAATATTGAGTCATAGAATCATAGTTTTAAGAACTCGTGGATTGTTTTCAATATCCACTTGGAGAGGAGTAGTGAATCCAGCAGGCTCCTGAGTGTTCGAGAACCCTAAGCAATGTGTCTGTGCAGTTCAACATTCTTTATTAGATGCTGGCCTCAGTCTGGACTATAAGGAGTAGCTGAGATAACAAGGTGTAGAGCTGGATGAACACAGCAGGCCAAGCAGCATCAGAGGAGCAGGAAAGCTGACGTTTCAGGCCTAGACCCTTCTTCATTTCTGAAGAAGGGTCTAGGCCCGAAACATCAGCTTTCTTGCTCCTCTGATGCTTCTTGGCCTGCTGTGCTCATCCAGTTCTACATCTTGTTACCTCAGATTCACCAGCTTCTGCAGTTCCTACTGTCTCTGTAAGGAGTATCAGCTATCTTTCGAACAATGCTAGATTTGTACCATTTCTCAGTATTTGCCATTTGAAGATTATTTTATCCATAGTCATGTTAAGTCTGCAACATTTTTGATCCTGGACACTGCTGGAAAGCTGTTGATTGCAGTCTTATCTGATGGAACTTGTAACCAGTGGTCACAGAGCACTACACGCACCTGCTGCCAGTGGATACACTTTGACTGTGGAAAGGCCTCAGCATTAGGTACGGAACTGTTGCAGGGGGAAGGGCGGTTTGCTGCCTTCAGGCACAGGAAGCTCCGAGGATTAATTTAGACCCATTCTACCAAGACAGACAATTCAATCTATTGGATGCATAGCTTCAGGCTCTATCCATTCTCTGTCTATTCTTCACCAATATAAATGCGTTGCACTAGAAATCACCTATTTAAAAACCATTAAGTGGCTTTTATTGTAACATAATATTTCACATACATTTCTCAAAAGCTATTTAAATAAGGTTGTCTCCCTCTCTGTATGTTCAGGTGAAGCTGCACAACAGTGTCAGCTCTGTAGCTAATGGTTTGTGTATATTTTGGTTTGAATTAAAATCTTGACTTACATTCTCCTGCACTTGTAATAAGAGGTATTCAAAACATTGGAATGCACCACTCGCAAGCCAAAAAGAAATATTCAATTTTTATTTCTGATGACAACAATGAGATGTTTCTCGAAGTGGAGAAGTTTCAGAAGTGGTACACTCCCACTAATCAGTGCTGATCAAAGGGGGTCACTTTGATATGTCATAATTATGATGATTGATTAAGATTTGGACCAAAGGAGTACACTCTCAAAACACATGCTGATGACATAAAAGGCAGGGTTTAAAGACAGTGAGGAGAGTTGTAAGTGGTCTTGAAAAGGAAGTTGAGTAAAATTAGCATTCAGGAACAGGTTGAATCTCGTGCAGATTTTTAGAAAAATGTTCTTGAGGCATGAGTATCATTGGCAAGGCCAGCAATCATTGCCTATCTCTAATTGCCCTTGAGAAAGTGAATAATATGTGTTATTAGACTTTTAGAAGCTAATCAAAGAATAGGTGCATACACTGAATGGACAGGAGTGGAAGGATGAGAATGAATAGAGAGGGACTTGTTTTTCAAACGTATGCTTGAGATAATATGTAAAAACAGAGGATAATAGCATTTAGAATAGATGCACAGAGTACAAGAGTGAAATAAATGATATATTTATACAACTTTGTGTTATCGTACAATGTGAGGTTTTGTGAGGGATATTACTGAAATAATATTAAAGCCGTAAAGAATGTAAGCCATAGCTTTACTCAGAAGGAAAAATACAGATATGAGAGAAGATAATAAAGTGTGAAGCTGGATGAACACAGCAGGCCAAGCAGCATCTCAGGAGCACAAAAGCTGACGTTTCGGGCCTAGACCCTTCATCAGAGCTGATGAAGGGTCCAGGCCCGAAATGTCAGCTTTTGTGCTCCTGAGATGCTGCTTGGCCTGCTGTGTTCATCCAGCTTCACACTTTATTATCTTGGATTCTCCAGCATCTGCAGTTCCCATTATCTCAGATATGAGAGAAAGCAACTTTAGAAATTGGGACAATTTGTACTAGCCCACTTATATACTGCTCTAAACTGAATGACTATACAACATTTCTTTGTGCCCCAGCCTTTCAAACTCTGCATTATTATTGTTATTCATCATTATTTAAAATGATGGGCAAATAAAATTTGACATGATTTTTATATCACAATGTATCAGTTTCTCGACACACTCTGACATTGCTAATGGAATTGTTACGGAACAGAAATATCAGTTTTACAGTATTGACCTGATGTTGTCTTGCTCACCATCATAGGAAGTGGAATAGCAGAAGAGATGGAGATAGCAACTCTGTTGTTAAAGGCAACATGGCCTGGTGCTACCAAAGCCACCTCATTTTCTTCACATTCGCCTAAAGACCACAGAAGTGCTGTGGTAGGGATGTGGGCGAAGAAAAGAGAGTAAAGTCAGACACGTGGAAAAACTGAGGTCTTAGTGAAGGAGACTATGTAAGGAGCATTTGAAGAGTCCAGGAGGTAGTGATCTCCAAGGGTAAAACGAATAACATTATGAAAAACAGTGCAAATACCAAAAAAAGGGAAACAAGGCACTGTAAAAGAGAGTTCTCTCCTCTCACAATGAGTATCAGCACCATTGACATTTGATTCCATGAGACACAGATGCAAGGAACAGTGGGAAGGGCCAGGCTAGAAACTTAGACAGAGGGATGAGGCCTCAGAATTTATTTTGGTTTAAAATGAGCCAATCTGAAGAAATCTAGTGAAACTATCAAGAAGAAGTAAATTCAAAAAAGATTAAAGATTTGAAAGGAGCACAGCTCAGTAAATAAGCCACAGTTTCAGTCGTGAAATTTATTAAGGCCACAGTCTGAGAACTTTATTAAACACTTTACTGCACAGCGTTGTATTTTAGAATGTGAGAGGTGGGAAGATATCCATTTTCCAGGACGTTGTGGAAAAAGTAGAGAGGAAGGAGGCACTTCATATTTGATAGGGGGACATGCTCAGAGCCATTCCCTGCTGTTGTAGCTACCCTCCTGAACCTCTACCACTCAACTGCATCCCACCCTCGCGCATGCAGCCCAGTGTGTCATTGAACTGCAGCAGAACAGACTGGAGGGGTTGAACAGTCTATTCTTCTTCCTTTGAATTCATGACTGTCTGTAGTCACTTCGTGCCTCTCAGTGAAAATGAACAGTGTTAATAAGTTGTGCTGTGCTACATCCCAAGATGGTTTGTTAAAAAGTAATTAGACAAGGTGGGGAAGATCAGGAGTGGCAGTTGGGGTGGTCAATACCCTACCTCAAGCCTAGTTTGGAGGTAGGGGAATCTATAAACAGACAGGAAGGTGTAGGTGAGGATTCCAAAACTTCCCAGACTTATCTGGATAGAAGTTGGAGTGGTAAGGTTCATGAATGACTCACAATGGCCCAGTTGCAAGACTATTAATTTGGAAGCTCAGTTAATGTTCTGGGGACCTGGGTTCAAATCCCACCACAGCAGGTGGTGGAATTTGAATTCAGTAAAGGATCTAGAATTTAAAAACTTAATAAAAGCCAAAGGAACTGCAGATGCTGTGACTCAGGAACAAAAGCAGAAGTTGCTGGAGAAGGTCAGCAGGTCGAAGCATTAACACTGATGTTTTCTTCACAGATGCTTCCAGACCCATTACAGGTTTAATTGTGACTATGAAACTTTTGTTGGAAAAATTCTTATGGTTTACTAACATCCTTCAGGGAAGTAAACATGCCATCCTTACCTGGTCTGGCCTATATGTGACTCTAGAACCACAGAAATGTGGTTGACTTCTAACTGACGATTAGGGAAGGGAAATAAACGCTGGCCAGAGCCTAAACTCTAAAATGAGCTAAATTGAGCCAGATAAGACTCCTTCACCTTTATTTATCTTCATACCTGCAGAACAAATAGGAAGGGGAATGATTAGGATAGATAGATAGAAAGTTTTTCGTTGCAAAAGACTATTAGTTTTAGATTTAAAATTTACATCAAGCACCAGTTGTCATTGCAGAAGAAAGTTCCACACCTAAAATCTGAAAAATAAACATTATCTGAATCTCTTAGAGTTATGGGGGTGCGTGGGACCCAGCTTTACTGGCATGGGGTGGGGTGGGGGTGCAGTGGGGGAGGAGTGTGTGTGTGTGTGTGTGTGTGTGTGTGTGTGTGTGTGTGTGTGTGTGTGTGTGTGTGTGTGTGTGTGTGTGTGTGAGAGCTCCTAGCGCCATTCCTGTATGTTACTGCTGCCACTCTCCTAGCTTCCTGCAACTTCCAATCCCTCAAACCCCTTCCCATTTCATTCATCTATGGCCTGCGTCCCTTAGTCCTCTTCTTGGGTAGATTGACAGCACTGGCACAGCCTGCAACTGAGAGTGGGCAGCTCTCAGATGATGGGACTTCTGCCCCTGGAGTCTTTGATCTCAGGAAGGGACTGCACTAGTCCCTACTTTTGTGAGACATGGACATTGCAGACTGGCCAGCAGTTTTTGCCCAGCCCTTGCTGCCCCTGGACCAAATGGCTTACTAAACCACTTCAGAGGGGAGTTGAGAGTCAACCACATAGTTGTGCATCTGGAGTCACAAGTTGGCCAGACCAGGTGAAGATGACAGATTTTCTTCCCTGAAGGACATTGGTGAACACAACAGTTGGCAATAGTTTCGTGGTCATCATTAGACTCTTAGCTCCAGGTTCTTTTTTAAATTCAAATTCCACTATCTGTCATGGTGGAATCTGAACTCCAGTGCCCAGGACATTAGCTGAGTTTCTAGATTAATAGTCTAGCAATAGTGTCACTGTTTCTATGGATAGACCAGACCTCACTTATGTTTGAGAGTCAACTAATCCAGGCTGCTCCTGCCCTAAAGGATGTCACCTGGGGCTCTACCAATCTCCTGTGCATGTCATGAAGTCTACCCAATGTTTGAGTTTTACTGACAATAACTGAAGAGCTACACCAGACTGAGGTCGAAGCGAGTAAACCTCTACTCAGGACAAGAATCAATCAGTTATGTCAAACCTATTTGGATTACTACCTCATTCAAGGGTGAAGGGTCATGTCCATCTCTTGTTGTGTTTTGATCAGCCTAACTTTGAAGAGATTGACTGAGCTGCTGGTAGGTCAAACAATCACAAATTTATCACATATTAAGGAATGATACACAGATTGAAGAAAGTATGCCTTACACTCATCCAGCTAACCCACTGCACATGGAGCCAGCAAACAGCTATGACTTAGAGTTTCATGGCAGTGCAACTGAGCAAAGTCTATGGAGACACCCATCTGTTAGGGAGACCTGGCACAGTAAGCCAACAGTAGCCTCTGATACCAGTCCTAGGGATAGGCTACAGTCAGGCATCCACTTGGGGTGTTCTTAATCGAGGGTCTGAGTCTCTACAGTTTGGGGAGTGGGTCATGATTGGGCTCCTGACTCCACAGAGGCCAGTTTGAAGGGGTAGAGTGGGGGAAGGTCAGTTGGGACTAACGCAAAAGGGACAGCATATAAGACCACACCTGGCATGGGTCATACCATGTATAGGGGAGGGGGGCATGGGTGGGAATATGAAGGCTCATACCAATGGGTTGGATGGGGACCTGAGGAGGTGCAAATCCAATGGGGTTGATGAGAAGGGCCGTCAGGAAGAGAACCTGGAGGTTTACAGCTTCACCAACACCTAGAGGTGGAGGCTGGAAACCACTGCGCAAAGAGAGGTCACTGTCAGCTTCTGCTCTGCTGGTAATTAAAAGTACACAATGTGAAAGAAAATAGCTGCACCACACCCAGAGTGGGTGGGGCAAGTGTCTCATCTTGTGTGGGAAGGGACTGCAAGACCCACAAATATCAGGCCCTTCACAAGACAGCAGCATCACATACAGACCATGCACTACAGGACGCAGGCCTGTAGGCCCCTTGATCCCTGGCCATCCCTGTGTGCTGTACACCTCCCTGGCCACTTCATTAAGCACCAAAACATATGCACAGAGAGGTCAGTAAAAAAGTGGGATGTTTGACCAAGAGGGCAATGGTGCCAGCAGAAGCCATTGCCCTGTACAGGCTGTGTCTGGGTTGCGAACGCGTTCCGTTGCAGAATCTGCTCGCAAGTTGATCTATACACCATTGTAAAACAATGCAGGATAATTCAGTTAGAATCTCGAATTCTCTACAGTGCAGAAGGAAGCCATTCAGCCCATTGAGTCTGCACCGACCCTCTGAAGGGAATCCCACCCAAACTATCTCTGCATTCCCCACGGCTAACCCACCTAGCCTGCACATCCCTGGACACTATGAGCAATTCAGCATGGCCAATCCACCCAAACATCTTTGGACTGTGGGAGGTAACTGGAGCACCCTGAGGAAACCCACACAGACATCGGGAGAATGTGCAAACTCCACCCAAGGCTAGAATTGAACCCCGTTCCCTGGAGCTGTGAGGCAGCAAAGGTAACCACCAAGCCACCGCACCGTTTGTTAAATACAAATATGAAATAGCTGTTCGTAAGTATAGCAAACATTCAAAAGGCACTTCTTTAAAAATTGCACCCCGTATGGGATTGCCTTCAGAAGTATAAGTGTTCACAAGTCGAATGTTCTCGAATCGGGGAACCCTATTTTTGCCTTGTTCATCTTATTTCCACATACTCCCTGCTCCTTTCAGAGGTGAAGGCTGGCTTTAAATTGTACAAGCTAACTGCGACTTGTGCTAGCTGCTCACCGTTTTGCACTGGCTGCAAATCACAAAGGTTTAAATTAGACGTTGGTGTACAGTTTATAGACTGGATGCAGCAGCAGCATTGGCTGTGGGTTAATAACCATCATCATTCCTGTACCCCTTTCCAGGGGCATTTGAATTCCTTGGTCAGAGATGCGGCAGAGGTGTTTGGACCCAGCCACTGCAACACTCCTCTCTGGTTTGTATTTTCTATCGGACACCACTGTTTACTGACAGGACAATTGGCAGACAGACCGATAATAGTCTGGCCCTATTCTCAGACATTCAGAACACCTCTGTGATATATAATACAATAAAAGATAATCTACAAATTTAAGTGAAGGACATCTCAGACTAAGGAAACAAGCTACAGATTCTCTATTGAAAAGGGATGTTAATATTGATTTTCTCTTGGCTTTTATAGTTTTGTGTTCAAAGATTTGGACTCAGGATGAAACAGCCTCACCTCAGAGCAGTCTAACCATTCAAATGATTCCCATGACCAATCAATTGACCTTTTCAGTCTGACCAAAGCTAGAGTTCAACTCAAATCTGCTTTCTTTATGTTGGCATGTATCTCTGTTCCCTGTATTGGGTCTGATTCTGAGGTTATCACAAGACACTAGCGTTGTCTTATTGATAGATAAGGCCACCACAGAGACAGTTACGTTGCTCTAAAAGTGAGTTGTTAAAAAATACACATGAGGATGTGCATTAACACTGAGCTGGCTCTGGATCAAACAATTTCTTTCAAGATCTCCAAGTGAAAAAGCATGGGAAAAAATTTGTCTGATATTTCTGCTCTTGATCACAATTATTTTTGATAATTCATGAAAATCAAATAAGTGGAGTATCACACTCTGCCCAATATCAGGATTCTGTCCTAGACCATTGGCCATTTCCATTGTGTGAATCAAGGCAGAATATGGGCACGCTGTTTGATTGTACACAGTATCACTGCAATGTCTGGTGCTGTGTTCACCCAATCAGGTACACATTCCAGCAGAAGTCACCTGCTAAGGAGAGTGAAGAATGCAATTGTGTGTGATTGTGTGTGTGTGTGTGTGTGTGTGTGTGTGTGTGTGTGTGTGTGTGTGTGTGTGTGTATCTATGTGTTTTTGTGTTTGTTTTTCTGTGTTTGTGTTTCTGTGTGTGTGTATTTGGGTGGCAAAGGGAATAGGGTGGTATAGGAGGAAGGGGAACATGGTCAGTTTGTAACATTGCACAAGCTCATCCCTCTGGTTAATAAACTTCCGAATGGACCTCTCAAATTTCAGATTTAATGTTGATTTCGCTCTTAGTGCACCTTCTCTGCAGCCATAACATTTTATTCCTCGCTCTGTTCTGTTACTATTAGACACTTTGTATATTATGACTTGCCTGTGCTGCTCAACAAAAGTTTTCACTGTATCTAAGTGCATGTGACAGAAATAAATCAAATCAAATCAGATAGACAATAACATAAGTGACCAGCCAATCTGTTTTAGTGATATTGGTTAACAGGAATATTGGACCATACACTAGGGAGAGTTTGCCTGCTTCTTTTTGAATGATGTCGTGGGATCTTAAACATTACATAAAGAGCTGATGGGGTCTCATTTCAGTGTTTCAACCAAAAGAGATTGATGCAGCATATCAAAATAACAAAAGGAATTTCACATAAGTATTTTATAAAGTGTGTTAACAGAAGCATCTAGACCTCCTCAGTTGTTTTTCTTTCAATGATCCTGATTGGGTAATGAGCTGCAACTTAATCCGAACTTCTCCATATCTTTTAAATAAAGTTTGCCAATTTCATCCGCCTAGGTAATTTGTTTCAGCTGCTATTTAAAAACACAAATTCGAATGCAGTCACAAGGAGGTGTGCTTAACCACTTTGACATATCTGCCTGATTCCTGCCCTTCTGATTCTTTCCAGACAATGCTTCCACAGATTCCATCAGAACATGAAGCGGTCTCTGTGGGTAGACCTGATCACGGTGGAGTAGTCAGTGATAAGGACTGAGGGTGTGTGAGCCAGAGTACCAAGCCCCTTCTCCATTATTCACATTCACATGGTTTGAATGAGATTGATCAGAAACAAGGGTCCTGGATAGTGAATGGCTTTCTTTCCCAACCCAAGGACCGATTGGAGAAACTCAATTGACAGTAAACACAGGCTCCAGAAACGTGCTTTGTCTGTGCGGCTCAGCGTTTTATTGGATAGTCTGTTTACCAACTGATACTGAGCGAACTCTGTTATTATACTCTTCTCCAATGCATTACACGCAATGAATTTGCAATAAGCCCAACATTCAGCCATCTGACTTTGTATTTCAACAGTAATTTAAACTGCAATTCATGGAATTTATGTTTTTTAACTTTGCTTATCTGACTTCTGAATATTTTTAACTACCCACATTGACTGAAAGACTGATAGTGCTGGCCAGGCAGCTATCAATGATGGGGCCCATCAGTTTATTGAGTTGTTATCCTTGTGTAACAAGAACCATGAAGCAGGCAGGTGTAAGACCTTTGTGACATGAGAGGAACAAGGTAGGTGATCGATATAATAGGTGCTTAAGGTTCACAAAACTTGCTCAAAGCTGTTAATAGGTAAAAGCTGAAGTAACAAGGTAAAAAAGAGCCAGAGACCTTGCACCATCACTCTGAGTAACTCCAGTCTGACTTAATTTTCTCCCCTGCTACAATTACAGAGTCTCACAGCAGGGAACCTGTTGCGTCTGCACAGACTCTTTGGCAGAGCCATCTGATTAGTCATACTTACCTCTTTTCTCCTCACAGGCTGGTTTATTCGTTCCCCATTCTTTCCCCAAGTATATCTCGAAATCCCTTTCAAAATTTACCATCCAATCTAGTTGTATATGAAAGCAAATTGAAACCCTTCAACCACTGCCCCAGAACAACTCAACTAACCCAGCATAAGTCAGCACAGAGCCTGGTGCTGTGAAATAGAGCAGCTGTTAAACCAAGTTAAAGCCACTAATGACACAGTACATTCCCTTTGTAAAAAAAAGCTGCTTTGAAACTGGTGAGGATGACCTAAAGGGCAGTCCACTGTGGCATAGCCATATTTGACAGCTGTGTTGGGAATGATTGTTAGGATATATCTTAAGACGTGGTCACCTTGGAATGAAGGACGCACAAACTGGGAACTGGGGAGTTCTGATGTGTCTGAGCTGAAGGACAAGCTGGGAACTGTACAGAACTGCAGTTCTCACCAAGAGGCCAAAGACAAGCCACCAACGTTCTTGGGAGGTGGTCCTCCAAAGCCAAGTTGGATAACCCCTAAGAAGCCTAACCACTCAACATTGGGACTACTAGCTTTGAAAGCATGAGACATGTGCAGTCAAATGTATCCCTAAAATAAATGACAATCACAAAAGTTAGCGATAGTTGAGGTGCAATCAATTCAGGATGAGCCAGCACGAGTGAGCTGTGGCCCCAGCGTTCCCTATAAAAGAAGTAGCTAAATGAAACACGTGAACAGCTAAATTTTAACTCCCTCCATCGTGTTCACTGACGGATCATACATATCTGTGTTCCAGACAGAGTAGAGATGTGAGGTTAATTTCCACAATGACTACTTCTCAACTGACCAGAACAAGATGTATTTGAGAGAGGAAGTGTAAAAACTCTGGTCTGTGACTCTAAAGAACAGGTACAAAACAGTTGTGCTTGTAAATTTAAGAAAAATGAAGAATAAATTTTATTTCTCAAAACCCATAAGTAAATAAGCAATACCACCCTCCCTGTCTCTCGCGCACTCTCTCTCTCTCGCCCACATACGTACACATTCACTCTCTCTCTCACACTCACAAACACTCACACTCACAAACACACACACACACACTCACAAACACACACACTCACACACACACACACACACACACACACACAAAAACACACACTCAGATTCACGCATGCATACATCCACACACACGCACAAGACACATAAACAAGGGAAGGTTATTTCAAAAGATGTAGCATGCACTTATCACTTTTATTCTTGAATCTTTCATGATGGAAGCTGGAAACATTTCACGCCTTATGATCCACAGATTAGTCATTGATAAAGTAGAGATCGGAAGTTTCCATTCAGTTCTGCAATGAGACTTATCGCATTCAACAGTGGATTTCTGGCTTTCCCCCAGTTGAGCCCCTGTCTGAGGATCGGACTGGGGTGGAATCTTGCAGAATTCTGTGCTTGCAGCGAGATTTGGCAGAATGGGATGAGAGGGGTGAGGTGATTCCGTCATGGTGTCTGGCACAGCTCATTGGCTCTTTTGTGCCCTTACTGAACAGTGAGGCGAGTTGTCTCTTAGGACGGGTTATAACCTTTGAGATACCTTACTGATGCTCAACTCACCTCATTGATATTTAGCTTCCTAACTTATCAGACAAGCTAGATGTTGAGCTGATGACATGGAAGTCAGGGCGGGTACCTGGCGAGGGGCATTCACTGCTGGATAGCCATTCCACGTCTGGCCGTTTGACCTGGCGGCACAGTGGCATTTCAAAAATGGCACAGGCTCAAGGGATGTCGGTCTTACTGCAGATATCTGCTGAGTATTCCAAGAATGTTGTGTGGTGAGGCAGGGATCAAATCTCTCATGAGGAATGTTGGTGTGGTGATGTGGGTGATTAAGGAAGCTATGCTTAGTAAGATACAGTGCGAAATCTCAATGGGTGTTATTGGGAAGAATCCCTTAAAAGAAAGTACTCAACACAACTTGCATTGGCCAAAATAACATAAGATTTAGCCCCTAGTTCTTCAAATTCGTTGTTAACTGGCTAGCCCTACTTTTCACCCTTTTGTTGGACTGTAAGCAGGATTCTTCCTTTGTTGGGTGGGAACCCTTCTGTCTGTGACCTTCTTGTCTTCCATACTGAGATCAGGCTGCTCTCAAAAAGGACCTTAACCTTTTACATCACAAGCTGGTTTCTGAGAGGCGGCTAATGGTCTATGTTGACATGGATACTGGCACACAGCGAGGTTTTAATCTCAGCATTTGTATCACCTTGTAACCAAATGGTTTTACCTCATATCCACTCAGTCACATTTCATTCTGCAGCCACTAGGTCTGTGAGGTCATTGTGCATTAATTTCTGTCAACATTTGACAATTACATCTGTTAAATCCACAGGAAAGATTTGTTGCATTTAATGTCATCGCAATGGAATGTTCCAAAAGGTCATTCATGTCTTAATGTCCTGCCCAGACTAATTTCCAGTTTTTTGGTCATTCCTTTTCTATCCAAAGACAAGGCAGGATAATCACATGACCCCTTTGACTTCATCTTGTGTTGTCCATGTGTCCATGGAACATGCTGTTTTAAAACAAGAAGTGTCAATTCTTCCATAAATTTGTTAGTATAACTATGTGGCCATGACATCTGTTATAGTGCATTGGATATGAATCATTTGAATCCACGTAGATTAGTGTGACACCACACTTCAAAGTTAAAATAAGAAGTAAAGCACAAACATGAGGAGTCTTTTTGATTTTTGACTTCAATAGAAAAGGAAATAATGCTGGATATAAAATGCCCTGCTAATTGGCCATTTCTTTATTGGCGCTTTGCTGAAGACCTATCTCAACCCTTATTAATATTTGGAATGGGCTGGGGTATATTGGGTTGTGTTTAGCACATAATTGTGGGAATGTCATGTTAGAAGCTTCTAGGAATGGTGTCCTAAGCCACATGTTACCATTCTGTGTTTTATAATTTAATGGCTATGACTCTTTACATGTTCCAGAACCTATTTCACCATAAGCTAACAGCTAATTTTCTGTTTCCACGTTCAAGCTTGTTTGGCGATAAGTTTACTCTCCTGTATGCAACCAAACCTTTCACCTCCACAATGGTTCTTTGTTTCTGAAGCATTTTTTTTGTCCTCATCCTTAACATGACAGATAACATACTTTTGAAGGTACTTATCCTTGAACTAATATCATTTGACATCAAATTGATCTAATGACACCTTCTTCCTCAAGTATGCAACATCTTCACCCTGTTTTACTTCAACCTTTATGTCGTTGAATGAAAGATACTTATTTACGTAGGAGAAGGGTTTAATTAGAGAATGCTTCTCAAATTGTACTATAGCCATTAATAAAACAGGTGATATAATTGACTGCTAGCCTAGTTGATTATTAATAGAATTTTCAAATAGTAATGTTGGATGTTTCCTGAAAATTTCTCCCAAGGTTAAAACATTCACTGGGCTGCATGGGCCTTGTTTGTTGTCTGCATGTAAACCTTTTAGAGTGTTAAACTGCATTTCTTGAGAGCTTTTCAATTTCTGACAGATACGTTACAGGAATTGGTTGAAAGCAATGTGTTGTACTATCTCATGAATTCGGAACTGTAAGAAGTACAACTTTTAAAAGTGTAGGAAAAAATGCCTCAAAACCAGTTCTAGTCATTCTGTACCCTTGAGAAACAAAGAGGAATCAAATGACCACTTTAACCTCCATGGGATTAAGCCTACTGTATATTAACAGCTCAAAGTTATGTAGATACTGCTGAAATTAGCCATGACAGCTCATGGATTAGTGCACTGTCTGGCATATTATTAAACTATTCTGCTTGTAATTCATTCATGGGATGTGGACTTCGCTAGCTAGGCCAGCATTTATTATCTGCTCCTAACAGCCTAGAGGACAGTTAAAAGTCAACTATGTTGCTGTGGGTCTTGAGTCACTTGTGGGCCAGTCTAGCTAAGGACAGCAGTTTCCTTCCTGAAAGGACATTAATGAAACAGATGGGTTTTTTGATCATGATCATCATTAAACTCTTAATTCCAAAAAATTTTATTGAACTCAAATTCCATCATCTGCCATGGTTGGATTCAAAGCCAGGTCCCCAGAATATTATCTGATCCTCTGGATCACCAGTCTGGAATAATACCACTTGGCCATCACCTCGTCTAGCCAGAAACATTTCATTTGCAGTTGTGTCTGGGTTCCTTCAAGCCCAGTATGGATATAGATAACCAACTTCTGATTTAACTAGAAGAGATATAATGAGCAAATAACATGTGTTATTGTAAGACAGTAACTACAGATTATAGGTAACGGGAGCTGCAAATGCTGGAGAATCCAAGATAACAAAGTGTTGGGCTGGATGAACACAGCAGGCCAAGCAGCATCTCAGGAGCACAAAAGCTGACGTTTTGGGCCTAGACCCTTCATCAGAAAAAGATTATATGTGACTATCACCTGCTCTCGTACAATGACTGTTAGGAGTCCACTAATCTTAGGTCTATCTCCTACAATCTCATTCTTTCTCCTGACCAGGTCCCTGTGCCATTATCCAAGTGGGGTGGCCTCTGCTACTCAATCAACCATTAAACCTATCAGACCCTTATACAACAGCAGCCTGTCCTTGGTTTGCTGATCTCTGTCAGAGATGTAATTGGATCACTACAATTCACCTCTGCACCCCTGGACTCATCGGGGAAAAAAAAATTAACTGTGGTTTGCCGTTCGCTCACTGGGATCTTTAATCAGTACATGATGTGATCAGCAATTGAATAACTATAAAGGTATTAATGCATTTAGCCTTCCCAACACTGACTGGCTGAGGCATCCCTTACATTAGCTGGTATAGGGATCATTAGAATTTTAAAAAGTTGGGCATCACCAGTACTATTGGAGTCAAGTCTCCTGAAGTAGAGATGGATTCCTTCCTTGACATTAGTTTTGTTTGGGCTAAGGTTGAGTAAATCTTTGTAAACAGTTTGGTGAATTAGGCCACATTAATATTCAGAGATATAGGCCACATTAATATTCAGAGCTAATGGGAACTGCAGATGCTAGAGAATCCGAGATAACAAAGTGTTGAGCTGGCTGAACACAGCAGGCCAAGTAACATATTCAGTAGGTTAAGGATTTGTGATGTTAAATCGGTCGGACCTCCCCTCAGCTGCAGCAACTGGATCTCGCCTTTGTTGTCTAAACCCTACCTAGACCAGGTGAGTAAGCCAGGGTTGACAAAGATTTCCTCTTTCTCCTCAGCACAATTTCTCGATAATTCAAACTGTGCAGCAAGTAACTTGGACAATTTATCCATCCTTATTTATTTCTGACATAACTGGATTCACTTTCCATATTACTAGTTTGAAAAGGCAGGAGTTAATAAAATTCTTTCCAATTACAGTACTGACATAGCCCACTCTAATGCAATCTGTGAAGACTTACAACTGCGTGTCATTGCGCACATTGTATGAGTGTAGCTAATGAAAATGAAGACTGTACTTCAGTCGGGTATTATTACTGTAGAGAATCTGCCAGGAAAAATAACTGCTCTGGGGCAGTGAGACCGTAATTCTCTGTAGCATTGGATTTTTTTTTCAGAGATTTCCAGTGTGGGACTCGAGCAAAGGAGAGAAAGGGTGTGTTTTATTTATTGTAATGTGTTTGAATTTATGTTGAGTCTGTATTTCTTGCTTGCTGATACAGAAAGAGCTACTCATGGACCCCTTATAAATCAGCAAGGGTTTTGCCACTTTGCCCCAAGGGTCAAAACGACAATGATTGTGGTCTTTCGTTGAGTAAATAATGACATTTATCATGCTTCAGTTTATCCTGCTAATTAAGCAATAACAGCTCAAAAGTAACCACATGGGAAGGGAAACAGTTCTACAGAAGATGACAAGGGAACTGCAGTTTATGCACTACTGAATTCGGTTTCTTGTCCATTTTTTTGTTTTCCAGGCATCTAGTGATATGAAGGAGCTATTTTAAAGGAAATATTTGCATTTATATGGCTCCCTTCACAAGCTCAGCAGGTGCCAAAGTGTTTTACTGATACTGAAGTAAGATAGCCGTGGAGTAGGGCTTCTGAGCCCAGGGCTCGTTTGCTCTGTTTGCTTTTGTTCTTCTTTCCTCTCCTGTTTTCTTTTCCTCTTCTTTACTTACGATTTGGTGAAGAAGTCAGTATGACAATGCCATCAGTAGCGGTGAATAGGCCCAGCTACACAGAACCATGGTGCTAGCGGTGGTGGTGAGTTTGGGTTCCCAGTTGCTTCTGCGTCACCGCCCAGCGCCAACTCATGGCTGCCACTGCGGTAGAGGTGGGTTCGGGCCCATTAAGAAACCCGGCAGGGCCAACAGCAGGCTGCATCGGGGAGGAGAGCACAAAACAGACTCGCGATAGAGGCAGATTCGAGTTTGGGCCAGGGCATTGGTGGAGGCAACATGGCGGCGAAGAGCGGTGACTTTCATTTCAGTCATGGCGACATGATGAAGGGTAAACTCAGGCCTGTTCACTAGGTCCATCGCCCATGGCGGAGTACTTAAAAAGAAGCTCTGAAAAGCTGGACATTTTCTTTATATCTTCATTTTTCTGCCTTTCTGTTCTATGTTTTGGTTTTATTTTTCTGTGCTTTAAGACTACGCTGGAGAGTGGCGAAGTTATACAGCACTTTTCACTGTATTTCATAACAAGATACAGATGACAATAAATAAATAAACCAAGCTACTTTTGAAATGCTCTCATTCCATCAGGAAATACGCAGCCATTTCGTATACAGCAAGGCCTCACAAAGATAAAGGGAAAAGAATCTGTTTTTGTTTGGCAACAGGTCCTCACATCAGCCTCCCTTCCAAAAGATGGCAGCTCCAACAAAGACAGCACTGCCTCAGTAGTGCATTAACTTAGATCAGGGATGTCAAATACACCTTAAAGATTGGGCCTGGTAAGGCATAAAACACACTATCCAACATTGCTTGGAGGGACTGAGATAGAAATTGCCATTCATTTTGCCTCTTTTCTTTGGATGCAATATGGGAAGCATCACACACTAATTTCCAAGTAAAACGTCCTGGAGCCAAAATCATGGCTCCCATAATATTAGTCCTTGCAGCTTTTAGGCCTTCCTGGCAGGGTGCCTAAAGTCAGCAATGAATTCACTTAAGTTTGCAAAGAAGCATGCTGTGCCTGTCCTTGAAGCTGAAAATTGATGGTGCCGATCTCCTGGGCTTTAAGAATCAATACCTGGGACGAAGAGCTGCATCATGTGGACAGGAAGGGTCTGTTCTCTGGATCAAACTTGTGGGCTGTACATTGTTGTACCTCTAGGTGAAATTCTGAGCTCAATTCTTTTAGATGGGAGTTGAACTTACCATGTCTGGACTCGGAGGCAAGAATATTATCACTGCACTGCAGCTGGGTGCCAAGTAGAAGATTCACAACAGACCTAGGCTGGCATCTGTTTTGGCTTATTATTGCAAGTGAAAGAAGCATGCATCGATAAGGAAAATGTGTTTATGTGCACTGACCATTAATTAAACTTCATTAAATGTCGGTAACAATTGAAGAAATGAATTGGGTTTCTCACAGGCCACGATCTTGGATACTGACTACACCTCTCCTTCTTGCAAAGTAAGCCCATCTATCACTCCTCTAGTCTCATTCTACATGGCAGATAGACTAGCATTCCCAGGGAATGTTGGCTAGCTTGGGATGATTAGGTACTTCACTTCTGGTGAAAAAAAAGTTGGCTTTTTCTTCTTGTACAAGCATGAAGGGTACTGTTTATTTTGTTTATAGATGTAGCCAAGATCAAGTGGAAATGTAAATATTCATAGGTTTCTTTTCCCCCTTCAATTGGATTTTTTCAGCCAATGTGTCTATTCTGTTGTTTTCTTTTGCCTAATAGTGATGATTTGCAAATGCAATAATAGAAAGATTTATGTCACAGGAGAAGGCTTTTCAGCCCATTGTGTCAATACTGACTCAACCACACAGCTTAATCAAGTTGTCACCCCAAGATGACATTCCACATCAAGCAGAGGTTCACCTGCACATCTACCAATGTGGTATACTGCATCCACTGTACCCGGTGCGGCTTCCTCTACATTGGGGAAACCAAGCGGAGGCTTGGGGGCCGCTTTGCAGAACACCTCCGCTCAGTTCGCAAAAAACAACTGCACCTCCCAGTCGCAAACCATTTCCACTCCCCCTCCCATTCTCTTGATGACATGTCCATCATGGGCCTCCTGCACTGCCACAATGATGCCACCCGAAGGTTGCAGGAACAGCAACTCATATTCCGCCTGGGAACCCTGCAGCCATATGGTATCAATGTGGACTTCACCAGTTTCAAAATCTCCCCTTCCCCTACTGCATCCCTCAACCAGCCCAGTTCGTCCCCTCCCCCCACTGCACCACACAACCAGCCCAGCTCTTCCCCCCCACCCACTGCATCCCAAAACCAGTCCAACCTGTCTCTGCCTCCCTAACCGGTTCTTCCTCTCACCCATCCCTTCCTCCCACCCCAAGCCGCACCCCCCGCTACCTACTAACCTCATCCCACCTCCTTGACCTGTCCGTCTTCCCTGGACTGACCTATCCCCTCCCTACCTCCCCACCTACACTCTCTCCACCTATCTTCTTTACTCTCCATCTTCGGTCCGCCTCCCCCTCTCTCCCTATTTATTCCAGTTCCCTCCCCCCATCCCCCTCTCTGATGAAGGGTCTAGGCCCGAAACGTCAGCTTTTGTGCTCCTGAGATGCTGCTTGGCCTGCTGTGTTCATCCAGCCTCACATTTTATTAGCTTAATCAAGTTATCCAGTTTTTTCTTCTGTCCATTCCCCAAAAAGGTACAGCACCTGACATTCCTTTTAAAGTGTCTTTTTAACTGCAACAATGGTTTCTGGTTCTCCCATACATACAGATGGTGTGTTCCAGACATACTGCTCCTGGGTTAACAAAACGCCTTCAACTGTCTCCGATTCCTCCTCTCAATTATTTTATAAATTTATGTCCCAGGTTACTGATCTCTCTGCTAACTGAAATATGCCCTTCCTACTCAATCCATCAAAGCCCCTCATAATGTTATAAAAGCAAATTAAATCCCTCCCTCAATCGCCTCTGTTACAAAACAAAACACAGCCTATCCAATCTTTTCTAATAGCTAGCATTCTCAATTCCTGGCAACGTCCTCATGAATCTTCTATGTATTCTCTCTAGTGTGACCGCAAGCTTCCTGTAATGTGGAAATACATTCTACCTGTGATCTATCTCATGTTTAACACTGTTCAAAGGTAACCTCACTCCTCTTACGCTGTTGCCTTCAGTCAGTCATAAAAAGTATCCTATAGGACAACTCGAGCACCTAATCTACCTCTCTAAACCCTTCATGGATGCATAAACATTCACCCCCAGATCCCTCTAATCAAAACATCACAGAACCCTACCATTTGTTGTTATTTGCTGGTCTCCCTCGCTCTGCCCACATGCACCACACTTCTCCAGTCTGAATTCTGTTCACTGTTTCTCTTCATACCACTGCATCAATACCTTCCTCCAGTCTACAACATCTTCCTTGCTACCAGTTGGTCTGGACTGCAAGACAAACCTTGGGTTAATTTTGTAATGTTGGTCGTTGCATTAAAACTTTAATGAAAAGTGTCTCTTTTCTTCCTTTCCATTCCCCACCCCAAGCTTGAAGTTGCTGACGTTTACCCACCCATATCACAAAGGTACTCTCGGGTAGGCAGTTTGATCATTGGAAGCATCACAACCAGGCACACCTTTGTAAATATTCCAGTAACGCTGGATTGGTTGGATATCTGATTCAAAGTACTCTTTGTAATGGAGCCACTGAAATTGGGAGAATGGTTTCACAGCTTAATCAGTCAACATTGTCAGTTACAGGAACTTATGCCTTTCAGACAATGTTGCAGACTCTGGCATTACCATCTTGTATCTGACTGGCAGGACAGGTTTATCAGAGTTGGCAGCTCAGTGGCATAGAGTTAGGAGGGATATATGCTGGAAATCTTCAACATTGATTCTGACCCCATGAAGCCTTACGGCATCAAATCAAGATGGGTATTGATACCTCCTGTTGATGAAGGCTTTCAATGAATATTTTTTAAAATAGTACCATGGCAACAGTACCTTTGCGATTTCTGGCACTTCTACAATGATAAAGTACTGAGGTCACTTCACACAACTAGGTTAGAGAGGAACAAAAGTAAAGAGAAGGATAATGGAGTGACCAAACAATAGAAGTCACTAAAAACTTATTGATAAGCGTGGGATTTTCAAAGAGAGAGGAGACACAGGTATACAGGCAGCTGGAGTCAGACTGTAGGGAAAGACAGGCAAAAGTTGGAAAGGAAAGGCACCAGATCCTGACTCAGAATGGTTGAATTTATATTTCAACAATTCCATCATTAAGAGCATTCTGACATGGTCTGCTCCTTCACCCAGATACCAGTGAAAATCTCTGATTCATTACTCCCATCGCAGAAGGGGAGAAGCTGTTGACTGATGTGGGAATGACTGCCTTTCCTGAATTGGAACAGCCTGATTTGAAAAGGAAGAGGAAACATCGCTTATGTTTTCTTATACATTTTTTTGGAAGGCACGCATGAACTGAATTGTTTTCAACAAGTTTGGCTCATTTCACCATTACCCACTCGAACAAGGACTGATTATAAGAGACGAAGAGAAATCTGTTCAACCCAACGGCCGGGCTTTTTGCTTCGAAAGTGCATAAAATGAGACATAAACCTCTCAGACATAATCATGTTTTTTTTAAGTCACTGGGAAAGAAAAATGACTGACTTTCCAAGTCCAAAGCTAAATCGCATGGGCCACCTTTTAACACTTTCACTGCCATATTCTGAGCAGAACTGAAATGTTTGTTAATGTTCCTTCCTTCGCTGTTTATCAGATGGAGCTGTTTCATGATCGAACGTAGTTGTGTGGGTCCTAACTATACTCTGGTCTGGCACCTGACTGGCCTGTCATCATGTGTGAATCTGAGCCTAATAACATAATATTGGAATGTAAGAACCAGGAGTAAGCATTCATTGTGCTTTTAACTCCACTTCCATACCTGTCTCCATGATCCTTGACTCACTGACTGGTAATGCTCAAAATACGTGGGGCAGGGAGGAGAGAAATTGAACGTGAAAATTGCGTGGAAATTTTCTCTCCTGGGCAATCAGAGAAACGTCACCTCCACAAACAGAATAGTGAGGACATGCTCCTTCTTTCGCAAGCTGTGTCCCTCCCATACTGATGGGTTCATTAAATGAGCCTGTGATTCAAAGAGTGGAAAGTCAGTGCTGGTATTGAAAGAGTTGCCAATTTAATGCCTTTTGCCAGGAGCTGGGGGTGTGTGGGAGCTGGGCCTGGGGACTGAGAGCTGGGCCTCGGGATTGAGGGATGGGCCTGGAGATTGAGAACGTTTTTAAGTTTCATTTTGTGGGGTATAGGCCAGCATTTCTTACCCATCCCCAGTTGCCCTTGAGAAGGTGGTGGTGAGCTGCCAAATTGAACCACCTCAGTCCATCTTCTGTGGGTTGACCCACAATATCATTAGGGAGGGAACTCCAGCATTTTGACCAAGCAACAGTGAAAGAACAGCAATGTATTTCCAAGTCAGGATGGTGAGTAGCTTGAAGGTTGTGGTGTTCCCACACACCTGCTTCTAGATGTAAGTGAGTTTATGTGGTGAGTCCAGTTTCTGGTCAATGATAATCGCCAGGATGTTGATAGTGTGGTATTCAGTGATGGTAACACCATTGAATGTCATGGGAGTGAGGGTCACATTACCCCTTATTGCTGATGATAATAACCTGGCATTTGTGTTACTTGCCACTTGTCTGGGCCCAGGGATCGAGAGCTGAGCCCGGGGACAGAGGGCCAGGCCTGGGGATTGAGAGCCTGTCCTGGAGATTGCAAAAGTTGACAGGGAAAGCCAAGGTCCTGGGTGAGGGCGAGCACAAAGAGGTGCCATTGGCCGAGGTGTGTGGCATTTTGCTGGATCCTGGAATTCTATCCATTGTTTCCTGGTTGGTGGTATCAGCCAGAGGAGGACAGGATCAGGAGGAGGGCGGAGGAAGTGTCAACAGTTTTGTTGTCCCTTTATCGAAGAAAAGCTATACTGGCATTGCAGGCAATTCAGATAAGGTTGAGTTGGTTGAGCTTGTACTCATTAGAGTTTAGAAGAATAAGAGTGGACCTTTTTGAAACGTATCAAATTCTTATGGGTCTAGACAGAGTAGACAACCCTGAGAAAAAATTGGTTTTGGAGCTTCTGAAAATCAGCCAAACAATTAGAATGCATTTAGCTGAAGTAACATGCCTTTGAAAATGTCAACAATGAAGTCCCTTCAAACAACAGCAGATGGTCTGTAAACCAATGTATTCCTGTACCACCAACAACAAAAACAGGAATTGCTAGAAAAGTTAAGCAAGTCTGGCAGCATCTGTGGAAAGAAAGCAGACTTAACATATCGGGTCAAGTGACTCTTCCTCTGAATGGTTCTGAATAAGGGTCACTGGACCCAAAATGTTAACTCTGCTTTCTCTCCACAGATGCTGCCAGACCTGCTGAGCTTTTCCAGCAATTTCCAGTGTTGTTGCTCATTTCCAGCATCTGCTGTTTGTATGGTTTTCATTCCTGTAGCACATTTATTTCAACTCTAAATGAGCTGCAGCTTGTATTTTCAAGTTTAATTGTTTGGAGATTTAAATAACTTCAGATCAAGACATTTCAACAGTCCTTGACCGCCTCTTAATTTGTGGCTCCAACATTGTATGTGTGGACCGTGGTCTGTTTGAAGCCAGCACTGATTTCAAGCAGCTATGCTGAGTTTGGATTTCCTACCTGTGTGATTCATGTCCAGCACACCATCCCCACCAGAAAACATGGGTCCTGCTGGGAACTGTTTATGTCAGTGCAGATTCATAGAGCCATACAGCTCAGGAGCAGACCCTTCAGTCCAACTTATCAACGCCAACCAGACATCCCAGTCTGACCTTGCCCCATTTGCCAGCATTTGGCCCATATCCCTCTAAACCCTTCCTATTCACATACCCATCCTGATAACTTTTAAATGTTGCAATTGTACCAGCCTCCTCCACTTGCTCTGACAACTCGTTCCATACATGCACCACACTCTGCGTGAAAAGGTTACCCCCCAGGTCCTTTTTAAATCCAGGCCTAATGGCCTTTTCTGTGCCGTGTGATTCTATGACTCTAAATCAGAGTGAGGGCTGGACGCAACCATTTTTCACGCCTTTCCGAATATCTCCAACTCCAAAAAAAATCTACCCCACGTTTTCACAGAAAAGATTAAACCTGATGAAAATCCAGCTCTTTGAACAAGTATTAGATCAAAATTATTTAGATGAAAGTCTACCAAATTAGGAGGGGCCAATAGGAGTAAACTTTTACCCTTAGTAGAGGGATAAATTACTAAAGTGCATAGACATGAGACAAGTAGCAGGAGGTTTAGAGGGGATTTGAGTACCCTTTTTCAACCAGGCAGTGTGGGTAACTGGAACTCATTGTCTGAAAGGGTGGTAGAGATGGGAATTAATTGAACATTTAAGTATTTAGACAAACACTTGAGACACTGCAGCATACAAGGCAATGGACCAAGCACAGGAAATGGAATTAGAGTAGACAGGTACTTGATGACTAGCAGAGACATTACGGGCTGAAGGCCCTCTTTCTGTGCTTTGTTACTCAATAACTCTACTGTGCATCCTCATGCATTTGTTCTGTTTTGTCTATCCATAAAGCATAGCCTAATTTTAGGACTATTACTCTACACTCAGGTCTCAGGCCAGCTTAACAAGGGGAAGAGTGAAAGAGTAATTTATTTCATTATGAGCATGATGGGAATCAGGAACTGGTTGCCTGAAGGAACACACATCACATTTAAAAATACTTGGATATGCTCCCGAGGTGCTGTAATCTATAGGGCCACTGGCTTCAAGGTGGAATATTTTGGCAGCACAAACAGGCGACTGAATGGCCTTCTTGTATCCCCTAAATGTTTCAATATTTTGGGTGCTGCAAAAATGCAAAATGCTGTAGATTGAGGTGAGAATCGTGAGAAATTTTTCATTCTCCAATCTACAAAAAAATCCAGACACCTATACCATTAGACTACACCCATCCACTCCCCACTTCATTCTGCCAGTATTTTCTTCAACAAAACAAACTGATCCAAACAAATTATGTCCTGCAGGATTCTGTAGTGATAATTTTTTAAAAATAATCAGTTTGATTGAGAATGAAATGACCACATCTCCACATTCCTGTGTTATGTTCTTGTTACTTTTATTTCTTGCATCTGGCTAACAGAGAGAGAGAAAAAAAATCACATTTTGGCTGAAATGAATGTTGTCTTCCTTCCATTTACACCATCAGTTAGGATCTGAGTAAAATCTATTATGCCTTATCTGTGCAGTAATTTAGTGAGCAAGGATCGGATTTCTACTGTTTAGGCTCAGGGCTTTGTGTACCACAGCTGCAGTTGAGATAAATCCTCATCAGGAACAAAGTTTGAGTGACCTTTACAACTAGTCTTCACTTGTTCACTCCAAACTAATTTATCAGCCTTCATTTTGGCCCCGATTCCCAGAGAGGTCGTGAAAGAACATTATTAAGAGCATGAATGAAGGGAGGATTAAGAAGCTTGGTTAGTCTCTCTCACTACAGACACCTAGTTATTTGGCTTTCACAAGAATAGGAGGCAGAGAGATAATCCATACTATCCAGGAGGGCATCCGACAGGCCTCAGCAATGTCTGACTTTTTGCTCTCAGATCTCAGACAATTTTTTTTAAGAGAAATAAACTGGAAGCCATTCTGTCTGTTATTAGCCTGGTCCGAAGCTGCCTTCCTTAAACTTGACGGACCAGTATTAACCTCTATTCACTAATGGAGTTTTGGGAAGCAGAGAGAGAGAGAGAGACTGAAAGGGACTTAACCCTTTCTACGATAGCTGGTGATTGTGCAGCTGAATACAATAAGATCACTTTTCAAATCACTTTTTTTTAACGTTTTAAATCATGTCCTAGTTGATTTTTATTTCAAAATTTTATTTTGCTCCTAATTGGTGCTCTTTTTCCTCATCCTAACATCACCCCCACCTCCAACCCCTTCTCCCCCACTAAGGACTTGACTCATCCTACACTGATGACACACTGGTAGTGTCCCTGCCCTTAAGCCAGAAGAACCAGGTTCAAGTCTCACCTGCCACAGAGGTGTATAATAATGTGTCTGAATAGGTTGTTCAGAAAATATCTACAATGCTCTATTGTAGGCATAGTTATCCAAGGCTATATCACACAAATAGTCAGAGTCTAACTGTGCTTAGCACGAGGCCTGTTTAGTTGGGGAAATCAATAACAATAACTGATTCTGTCTTCTCTGAACTTTCTATGACCATTGTCAGGTGGATCACAATAACTGTTTGTGGGGTCCTCTCTTTCAGAACAGACTGGAGATTAATGTTGTCGCTAATATTCCTCATTTATTCCCCTTCGTCCAACGAGCTGTTGAGCTGGCTGATCTAATTTAAAGCATTGTCTGATTGGGGCCTCTCCTGTTTTTACATTGCACCCATTTTTCACACAAACTGTTCTTACTCATGTGATCATTTCCAATTTGTTCTCCCAATCTGAAGGATTTTTAATACAATCTCCAAATACCAAATCCAACAAAGAGAGAAGGATTGTGGTGTTCCAGCCCAGTACTAGCCAATTTTTTTTTTGGAGTAACCTACCTCAGAACTTTGTCAGTGGTGTAAATTGGATATGTTTTGTGTTTTCTCAAGACATTGCCACTTGGTCACGATTTTGAAAAAGCCTAGATATGTGCAGTGTGGGCATACCAGCATTATTTAGTTGATTCAAAACTCTTATTTTTCTATTCTGGGCTGGTGGCATTGCCCACAAGGCCAGCATTTATTGCCCATTCCTAACTTCCCTTAATAAAGCGGTGATTAGTCACTTTCTTCAATTCATGCAGCCCATGAGGAGGAATGACAGGTTTCTGACCCAACCACAATGAAGGAGCAGTGATATATTTGCTAGCCAGAATTGTGTGTCACTGAAAGGAGAGATAGCAGGTCATGATCACTTGTGTTTTTTGCCTTAATTCATCTTGGTGGCGAAGTGGTGGTTTGAAAGGATCTGCAGAAGGGAAGGTCACAGAACTTGAAATGTTATCTCTGCTTTCTCTGCACAGATGCTGCCAGGCCTGCCGAGCTTCTCCAGCAATTTCTGGTCTTGTTTGTTTCAGATCTCAAGCATCCACAGATTTTTTTTTGAATACAGTGATCCTTATGAATTGTTGTGGTGCAGATTAGAAGCCATGCACACTGCACCCACTGTGCATCATTAGCAGAGGAAGTCAATCTTTAAGGTGATGGATGGGGTAGCAATCAAATTGGCTGCTTTGTCCTGTTGGTGTTGTGCATCTTGAGTATTGTTTGAGATGCGCTCATCTTGGCAAGTGGAGAGCGTTCTATCACCCTTATGATTTCTACATGAAGAGAGTGGGCAGGCTTTAGAGAGTCAGGAGGTTAGTTACTTTGACATTGACTTCCCAGCCTGTGACCTGCTGTTATCTCTATTGCATCAATCTGGTTCTTTGGAACTCCAAACTTGAGTCATTAGATCTGAACTGCTAACTCCATTTCTCTGTCCTCAGATGCAGCCAACCCACTGATTTTCTCTAGTTTCTGTTCTTATTTCGGATCTCCAGCACCAGCAACACTCTAGCTTTGAGGCCTTTTGTATCAAATAAAAGCTAATATACCTCCACACTGCCAAAGAATATTGCAAATCCACAAAAATAATGAACAGTTGAAGCAAAAAGAATAATTTAATAATATCAAATTGCCTGCTACTATTCACAGTCCAGTGACTTCTGATAAAAATGCTTCTCTGTGGACTATATGCATTTGGTCTATATCAATAGTGCTCCACATATGCATTTGCCCCTCGGTGAAGATTGTTGGATATTCATAAATTATTGGTTAAGCTCACCAGTTGGCACTTTCTCCTCTGTAGTCTATGTACCTAATTGAATAGCATGTGGTGCTATTTCTGCAAACATATATTTACTGCACCAAGGAGCCAGATGAAAAGGGCAGGGCTCAAGAAATGAAAGGAATCAAGTGTGTTTGCAAAAATTAACGATGATGTCAGTTGACTTGATGCAGGTGAGCACAGGGGCTGAAACAATCAATCAGTTCTAAGGGAATTGTTTCTAAAGTGACAATCGTTGCGAGAATGGAAGCAGGGACTTGTATTTGCACGAAGCCCTTTGCATGTGAAATTGCTTTATAGGAGCAATAGCTGACACCAAACAAGGAGAAGAAGTCAGCAACATGAACAGAAAGCATGTAAGTGAGTTGGAAGTTGCAAAATAAATGGGAAGGTGAAGACTTTTAGGGAGAACATTTGGGAATACGGTGGTGGGGATGTGGGGGGGATTCCCCAACTTATGTATGTCTGATTTATGAACACGTGTACTTATGAATGCAATTTCATTCGTAATTTTATAGATCCGACATACAAACATTTTCTGTACCTACACATGATTATTTTAATTTGTTTTGCATTGTGTTCCAAATTGTGTACAACTCAATTTGCAAATGGACTGAAGAACTGAATCCGTTCACAACCCAGGGACTGCCTACTTTGTTGGCTGTAGGTCATGCCAGTGAGTGTGGAACAGAAATAGTGAAGGAAACATCAAGCTCAGTTGAAACAGCAACATATTTAGCTTCAATATTTGACTGGAGAGCGTTCTAACATCTTCATCTGTATTTCAGCAATCAATGGTCATAGAACAGCTTCGGGTCAACACATTTGGTATTATTTTCATCATTAGTAACTTGTATCACCTCTGGGGAGATAAATCTGCAGACCAATGTGAACTGATTTTGCCAGGCTGAGATTACACATGGCACCATGTCCTGTGATCTATGGTTCCAGATTAACTAGCCGCGGTTTTGATCAATCTAATTGGCACATCGCGCACGGTTAGCTCAACTCCATTTTACACAGAGGATTACCAACTTTGCAGGGGTGTGGATGCTGGTCATTGATTATTGAATTTGCTGAAACATTCCAATAAAGCAGGCCAAACTCAACCATCTTTACCATCCTCTGATTGTCAGCAACCATTTGGATAATGTTGAACTGAACCTGTGTTCAATCAGGTAAAAGGTGCAGTCACTGAACTAACCTTTCACCACACCGACAGAGGCTTTAGTGGCAAATTGCCAAACAAAATGACGTGAGCTTTTTAACCTGATTATTACACATGGGCTGTGCATCCTCAGAACACTTCCGCATACCTGTTATTGATCACTGTGTTCCTCCTATAGATTCCCAAAGCTTTGGCTCACTTTGAAATGTCAAAGTACCTCCAGAGGTCAAAGCTGTCAGTGGCTGTCTCTTTCTGTTGTTAGCGTCAATCTCTGCTGTCTTCGTGTCTTTTTGCAGATGCCTTGTAGCAGAGGTATGAACACCCAAGAGGTCAAGGTTCAATAACTAATTCACCTCACAGAATTTCTCTAGGCTTACAAATATCTGGTGAACATGGCCGAACCAAATGTCCAGCCAACTCCTGCTCCCAAAGATGTACCTAAGAAGCTGGTGCTTGTTACTGACCAATCAGCGTGTTAATGACTAAACAATGCTGAGTTGCTACATCTCCCTGCCCTCAACTCGATTAACATAGAGCAAAGGAGCAGCAGTAGACCATTCAGCCCTACTTCATCATTCACTACAATCATGGCTGATCACCCAACTGTTCCCACTTACTCCCCATACTCTTCAGCCCTGAAAACTATAGCTAAGTCGTTCTTGAATGCATTCAATGTTTTGGCCTGGACTGCTTTCTGTGGCAAAGAATTCCACAGGCTCGCCATTCTCTCCACTGAGGTCCTTAGGGATTGCTGCACTGTTGGAGGCATTATATTTTGGAAAAGACATTAAGCTGAAGATCTCACTTGACACTCTCAAATTTGAATAAAAGATCCCATGGCACATTTTCAGGGGAGATCTTCCGTGGTCTCCTAGCCAATATTTGTCACCCAGTCAACATCACCAAAACAGATTGGTCTGAGTAATATACCTCCACTGTTAGTTCGTGTTTTTTTGTACAAGAATTAGCTATATTCCAAAAGTACTGCATTTACTACAAAGTACTTAGGGGTATTTCTCTTCACTAATCAGAGATTTGCATCAAAAGTGGCACATCAGATTTAGCCCAGGTTAGCTTGTCCATGATCAAACCCAAGTAACATTCACCAAATGACCAGCTTACTGACTGCCATCAGCTGAAAAGCAAGTGAGAAACTTCCTTCCCATATTAGCCTCGCCACCACAAGTACACGATTATGACTCATCAGCCAACTTGCATTCCTGAGTGTGAGACCACCAAAATGTCTTCAGAAACCTGAGAAGCTTTTGATTCAATTGCTATCCAATTAAATATTAGTGCTATCATTTTATTGTTTCATTTTGCACTCCAGTTTTCTCTCCTCTTCTTCTATGGTCTCTGGTTTCACAGCCTTACGCATGAGTATGATCATTTTTAATGCAGATCTTTGATTAGTCAAGGGAAATGATCCAACTATTTTACAGTGCTTTTGGAATACAGCCAATGTATGCCTAGCATTCTCTGGTTTCTCACAGAAGGAGCTATTCATCATGTATAAGCACACACCTCGAGAATAATTCAGCTATTCAACTGTGTGTGGCATCACAGATGAGCCTGCATCTGTCCTATCTAATTATCAGATGTTTTCAAATAATCCTGTTCAGAGATGTTACGTGAAACCTCCGGAGCAGGTAGGATTTGTACCAGGGTTGCCTGTATCAGAGGCAAGGACGCTACCACCACCCACAAAAGCCATCCTTTTCATCTACTGTCCACCCATGTGCATTTTATAGCATTCAGGAGCAAGAACCCTGTCCAATTTTCTGTCACTGACCCAGGGGGCCCATTAAACTAATTGTGATGAGCTAAGTTAAGCTAACTCAACACAGGCCGCTGTGAAGTACTTCCTCTTCGTGACCACTACCTAGTGACCCCCATCATAATGTGCTTGTATCTCTGGCCATTAGTAAGGACAGGATCTGGCTACAAACAAATGTAGCTTACTGACCTTGTCTGTCTCTGGTGAAGAATGGTTGCTTCTGGGTGCCAAACTGTGGAACTAAACCTCAGGTGGTGGGGCCAGAAGGACATTTATAAAAGAAAAATCAAGGGAAGCTGAGAGAATGGAAGGAGAGTTAGGGCCATCACAGGCCAGCAGCAGGTTCATTAGTTGGTGAAGTGGAGAGGAGAGGGCTCTCGTCTCTGTAAATGTTCTCCAGACAATGAAGTAAAGAAATAGGGGCTGGAAGCACCAGCTAAATTGTTGGTGAATTAGCTGAAGTCAGAAGCTCCTGAATGGTCTGAAGTAGGCACAGGAAATGCTAGACTTGTGCACAATTCAGCCTGAATTAGGTAAGCTATTCAGAGCAAATGAAAAGACTGTGAGTCCTCATTCTTTAGGTAAATTGGGAGGAAATTCCTTTTTTTGTTAGCAGTTCTGAAGGGCTTGAGCTTTGCAGTTAGTTACCTGAGGCCCACAGGGCAACGAAGAACAATGAAAGTGAAATGCTCAATAAAGCTACTAGCACTGTACTGATCAATTGGTAATAAAGAAAGATTTCAGTCTGAGCTTTGAGATCTACAGTGTCTATAAGACCAGCAGCACAAGGAGAGGGCTGGTGGGATATTGTTCCCTCCGAGCCCTGAGATTAGCAGATCCAGTCAGTACAAAATCCCTTTGTTAAAGACAGCCTGTACTGCCAGCTTTTCCCCACAACAATTAGAAAAAGACTTGGCGAAACCAAAGTGAAAAATAATTGAACAAAGCTACTTTTATGCCAATCTTCCCCCTCTGTTTCTGAAGGTGGTGAGATGCAAAAAGGAAAAAAAAAATGTTGATTTTCACAACTTCAGAATATCCCCAAAAAAGCAGCTCTGAAGTGTAGCCTCCAGAGTAACATTGAAAGTGCAGTTGCGAGTTGAACAAAGCAAAATCCCACAAACATTAAGAAGTGGTGGATTTATGATTCCCAGAAGAGCTCACAGCCCTAAGGATTGTCCGAGGGCAGAATTTAATTGAGACCTTCAATGAGACACCTTAGGAAATGGCAGCAGGCACACCTACCCTGAGATCAAAGGCAGAAATCTCACCACCAGCCTGATCCCCGACCCCAACAAAGCTGCTTGCCCATCATGCACTGGCTGTTGTTTCATTGTCATCAGTACCACTGGAGGAGCTGCCACCAGAGGCTGACGATCAGCAAGGAACTCAGGCCACAAGTGAGTGCGGTTGAGATGGGGATCGTAGGGAGACAGGAGTGCCGAGGTAGAAAGGGCAGTCAAGAGGCTTGCAATGAGCAGCCCCTTCCCATTGCTGAGTACCTCAATCAGGAAGCCTGTCAATGAAGGTTGCTACCCCCACCCCCTCTCCCAGGAGCCCACTAACAAACATCCGCTATCGGTTAAACAGTGAAGGTGGGATGTGGTGCTTATGGAACTGTTGCTTGTGTCATTAATTCCCTGAATTGATGGCAGTTCAATATCTGAGCCTTTCTGCCCTTGACAAAATCACAGCAAAGGCTCGATGACAGCAAATTCTGTCACTGGCACAGTCTCACCCAACCAAATGCCCCTCTACCTTCAAATCCAGCTCAGAGGAAGGCATTATACTTCAGTGCTCAAGTCACAAAAACATAAGGTTAACACCCTGCACAGTGTGGGAAATCTAGGAGGAAAAAAGTAGGGACATTAAAAAGATAGATGTTTTCATTTTCATAGGCTTATAGAATAAAACAACATAGAAGGAACCTAAATAACAAAGTGTGGAGCTGGATGAACACAGCAGGCCAAGCAGCATCTTAGGAGCACAAAAGCTGACATTTCAGGCCTAGACCCTTCACTGTATTTGCACTGTCTTTTTTTGTAAAACTACCCAACTAATTCCAGTTACCCCCTCCTTTCCCGACTAATTTTTCCAATCAACTATTTATTCAATTCAATTTTGAATGTTATTATTAAATCAGTTTTCCCCCAGAATCTCAGGCAGTGCATTCCAAATTATGTCAACATTTCCTGTGTCGCCTCTGGTTCTATCATCAGTCACTTCAAGTTAGTATTCTCCGGTTCCTGCCCCTTCTGATATTGGAAATGGTTTATTATTCTTCACACACATCAAAACAAATTACCTCCTACAAATCTTCAAATACGCTCTGCCCTAAGGTGAATAGCAACGTAGAACGTGGAACGTGGAACATTACAGTGCAGTACAGGCCTCGATGTTGCGCCGGCTGGTGAATCCAAATTGAAGCCCATCTAACCTACACTATTCCATTATCATCCATATGTTTATCCAATAACCATTTAAATGCCCTTAAAGTTGGTGAGTCTACTACTGTTGCAGGCAGGGCATTCCATGCCCTTACTACTCTCCGAGTAAAGGGAATGAAGTATAGAAATAGAGAGGCCTAAATGAGGCACTAACCAGACTACACCTGGAATACTGTGAACTGTTTTGATCCTCTTAACTAAGAAAAGACAAACTGGTATTGGAGGCAGTCTTAAGATGGTCCAGGAATGGAGGAACTGACAACCTTATGAGAAGAAGGTGAGTAAGTTGACAGTGATGACAGACCTTACTAAGATTCTTAGGCAACTTGCCATTCTAAACTACTCTCATCTGCCTGCACATGGTCCATAGCATCCTATTTCCTGCCTGTTGATGTGCCTGTCTCAATATTCTTAAATTTTGCGAAGACATTTGCTTCTCATACCTTCCCTTGTAGCGCATTCTAGGCACCTACCACCATCTGTCAAAAAAGCTTGCCTTGTACATCTCCCTTAAATTTTCTCTCTTTCAGCTTAAACCTCTGTCCTTTATGGCATCTACATTGTACTGTTTTATGGTCTAATCTCAGCTTCTCTAGTCCTTTGAGGTACCTGAACGCCTTCATCCCTGGCAAGATTCAAATTAACCTCTTCTCACTCCAAAGGCCTTGACATTCTTTCTCTTATGTTCTGTTCAGAATTAATCACAATTCAGCTAGGATTTAGAAGTGTTTTAATAAAGTTTAGCAAAATGATCTTGCTTCTCTACTGTGTTCCCCTGTTAATAAAGTCATGTTACATACTTATTAAAACAGTCCTGCCACCTTCAAATATTCACATGCATTTATCTCCATGAATTTATTCCTGCGTCCTATTTAAAATTGTATCATTCATTCACAGTGCCCGTCTCCCTTCTAGCTAGCAAACTGTATCATTTACAGTTTTCCGCATCAAATTTCATCTGCTCCAGATCCTCTCATTTTATCAGTCTGCCCAGGTGTCCTGAAATATATTTCAATATCTTGGTTTATTCATTATGAAATTGTTAGGAAAAAGGGTTGTTTAAAATCCTGTTTCACAAAACAGGATGCTTGAAGGAAGGTCGTCAAATGATGGAACCCTCCAAGATTTAATCCAATAAGATTGTAGCCCTGGGATGCTTGTCACCATCCAACACCTCAGTCTTGGTCTCACAGAACATCAGAGCTAAGATCTCCTTTAATATTCATACAACCAATGGGAGTTACCAGAGAAATAGAGGGTGGACCCACAGCCAATTCTTCTGGGTGAGAGTAAGACGGCATGAGTTCTGGCTGAGAACAGGACAAGGCTGCAGCTTTCCAGTATGGTCACTGGCAATATTGATAAATATTGTTGACAATGGTCAGTTTGATAGGGTATCAGAAGACAGCTGCTACCTTCAGAAATATGCCCCAACGGGTGACAACACCATCAGGCAAAGAAAATGGGAGAGGAGAAAATAGAGAGAAAAAAAGATACAAGGGAGACTAAATCAAACACTTAGGTGAATAATATGATCAGCAGGGTTATCAATCTAATACTTGGAAATAAATAACTAATATATTTAAGACTCCTGATTCCACAGTTACAAACTGAGTGTGCGCACATATCATAAATTTTGCAATGAATGGTAGGTTGTCAGGTGCAATTATTCAGGACTTTGCATATGACTCATTTGAGAATCGGTTCCTTGTTTTTAAAGAGCGTGTATTCTGAAGGAACTGAACAATGAATCACAGGAATTTCACAAAATCACAGAATTGTTATGTGCAGAAAGAGGCCGTTCAGCCCAAAGTATCTGCCCTGAGTCTGAGCATTTTGACTCAGTGCCAATCTCCTGCCTTTTCCCTGTCGTTGTGCACATTGTTTCTATTTACACAACTATCCAATGTCATTTTGAATGCCTTTATTTAACTGGTTCCCAGCACAATCCCAGGCAGTGCATTCTAGTTCCCAATTATTCACTGTGTGAAAAGTGCTGTTTTCTCAGCTCAGTACTTTCTTGCAAAATACTTGAGAAGTGTGCCTTTTGATTCTCAATTGTTTTGTAAGCAGGAACAGTTTCTCCCGATTGGCTCTGTCCAGGCACCTCATAATTTTGAAAGCTTCTCTGAACTCTTCTCTTTGCCTTCTACTCTTCAAGAAAAGCAGTCCTAATTTCTCCAATCGATACTTGTGCCTGAAGTTTCTTATCCTTAGAACCGTACTCTCAAATTTCTACTGCAATTGTTTCAAAACGTTCACATTCTTCTGAAAGTATGACATCCAGAACTGCATACAATACTCAAGCTGAGGTCGATCCAGCATTATAAGTTCAGCACAACATCCTTGCTCCTCTCTCACATCCCTATGAACAAAGCTTCAGAATTGTATACTTTATTAACAGCTTTCGCTCTCTGTCCTGTCACCTTTAATGACTTACACACGCATATACACTCAGGTCTCTCTGCACACCTTTTTAAATAATACCTTTTTGTATATCACATGCAGAGATAGTAAGAACTGCAGATGCTGGGCTCAGAGATAACCCAGTGTGAAGCTGGAGGAACACAGCAGGCCAGGCAGCATCAGAAGGTTGGGGAGATTTTAAAACTGGTAAAATCCATACTTAGGTCATTTTTCCTGTTTCAAAATCTCCCCACCCCCGGCCTCATCCCATGACCAAACCTCCCTCTCATCCCTGCCTCCTTGACCTGACATAGCCTGTCCATCTTCTCTCCCACCTATCCATCCCCCCACCTCACTAACCAATCCCCACCACTGTCTACTTGCACTCACCTATCACCGTCCCATCTACCTTCCCCAGCCCCACCTCTCCTCTTTCTATTTATTTCTGAGCTCCCTTCCCCCTACCCCATTTCTGAAGAAGGGTCCTGACCCAAAACGTCAACTTTCCTGCTCCTCTGATGCAGCCCGGCCTGCTGCGTTCCTCCAGCTCCACACTGTGTTAGCCCTATTTTATATACTGTCTCCCCATGTTCTTTGTATGAAACTGTATCATCTGATGCTTCTTCATCTTGTAAACGTGTCTGACTGGTTGAACCACTAAAATATGATTTCAATTCCACTCTGAGGCACTATTCAAAAGGCAAACTGATTGACAGAGTTCAATTACTGATTTCAAGAATTATGCTTGAACCAATTTCCTTTCTTTATGCCCTGAAGAAGCTGCCTGTGCTAGGCTACCATCAGCTCCCAGTTTGGGAGTGTCTTTTGCATTCCTAGCTTGCCCACGTTGTAGCTTAACATTGTTCTCACGTGAATGCACCCAGGATTCACTGGAGTGCAATCAATCAATCGAATTCCAAACGATGGTTATTTCACTTTGAAACTTGCAACTTCTATTTCCAATTTCATCAAGTGGGGAGAAACTAACACAAAAGCAAAATACAGTGGGTGCTAGAAATCTGCAATAAAGAAAAAGATTGTGAAAATGCAGCAGATCAAGCAGCATCTTTTAACAAAGTTAACCTTCCAGGTCTGATGAAGGGTCTAGGCCCGAAACGTCAGCTTTTGTGCTCCTGAGATGCTGCTTGGCCTGCTGTGTTCATCCAGCCTCACATTTTATTATCTTGGAATCTCCAGCATCTGCAGTTCCCATTATCTCTAACCTTCCAGGTCAATGACTTTTCATTAGTTGAAAGCTGATTGATCTGAAACATTAACCCTGTTCTCTCCGCAGATGCTTTCTGACTTGTTGAGGACTTTGCACTTAACTGAGGGATGTTTCTGCCAGAAAATGGCTCATTTTGGAAATGGGACACGTTCTAGCCAAGGCAGTCAGTGGTAGCAGCAGGCTCCTTCAAGTCAAGTATAACACAAGTTAGATGTAGATTATTGTTCCCTTCAGCCTACCGATGGAACATGCATCAGGAGTACCCCTACTTTATTACTACACATTTTTTTTAATTCCATATTTCACACCAATGACCTTTAAGCTTCTTTCAAATGGCACTTTCAGGAGGAAGGTTTTATGTTGTAGATCCATGCCCCAAACCTTTTTTCATGTTGAGTCCCCGCCGTCAGTAGATAGAGGAGATGTTCATCCTTTCATTGTAAGCTGGATTTAGACAGGAATTTAATCCACCTTTTTAAGGAGTAGATATTTGGACATCTGGCCAGGCCAGCATGTGATGTCCATCCCCTAGAGTGGATTTCTGGATGATTTTGGAGGGCAGTTAAGGCTCAACCACATTGCTGTGGGTTTGGAGTCACACGTAGACCAGGCAAGGTAAGAATGGCAGATTTCCTTCATTAAAGGGAATTATTTTCTGTGATGATTTCATTTTTAGAATGATCAATGTTAGTTTATGGTTTACATAGGTATATAAATTAAAATTCTACTACCTGCCATGCTGGGATTTGAGGCCATGTCACTGGGGACCTGGGCTTCTGGGTCACATTGCCATAAGACCCACCATTTCCCCTGTCTTCATCTGATTCTTTACCTACAATACTGACAATTGAATTGTTTACTAGTTTACTGCTTTGCTCAAAAAGGCGAGCGCAGGTACATTGACTGATACCATTGGCTCCCAACTCTTTCTGTAATGATGTCATTTCATTTCTTCCAAAACAGCACTGTTTTCACAAATGTAATGTCTGGCAAATGTCTTCCTGTTGGGTGTCGGGGAAGGAGTCACAAGAGATGTGCACTATTTTTACCAAAATGTGATGACACTCTTTTGACACAATCAATGAATACATGTCCTGGTTTTGTAAACACCTTAGCCGTCATGAAGTGTACAATGTTGATTTTAGAGCCTCAGGACTCAATTTTAGCATTTTGTAAGTGACTGGGTATGAATGAGTTAACATCGTGTGTCAGCTGGCCAATGACAGTCAGATGACCATGTGGTTAACTTTACAACAGATAACTAAATATAGTGCTTCACACCTGATAATTCTGTCATGGACAACTAGGCAGAAATGTCTGTCCTTTTTCTTTAGAGAGGGACACTTTGCGAACTTATGGACTGGACTGGCTACCTGAAATTGCTTTTGAGCCCGCGGTTCATTTTATGAATGCTTGCTCAGATTAGCTTCCCATTAGTTTGTACTATCCTCTTTTCTAGACACCCGTCTGGTTTATGACAGGGCACCAACGTGACCACATGACCCACAGCTCCCTCAGGCGGGTTCTTGGTTCATTCAAAGCCCCTTCCTCCACAATTCTCCCACCAACCACCAACCACCACCCACCCCCCCACACTATATCATCTCACTAACTACCTTAACCTGAGGCAGAGAGCAAAAGGAGAAAAAAGTGCAAATTGGGAATCTAGAACATTGTAAGATAACGAGAAGGCTGATTGCTTTTAATACCAGTTTCCCCCTTTGACTCATCAACCTCTTTTTCATGGTCTCGGTCCTCAGCCTCCTCAGTCCTCGTTAGTTTATTTCAATCCTCTTTGGGGAAATCTAACCCCACAAGGGGTCAGAAACTACAAGTCTGAGGGAAGATAAGTGTGCTGATTACAGGAATATAATATTTTCTTGTTTACCAAGGAATGATCATCATCCAGTTTGACTTAAACTCCTCAAAGCTGTGGTATGGAAACAATTATCTGACTTAAACTGTGATGGAGAAAAGAATTGGTGGATTTAAATTTTGCAAGATATTGAGTTGCCAGTGGCAAAACAAACTTACAGAAAATGTAAGGATTTTATGAAAAGGAAACTAGTTTTTTTCCCCTCTGTAATTAGTGGAACTACATTTTCAAACTTTTTTGACATTACTGTTATGCAGCAATGACTTATATTTCTAACATTTTACCTATGGTGAAGGGTGAATATTTAGTGATTTCAAATTGACCCACATCTTACAGGTGTGAGTTGGAAAGTGGTTGATGGAAAGAGTAGATTTTTCTTGCATCTTGGCACAAGCAGATTTCAGATGCCAGCAGCAGTGTTATCATCCTGTCAGCTCAACTTCAAGTATTACTGATACGTTTTCTCTGCAAAATTTCTCTCACTTTGTAAAACAGAAACTAAACTGTAACACAGGACAGACATTTGATCAAGCATTGCCTTAGAAAAATATGTAAATCTTTCCTTTTTTCAGATGAAGGTATATGTTATCTGTTGGACTTGAATCAGCCAGAAATAGGCAAGCAAGAAATCGAGACATGGCAGGGAAATTAACTTGTTTCTTATGATCCATTACCTCTCAACAGATGTGTCTGTTTCAATGTCAGTTGAGGGTAACATAAAGCTCAGATAGCTTGCCACCATGGGACAATAATGGCCCAGCCCTCACTGCCTATTGTCTGATATGAAGAGTGCCCATTTGATTATCAAAGTGTAAGAGGGATGGTTATTGAAGACAACAATGTCATTATTCCAAAGGAGAGGAGTGAATAGAAACCTTTGGGGTGGAAATCATCATGAGTGTTGATATAAAATGAACATTCAATAGCCAAATTTCAAACTGACCTGATTTGGTTTTCTGTTGGATTGAATTTGAGTAGTAGATATGGAGGCATAAACCAGATGGGTTGGATACAAAGACAGAAATTGCTGGAAAAGCTCAGCAGGTCTGACAACATCTGTGATGAGAGAAATCAGAGTCAACATTTTGGGTCCGATGACCCTTCCTCAGCTTGGATTCATGCTCCTCACTCTTCACAGAGAGTTCTTAATGAAGACGAAAGGCCCACACAGGAACAAGTCAAAAAGAAAATAACATTGATTAAGAAGCACTGACTAAATTAGAGCAAGCTTGAATTCTGGAAACCCAGAGACTGAATGAAAAAAGGAAAGTGAATTGAGGTGAGAAGCTCTGGAGATACGTTACTAAGAGATGAAAAACCAGAAAAGTTAGAACTCTTACATTAGACTGACTTCCTGGCCCAAACATGCACCACTGTGACAGCAAGCACTTGCCACAGTTTTAATTTAGTGATCACTTAGTTGACCCACAGTTATGATCATCAGCCAGCGCACGGCTGAGGCTGTGGTGAGGAGCAAGACTTGGGCAATAGTTGAAGTCACCATTCATTAAGAAGATAAGAGGAGAAAGACAGAGGTTAGTGAGGATCTCTGTGCCAGGTTAGCTCATCTGCTCCATTTTTCTAACACCTTTGAAAGCAACAACTGAACAGCTCTTCCATGCCAGAAGCAACAGAAATCTACAAGACTAGCCATTAGGGGAGGTAATGACCTAGTGGTATTATCACTGGACTATTAACCCAGAGACCCAGGTGATGTTCTGGGGAGTGGCTCACTAATATCCTTTAGGGAAGGAAACTACCATCCTTTCCTGGTCTGGTCTACATGTGACTCTAAACCCACAGGAATGTGGTTGACTCATAACTGCCTTTTGGGCAATTAGGGGTGGTCAATAAATGCTGGCCTAGCCAATGATGCCCTCATCCCATGGATGAATTAAAAGAGAAGGCATGGTGGGTGGTGGCTGCAGCAAAGAACTGGTGAAGAAGGGCTGAAAACACTGATAATCCTGTCAGGGCAGGAAAGATGAGCGCACAGGGACAACTAGGTGACATACCAGCTGGTAAGCAGTTACCATAATGCAAAACTAACATCAGAATACATAGCGGCCTCCTCATCATGCAAGGGATTTCTGTTCACTGGCCTTGATGATGTATAGACACTGTTCAGAGTTCGAGTGCAGAGGGGTCAGGGGACCAGCGAACATACTGTAACAGCATTTGCACGTGAAAGTGGTGAGTGATAAAGAAAGGACACTTCATGTTAACAATATATTTCCTCCCCTTGCCAGCCAAACAGGGGCTAATTACCACAGAACATGAGGGAGGACACCATGAAGGTCAAATGGCCCAACACATGAGGATGGTGCAGGTTGAGGAACTGCCTGATGATATTGCCAGGGTGTCATGTCACAGGGCACTAGCATAGACAGGTCAAAGCTGTTGTGATATTTGCAGACTGAGTGGATAAAGTGAAATGCTTCCCATGCAATGCAATGTCATTGCGTAAGCTGAGATTCATTTTTTTCTGATGTGGCAGAGGAGCCCATTGATTAGATCCCTCATTACCCACAAGGATAGACACAGAAGAGCAACAGTCCTCACTAAGACAACAAGTTGCCAAGGAATCAGAGGGCAAAACACTCTGGAGTATCAGATCTCGTGAGCACAACCTCCACCAGCATAAATACCTGTGGCTTGGTGGGTCCTCACCCATTATTCCTGAAGGTAGCATGGGAAACAAGCTCAGCAGTAGCGGAACAATTTGCAGGATGGAGAATGTGCTCTACCCAACTCCTGTGGAGGGCAGCAGTGTCAAGCTACATTACCTTCAAGTATCAACACCCGCTGATGTACCTGGAGAACCAGTGTAGGATGTGTGGCCACATATCAGAGTTACCCAAAGCTCCACAAAGCTATGGAATGAGAATGGAAGGCACCAGTCAACTCATACGCTCTGCAATAACTCAGTGCTTTGAGTGCATGAGCTCCTGTTGAGATAGTGGTCAACCGCTTGGAGAGCCATAAGCTGCGTCACTCATGAATGGAAATCCAGGCATTAATGTGCACTGGGTCAGACTCAGTAGCATTGACTCGTCTGGGATACAAAGAGAAATGGGGTGGACACCCAGCTAGTGGTCCCTTCCAGAGGTTAAGGATGCCACTGAAGGACTGAGAAAGACACAGATGTGATGAATGGCCCTACCTGCTTATGGGACTCAGTCAGCATAATCAACGCCCATGGACCATGGTTGACCAAGCTACAGAGTCACATGCCCCACAATCCCATTGCCAACACATCCACACCAAGGCAGACCATTGTAGACCACACAGTCATGGTTAAGCATGAGCGAGCAGAATGCCTTGATCCCACTTTATCCACAGAGGGAGACACTCGTAGGAATTAGCATGGGTATAGGCCATCCCGTTGGTAATCTTGGTCACAGGGATGACTCATCATATGTAATAAATAAACATGAAGCAATAAAATGCTGGGAAAGTTGCTGCACTAAAGCTGATTTGACTGTTCCTGTATGTAAGAGAACAGGAATTAAGCAGAGTTGATAGACAATTGAGGTGTGCCGTTGATAATTGTGTAAATTGTAACATCTTGAGCTTTCCTGCCTTTTCTTCCTCGTCTCTTTTACCCCATTGCACAGGAGCTTGCCTCTGCTCTGGATGACCTCGCTTCTTATCACCAATTACAACAAGTTTGGAGAAGCTCTCCACCATTTCTTCAAACGCCTTTCGTTTCTTGACAATGGAATGTGGAACTTTTCTGAAAATCCTATCTTGCCATAAACCCATCAGACCCATCACTAAACTGACTGTTTGCACCGCAGCCCCATATCCCATTGCAATCTCTCTAAAATACTCTTGTCAAGGCTAGAAGGACAAGGGCAGCAGATACATGGGAACACCACAACCTGCAAGTTCCCCTCCAAGCCACTCACCATCCTGAATTGGAAATCTATTGCTGTTCCTTCAGTGTTCCTGGGCAAGTATCCTTGAATTCCCTCCCTAACAGCATTGTGGGTCCACCTACAGCACATGGACTGCAGCAGTCCAAGAAGACAGCTCATCAGCATCTTCTCAAGGATGACTAGGGACAAGCAATAATTTTTGGCCCAGCTAGTGACACCTATGTCCCTTGGGTGAATAAAAATGCAGAGAAATGGAAGAGAATTCACCCAAAGGAACACACCGAACAGCCTGTGAGCGAGAATCTTCTCTGAGTTTTCCCCCTTCAGTGCTGTCTCTTGCTCCTGTCCCTCCATTCCTGCTCTTTTGCAACATGAGGCCGTGTTGCCACTTCCAGTTTATGCCACGATTTTTACAATTCGGTGCATGCCCATCTTGCATCAAGAAATTGGAACTGATCCGAAAGACATGTTTTAGTGGCCACACTGGCACTTTCCCACCTTCACAAATTAATAAAAACCCAACTCTGCAGACTTGATTTAGTTTACTTAAGCAATCTTGATAAAGGCACAGAGCCTATAATATGCAAAACATCTCCAACATTGAGGAAAATCTGAGCAAGGAAGAACAAGAAGGTATGGGTAGAATGAAGACTGGCTTGCATTTTAAACTGCTTCATAATATAGGAAAGGAAATTGATGCAATAATCTGAAGTGAAATCATTCCCTGTGAACCCACAAGTAAAGATTAAAGCATTTAAACTCATCTTATTACAGCAGACTGTTGGGCAGGGAATACAATACAACACTATATTTAAAACGATGAAGGAAATTGATAAAATTCAGATTAAGTAATTTCACAGTAAGAGGCAGGAGTGGAATGAGAGGAAACAATTAAGATTTGGAAAAAATATCTTAAGGAATTATGGAAAATTGGACTAACCAGCCAACAAATGGAGTAACAATGGATTCATTTAATGAAAAGAGTTGGACCAGTTTATATAGCTGGAAGAACTGGAAGATTGGAAGCCAAAAGTCTGATAGAGTAATACAAATGATGGATAGTGTACAGAAAAAAATGAGAAGTGTAAAGGTTATTAGAAGTTGGGTTGGGATTCCAGAAGTAATTTTAATTGCATTGGAACAAGTTGCGTGGTCAAAAAACATTTTCCTCTTTCATAAACATAAACCAGAACAATTGATAGGATTGGCAAATTTAGTTGACCGGAGTTTGGAAAACATCACAATTTAAGAAAATTGCATAATAAAGCAGACAAGAAGGAAACTGGCCCTCGGAAACAGGTTAAAGTTATTAGTTATTAAAGTATAAATAAACTGGGAATCCTCATCCATGTCTTGGATGTCTTGCACAGTTTTATATCTGACTCACTAATTAAAAAGCCAGTAACTAACTGCAATGATAAATATGAAATAATGTGAACTTAATTAGCTCAGTGTATGAAAAATACAGGGTACGTGACTTAAGTAAATGTAATGTTAATGTGTCCTCTTGCACCGCTATGCCATCCAATACACCAGGAAATCCTACATGTCAGAGGTCTCATCCTCTCAAATGGACAATTAACTAAAACTCTGCCTGAGTGTTCTATTGGTTCAGATAGAGAGTAAAGATCCATGGCACTGTGTGAAGAACAAAAACAAGCTCATATGATGTTCTGATCAACAGTTCACACTCAACCGATGCTACCAAAACAATAAAACATGGAACTATGGGCGTGGGAGATCTGAAACAAAAACAGAAACTGCTTGTGAAACTCGGCAGATCTGGCAGCATCTCTGGGGAGAGAAAGCAGAGTTAATGTTTCAAGTCCAATAATTCCAATGAAGGGAATAGATAGAAGAGGAATTATACCAAATTCTGTGCCTTAAGAGACTGATACACAATTGTAACAACTGGCAGTAGTTCCTCTCCTAGCTGTTTCATCACTCATAATTGCATATTTCTCTTTTAGGTTCTGTTTCATTCTTCAGTATCATTCTTCTGCCATTGCTCTTGTTTTTGTAATATTTGCTACTTTTATCTATCCTTCAATTTTTAATCTCCTCTCCTGCAGTATACATTCTCCCCACTTTTCATGCTCTTTGTGTCTTCCTTTGACTTTATACGATAACATTTGCCTCTGTCTCTCTCTGATTCCTTTTGCTGCAGCCTTTTTGCTTTATCTACATACTTTCTTCATTCAACTTGTTTCTCATTTATGCACATTTTTAGTCTCTCCTGTCCTTTCCTTTTCTCACTTTCTAGCTCCTCATCTGCCCTCTTGACTCTTGCTTTTACGTAACCCTTTTATCCCTCCTGTCATGTCCTGCCTCTTTGCAAGCGCCACTTGCTGCTTCCCTCACACTTTCTACCTCTATCTTATCCCTTTCTCTTTATGTTTTTAACGTTATCTTCGGCCATCGCATTCCTGTTTCTCCCTATATTCTTTCTTTTCCCAGTACTCATGGCTCTCCACTCTGCTGTGCAAGTGCTGGATTGTCCTGTAACTCTCTTTCTCAGCTTCTCTCCCTTTGGTGCCCTCAGGTCCTCTAATTTTCCTGCTCTCTCACAAATTCTGTCCATGTCCTTACACTCATTAATCAACGTCACTGCACACAGTTTACAACAAGAGCTGTATTCTTCAGAGCCTCCTCAGCCTTCATATATCTCATTGTTCAGTGCAGATTCAGATTGGTAGAAAATAGGCTCTGAAACACATGAAAGAGATGAGACAAGAATTAAAGGAATCAGAAAGAGGCATTTTTCCCGATGCCAGAATAATACAGTGATGATGATTTAAATTATTCATGCAGCCTGAAAACAGTCATTCAAAACTGATGTGTATGATATCCTTTGTCTATTTACATTCTCTTGTTTGCGATTAACTTTAAATGAAACTTGGGTTGGCATTTCCTAAACAAAGCACATTACAGAGAAGAAATTTCCATGGGAAAGAAGGGTTCATCATTTTCAACAAAAAGCCACGTAGGGGAAAAGACAAAGTTGAAACATTTATTTTTGCTGATGCAGCAGGTTTTAAAGTGCCGACTTCTTTTTTCCCATTCACAATGCAGTCTGAAAAATTTATCCGATATCATGCTTTAACACTTTAGTGACTGAACTTTCGTAACAATTGTCAGACACTTCCCTGGTAGTGTCTGGGTAAAGACATCACTGCTGTGAAATGGGAGATGCCTCCCTGAGATGCCCTCGAGATGCTGTGCACTTGTGTCAAGTGGGCTTGCTGTATGCGCCAGGGTGAATGTCTCGTAGAACTGACAGACTATGTTATTTTCCACACGAACAACTGATGAAGGATGGAACTGAAGCCAATCTTTGCACGTATCTGTAAACAGTTATCTACAGAGTTTTACATTACAAGCACAGACCTCCTAACCCAAAAACCACAGTTTTGGTCTGTGTGCCTTTATAGGGTCGCAGATGAATCCCCAGTAAACGACCACATCTACATGTAATGAAACACAAATCTTTTGCAATTAACAGTCTGCAGCTTTTTAAAAGCTGATTAGATTGAGGCATAACCATGAAAGTTGTAAGTTAGATTCTGTCCCTTTCAGCATTTCTCAGTAGTGTTCAGTTAGTTTCCGCTAGTTTCGGGAAATTATGACAGACCACCGAAGTGACACGCTCTTACTTCTCTATACTACCTTGCCAAGGGAACAGGTATAGTGAAATGGCACTGGTATTCCCCCGCAAAGTACTCAAAATTAGAAATTCTGCCAACCATGTCTCTGGAAATATTTGGCCTACCAGGAGTATCAGGGCATTACTTTCCTCACATCCTTGCCCTCTAACCTGCTTGCTATGGTGACTATCAGTGTTGCTCTAGACTGGACAATCTAGTTTCAGAAGTGGTCATCCAATAATTTTTGTCTCCTCAAGAGAGGAATTTAAAGACATAAAAAGAGTTTTAAATTTGAGGCGTTGCAGTGCCAAAAGCCAATATAGGTCTTCTAGGACTATAGTAAAGGGTGAGAGAGACTTAGTGCAAGCTTGTTATATTGTGTCCAAAGCTTTGAAGGAGGTATAGTTTAGGGTGTTCGTGAACATAGTCAATACAGGGATACCATTTCATAGTGATGAGAAACTACTTGTAATGTAAAGGGGAAGGTTCTCATGGCTTACTAGATACACTATCTATCGGGATGCCGATTGGGAAAGGATTCCTATTTTAGATCCCTAGCCAGTGCTGTTATCTGATTTTTCCCACAGTTGCCATTGGAATAATACCATTTGCCTCAATACCCTGCTACTGAGATTGCAACGGAACAAACCATTCCACAGTGATTTCAGATGAGAAATTAATGCATATACATTTTGGATGATGACAGAATAGAATTTGTCTATGATGCTTCTCACATTCAAATGGCTTGTGATCACACATTGCCTCGGGTCACACAAGATGAATGGGTCACTTTGTTGAGGAGCCCTCAGGGTTGCTGACACCAGCGACCCAGAGCCCAGTTTCAATCAGCACCTTTGGGAGAAGGGGGAGGGAACAAAAGAACGATGAGTGGCTCATCACATGGAACGTAAATACGAGAAATCTTTAGTTTGCTAAGCTTGGTGACAGTCACAGATAAATAAATCTGGTAATGGCTGCAAAAGCGAATGAATACTCACTTGTGTATTGATTTTGCCCTGAGGCAAAATACATTGTGACAGACTGATAATGATCTGTTCAGCCAAGTCAATGATGTATCATTTATTCATTCATCAGCCCCGAAAACAACTACATTAATTGTTAAAAATGACTCACGAGCATAGTGTAAGCAACCTCATGACAATATTACATCTCTCTAGCTTCACACTTTTCTTCTTCTACTATAGTTTCTTCAGATTTTTTCCACAATGTTTCCTCCCTATTTTTCTAATTGCAATGTTGTTCATAGATCAAGGGGAAATATTCTAATACTTCCTTTTCCCATTTCAGATCCTTTCCTTCTCTCCTCCACTTCTGGCAGCCCCTTGGCATTAATAATGATTTGCCTCCACTGTAGTTCAATCAGTTCTGAGATGTCTGATAAGTCCAATGTGTGACCTATGGACTCCACCACATATGGGCTAGGTGATTGTTTGAAAGGTTTGATGGATGAATTCTTTGAAAGTTTATCTGCCCCCATTGACACCTCAACTTCACCTTGACACACTTCCAACAAAGTCTCTTAATGTCTTCAATATCTTTCCAGACCAGCCGTTTCCATTTTTGTCATCACACCTCAGAGACTCCCATTCATCAGCAGGAATGTTTGACCTCTTAGGATTCGTTTGAGGACACATTTAAAGTAGTTCTCCTGTCCCTCTATGAGTATCCAGCATCCACTTTCCAAGCATAGCAGTTGCCTCCTGAACAAAAAAGCAAATAACTGCAAACGTTGGAAATCTGAAACAAAATCATAAATTGTTGGAGAAACTCAGCAGATCTGGCAGCATCTATGGAGAGAGAGAGAGCAGAGACGATACTTTTGGTTCGGTAACCTTTCTTTAGAACAGAAGGTTCACCAGAACAGTTCTGAAGAAGCATCACTGGACCTGAAACATTAACTTTGCTTTGCCTCCACAGATGCTTTGAGACCTGCTGAGTTTCTCCAAGAATTTCTCGTTTTGTTTCAGTTGCTCCATGAGTTTGGTTTCAGGCATAAAAATGATATGTTCCACCTAATGAAGTTGATATTGTGCATCATTGACGCAGGGTAAGATGACCTGGGAGAGCATGCTGTTGTTGGGCTGCCTGTTGAGTTATTGGATTTGGAGGAAATAATGAAAGCGCTGCTAGTAATTGTTCTCCAATGCTTTGAGCTACCCGTTATTGGTATTCCAAGGTTCCACAGCAATTAGGATCATGGATATCACTGTTGCAATATAAGGAATGAGCTTAGTCTTAGGTTTGAGACCTTGATCCTCTAGATTTCAATTCCCCAGTTGACCAAACCTGAGCAAGCATATTTGAAACAATATTGAACGTTGTTGTCCATGTCTATCTTCACCAAGTGAAGTTTCCAAGATATAGAAAGTGGTCCACATTTTCCTGGATCTTGCCATTCTCCTTAATCACTGATGCAAAGTGTTGTGTCCAAGACTTGATTTCTCTGGGTGTCTGTTGTAAAGTTTCATTTTCTCTTTGCTTTAAATGCTGTCAAGAGATCTGGCAATACATCAAGCCCAAATGGGTCAAGCACAATTCTACTTAGTTACAAAGTAAAGCTCCTCATGCATTATCTCACAATGCGCTCTCAAGGCAAATATTATATGGGTTAAATACCCAAAAGTTGCAGCAGTGATGAAGGACAATTGGTTCATTTTGTCTGTGCTAGCCCTCTGCGTATGCATGTCCAATAATCTCACTCATTGCCTTTTTCCAATGGCCATGCACTTCTTTCTCGGATAATTATCCAACTCCCTTTTGAAAGCCATGGGTGAATCTACCTCCAGCACAAGTTCAGGCAGTGCATTTCAAACCCTAGCCATTTATTGTTTAAAAAGTATTTTCCATACCTCCCCATTGCTTGTCCTCTTGTTCTTGATTCTTCTGCCAGCAGGGAAAATTTCTCACTAACTGCTCTGTCCAGAATCTCATCATTTTGAACCGTTTTATCAAGTATCTTACATTTTCTGGCCCAGAAAGATTTTCGTCTTCTGCAACCCATCGAACTGAAGTTCTTCATTCCTGACACCGTTTTCATGCATTTTTTCTTGCCCCCTCATCCCTCCCATCTTTCCTTAATTGTGATACCTAGAACTGGCACATTATCAGCTTCAACTAAAGTAACTTGCTTACTGTTGTGGGAGATAATGGGAACTGCCGATGCTGGAGAATCCAAGAGAACAAAGTGTGAAGCTGGATGAACACAGCAGGCCAAGCAGCATCTCAGGAGCACAAAAGCTGAAGTTTCGGGCCTAGACCCTTCATCAGAGAGGGGGATGGGGAGAGAGGGTTCTGAAATAAATAGGGAGAGAGGGGGAAGCGGACCGAAGATGGATAGAGGAGAAGATAGGTGGAGAGGAGAGTATAGGTGGGAAGGTAGGGAGGGGATAGGTCAGTCCGGGGAGGACGGACAGGTCAAGGAGGTGGGATGATGTTAGTAGGTGGGAAATGGAGGTGCGGCTTGTCGTGGGAGGAGGGGATAGGTGAGAGGAAGAACAGGTTAGGGAGGCGGGGACGAGCTGGCCTGGTTTTGGGATGCAGTGGGGGGAGGGGATGAGCTGGGCTGGCTTTGGGATGCAGTGGGGGAAGGGGAGATTTTGAAGCTTGTGAAGTCCACATTGATACCATTGGGCTGCAGGGTTCCCGAGCGGAATATGAGTTGCTGTTCCTGCAACCTTCGGGTGGCATCATTATGACACTGCAGGAGGCCCAGGATGGACATGTCGTCTAAGGAATGGGAGGGGGAGTTAAAATGGTTCGTGACTGGGAGGTGCAGTTGCTTATTGTGAACCGAGTGGAGGTGTTCTGCAAAGCAGTCCCCAAGCCTCCACTTGGTTTCCCCAATGTAGAGGAAGCCACAACGGGTACAGTGGATGCAGTATACCACATTGGCAGATGTGCAGATGAATATCTGCTTGATATGGAAAGTGATCTTGGGGCCTGGGATGGGGTTGAGGCCAAGACATTTTTCCATCCCCAACCTTGTCTGCCTTGCGGAGAGAACACTCTCTCCGGGGCTCCCTTGTCCGCTCCAGACTCCCATCCAACCCCACCACACCCGGCACCTTCCCCTGCAACAACAGGAAGTGCTACACTTGCCCCCACACCTCCTCCCTCACCCCCATCCCAGGCACCAAGACGACTTTCCATATCAAGCAGATGTTCACCTGCGAAGGCTTGGGGACCGCTTTGCAGAACACCTCCACTCAGTTCACAATAAACAACTGCACCTCCCAGTCGCGAACCAATTTAACTCTCCCTCCCATTCCTTAGACGACATGTCCATCATGGGCCTCCTGCAGTGCCATAATGATGTCACCCGAAGGTTGCAGGAACAGCAACTCATATTCCGCTTGGGAGCCCCGCAGCCCAATGGTATCAATGTGGACTTCACAAGCTTCAAAATGTCCCCTCCCCCCACTGCATCTCAAAACGAGCCCAGCTCATCCCCACTTCCCTAACCTGTTCTTCATCTCACCTTTCCCCCCTCCCACCCCAAGCCACACCTCCATTTCCCACCTACTAACTTCATCCCGCCTCCTTGACTTGTCCGTCCTCCCCGGGCTGACATATCCCCTCCCTACCTCCCCACCTATACTCTCCTCTCCACCTATCTTCTTTTCTCTCCATCTTCCGTCCGCCTCCCCCTCTCTCCCTATTTATTTCAGAACCCTCTGCCCATCCCCCTCTCTGATGAAGGGTCTAGGCCCGAAACATCAGCTTTTGTGCTCCTGAGATGCTGCTTGGCCTGCTGTGTTCATCCAGCTTCACACTTTGCTTACTGTTGTACTCTGTGTTCCTATTTCTAAAGCCCCGGATGCTGTGTGCTTTATTCATCTGCCACATCATCTTCAATGTTTTGTGCATAATTACCCCTTTAGAATTGCACCTTGATCTTATTTAGCCTCTCCTTGATCTTTCTCCTGAAATGAATGACTTTACATTTCTCAGCATTAGATTTCACCTGCCATATCCAAGCCCGACTATATCTTCCTAAAGTCTATTAATATCATTGTCAGAGTTCACACTACTTCCAAGTTTTGTGTTGTACACCAGTTTTGAAACTGTATCCTTGTTAGCCCAAGGCAACATGGTATAGTTCCTTTTAATCAAATTATAGATATTTTTAATCAAAATGTTTAGGGATGTTATCATGCAGCTCTGGAGTTGGTGAGACTTGAATCCAGGCCGCTAACTGAGAGGCAAGGAAAGCTGAGCCAGAAGAATACCTGAATTGGAGATTTGAAGACTTTAACCCAGGACGTCTCATGCAAAGTGTGCACTCTACCAATAAGTTACATCCCACAGCAAAATAATTAGCATCAAGCTATTCGTACACTGTCCATGGGGATATTACATAAGAGTAAATAATCAGAAGTGTAGCTGCAATTACAATACAAGTTTTCATTTCTCTGATAAAGTTGGTAGAATGAAACTCTCAAATGAGCCATGGTATCACAAGTGTGTTAGCTCTGTGAGACATTGAGTTGTGAGGCTATGGATCACAGCGGGCTTTCTGGTTTCCACAGTAACAGTGTACGTGGTGTCCCCAAATGACAGTTGTGAACATATTGCCAGTTTCTCTCATGGGCGTCAGAGAAAACATGGAATAACATTGACATTACGCATGAGTATGAAACAGGTGCCTGTGAGCTGGCAGCAGTTTTTTTTATCTCTCCTGATTCCTTTAGAAATAAAATTGGGAGAGGTATCACATGACAGCTGATTCACACCACTGTCTTACATTCTTACACAAATAATGATCTATCCCAGTGCGCTATATCTGCGTCATAGTGACATTATCTATAGCACACATTTTATTTTAATGGGGAGGCAGTAGCCTAATGGTATTATCACTGGACTGTTAATCCAGAGGCCCTGATAATATTCTGGGGACCTGGGTTCAAATCCTGTCAATGGCAGATGGTGGAATTTGAATTCAATAAATATCTGGAATTAAGAGTCTAATGATGACCATGTCGTTGTTGGAAAAACCCATCTGGTTCACTAATGTCTGTTAGGGAAGGAAATTGCCCCTGTAGAAGGGTCCCAACCTGAAATGTCAGCTTTCCTGCTCCTCTGATGCTGCCTGGCCTGCTGTGTTCCTCCAGCTCCACACTGTGTTATCTCAGACTCCAGCATCAGCAGTTCTTACTATCTCATCATTATTAGAGGGTATCTCATTACACTTATCATTGCAGGCTATATTTGTATTTAATGTCAAACTTTCAGTTGAGAGGTTTTTCATGGTTTCCATGGTTAATCTGGTGGGAGGGTCTATGGAGCCCATTGCCCATTGTGGCTCTACAACAGCTCTGCAAGTTTTAGTGTGTTCTTCAGTACATAGTCCTGGACTATGCCTGGTAGCCTACAGTTCGTTACATTGGAAGACTATCAGGTTTTGGGCAGAGTGAGAGAGCTTTCCAACCATTTTATTGCCCTCCCACAGCAGTTTATATTTAATCCCTCTGTGTATTCCTGGGAGCATTGAGTCCTGGGTAGTGAAGTTGCTGGTGATGAACCTTAGCAAAAATCATTACATTTCCATCTACACCTTATTTATTGAAGGAATATTTCAGAGGGAGGAGGGTGATATCTCCAACACACAGCCTGATAGTAAGACACCAAGCACACAGAAAGGAAATGATGGGATGGGCTCCTGTCACCACCAAATAAACTAGGTCTTGTCGCTTACCCAAATGGTCTAAATGCTGGCAGTGAGGCATTCTATCAAATTACTTTGACATCAGTTCAGCAAACCATCCAACATGATCTACTAACTCCAATTTTTTTGTCTCTGTACGGTCTTGAAGGAGATAACTTTGAAGCACTTCCTGGTGAACTTTTTCCCCAAGATGTTTTTCTGCACATATTCCTTCACAAAGGGCAGGTGCTGCAGCATGGCTTTACTGGAGTCAGCATTCTAGGGAACATCACAGATCCATCCTTATTGACACGCCCAGGGGACAGATAGAATCTCTCAACATAGGGACACTATATGTTTCTCCACCAAGGAGCTAGGCATAGCTTGATGCAGCTGCTCACAGAGGGGGCCATCAGAATAAGATTATTTTTGGATGTGTGTAATCCCTCTTTATCGAGTTACAAAGAGCAAAGAACAAAGAAAATTACAGCACGGGAACAGGCCCTTCAGCCCTCCAAGCCTGTGCTGTTCGAGATTCTCTGTCTAAACCTGTCATATATTTTCTAAGCGTCTGTATCCCTTTGCTCCCTGCCCATCCATGTACCTATCCAGATACATCTTAAAAGACACTATTGTGTCAGCATCTACCACCTCCGTTGGCAACGCGTTCCAGGCACCCACCACCCTCTGCATAAAGAACTTTCCACGCATATCTCCCTTAAGCTTTCCTCCTCTCACTTTGAACTCATGACCCCTAGTCATTGAGTCCCCCACTCTGGGGGGAGAAAGCTTCTTGCTACCCACCTTGTCTATACCCCTCATGATTGTGTAGACCTCAATCAGGTCCCCACTCAATCTCTGTCTTTCCAATGAAAATAATCCTAATCTACTCAATCTTTCTTCATAGCCAGCACCCTCCATACCAGGCAACATCCTGGTGATAACAAGGTGTGGAGCTGGATGAACACAGCAGGCCAAGCAGCATCTCAGGACCACAAAAGCTGACGTTTCGGGCCTAGACCCTTCATCAGAGAGGGGGATGGGGAGAGGGAACTGGAATAAATAGGGAGAGAGGTGGAGGCGGACCGAAGATGGAGAGAAAAGAAGATAGGTAGAGAGGAGAGTATAGGTGGGGAGGTAGGGAGGGGATAGGTCAGTCCAGGGAAGATGGACAGGTCAAGGAGGCAGGATGAGGTTAGTAGGTGGGAAATGGAGGTGCGGCTTGGGGTGGGAGAGGGGAAAGGTGAGATGAAGAACAGGTTAGGGAAGCAGAGACAGGGTGGGCTGGTTTTGGGATACAGTGGTGGGAAGGGACGGGCTGGGCTGGTTTGGTGATGCAGTGGGGGGAGGGAAAGAACTGGGCTGGTTTTGGGATGCAGTAGGGGAAGGGGAGATTTTGAAGCTTGTGACGTCCACATTGATACCATTGGGCTGCAGGGTTCCCAAATGGAATATGAGTTGCTGTTCCTGCAACTTTCGGGTGACATCATTGTAGCACTGCAGGAGGCCCATGATGGGCATGTCGTCTGAGGAATGGGAGGGGGAGTGGAAATGATTCGCTACTGGGACGTGCAGATGTTTGTTGCGAAACGAGCGGAGGTGGCGACCAGAACTGTATGCAGTTTTTTTGCGTTGAGTGCCTGCAGGTTTTCATTTTCTGATAAAGCTGCAGATGTCTCAGCTGCTTCCCAGGGGCAGGAGTAAGATGTGGGCCACGCTTGTCTGTAACATTGAGTGTGCCTCACAGCTGATGATAAGTTTCTTACTCACAATGCAGAGCATGTGTCACTCCCACATGCCTCATTTCTATGTCTATTGTGCTCCTCCCACCTTTTGGTGCACTCCCCATTCCTTGCAGGCTATAACCTCAGTATTTTCAGGTAGTCTAATGTGACAAAGAAGGGAACAAAGAATCAATTGGCCCAACTGCCAAAGAAAGTGGCCTCACATTTTGCAAAGTTTACTTTGGCTCCTAAGGCTAGTTTCAACTAATGTTCTCTTTCAGTTGGATAGTTGTGCAGTCACTCAGAGGTCCCATGCACTCTGAAGTGGTGTGCCAATGTGTTGACCACCTCTTGTGGAAGTTCATGTTGCAACTGTGCCTTAGAGGCCAGCACAGTGGGAAGAAAAGAATAGGGGATTGTAGTTCAAACCAATCACAGATGCTCATAGATTTGCTCACTGACAGCGAATTCAAGCAGAGGACAATGATAGTGGCCATGACAGAGAATAACTCAGCTGCCGGGGTCACTGTCACCTTTGCTTTGTCACATCCTTCTTGATGGGCTTGGTAAAAAATTCAATGCAGCAGACACAAAAGAGACAGGAGAGAAAGGGCAGCCATGTCTAACATTTAATTTGGTTGGAAAGCTTTCCAATTCCTGCTGGCTGATTGAATCTTTACTTCTGATATTTGTGTGGGGGAGAGATGGAGCAATTTTGGATTCCCTGCCCAGACACCATTTTGGAGTGCCTATCCATTCCATTGGCATGCAATACTCTGTCAAAGGCCTTCTGCTGGTCTGAGATGATGAGAAAGTGGTCTATCTCTGGGCCTGTAAATAGGCCATTCTATCCCTGAATAAATTAATGGAAAAGTTGCCATAGCTCTGGAGGATCAAGGGGCTGGTGGTGAGTTTAACCTGAGGGTCACCATGCCTCAGGTGTTCCATACGAGTATCAGAGCTCTTGCTGCACAGTATAGTACCGGTCTGACCCTGGTAAGTCAGACCCAACTGGCAAGAGTATTGTAGTCCGCGTTAAACAGTGAAAAGAATGAACTGTCAATTTCTGATTTCCTGAATCTTCACCTTCCGCTTGTAGTTGAGGGTATTGATGTGTTACTGGTTTCCTTTTGTGCACTTCAGTAGGTCTGAGGCCAATCAGAACCCCAAATTCGAATATTACTCTGTCAGTAACCATTGCCTCTGAAAATTTGCCTCATCTTACAGGGCCTGGGGACTTGCTCGAGAGCCAGCAGTGTGGTCAGATTTTCCTGTGTACTCTCAACAATGGCTTCTGAGTTATAGAACAGGAAGGAATGGGAGGGCATGCTCGCAGTTGGCTTTGTACAGCTCAGCATTAAAGGATTTGCCGATACTTAGTATGTTCGGCTGCGTTGAGGCTGCAAAGCCATCATTCTCCTTCAGAGTGCTAACCTTTTTGAAGAAGAAACACAAGCTGCATGAAGATGTCCCTGGGACCAGAGGATGAGCTTAGAAATCTTTACAAGGCCTGCTAGTCTGTCCCACGTCCTTGGAATCAACACCCATTGATTCCCACAGCAGCAACAGACGCTATATTCTTTTCAGCAGCCAATTTGTTTTCCATTGTCTCTCTGCCACACAATGAGCACCTTTTTGAGAAGGAAGAACCTTTTAATGTTTGGCTTGAGTGTTTGTCAGCAGTTGTGTTGCAAACGCAGAGGTGTCGCACGTTTTATAACTCATCCCTTGTGAGTCCCTTGATATTTTCTGTTGTCAATGGTTTCGCATTCAGCTTCCTCATTCCCCCTGCCAACTTTTTGATCCCTTGTTAAATGGCAGAGTGGCAGTAGGAGGCACTGGCTCGAAGTCAGGAAACCTGATTAGGAACGCTCAGGATACACACCACTCCTCCAAAACATATACCCACACTACTGAAGTGGAAGGAAGTTACCCTCAACCTCAAGGACTACATAAGAAGAAGACTGAAGACAGTTTTGATGCATAGATTGCTGAATCAGAACAGTCCATTTCTGAATGTTTTTTCTGCTAAAAAGGACGCGACCACCAAACACCACATTAACATCAGGGGCGGTAAAGTTGCGTCCCTGGAGCAAGCTGAAGGAAGAGAAATGATTTTCTCCTGAATAACTAGCTGGCCTGTGGCAGTACCTTTACAACCCCTGCCTGAGGTTATCCATCCGCATTACAGCAGATACAGCAGTTAGGCTTTGAACTTGGCAAGACAACCCAAAGATAAAATGGATCATGTCCTGGAATTAAGTTCAGATTGAGTGTTACATAGAATTAAATGAATTATAGAGTAGTTTCTTTTGATACTTTATGAGCTGGCCTTGGTCAGTACCTACCCCCGGTGCGTCTTTGTAGTGACTGTCCTAAGCATCAGTGTGTTCCTCAGCATTGTTCTCCAACCTGGAAAGTGCCCCAGCCTGCAATGCTCAGTCACCAATAATCTTTGCATTGGAAGGCCAGCAGGTTTCAGGCAAAATACTGTAGTTGTTCCCAAATTGATGTCCTCCAGCAGCAAGTGATGGCTATCTTAGTATGCATCTCTTAGTTTAGGAAGGTGTCATGTGTCAGTGCAGGCTTGGTGGGTGAAGGCCCTGTTCCAGTGTTGTACCATTCTTTGGGCTTTGCTCTAACAACTTATAAAGCACAGAGTCCTGCATTACAATGCAGCTGCAGGAAAGACTCAGTAAATATCCCGATATGTTTTTACAATCCCACTTTGTAAAGATTTATTTCAGAAGGAAGTGGGCAATGATGTCTTCCTCCAACAGCCACCTCATAGGCAGCACACAAAGATGGGAAAACTCTGGACTAGGATCTGAAGAATTAGATTTTTCCTTCTCAACACTAACTAAGCCATGTATTGGTGGCTCTAGTGATGAGGCATTTTGTCAGAGTGCCAGGGCTGTGTTTAATGGAAGCAATGATGAAGGTGCCTACTGGCTAGAAAGACAGCAAAGGCACTTCCTTTCAGGAAGGCCTATTATTTTAATTTGGGAAGTGATGGGCTTTCCCCAAGGTCAAGGATTCAAGTGACAGAAATCAAGGAACTTGTTACTGAATCTAGCCCAAGCCCCTAATCCTGACCTAGGCACAGAGACCCTGCCCCAATCTGAGCACAGCAGCTCTGGCATCACACCCCATTCTTCACAGAACACAGCAGGCCTGCCCCTTCTGGACACAGGTCCCAGTGACTAGGGTCATTAGAAGTGAAGCTGGAACAGCACAGCAGGTCAGACAGTATCTGAGGAACAGGAAAGTCAATGTTTCAGGTTGAAACCCTTTGTCAGGATGACCTGATGAAGGATTTCAGCCTGAAACATTGACTCCCCTGCTCCTCCTGTTCCAGCTTCACATCAATTGACTCTGACTTCCAGCATCTGCAGACCTTACTGTCTCCTAGTAACTGGGCCCTGAAGTACCCACCATCCATACCATATCCCACCCTCATTATCTTGAGCCCTGAGTGGAAATTTATTCCCTCCCATAAACAATTGGTTTGCCCAGCATCACCACTGTATGACTGTTGGCAACTGCCAGGAGTGGACCCATGCAATTGCTGAGGGCCCCGGGCAAGAATCAGGTAGAACAGGGTTTATAGAGTGGGGTTTGTGAGTCACTAGGCAGAGGGAGAGAGGGTTCAGCAGCAAGGTCAGCATTGGCTCTCAGTCAGTTTCTCTTTTCTGAAGCTTGGTCTTGAGAACCATAGAATCCCCACATTGCAGCAAAAGGCCATTTGGTCCACTGAGTCCACATCAACCTTCTGAACAGCATCCCACCCAGATCCAAAATCCACTCCACCTTACCCTGCATTTAGCATAGCCAATCCACCTAACATGCACATCTTTGGGCTGTGGGACGAAACCAGAGCACCTGGAGTAAACCTGCACGGACATGGGGAGAATGCGCAAACTCCGCGCAGACACGGGGAGAATGTGCAAACCCCACGCAGACAATCGCCTGAAGGTGGAATTGAACTCACATCCTAAAGACCAGAAAGCAGCCTTGACAGGACCTTGCTGCCCTGAGGCAGAGGAAGGCCAGTGGTGAGGTCCCTATTTGCCTCACCTCCACCCAATCAAACATTACTACCACACCCCCGTGGTGAAATGCCTGCACATTTGCATTTCTTTCATGGGATCTTTTATCATGTCAGTGTGATATTTGCATTGTGACACGGTCAGCTGTATTGTTTATCAGGGAACATAAGAAGTTGCAATATTTGTTTTCATGTTAGTGTTGGAATATGCAGGTAGGTTTTTGAATCTGTGGTTTCTAAATTTTAATCTTAGTTCATTAATTTTAGTGAAGCTGTTTCTAGCTCCAGGCCTGTGGCCGAGTACAGTGCCTCCCTCACCAGCTAACTCAGTCCATGTTGATCTGAGACTGTATACCCCAAAAAATCACATTGGTTAGTGCATTCATTGGCTGAGTCATTGGGGGTGGCAATTAAAATGCAGAAGTATTTAAATGATTAATGACTGGGATGATGTTAGTTGAGGAATTCAGATACATACAGAACATCCTTTCTTGAATCTCTTCCACATTTTAATAGCCACCCACCAAAATCTCTTGTATAGGGATGCAATTGTCCTTCACTTAGAACACTAACTGTTTAGTACACGATAGACAATGATTTTTGGTAAGTCCAGATATTCAATGAATAGAATTTTTCACTGAGGTTGCTATTAAGATGCCCTCTCCACAAATCATATTGATATGGTACTAAATGCTTAACTTTTACACTTTGTTTCTCTCCTTTACCATCTTGTACCTAAGTTTCTGTACCTGAGTACCTTAGTACCTACGATGGTGCCATGTGCAGCAAATTTTTACACTTATCACTGTACTCCTGGATTTCTGTACTTGAGTATATGTGACAATAAAATCTAAAATCTAAAAATCATGCAGAAGAGATGGGCTGTGTTCAAATCTGAATGTGCACAATTAGGTGATTTTAGATGAAATTATAATAAGAGCCTTACAATTGGGACAGGAATATGCCTTGGTTCACTCACTGACCATCAGAAGCCAATGGCTGCTTTCTCCTATCCCCACACACCCAGCCACCTACTGTATCTATGCGAGGGTAAAAGCTGTGAGATTGAGGCACCTGCCAAAGCTTGTCTACACTCACATGTAAAAGAGGGCCGACAACCTCGTGTAAGTCAGAAATGCCTTGGTTTTTATTTGCTGTGTAGAGTTTGTGTGTTTGTTTCTTCATTTGCCTCTGTACAGAACCAAACTGTTTCTGTGACTTTGTGCATATGTAGACTTTTTTATGAATAAAGTTTATTTTTGAAATTTAAAAGAAATTTAAAGAAAACAAGATCAATTGCAGCCGTGTGTTCGGTACCTGAGGAATAGAAAATAGAAGCAGCAGTGGGCCATTGGACACTTCGAACCTGCTGCACCAGTCAATGTGATTGTAGCAAATCATCCAACTGAGTGTCCAGTTCCCATGTTCTCCCCATACCCTAACAGCTAAACATAACTCCTTGAAAATGTTTGACACTTTGGCATCAACCACCTTCTGTGTCAGACCATTCCACAGGCTTGCTACTCTCTGGGTGAAGAAGTCTACCTTACATTAACTGCATTGTCTGAAGGAGAGAAAAACACAAGTGCCTGGCAATATCAGATAATGTGATTGCTACTATTCCTTTTCAGTTATCTAAGGAATTAAGATTGATTTTAAATAAATCACAAAGCATGTCGTGATTGTTTGGATGTCAGAGAAAAAAAATCAAATTGAATGACTGTTAAGCCATTCATTCAGCCCTTCTCCCTGTCCCCTTCTCTCTCCTGCTCACTCTGTTCATCTTTCTCCCATTTTCTGTCAGTCTCCCAAAACCTCTCTTGTTGTTGCTGCTCCCTTCTTCCCCAGTCTCCCCGTCTTTGCTCTTTCGAATGTTTGTGTGTGTAATCAATGTCAGTGGTGCAGCCTTTTTTCCACATTCGATAAAACAATTCAAGAGTCTTGCATGCCCATACAAGGTATCAAACTGCCTCCGTTAAGTCTCAAAGCCTTAAACATCCTCCCCCGCCAGCCTCCTGTGCCCTTCCCACATACACAAAAAAATCCTCCTTTGCCATCGACGAGGCCGGGAAGACGGCCAAATGCCACCAAGGACATTGGGCAATAAATCATCCACTCACAGCATCTGTAGGCTTAAGCTTCCCCTGCTAGGGATGATTCTCTTCTCTGTCTTTCCCTCACAAAACGCCTATTGTTGAGAATGGGGTGAAGAAGATTCCTTCTCGCACAAAAGCCCTTCTGAAGCTCAGTCATAGGCTGCAAATGAAAGAGTCTGTATCTCCACAGGGAGGCCGGCCTCTCTCCTCCAGTTAATACACTCCCCTCTCACCGGGGTCACCGTCATCCTCTTTTCATTCTGCTCTTATTTTATTTTCTGATTCACATATGAAGCATTTTAAAAGGGCCCTCCTCGTCAAAATCGCCCTTTGCCACAGCTTCAGTGTGGGGACAGGAACCTGCACTGACCCCTTTGAAAATTGTATCTTTACCACTACCAAGTACATTCACAGCAATTCTTACAAACTGCAGAGACCCCTTCATTTCTAAATACCCATTAAACTTTTCGGATGCAGTCTCATTTTGCCTGGTTACCTTGAGGGACTATCATTGCTTTAAGATTATGAATGTCAGGGGACTGGGTGAAAGTTCAGCTTGTACCACTAAACAGAATTTTAAGAAGAAACACTGCATAAACTTAAAAAAATGTATTTAGTCATTAAACTTCTGAATAACTGAAAGCTGAAGCCCTGGGCATGGAGGAGTGACATATTAACCGTGTGTCTGCAGGAGTCTCAAAAGAGCTGCACAGATTCTCACTAAAAAGGCCTCAGGAGTAGTTTTGGGGGAACTATTGGTGTTAAAGACTTGGCATTGACACAGACTATATTATTTAATTAGCATTCAGAAAATGGCTTTTCCACTTCGATTGCTGAAATGAGGGCACTGAGGAAAGGGTTAATGCCGTTGCTCGGCACAGTTGACATATCTCAACATCCTTTCACTCACCGTTTCTCTTGACAGTACTTGAGTTGCTATTTTTTAATATTTTGACACCAGCATGTGGTCCTGCAGACACTGCTGATGCGTTGGAATGTGAGTCCTAGAGGACCATCGTCATAAATGTAGTTGTGTCGTGGTTGAGGGGGTGGGTGGGTGTTGCTGTGGGGGAGGAGTGGGGATTGGGTAAACAGTCGGCAGAACATCTCAATCTGCAAAATGTCAAGGAGTGAAAGAGAAATGTTTCGCATGGCGATACAGAGAAAGAGGCTGCTCTTGAGAGGGTCACAGAGCCGAGGCCAGCACCACATTGACTGCCACGACGGTGAATTACTTACACAAGACACACATTGTCTGCAGTGCCAGGCACAGCACACTCTCTGGGGAATGCAGAGATTACCCAGACTGCCCAGGCACACAGAGAGCCTGAAGAAAGAGCTCTGCTTGTCTGTCTCATATTCCCATCAGGACCATGTACACTGATAAAACGGATTCCAGTTGTGAAAGCCAAACATATTAGCGGGTACATTACATCCTTTTGTCCTCTTTGCAAGTCCTTTAAAACAACTTTGTGTTTCCTTTGAATTAAACAGAGCAGATTCCAAAGCTATTCCCCAAACATCCTAATATAGTTGTTATCTCGTCACAGCTGGGCAGTCTGGACAGACTTCTAACTGCATCGAATCAAAAATATTCTCAAGCACTGAATGCCATGTGTAGTGTGAAGAAATTATATTTTGAATGTCTCTTTATTAGTGAGGTAAAAAGTCAGAAGTGTTCACCTGAGGAAGGAGCAGTGCTATGAAAGCTTGTGATTTTAAATAAACCTGTTGGACTATAACCTGGAGCCGTGTGACTTCTGACTTTGTCCACCTCAGTCCAACACCGGCACCTCCGTACCATTATCAGTGAGATGTCATGTTTCTCTTTAAGTGAAAACCATGCCTTGTTGAATCATAGTGCATCACCTTTACATCAGTCAAGTCGTCACTCATGAGGTGTGAGTCTATACAAAAGTAGTAGCAGGTGTTGCAAAGGTTGCTTATCACTCTTCATTCTGCTCAGATTCTCATATTTTGCAAATTTTCTGAAAGAAGCCACTAGCCAGCGATCAGGATTGAGAACTGTGCCTACCGTTTCCGTCTTTAGAACTAGAGGGATAGCTGAGCTTAGCACCGAATCTTGTATGGCATACCTTTCAGCAACAAGCCAATTTAAAAGACAGGACTTGCATGTCTATAATGCCTTTCATGTCCTCAGGCCATCCCAAACACTTTACAGCCAATGAAATATTGTCCAAGCACAGCCTCCTGTTGCAGTGTAGGAAATGCAGCAAAAGAGGTCTGTGAACAGCAAACTCCCACAATAGCATTGAGATAAATAAACAATGATGAGCCAATCGGTTTTCAATGGCATTGATTGAGAGGCAAGTTTCAGCCAATGGTACTGGGAAAGTTCTGTGTTCTTTGAATAGTGCCATGGGATGATGTGAGTGGGAAAAATTGACAACAGTAAATGTCCGAATATTTAATGAACGTTGTGTATTGTCAAGCCAGTTGTCACAAATTCTCGACAAAAGGACAAAATGCTATTCATACAATATTTTTCGAGCACTGCTATTTCTTTGACCAGCTCTGCATTCATCCATCACCTCAGCCTGAATTGAAATCTCTTTGTGTTCCTGTTGCTGTAATTTAATAAATTTACTTAGACAATCTGCTTCAGTAAAATATTGTTATTGGTACAGACATGCCTGATTGATTCCCTGCCAAGGAAGTTAGTGTAGTGGTCTGCTTGTCATGCTTACTGGTCAAGGGTATTCTAACTCCCTTAGAAACCTAGTATTAAATGCCCCATCTGTTATGAGCACTTAAGCAATTACACCACATTACCCATCATTTACACTTTGTACTGTTTGGAACTTGAATGCTCTAACCTCCTCTTCAAGTAAATGAACAGTTTGTCCCTCTGAATATCTTTGACCTACAGCAATATTCATTCATCAGAGGTTGCCTGTAAAGTGTCGATCTAAGCTTAAATGGGAAATTCTCTTCCGCTCTGTTTCAATTGAATTTATCTTTATTCAGTTGATAGTTTTCCTTCTGCCAGTGTGTCTGTTTCCCTGTTTATCACCTTTCCTCTTGAAGGTGTTGTCTCCTTTCTCGGTTATCTTTCCCGTTGCCTCTGAGATAGAAGGTGAGGGTTCAAGCCGCACTCTGGAGACCTGAATATTTAACCGAGGCTAACATTCTCAGTCCAGTTCTGAAGGCATGCTGCATTATTAAAAGTGCAATGAGACGTTGAACTGAGGACCCATTTGCCCACTCTGCTGGATGAAAATGATCTGAAAAGCTACAACATTGAAGAAATGTACAAGAGTTTTGCCAGTGTCCTGGCTGTTACTTATTCCACAGACAAATCACTAAAATAGGTTGTCTGATGAAGGGTCTAGGCCCGAAACTTCAGCTTTTGTGCTCCTGAGATGCTGCTGGGCCTGCTGTGTTCATCCAGCCTCACATTTTATTATCACTAAAATAGGTTCCCTGGGTTATCTCATTGCTGGTAATCAGACCTTGAGGTACACATTTTTTTAGTTGGTGCATTTCCTGCATTTAAAGAACACACATAGAAATCACGACACTGTGGAAACAGACCATTCAGCCCATCAAGTCCACACCAACCCTATGAAGAACAGCCCACCCAATCCGTGCAACTCACATTTCCCCATGGCTAACCCACCTGGCCTGCACACCCCTGGACACTATAAAGCAATTTAGTATGGCCAGTCCACCTAACATGCACATCTTTGGACTGTGGGAGGAAACTGGAGCACCCAGAGGAGGAAGCCCATGCAAAGACAGGGAGAATGTGCAAACTCCACACAGACAGTCACCCGAGGGTGGAATAGAACCCGAGTCCCTGGTGCGGTGAAGCAGCAGTGCCACATTGCTGGAACTAACTTTAAATACACTGCTTTGCTTGTGCAGTTCTTTAGGACATCTTCAGTTGTGGAAGGCACAATCTAAATTGTAACATTGCTATTGATAGCCCTGCTACAATTAGTGAGCTCAACATATGCCACAGATCAAAGGCATCCTGTCGTATCACCAGTTATTGCATTAACCACCTGCATTACTGTAAAAGCAGCCTTTCTTTTACTTTTTTCAATTCAGTTTTTCAAGTGATACTTTCCAAGGCAGCCATTGCTAGATCCCTGTTAGGTAAAGGTACCGTAGGGGGAAGGCAAGTGAATGTAACTGAGGTGCAAATCAGCCACAATTCAAATAAATGACACAACAGGTTTCAGGGGTGAAAGGTCCCTGTTCCTATGTAGTTATAATAGCACATAAAAAGTGGGCTTTTTTTTATATTTAAATGATAAAGGAGAGGTCGCAGCTTAGTGCTGCAGGGCTAAGAAGGTGCAAAGAAGACAGGCAAAGCTCATGTCAAAACGCGCATTAGGTTAAAGAGAAGAAGCAAGATATACTATAATGTCCCCCATAATCGAGCACTCCACCAATCATGCAGCTTTCATTTGTTACTTGGTGTATATTTAACAGAGAAACAAGGCCTTAGAGATGATTACAGGGATAGTTAATTGAGGTGTTCAAAATTACAAGCAATTTGGGTAGAGTAATCAGGTTGTGACTGTTCAAAATGAAACAGACTTAAAATTATTGACAGAAGTCCTGAGTGAACGCTGAGCATTTATTTCATCATCTGAAAGAATGTTTGACACAGAATCAGTGGTAACTTTCAAAATAAAATTAGGCATATACGCGGAAAGGAAATAGAGTCAAATACAAAAAGAAAGAACGGAGTAGTGGAATTAATTAGCATAAACTTTCACAAAGCCATCACGGACATGATAGACTGAACAAGCTTCCCCTGGGCTGGTAAAGTTCCATGATTCTTTGCCTAGGCTCAGATTTGGATAATCCTTCTGTCTACAAATGTTTCAATTCCCTGCACTTGGTGAATAAGCAGATGTCCTGGACCCATGATTGGATGGGATAACAAATCATAAAAAGCAATATGTAATTGAGCAATCCATAATGTGAACAAGACTGAACTGATTAATATGAAACATTATTAAAAGATACTGATCTATATTGACCCAAAGACCTAATGTCTAAACATAGTAACCCTGTGAAGTGCAGTATCCGAGACCACGATCTGCCTTTAAGACTGTCTGACATTCTGTCAATAGATTATAATGATTTGTTTGTTAGCTATGAACTGCTTATGGCTAATCAATACCATTGATCCCATCAATCACCACGTTTGGACATTTATTGCCCCATGAAATTTTGCCCTGTGACAACAAGGTGATGATAAATGGTGGATAAGTATGAGTTGGGATTAAATATTGAAGCTCTCTCATTGTCTATAGTCTGCTACCAAATTCTTCCCCTTCCTCCCATTCTAATTTGAAATTGCTGGGAAGATAAAAATTATTCCTAATAAGGGTGGTATGGTGGCTTAGTGGTTGGCATTACTGACTTACAGTGCCAGGGACCCAGGTTCAGTTCCACACTCTGGCGTATGTCTAAGTAGAGATTACCATTTATCCCTGTATCTGCATGGCATTTCTCTGGGTGCTCTGGTTTCCTCCCACAATCCAAAGATATGCAGGATAGGTGCATTGCTAAAATTGCCCATAGTGTTCAGGGATGTATAGATTAGGTGGGCTATGGAGGGATGGGCCTGAGTGGGATGCTCTGAGGGGCGGTGTGGACTTGTTGGGCCAAAGGGCCCATTTCCACACTGTAGGGATTCTATGAGCATTAACGTTTACATGTGTTAGGCAACAAGAGAAAATTTAAGCATCACCCTCTTGAAAACTTCATAAGATTATGAGAAATAAGAGCAGGAGAAAGCTTCTCGGCCTATCAAGCATCCAAATCTGATTGTAGCTTTAACTTCACTTGCTGGTCTGGCCTCCATAAGTCTTGATTTCCTTATCAATCAAAACTCTGTCTAACTCAGCAACGTTTCCATTGTTGAATCTCCTACAATAGGCATCTTGGGTATCACAATTGACCAGTACCCTAACTGGATAAGTCATATAAAATTGTGGCTACAAGAACACGTCAGAGTGGGGGAATTTGGGGATGATTAATCACTTTCTGTCTTCTCAAAAACTGTCCAGAAGACATAAGTCAGAAGTGTGATTAAAGAGTGTCCACTTGCTTGGCTTAGTGAAGCTGTAACACTAAAGAAGCTCAATCACATCTCAGGTAGAGCAACCAGTTTGATCAACACCCAATTCACTACCTGAAACTTTCACTTTGTTTCTTACTGCAGTACAGTATCTGTTATCTACAACATGCACTGTAGTTATTCACCATGCAAATCCAAATCCGTGCGCACCCAGAAAAACAAGGGTGGCAGACAATTGGGGTCCTGCAAATTTATCTCCAGGTTTGGACACAATCTTGACTTGGAATTATGTTGAAGTTCATTGTCTGTCATTGGGTCAAATCCTGGAATTCACCCCATAACTACACAGTGACTGCACATGCCCTTTGTGGACTGCAGTAGTTCAAAAAGGCTGTCCATCACCACCTTCTCAAGGAAAGCTGAGGCTGAACAGTAAGCGGTGACTTTGACATCAAATCCCCAATGAACTGATAGAAATGAGGTGGTATCTTCAGTTCAGTGGCAGTCATCTTGCCTCTAATTAAAAAACATGGGTCCAAGTCACACTCAAGGAAAAGGTCTCATATTTGGTCATGACAATAAACTAAGGTTTCTTCTGCCTTCTCATGTGGATGTGGAAGATCCCATGGCAATATGAGATCTCTCCCACAACAAGCACCAACAAATTAGTTTGCCTAGTCACTTTAGTAAGGTCTTATTCTATTCAAATTAAACAAGCAGTAAAATGCCTCACGATATCTGAGGCTAGGAATTGTGCAACATATATACACGTCTTTCCTTTCTAAATCTGCAGCCATTTGAGTTACTTCATTTCAGGCAGAGGTAAGCTGTTTCACGTAGTATGTTCCTCTGAAAGAAATAGAAGAACATCACTTAGAGAGAACAACAAATCCCAAAATCTGCATCCTGTTTTGTGTTTCTGTAATGATTGTCAATGAAAAGAGATAGCCAAATTCTTCTGTTACATTCCCCATGAAATCCAGCATTTTATCTTAAACTGCAATTTAATTTTCTTTAGTCTAATTTGTAAATACTTGCATCAGCAAAGAATGAGTCAAAGAGTTTACTGGAGCAGGCTCAAGGGTTTGAATTGCCTGTACCTGCTCCTAGTTCTTACGAAAAGATTCCAGATTCACCCCGAGCGGAGCGAATAATCAATGCTTAGTGTGAGTTCATTTCTCCCCATTTACAAATGGGGGAAATCAGCTACAGGTTGCTGTTTCTGATACACTATCCTCATGGAAAATGTGTGTGGGTGGATGTCAGCTGAGAACAGGATTGTGATGTAGCCATAATCAAATAATTCAGGCTATTTGACTGTCAGAGACAACACAGCAGAGTTTGGTTTGAATATAAAAATGGCCAAATGGAGCAGTGCATTGGAAAGACTGCGAAAGCCTGCGCATACAGTGGATGTCAGCACGGCCTCGAGGAGAACACAAAAATAGAGAGAAAATAGAAAGGTTCCCGGTGAAACCCAGCATTTTATTTTAAATTGTAATTTACTTTTCTTTAGTTCAATTGTAAATACTTCCATCAGCAAAGGATGAATCAAAGAGTTTGGCAGAGCAAATTCAAGGAGTTTCACTTAAATACAACAATTTTGGACAGTGAGAAGCCAATGATCTTCAGCTCTCATGGAACATAGAACATTACAGCACAGTACAGACCCTTCGGCCCTCGATGTTGTGCCGACCTGTCATACCGATCTCAAGCCCATCTAACCTACACTATTCCATGTACGTCCATATGCTTCTCTCAGTTAAATCAAATATGGTGTACTTAGGAATTCAGCAACTTGAAGTGAATTAGCCACTTTTACAACATGAGGCTTTAAAGAATATCTGTATTCGAACATGTTCATTTGTAACAAACAATACTTTGGAAACTTTTACTTTTACAGCAAACCTAATAAAGCGTGTCAATATCATATGTTCTATGGACCCTTAGTTGTATCTAAGTCCAGATAATCTGTAAATGCAGGCCTACAGCTGATTTTTGAAAAAAAAATACATTTGGTACAAGAGTTTCAGATGAATCGCGTCAGTCGCCTGTGTTTTGCATCAGGAATCTAAACTGATCACTGCCCCAGGCGTGTATTTTTCCAGACTGTCCCAAACAGAACAAGTGTTCTTTCTGTTCAGACTGCAAGCACCTCGTTGAGTAGGATTTCCTCTGAATGTATGTTTGTTTACATCGAGGAAACTTGCCTTCCTGCAGAATAGCTACCTAATGAGAGGCATTCAGAGCTTTTATATATTGCTTAACTTTCAGATGGATGGGAAGCAGTCATTTTTTAATGAATCTGTAAAGATTGCTACTCCTCAATAATTTAAATCTTGACCAATTCTCAAATTTCAACCTTATTTAAGTCTCAGTCCCCAACCAGCTGATAGTGGCATGTGACTGTTAGGAATTCCAATGGAAGAGAATTGTCCCTCCATGCCATCAGAACACCAGACATCAATTTAGTTTAGTTGTCTTGTCTCTGAATCAAAAGATGAGAGTTAAAGCTGAGGATGGAACACACAACCTAGATTAATGCTTCAATCCAGTATTCAAGGAACGCTGCCTGCTATTCAAGGTGCAGTTTTTCAGATAAAACCATAAACTGAGGTCTAGTCTATGTCTTTGTTTAACTGTTCTAACAGCTTTCCCAATGTTCAAGCCAATATTTCACTCCTGTTCCCAAAGCAGGGCACTCAGCTCAGAGACAAAGTTGCTAGAAAAGCTCAGTGGGTCTGGCAGCACCTGTGAATTTAAAAACAGAGTTAATGTTTCAGGTCTGGTGATCCTTCCTCAGAATTATTCTGTGGCAGGGTCATCGGACCCGCAACATTAACTCTGGTTTTTGTTCCTGATTTACAGCATCCGCAGTTCTTTCAGTTTTTTACGTTCAGCTCAGAGTTGCATGTAGGGCTTTGCTGTGTACAAGCTGGCTCTGTGCTTGCCAATGTAACAATGAAAGGAATTTGCTCATTGTGAAATAGTTTAGGGATGTCCTGAAACTCGTGAAGGGTGTTATGAAAGTCCAGGCATCTCCAGCAGCTCAAGTTGTTACACGCCACACAGACAAGGCAAGGCTCAAGTTCAATCTGCAGTCCCAAAAGCAATATTTCTAAATACATCAACTTGTTCAGATGTGGCACTGTTATGGCACATCTCTGGAGCAGACATCTGTAGAACATTTATGTCATGCTCACCATTTGCCTTCCCATCTACTGTTGTGTCATCAACAAACTTGGCAACAGTTCATTCACTTTCTTCATCCAAGTCATTACCATATGTTGTAAATAATTGTGGCTCCAGTGCTGACCCCTGTGGCACAACACTAGTTACATGTTGTCATTCAAAAATGGTACCTTTATCGGAATGCTCTGTCTTCAATTAGTTAACAAACCCTCTATCCTTGCTAATGTACAACACCATGCACTCTTATCTTAGAATTTGTATAATGTGTAACACCTTATTAAATGCCTTTTGGAAACCCAAATACAGTACATCTATTTCTTTCTCTTTATCTATCCAAATGATTCTAATGAACATTTCACAAGGTCATGTTGATTAGATTTCATATCGGGCAGTAGAAGAAGTCACATTCACTGAGAGCTACAAAACAACCAGAGACCAGAAAGCTCTTCTGTGCTCTGCAGTGCCCCCCAAAGGAGAGGTGGCCGTTGCTGATATTACGCCCACCCAAGGTAGAGTATTCAGACACAGGTGAGTGATGACAGGAAGCAGGCCAGGGCAAAACAGCGAGGGTTTGTTTGTCATGCTGTCAACATGGCAAGTCCCCACCCATCATTGGGTTAATACCAGCATGGCAAGGTCCTTAACTGGGCATTAATTGTCCACTGCCCACTTAAATGCCTCAATGGGCGTCGGTGGGGGGGAAGTTTTCCAGGCGTCTTCCTGCTACGGACTCTGTCAAGATGGAGGTGATTGCTTTTGGGGTCCCTTTCCATGCTCCCATCAAATAAAATGTGATGCCACCGCTCCACTCACCACAGGCATGTTACAAGATTCTAAGCGATGTGTGAGGCAGCTGGAGAGGATGTGACAATTGAAGATGGATTCGAGGTGTTTTCACAATTTGTGAAGCCATTAAATAGCCCAGAGCACTGCATCCAGGTTCTACAAGCTTAATTCTATCATTAACCATCGGAAGTATCTGATCCCATTGTATCCTCAGTGTTTGGTCAGAACACCTCTTAGACCCCCATGGAGACATAACATCTCTACTGCTCTCCACCTCCAGCACCACAAGCCCCAATGCAATCTTTGAGTCTCCTCTTTGCCCTGTTCTTCCCTTATTGAGTGTTCTCCCAGTAGAAATCACTTTTAAAATGACTTCCAGGTCTGGCCAAAATACACCCCCCATTGAAGATCGCTGGTGAATTTTCAGTTTGGCCGGTCACTCAGAATGTTGCACCAGCTGCTCATCTGCGCAGAAATTCAACAGCATTGTTGCCCCATTATTGCATGGTACTATCATTGAACATAGCAGACGGCACAATGTCTACATGCTGCCTCCACTGGAAGTGACGGATGTGGTGAGGATATCCCAGCATTGTGATCCCTGTAATTGTTTTTGAGCTTTTTCCAATTTTTGCACTCTTGAGTTTATAATCCTCATCATCTGCAGTAATTAAAGGGGGGCCGGCAATAGCTCAAAAGCACATGTATTTTTGCTGATGAAGATGAAAGGACATTACACCGAACCCAAGTAGTGATACAGATGAAGGCAGAAGTTCTGCAGATGCTGAAAATCTGAAATAAAAACAGAAATTGCAGGAGAAACTTAGCAGCTCTGGCAGCATCCATGGAGAGAGAAATAGTTAACGTTTCAAACCCTGTATGACTGTTCTTCAGATCTAGAATCTGGGTGGAAGCTATCTATAATGCTAAGGGTCCCGGTACAATGGAGATTTAGAACTGTACTTGAAGGTACTATGAAAATGAAAAAGATACCTGTCAGCAGTGGTTAGATGCTCATTTTGGGAACAACAAGACTACTGTCTGGGAGGTGACAAAATTAGAAAGTGGCCGTATTTGATGGTGAGACGAATGTGACAGTCAGGTGTGTGTGTGCTGAGCTTGCCTCAAGGCTACAAGAGCTAGTTCCCGTGAAGAAAACAGCAAACAAACCGCAAGAATTTACCCAGCCCTTCCAGCAAACACAGCAGCACTATGTTTAGATTGCTGAAACAAGTCCCATTCATATTTCAATTCATTTGTTTAAATTTAACCCTCTGCTCTATCTTTCAAAAGGTTCGCTCAATGAGTTAGTGGCTCCTCTGCTTCTGAGCAGAATGATAGACAGCTGAGCAGTTCAAGGCAGCACTGCTTGATTTGGAAACCACTCCCTGGATTGTAGGATAATAAAATGTGAGGCTGGATGAACACAGCAGGCCAAGCAGCATCTCAGGAGCACAAAAGCTGACGTTTCGGGCCTAGACCCTTCATCAGAGCTCTCTGATGAAGGGTCTAGGCCCGAAACGTCAGCTTTTGTGCTCCTGAGATGCTGCTTGGCCTGCTGTGTTCATCCAGCCTCACATTTTATTATCTTGGAATCTCCAGCATCTGCAGTTCCCATTATCCCTGGATTGTAGTTCGGCCCTCTGTGGTAATTCCACAGATTGCCCCATGACTCAGGGATATTCTCCATTGAGTACCTGTGGCACAGAACAATAATGTTTTAGATTGCTTCTTGATCTTTACTGATTCAGTTGATTTCAGCCAGTGTGAAAATAGGGAAAAGGGGAACAGAAGTTATCCTCAGCTGCCCAGCCAGAGTTCTAACATTTTATCACTCTGTAGCAACCCCTACTGCTTGAGATATTACAATATCGTCTCATAGAAAGCTAGAAATATAGAATGGGGGAATAGGAGTAGGCCAATCGGCCCTTCAAGCCTATTCCACCATTCAATATGATCGGAGCTGATCTTCCAACCCAGTACGCTCACTCCACTTTCTCCCCATGCCCTTTAATCCCCATAGTCCTAAGAGCTATCTCTGACTCCTTCTTGAACGCATTTGAAGTTTTGGCCTTAACCACTCATTTGGATGTAAATGTTCCAAAAACACTCCTCACAAAAGAGCAAAGAAGTTCCACTGTGCCCTGGCCACATTTATCTCTCGACCTACACAAAACAATTGTTAATTGATCTGACTGTGAGGCCTCTTGACAGTCTAAGTTTGCCATTTGTTGCCTCTGTTTGCCATTACATCAGTACTTCATTTGCTAGAGAACCTTGAGACTTCTAGCAGATATAAAATGTGCTTATATAAATGCAAGGTTCTTTTCTCCCTTTCTATTTCTAGACCCCATGATTGAGATTGGACAGCTGCCAGGATTCATTGTTAAGCTCAAACATGAAAAAAAGAGCCCATAAGCCAAGCATCAGGGATAGCCATGGAACTGGTGCCTAGTGGGAAGATAGCAGTGTATCACTGGGCTAACAATTCAGAAGCCCAGGCTAATATTCTCAGAATATTGGACCAAATCATACCACAGCATCCAGTGAAATTTAGATGAAATTGTTCGATCTGGAACTAAAACCCAATCTCAGTAACAACAGGCATGAAGTTATTGTCAATTGTCGTAAAAACCCATTTGTTTCACTGACATCCTTTAGGGAAGGAAGTCTGCCATCTTTACATGGTCTGGCCTACATGTGATTCCACACCCTCTCCAGTGTGACTGGCTCCAAATCCTTCTTTGAATTGGCCTAAAGGCCCACAGTTGTTAACTTTTACAAAAGCGTCAATTGCGAATTAAACCAGGTAGGCCTAGTTACTGAAAAATACATGACAGTACAACCTGCCTGTTGTGGTTGCAAAATTGTCCTTTCCAACATCTGGAGGTTTCTGCCAAAATTAGGAGAACTATTCCACAGACAACCCAAGCATCGACCTGCCATAGTCATTCTGAAAGGATTGTATCTTACGCTGCCAGCATAATCCACAAGTCTGTCCTATCCAATCAACAGGATGTCTCCCCCAGAGATGGCAGCACTGTGGTGTATAATCATGTGACTTTGTCTCTGGAGACTGGAGTCCAATGCTTACAAGTGTCACATCAAACTTGTGCAGAACAGTAATGCCCAAAATGTTGACTGCTCCTATTTTCCAGAGGCTGCCTGACCTGCTGCGTTCTTCCAGCGTCCTATTTGTCCTTTGGTCATTAAGACCTATCAATGACCTCCCCTATTCCACTCAAACCCCTCACGTCATGAATTGTTTTTTCCTCAAGTTGAACAATACTTGGAAAAAGCACTGAGGGTAGCAGGTTCATAAAATGCACTATGGGTAGGGACTTTAATGTCCAACGCCAACAGTTGGTCACTATTGATTGGGCTGGCTGAGTCCTAAAGGGCATAGCTGCTAGTCCAGGTCCATGGCAGGCGGTCAGTGAACCGACAATGGAGGAAAATCCACCTAACCTCATCCTCAACAATCCTGGTGTAGATTCATCTAACATGACAGTATTAGCAGGAATGACCACTGCACAGTCCTTGTGGAGATGAAATCCCATCTTCATTTTTATCCATTGTGCTGTGTGTCACTACCAATGTTCAATGGAGTAGATATTGAACAGACATAGCAACTCAAATTTGGGTATCCATGAGGTCCTGTGGACCAACAGCAGAGCTTAAGTACATTCAACACATTGTGTAACTTTGTGGCTTAATATATTCCCTGTTATATCATTGCTATCAAGCCTGTGGTCAATCCCAGATCAATGAAGATGTAGGAGGCATGCCAGGCATACCGACAAATAAAGTGTAAACCAGGTGAAACTACAAAACAGGACTGATTCCATGTCAAACAGTAGAAGCAGCATGTGATAGACAGAGCTAAGCAATCCCATAACGAACAAATCACAAGTAAACTCAGTCACACTGCTACATGAAGTCATGAATGGTGGTTGACAATTAGACAGCAAACTGGAGCAAAAGGCTGCAGAATCCTCAACAATGGATAAACCCAACATATCAATCCAATGACAAGGTTGAAACATGTGCAACCCCCTTCAGCCGAAAGTGCTGAGTGGATAATCTTCCTCCTGAGGTCTCCAGCAGCAAAGATATCAGTTTTCAGATAATATTACTCCATCCACATCAGATCAAGGTGAATGCACTGGATACCACAAAAACTAACCACAAACACAACCCTCCAACAATAGGGCTGAAGTCATTTGTTCCCTGCATATTCTGTAGGCTTGCTTCCATTCCAAGTTGTCCTACTGTAGCCATAACACTGGCATCTACCTGACAATGTAAAAAATTGCCCTTCCATGTCCTAACCACAAAGACCAGGAGAAATCCAACCCAGTCAATCAACATCCTCCAGTCCACTCGCAATCACAAGTAAAGTGATGGGAAGTGTCATCAACAGTGCTAATAAACATTATGCAGCAATAGGCTGTTCCCCGACATTCAGTTTGCTTCTATCATGACCACACAGCTCCCATCCTCAATGTGTTTTGGCCCAAACATGGACAAAAGAGTTGCTCTCCGGAGGTGAGTTGCAAGTGACTGCAGCTGACATCAAGGCCACATTTGACTGAGCGTAGTATCGCAGAGACCAAACAAAACTAGTCAGTAGAAATCAGGGGGGAATATTCTCCATTGGTTAGAGTCACACATGGTACAATGGAAGTTGGTTGTGGTTGTTAGAGGTCAGTAACTCAATCCTGAGACATCACTGCTGAAATACCTCAGGATAGTGTTCTAACTCCATTCATCTTCAGCTGGTTCACTAATGATCATCTTCCCATTAAAAGGTCAGAAATGAGAACGTTTACCGACAATTATACAATGTGCACTCGTGACTCCACAAATACTGGAGCAGTCCGTGACCATACACATCAAGGCCTGGACGTCTTTTTGGCTGGGGCTGATCAGTGGCAAGTAACATTCATGCCACACAAGTGCCAGGCAAAGACTATTTCCAACAAGAGATACAATTTCCTCTTGACTATTAATGCAATACCATCACTGAATTCCTACTGTGAGCATTCTGTCAGTATTCCAACAGTTCAAGAGGATGGTTCACCACTTCCTCTAGGACAATAAGTGATGTGTAAGAAATGCTGGTCCAGCTGGCAATGCCCACAGCCATGAAAGAATTTTAAAAATTTGAAGTCAATGCATTGAGGGGATGAAAATAGTGGAAGTGTCTGTGGGAGGAATGGAAAATGTGCAGAGAAGAAAGCAAACTGCAAATGTTGGAAATCTGCCTTTGTTAATCTGCATTTGAAAGAAAGAAGTATGGTTATGTTTTAGAGATAATGGGAACTGCAGATGCTGGAGAATCCAAGATAACAAAGTATGGAGCTGGATGAACACAGCAGGCCCAGCAGCATCTCAGGACCACAAAAGCTGACGTTTTGGGCCTAGACCCTTCATCAGAAAGCCTTTTCTGATGAAGCGTCTAGGCCCAAAACGTCAGCATTGGTGCTCCTAAGATGCTGCTTGGACTGCTGTGTTCATCCAGCCCCACACTTTGTTATCTTGGTCATGTGTTCGATGCGTTTTCTGTCTCCATTTCATATTGGAGATTTTCTTGTGATCTGTCCCCACCCATTTTGCCGTCTGTGGCCCATTTGGGTCATTCATTACTCTCAGGATTAAAGAAAGCCTCAAACATTAGGCCCAAAGTGCAGAACGTCCCTTGACCCAGCTGAAACACAGAGTGCTGTATGAAAGCCTGAAGCCTGTTTCCCTCACCAGAGCCTCTCCATCGATCAGTTCTGTCCTCTAGATAATACAGGTTAGCAGACAGCCATTACTTATTCACCCATGGCTCCCCTCCACTTGGAGTGCCACTTCGAATACTACAGAGAGATCCACTTTATTCACTTATGATTATTACTTATCTCCTTGATAAACAATTTATCAATAAACGGCCTCCACAAAAGGACCATTTGTATTGTTCTGTCAATATCAAGTTTACTATTAAAGCTAAAAGAACAAGGGAGTAGAATGATATATGTGAGTACAATGAATAAAATTTGCCCTTTGTTAATAACTTTATAGCATAGATAGAGCAGAATGTCAATCTCTATTTATAGTTAATATGGTAAGTACAGAGCGAGGGGTCAAATAGCAGATAGAACTTTCCCAGACTTTAACCTTCTAGGGCCTTTCACAGCTCTCTAGACTGTGATTATTGATAAAGATGAATAGGTTTTTTTTTCAAAACAAAGGATAATTTAACTCTATGCATAAAAAGAACTTGTTACATTTTAAAGCTTCAGCCCCTGAGCCACAACAACACAAAATTTCAAAATAGTAAATGCTTGAAGAACAAAACAGTTTTGTCAGAATCCTGTAAGAATAAAATATAGATCCATGACAGGGGCTTTTTTAAAAACTTGCCAACGATATCTCACTCTGAGTTTCTTTTAGCTCTGATTGAGTGGTTATTTCAGAATGTTAACCCAGCTTTCTTCCGTTCCAATACTACCTCATCAGATGTCTATTTCCAAGTTTTTCCAAAGTTTCTGATTTAAGGCAGGCACAAAATGCAACACATTTCTTGATCGTATTTTCTTTGCATCATGCAACTAAAAGCAAATATACGCCAAGGGAAACTGCTTACACTCAGTCTTTTCCTGTTCCAAAAACATGTTGTATTCTTATTTAACCAGAGATGTTTCTGCTCCTGTCCACATTCTCTTACTTCCTGCTTTCTCTCTCAGTCCCATATTTGTTATTGCCTGGCTATCAGGGCCATTGTTATGCCCCCTTCTTGCTGTCCTAGTTGCCTGTATATTTTTCTCACATCCAGAATGTGATGTACTTTAATCAGTTGATAAGCACTTACTTTAATAGGTAGTGGAGGCGTAGAAAGAGTGACAGGTGGTGATTATACCGCCTATCATCAACCTTGCTATGTTTGGACATCAATGGCGACGTTTACTATCAGTTAAGGTCTATGTTTGAATTGGCACAAGTTGTAAGTGCTGAACTTATTAAAACAATTACTCAAATACAGATCATTGTTTCTTATCGTTCAAATATCCACCTTCTGATGCCCACAGTAGCAAATCACAGTGCAATTTCATTCTTTGGAGCAGAATATTTGTTATATCTCTAAAGAAGTGATGCACTGCCATCTTGTCTGCATTTTCTGAGAGCTGAAAAATAAGAAATCTGCTCACAGATTCTACAATTTCCTCTTTTCCTATGATGCAACTGTAAATACACTTCAAAAGTCCTTCATTGTCTGTAAAGTACTTTGAAACTACTTTGAGATTTCAAAAGCCATGTACTACTACGTCTCATGGCTGATACGCAAATCGGAACAAGACCTCGGCTCCACGGGGAAGTGGCCTTTAAATGGTCATTTATTTGGTTAGCAGGTGGGCAGCAATGTGCCAATGTTACCATCACTAGCAATATGGCCGTACCAACAGGAAGACATCAGGTTCCCTTCCTAATGCCTGCCCCACCATATCGCATCCTTCCTGTATTTTAGCCCATCTCCAATAGGCGAGGAAACTTGAAAACATAGAAACTTGGGGCCACAGGTAAGCTATTCAACCCCTAAACCTACACTGCCATTCTGGAGTGTGGCTGATCATCTACCTCAATTTCATTTTGCTGTGTTGTCTACATACCCCTGGATGCCAGTATATCGAGAAATCTATCAAACGTTGTCTTGGACACACTAAATGATTAAGCTCTCGGGGAAGAATTCTAAAGATTCAACACCCAGTTAGTGAAATAGCCCTTCCTTATCTCCATCCAAAGTAATCTTTTGCCTTATTCTGAGACTGTGTCCCCTGGTTCAAACCCATCATCATTTCTGCATCCACACTGGCTAGCCCTTTAAGAATTTTGCAAGTTTCTATTAGATTCCCTCTCACTCTTCTGAACTGTGGAGAATACTGGCTCAGTGTCCTCAAACACTCCCCACAGGACAGCTCAGGAATTAATCTAGTAAATTTCCACTACACTTCTACAGTGGCAAATATATCTTTCTTTTGGTACAGTGTTGAAATCTGCAGATGACACTCCAAGCACAATGCCATCAAGGTTCAATACATTTTAAGCAAGGCATATTTACTCCTGTGGTCAAATCCTCTTCCAATAAAGGCTAGCTTACAATTTACCTTCCTAATTGCATGTTGCACCTGCACTTTAGTCTTCATTGAATCACGTGAAAGGACACCCAGTCCCTTAGGATATCCAAGCATGCCAGTTTCTCACAATTTAAGAATTTCCCTGCATCTCCATTCCTTCAACAAAAGTAAATATCTCACAATTATCTACATTATATTCCATCTGCCTAAGTTTGTTTAATTCCTGTCGATGCCTCTTTGCATTCACCTCACAACTCACATTTCCACCTAGCTTTGTGTCATTTGCAAATTTGGAAATCTAGCGTTTGGATCCCTCAGTCAAATCATTGATATCAGTTGAGGGTTATCAGATCAGCCTGATTTTATTGAATGTGAAGCAGATCGATGGGCTGAATGGCTTATGTCTGCTCCTCTGCCCAATGATTGTGCGTAGCACTGGGCAACAGCAAAGTATTCCATGGAGGATATAGCATTATTCTGTACTTTCCCAAAATTTGTGTACAGGTAAATTCTATCATGCCAGCAACTAAGGGGAGGAATTTAATGGGCTCCAGCCTCAAATAATGTAATCTGCCATGTAACCCGTATACCTCTAAGTCTCTTTGACTTGTACATCCTTTGCTGGCTGTGATCTGCCTGTACTGCTTGTAAACAAAGTTTTTCACTGTATTTCAGTACACATGATGACACATCAATTAAGCAATCAATCGTTTCACGTCTGCTCTAATTGTGTCAGGGCGAAATGGTTCCTTGGTAGGCTGCTGCCACCAGTTGAAGCATTCATTACCACAGAAGACTGTGAAGGCTGAGTCACTGAATATGTTCAAGAAAGACATTGATAAGTTATTAGATTTCAAAGACATTCAGGTATGTGGAGAGTAAAGCATGGAGCAACTTGGTGGCCCAGCTGCCCTGTGCTAGGGACCCAGGTTTGATTCCAGCCTCGGGTGACTGTCTGTGTGGAGTTTACACAGTCTCCCTGTCCCTGCCAGGTACGTTGGTTTCCCCACACAGTCCAAAGATGTAGGTTAGGTGCTCTGACCATGGCTAATGCTGCCTTTGGGATGGGTAGGGGGTCGGGTTTGGGTGAGATTCTCTTCAAGGGGTGATCACGGTGGCTCAGTGGTTAACACTGCTGCCTCACAGCACCAGGGGCCTGGGTTCAGTTCCACACTGGGGCGACTGTCTGTGTGGAGTTTGCACATTCTCCCCGTGTCTGCGTGGGTTCCCCCGGGGTGCTACAGTTTCCTCCCACCGTCCAAAGATGTATAAGTTATGTGGATTGGCCATGCCAAATTATCCATAGTGTCCAGGGATGCGTAGTTTGGGTGGATTGGTCATGGAAGGTGCAGAGTTATAGGGATAGACTACAGGGGTGAGGCTGGATATGATGCCCTTCACAGGATCGGTGTGGACTTAATGGGCCGAATGGCCTGTTTCCTTACTGTACGGAATCTATGGTCATGCAGATTCAATGGGCTGAATGGCATCTTTCTGCACTGTAGGGACTCTATACAAGATCAGCCATGACCACATTGAATGGCAGAGCAGGATTCAAGGGCTGAATAGCCTCCTCCTGCTCCTAGTTTCTGTGTTTCTGCCCCTGCCTTCCTTAATCCCAGGCAAGGCCAGCATGATCCACTGAAATGTACATTCGGCATTTTAACCCAGGGGCCCAGGACTAAGAATCCATCCCCTGCAGGAAAGCACTTTTGAGGTGTGGAAGCCTTAGTTCATCTTCTTCATCCCATGTCTCCAAAATCCCACTGAAATCCGTGTAGCACTGAGCGGGAAAATATTCAACATGGTGCTCAGTCCTGAGTGTGGTACCACAAGGATCTGTTCTGGGTCCTCTTCTATTTGTGATTGCTGTAAATGATTCGGATGTAAGAGTGGAAGGATGGATTAGCAAGTTTGCAGATAATACGAAGGTGGGTCACGTTATGGACAGTGCGGAGGGGTGTTCTAGGTTAGATAGAATGCGGAGCTGGGCTGAGGAGTGGCAGATGGAGTTTAACCCTGAGAAGTGTGAAGTGATTCATTTTGGAAAGACAAATTTGAAAGCAGAATACAGGGTTAACGAAAAGATTCTTGGCAGTGTGGAGGAGCAGAGGGATCTTGGGGTTCATGTTCACAGTTCCCTGAGGGCTGCCACCCAGGTAGATAGAGTTATTACGAAGGTGTATGGTGTGTTAGCTTTCATTAATAAAGGGATTGAGTTCAAGAGCTGTGAAGATATGCTCTAGCTATATAAAAGCCTGGTTCAGCCACATCTGGAGTATCATGACCAGTTCTAGTCACCTAATTGCAAGAAAGATGTGGGAGTGTTGGAAAGGGTGCAGAGGAGATTTACCAGGATGTTGCCTGGAATGGGGGAAGGTCTTACGAGGAAAGGTGGAGAGATTTAGGGCTTTTCTCTTTAGAACGACGAAGGATGAGAGGTGACTTGATAGAGGTGTACAAATCAATCAGAGGTATAGATAGACAGCCAGAGACTTTCTCCTCGGGTGGAGGTAACTTTTATGAGGGGACATAGATTTAAAGTGAAAGGAGGTAAATATCGGGGCGACGTCAGAGGTAGGTTCTTTACTCAGAGAGTGGTAGGGCATGGAATACATTGCCAGAGAGGGTAGTGGAGTCGGCCTCATTAGGGGCATTTAAGCAGCTATGAGATAGGCATATGGATGATAGTATAAGGTAGTGGTGGATGTTAGCTAGACCTTAGGATTAGGGTAAAAGTTCGGCACAACGTCATGGGTGGAGGCTCTGTACTACGCTGTACTGTTCTAACTTCTATGTTCTATGGTAGTCCTGGGTTCAAATCCAGGCCGGTATAAAACTGAGCCATGTGCATTGACTGACCTTATTTCAGAAGGCCACGGTTTCAACTCTAAAATTCACACAATCCCAACAACGTGGAAGCAGGCCATTCAGCCCATCAAGTTCACTCCAACCTTACAAAGAGCTTCTCATCCAGACGCACACCCCCCCACACTATCTCTGTTACTCTACATTTCCCATGGCTAATCCACCTAATTTACATATGCCTGGACACTATGGTCAATTTAGCATGGCCAATCCCCCCTAACCTACACATCTTTGAACTGTAGGACAAAACCAGAGCTCTCAGAGGAAACCCATGCAGACAATGTGCAAACTCCACACAGACAGTCCCCAAGACTGGGATGGAGCTCAGATCCCCAGTGCTGTGAGGCAGCAGTGCTAACCAGTGAGCCGCCATACCACAATTGGAGTCAGTGTTCCCGGATTAGAGGGGAGGTGAAATATAGAGTCATTTTTGATGTATATAAGAAGCTTCTGATGAGCGGTAAATTTTATAGCTTGGCTTTGATGGTCTCCAGGATTGAACAGCTAGCTGGTTCCAGCCACCTGGCTGTGATAGCACAGAATGTCCTGTCGCCAGATAACAGTCCTGGAGGAGACGAAGTGGCACTGCAGACGAGCAGGAAAAATGAGAACCTTTTTTCCCTGTGCACAAGAGACACTTGTGAAACAAAGCAAATTATTTTGTCAACATGCAAAGATTTCTAAGGGTGATCATTCCTGCTGAAGCAAACATGTAGCAGGTGAAAGCTACGTGCCAGCTTACAGTGTGTTCCCACTTCCTGGTGAGCACGGTTTGAAGCTGAGAAAACAAAAGGGGGTTAGCACATTTCCACATTGACAATACAGCTGAATGTCTCAGCATGCCTCTTTGTCTCAACGAGAAGAGAGGGCTCTATTTTATCATGCTGTAGTGTACGTCAGACCCAAAGTAAGATATATTGTGTCCAGGTTAAAAGAGAAGAATGCAGTTGAACACTGTACATAAAGGATCGTCTCATTATTCTGTTTCCACTGCCAGCTTTTCACAGTGAGTGCCAGCCCTCACTTGGGCTTCCTCTTCAGAGACAGTGAATTTGACTCCGTGTCCATATAGCTCATAGGAAACACTCTGCAGCAAGCCATCCCCTCACTCTTGGGACGGTGGCTGAAATCTCAGTGATACTGCACGCTGTCTGTGCTGATAAGAATAATGGGCCAGTTTCACTCCTTACCCTCAAAAGGAAAACATCCCCAACAGCACAGAGTCAAGATAATGCTGATGTGGGGGATGTTTTATTCATCTCTGACTATGCAGGCCAACAACGCAGCTTTCATTGTTGAGCGGGGGGATGGTCCACTGCCAATACAATTAACAGTGCAAGGCCACACAACTGCACTTACTTTCAAATTCAATGTATGACTTATGACATTCTGCAATATATGTACATACAACATTATGATTAAGTGCAAGGAATTTCATTGTAAATATAGACAGTACAACTACTTGTCAAATGTATTGTCCCCATCATTTACGAAATTTTCATAAGACCACAAGACCTAGGAGCACAAATATGCAACGCAACCCCTCAAGCCAACTTCACCATTTAATATAATCTCCTCTCAGCCTCAACTCCACTGCCCTGCCCACTCTCCATAACCCACTACCCTGTTCTGTATTTTAAAAATTGTCTCACTCCTCCTTAAATCTATTCTGTATCCCAACATCCACCACACTCTGGGGCCTTGGATACCACAGATCTCTGACCCTTTGAGAGAGGTAGTCCCTCATCATCTCTGCTTTATATCTGCCAATGCTAAGCATAAAAGTTTGACTTCTCATTCTAGATTGCTCCACAAGGAGAAATATCTGCTCTGTATCCACTTTGGCAATCCCCTTTAGCATCTTATAGATTTCAATTAGATCTCCTCCCATTCTTTTAACGTCCAGAGAGCATAGGCTTAAACTGCTCAATCTCTCCTCATAAAACAAGTCTTTCATAGAACATAGAACATAGAAAAGTACAGCACAGTAAAGGCCCTTCGGCCCACGATGTTGTGCCGTGGAATAATCCTAATCCAAAAATAAAATAACCTAACCTACATTCCTCTCAATTCACTGCTGTCCATGTGCATGTCCAGCAGTCGCTTAAATGTCACTAATGACTCCGCTTCCACGACTACCACTGGCAAAGTATTCCATGCGCTCACAACTCTCTGGGTGAAGAACCTCCCTCTGATGTCTCGTCTATACCTTCCTCCTAACACCTTAAAACTATGACCCCACGTGGCAGTCAATCCTGCCCTGGGGAAAAGTCTCTGGCTATCGACTCTATCCATGCCTCTCATTACCTTGTACACCTCGATCAGGTCACCTCTGTTCCTCCTTCGCTCCAGAGTGAAAAGTCCGAGCTCAAATTCATCTCTGGAATTGCTCAAGTTGTTCAATTGTTCAATTCTTTGAAATTCCTCAGCCTAGTTTATGGGCGAAATCAAACTTCCTACCCAAATCTACAAATGTAATTGTTGCTTTGAGATGAATAAATGACATGGAAGGGTCGAATGCAATGTTTAGGCTGATAAAGAGTCCCTCGGACAACTGACTTTAGCGATCTTCTCATCTGAACAGGTTTACCTTTTTTTAAAAAAATCATCTGATTTCAATGTCTATCACTCAACTGACTGTACACCATAATCTCACGCACCAAAAGAACATGCCAGTACCATTTAATCGAAGCAAGCAAATCAGTGTTTCTTAGGTTAGAGTCAGCTCAAACGAAGCTAGCTCAAAAACCAATGGCCATGGTGGAATGCGAACTCCTAACCCCAGACTTTTAGCCCGTAGTTCTGGATTACTAGCACAGTAGCAAAATCATTACACCTCTACCTCCTCAAAACTCATGAGAGATAGCTTACAGAAATGAACACTATTGAGTTAACGTTTTGATTACGCTGCCAGTTCAGATGTATCTGCAGCACAGGAAGTCCCAAAAATCTCTCAGTGTTACACGTACAATAAGATGCTTTGAACAGAGGTACACTAATACTAGTTTCTCTCCAAAACCATGGTGCACTAAGTCCTTAAGGCTCTATGAGTTAAATCATGGAACCTGAAACAGCATTTAGCATTATCTTTTTTGTTAGTATTACGTGCTCAGTGCTTATGTATTGCTTTCAACATTAACGAAAGTTTCTCTTTGATTCTGGGACTCTGTTTAGTTGATTACTGCTTTTTTGGCATAGCTGACATCGGATCTTACTTACCTAAGATCTTGGCTAACTTTTGGCTTTGCAATACTCCAGCACTTAAGTGACTCTTGAAATGTTAGTCTCCCAGAGATTCCAGTCATCCCTTGTTAGGAGAACAATGCGAGCCTCACCTGCCCTGATAAAACCAAAGAAGCAATATAGGTTAGTACAACAAATCTAGTATAAAATAACATTCATTATTTAAAATTACCCGCATAGAGACACCTTCTTTCCGGAGAAAAGAGAGTCAGTCCCTTGAAAGCTTGATTGGAATACTCTCTTTCCTTCCACCAGATTTTAATTCAACTCAGGGCATGTGAATTGCTGGTAAAGATGACAATTATTGCCCATCCACTATTGCATTTGCAATGATGATGCTGAGTCATCTTTATTTATTTTGGGACACTTCAGAGGGACGGGAAATGGAGTCACCCTGTTGATATTCAAAGCCAAGGTCTGCAGGCTCTGAGCTTGGCCTTCAACCAAGATTCATAATCACTTTATCATTCTGTACAAAAACCAACCATCACTTTGCTCATCAACCCTCACACCCTTTCAACTCCTTGCTGCTGGCACTCAGTCAGGTTAATGAGAAAATATTTGAAATTAAGCAAAATAGTCCCATTGTCAGGGACGTGAAAGGAATGATATATCTGTAATTTTCTATTTACTTTCAATACCTTTGTACTTCTAGTTCTGGGGGTCTGATGAAGGTCAAGATAAAAAGTGAAGTAATGGATAGTTTGTTTTATCTGTTTAGTTTGTATTCTAAGAAAAGGAATCAACATTAATCACTTCACTATTTAAACTGTGTCATCAAAGCCCAGGTGAATAGTACAGCTACACACATTCTCAAACGAGAAAACACAGATGTAGTCTGGGAAGGTATGTCTGTGCAACAGACCTTGCAGCGAACTGTAAACATAAAGGATGAAAGTTAACAATTAATAAGATGATTTGTTTTTCAGTCCATGCAATCAATAATGCCTCGTCTCTCTGCCATCCAATTAATAAGGCACACTGCTGCCCAATCTGCACAACTAATCACAATGTTACCAAGATATTAACCTCCTGCTTTCATCACTACACCTTTCCAAACTGCACAGTTAACAAATTGCAATAGTCTTACTTACATATGTAATTCTCCTACTCCATTTCACACAGTTAACATAAGCTGTACTCACCTCATTAGTTGTACCACCCAGTGTGTAACCAAACCATACTGATTGGGAAGGAAGAGTCTTTCAATAGCCTAGGCAAGGAAGAATAATCCTTGACAATCCAATGACCCCTGCTGGAAAATGCGGAAATGTAAACATTCAGTTAGGAAGAGTCTGCTCCTGGATACAAAATGTCATTGTACAACGATGACATTCTCACACATGATTAATAAACCACTCAAACAACGAATAGTGTTGTGTAACTCTTCCTCAGCATAAGTTTGAATTTTTGAAGAGGAGTTCAGTGAGGGGGATGAGAATGGGGTGTGATGTGGAGGCAGTGAAATATACAGTGAGGCAGAAAAGTTCCCTTGTTTCTTCATTTATGCTTGTTACATGATTGACTATCAAACGATAACCCATTGACTAGGATTCGGCTGCTTGTGTCTTGAATTACCTCATTAGCAGGGCTTAACGAGAACAACAGGGCAAAGTCTCAAAATAAGGGGAGCAGATTTAGGACTGAGTTGAGGAAGAACTTCTTCGCCCAAAAAGTTGTGGATCTGTGGAATTCCCTGCCCAATGAAGTAGTTCAGGCTACCTCATTAATTGTTTTAAATGCAAAGATAGATAGTTTTTTAACAGTAAAGGAATTAAGGGTTGTGGAGAGCGGGCAGGTAAGTGGAGCTAAGTACACTTAAAGGTCAGTCATGTTCTTGTTGAATAGCAGAGCTGGCTGAAGGGGCTAGATGGCCTTCTTGTGGTCCTATGTTCTTATGAGGGAGATCGTGCACATTCTCACACCCGACAACACATTTTAGGAACATGGGTGCTAAAAGAAAATGTTTTGTTTCTTATTAACCTCTTAAGTTTGATTTTCTGATCAGTGTTCTGGGACTGCAAAGTTTCATGCTAAGAGAACAAATTCATAAGATCTACACAGCGTATTCTTAGTGTATAAATATACCACAGGCCACAACATACTGGTGTCTTGGCATAAAAGAAAGCCCCTTATTGTCCTGACAAAGGGTTTTGGCCTGAAACATTGACTTTCCTGCTCCTCGGATGCTGTCTGACCTTCTGAGCTTCTAGAGGCAAATGATCGGGAGTGGAATCCTTACCAAGATACTACAGAACAAGTGACTGACAATAAGTTCGAATAACTCTGTGTCATGTGCTGAAGACAATGAATTTGTCAAGTTTTAAACTTTTCCATGGTAGCTGAAGGTGTCTTTGTACAGTTAATATATTTAATAAATTGTGCCATATTATTACCAAAGTTATATTATTTTTCACATCTCAAAATGGCAACCATCCACATCCTCACTAACTGTTCACAATTTATACTAATTTATATTTTACATTTATAACAGTTGTATACCTACAAAATACAAACAAGATAAATCCTTATTTATATTTCGATCTGGGCTTATATGTTGATTCCTACTAATGGAAGCTAGAAAGGTCAACTTATATGCTGCCATCTATGGTTTCCCTAGGAAAACTGCAGATGTCGAAGCTCTTTCTATCCAGGCTCGATCTAAACAGTGCGGGATTGTCCCACGGACATGGAAATGTAGCTAAGCCCTAAAGAGGGAGGGACACTACTGTAATTCTTTTGAGAGTTGTCAAATCCAACTTCTGGCTTTTCTTTTGTTCCCATTCCTATGTGTGACCGCTGGATGCCCTTGTGCCTGAGCGTACTGGTAAAACCTGCACTGACCTTTTTACCTTCCCTCCTGCCATTAGTCATCCAGCTTGACAGTAAGCCTGGCTGTGGCTCAGCAGGCACCTTTTGTCTCATGTTGAAGGTGGCTGTTGAGGATGCAGGTGGCACCTCTGCACCACCATCACTCAAGCCAAATAATTGCCTCACGTTTGTCACAAAGATTCCAAAGCAGACCGAGACGAGCTGAGGTACTTCCTTCGTTTGATGGTTTGAACTTGACTGGAGGGCAAAGTATCAGCGATTACTGAGGATTACCTTTTCCAAAAAAACATAGGCGCTATTCAATCTAAGGACACATTTCCCTTCCTTTACATCACCGATGACTCCTTAATTCAAACCATTGCATTTTCATCACCATCTTTCTTCCTTCCTTTTCTCCCGTTTAGGCATGGGGGTCTTTCTGGGGGTGGTGACACAGAGCAGGGATCAAGCAGTGAGGTCTTCCTTGTTTGTATGACTCCATAAGGCACTGTTGACTTTGGAGAGCATGTAGGTCTGCACACATTGAGATGTCAGGGGGGGTGGTGCCTACAATTTCGGGTCTTTCTGACCTCAGGATGTGCTCAAAAACAAGTATGCAGCACGCGTTCATTGACAGACTGAGCCATTGGAAACCATGTCTGGATCCCTTAGTATTTGCTCTGGAACGTCAGAGTACTGTTTGTGGCAGATGAAGATAAGGTGTAAGCCAAGACGAGATGGACTAACCCCTGTGTGAAGATGTTGAAGAGAGCTGGTGAGGAACCTGCTCCGAAGCACACTGAAACGTAAACCAATTTGGCAGCAGTGAGGATCCTAGCAGTCCTTCCCTGGAACAAAGACACCAGGGACAGATCGCCAACATCTAATCAGAGACTGGCAGTACTTTCAGGGTCACTACAAATACTAGCCGGAGTCCCAAGGTCACAGAAAGCTGGAAACAGAGTGAAGTAATGTGTGAACTGGGTCTGCTAGGAGAGGAGTGTTGGGAGTAGTTGGTAAAAAGGTCAGTGTGGTGATATTCCATAGGGTCCCCTTACCCAATATTCAGTCCCTCAATCTGAAACTGAGTGCTTTTGACCAAAGGACCACCATAAAATGTGACAAGTTGGCCATGTTGTTTCAGCATCACACGTTCATCAGCCACTGGATTGACACCAGCAGCAGTGGTATGAGGGCCTTCTGGAGTCATTCCTTGACCATCCAAAGGTCTCAACTGTTAAGCAGAAAGATAGTCAACCATGGGCCTTCCCACTCAGTACTTAATTCTGGAGGAGGCCAGAAGGTGGCAATATTCACCAACTTGCCTGATCACATTCCTATCCTTCCTCCAAGCTCACGTCCAGCAAGAGTAGAAGATTCTGCCTTGTGCTTCTCTTCAAAAAGAGAAGGTATCAAAGCCGCACCCAATCATAACCTTGTTGATATATTCACTTTCTAACCTCGCATTGACAGATCAGGAGCAGGAATCCTTAAAACCCAATTGCTGAAATGCCGGCAATCTATCCATACTGGCCAAGGGAACAAATTGATGCATGTGCTCTGTCTGGCCTTTCAAGTAGACAATAAGATCCCAGACATTACTTGAAGACCAGGATTGTTCTCAAATGTTCCAGGTAAGACTCATCCTTCAACTAATGCCATGAAAACAGGTTATCTGGTCAATACCTCATCACTCTTGGTGGAACATTACTGTCAGAAAATCGGATGTGTTTTTATGACAAATCAAAAGGTTGGGTGCAAAGCATCTGCAAAGGCCTGAGAACACGAAAGGCACAATGTAACGGCAAGCCTTTCTTTCCACACTGAACAGTGCTCTTACCAAATGAGCCACTGGGATTTATCAGAACAGACTGGCCCAAGCTGACTGCTCCCAGTGAATTAATGGGGAAAAAAAAATACCAATGCCAGGATCTAGGACTGAGGAAACTCCTCTCAGTATAATGCTGACACGGGACATTTAGCAGGGGATAATGAGAGTCCTATGAAGCGCAGCTCTCAGTGATATTTCACTGCATGCTGTAGGCATCCATAGTGAAATGGCCACATTCTTGGAGATTGTCCACAAGAGCTTACAGGGAACCCAGTGTCCTGGAGTTGTTAAAAGAAAACACCTTTCAGTGACCTCTATGTAACCTCGGCTTCTGAATAACTGTATGAGTGTCAATGGATCTTTTTCATGAAGACCTGGCAATTAGTACAAATTCTGCTGTTTAACTTTGAGCTCTGGTCTGCAGTAAGAGTATGGTATTCATTTAATCATTACATAAATTTAGAGAAATAGAACAAAACTATCATTATGACATTTGAATTATCCTTGGGTTTATTCCAATGCTGTGTTCTTACGTAATGTTTATAAACCTCTTGAAATTCACACACATAGTTTGAAACATCATCCAAACCTCTTGATTAGAACTGCTGTATAGCTCTGCTACAACCAGACCCTGAACAAGATTCCTCAATCCAGTACAGTTCCGGGAACAAAAACAGAAGTTATAAAAGCTCAGCAGATCTGGCAGCGTCTGTGAAGGAAAAATCAGAGTTCACGTTTCAGGTCCGGTTCTGAGGAAGGGTCACTAGACCCAAAACGTTAACTCTGATTTTTTTCTTCATAGGTGCTGCCAGATCTGCTGAGCTTTTACAGCAACTTCTGTTTTTGTTCCTGTATTACAGCATTGGCAGTTCTATCAGTTTCAATATGGTTCCAGACTGGATAACCCAAACTGTGAATCTCCTGGGCGTGTGTGGGGTGGGGGTGTCAACCTTATTTACCTGCTCCACCAGATCGATTACAACAAGATTTTTTAAAAAGAAGATTCCCTTCTTCCGTTCTGGTTATCTTTCTCCCAGATCCAAAGAAAATTATGTTTTAAAAGGAGCCAATTTAACTGGGTTTCCCTGAATTAACAAGGAGTGAATTTATTAATGCATGAGTTTATTATTTACTCCTTGCAAGAAGAAATGCTAATGCAACATACATGGATTTGAAATACAAGGTGAGTTTGAAAAGATAAAATTGAAAATAAAAGGGCCCATAGATCAGTCTCTGAATTGTTTGTGTCAAGGGGATATTGGAATGTTGTACTCTTCAATGCGGTAGTTACCATGGGCGCTGATGCTGACAGTTAATCAGTCAGTTTTATGATAATTAGATTTGCAGATTGGTTGAGAATCTGAAGATCTGATTTCTTTCAATTGTTATTGAATTCCAGCATTCAAGTTGAGAGACTGTCCTTTTGCTGTCCCTCCTTTCTTTTTGTATAGCTACTGTCTCACCGATTTCAGAGTGAGAAACCATCTTTACCTGCGACACAAGGTTAACCAGGGGATAGTTCTTTGACTGTGACCTTTACAGTAGGTTTGTGCTCAAACCCAATATCAAAGCATTCTGTCTCGAAAGAAAGCACAGTCCAGTAGAGTTGAAGCATATCCTTGTGTATTCTTCAAAGGAAAAAAAAACATGTTTCTGTAGTTTGGAATGTAATTGGTACTCTCCTCCACAGAGATTGAAGAGGTGGCTTCTAGCAGAGTAAGCTGTTCCTGTATAAATGGTATAAACATCCCACTGGCGCCTGCAAGACACAAGGGAGAGAAGGCATAGTGGCTAGTGGTGAGAAGCAGAGTACAGCAAATGACACTGACAGTACAAGTGGTGTAAAAGAATGAAGGGCGATACTCATTCACTTGGTGGGACATGAATGTTTGGCGTTCCTTTCAGCAATGGTTCATGTCATCTCCTGCATATGACAGGATTCTCTCCTCTAGGCATCTCCCTACTCCCCTTTCTGCCCTTTAGCGGGCTGTACTCTCCTGGAATGACAGCAAATAGGGGTCGAGTGAGATTGAAAGCGGGTGCCACAGCTGCTTCAGATAATTGAAATGTGGTGAGGTCTCCTAGCTGATGGGGTAGGCAGTTCAGAGGTCATGTAGAATTTGGGGTCTGGGAGATAGTGCAGTGGTAGGGGTGACAGCATGATGCAGGAAGATGTTGAAGGCATTAGTGAGGTGAGTAGAGCATGATCCCTGGAGGAAAGTGGGTGCAGTGGCACAGATGGAGCTAGCAGAGAGGTGGCACTTACCCATGTTGTGTTCCGCCTGGGCAGTAGTAGACAGCATGGGCACAAGTGGTGCCAGAGGCTCAGTGGATACCCGCTACATGATGTGTTCTTCTGGGACTGTCACATGGTAAGTTGGGGCTGTAATCAGACAAGAAGGATGCCATAGGAGTGGGGGTCACTGCTTAATGAGGCTTATTTGGTAAGACACATTGAGAAATCCCATTAGATCTTGCAACATAAAGCCCTCTACAAGACACAGTGCAACTGGCACTTAGCCACAAAAGCTAATATTTCATCTGAACATATCCGTACTGCGCTGTATAAACTCTGGGAGCTGCAGACCTTGTCTCTTTTGGCTGGAAGCAATGGGTTTGGCGTCAGCTGTGTGACCATGAGAATCTGTGAGAGTTGAGGAGGCATTCTTTCTGGTAATGTACAGTCCTACTATACATTGTATTCCCTTCTGAGATGTAGGATAGGTTGCAATGGTGATAGTGCATTGTTAAACTCGCAACATGGTCAGTTCCGGGAGTGTATACCCCTGTATACAGGCTGGCAGATCCAGTCATTTCAGTGATATAACTTCCAATGCACAAAATCACAAGCAAATAAGAATGCAAGTTTAACAGGGAGTGGGTGCCAATGCAATAAAATATTAAATGTGAAGGATGTGGTATGTCTAACGAGCCTGTGGTCATAAATAATCGTCATTCAATTTTACAGGCTGCCTGTAGGACGTGTTGGGGAGTTGGTATGAGAATGGGGAGAGAGCTTGTAGAGAATTGGGAAGGTGTGGAGTTCAAGTTTGATTACTGAATTAAAAACTGAAGGAACTGCGAATGCTGTAAATCAAAATCAAAAACAAAACCAGAAATTGCTGGAAAAGCTCAGCAGGTCTGGCAGCATCTGTGGAGAGAAATCAATGTTAATGTTTCATTTCCTGTGAGGTTCGACCTGAAGTGTTAACTCTGATTTTTCTCCACAGACGCTGCCAGACTTGCTGAGCTTTTCCAGCAATTTCTTTTTTTGTCAAGTTGGTTGCTTTGTCTGTTGATCATTCTATTAGCAGAATAGTTCCATCACCTGACAACGTGGGGCAAAGGAATGGGCTGAAGAGAAGTTGGCAACAATCTAAATAACCCCAGTTGGTGGGGACCGAAATGACCAACACCCCAGAAGAACACACTGGGAAAATAGCCAATCCTCTTCTCCTTTGAAATACTGCTTTGGGATCTTGAATACTAACACAGAGGCTGATAGGCCCTTAGTCTCATTCCTGAGGTTATGGCTCTTCACTGGATCTCCATTCCACAGGGCAACTCGTAAAATTGGCCATCCTGTTTTAGCCTCTACATTGAATGTAGAAGAAATTTCCTGAGACGAAATTATAATTTACTTGATACGGTTCTTGAGACATGTACAATTTGGACATGATTTGCTCTGATAGTTGTGAACTCCTACTCCAGCTGTTATTTCACCCCTCTTTTCCCAAAGGAAGCTACTGAGGGCAAATATAGACCCACTGTGGCACTCTGTTCCCTGTTCCAGCTCCTACTCGGATAACTCAGGACAGACTGGAGACATTTGGATCTACGCTGCGTCATCCAGACACAATCAGCTTGTCAAAACAGAAGGACCATTTAACCATTTATATCAGAGACAGAAAAATGTCAAATAATTTTGATGAATATGGTAAGGCCTAGCATTAAAAAAACCATGAACGCTGAAGATCTGAAACAAAAACAGAAATTGCTTGAGAAACTCAGCAGATCTGGTGGCACTATGGAAAATGCAGAGTCAATATTTCAACCCAATGACCCTTCTTCAGAGTTTCAAACTCTGCTAGACCTGCTGAATTTCTCCAGCAATCTCTGATTTGGTACAACATGGTCAGGATCATACTTCACTGTTAGTTCCACTTGAATGCTTATTGAACGTGGAGATCTCAGGGGCTTTTTATTGTCAATGAATCTCCTTATTTGAGCAGTTCTTTGTACCAATCCTTATGCACAATAAGATGATGAGGGTGCTTGTAATCTCTGCATATTGGAATCTACTTTAATGCCAAACTCTATGTTCAGTCAGGCATACCATAAAGTCATAGCTTTAAGTTCAGTCCTGTCTATTGATGCAGAAGAGGAGTCAGGTTCTTTTTTTTTAAAGGAATCAAAAACCATATGTCATGCATTTGAGTATAATTTTCTACCATTCAGAAAAGCACAGTAATGTAGTATGCATCAGGAACCACATACCCAATATGATGGCATGTGTTCATATTTGTCTCTCTGCTCGTCCTTTGTTGAAGTTTTCAGGATACCTCAGTCCTTACTTCATTCAGCAGGTTCAACAATATTTTACAAGTTTACCAAGTAAATGGAAGGAATATAAAATATCTTGAATCACGCTGTACTTTGTGTGTTCATGACTTAGGATCTTAGGCCTTAGTGTTCTTAGTAAATTTCACCTGCTAATCTCATGTGCATCAAAATAACAGACATTAATTTCAAGCACTCAATGCCAGCATCAAGCATTCACAGGCTGGACACAATGAGCTACAAACAGTGAAACACAATTTCACAACGTCCCATCAAATACTCCAAGGTTTTGCACAGTTGGGTTAGAGACAGAGTCAAACTTGGTCTCAGTTGTACCATCAAACACTTGCAGGATTGATGCAAGAAATCAAGGAGCTTTACTTTCCCAGTGTTCATGTAGTTACTCTTTTGAAGAGACAGTGAAGGTGAGTGTTGGTGGGGAGTTAGGATGGGAGTTGGTCAGTCCAGGGAGGACGGGCAGTTCAAGGAGGAATAGTACTTTTCATAAACATCAGACAAATCAAAAGGAAGTCGCAGCCAAACACAACAGCAATGATAGGCTGAGACATGTCTCCTGATATAATACAACTGAGCACTCGATGAAGAATCAAACACATTCAAACTTATATACCTCTACTTTTGAATAAAATCAACACACACAGGATCAATCAAATTAAAGGAGAGAAAACATAGAGGAAACAGGAGTGTGAGTGAAATAAAGAACTTGCATCTTTATAGCCCCTTTCACAACCACAGGACACCCTAAAGTGCATTATAGCCATTAATTACTTTCAGAAGTGTACTCATAGTTGTACTGTAGAAACCACAACAGTTAATTTGCACAGCACAGCTTCCATGAAGAGCAGTAACATAAATTGACAGATAATCTGTTATAAGCTGTACTGTGGAGGACAAATATTTGCCAGATGCCCAAAAGAACTCTGCTGTATTTTTATGTGTTGTTCCTTCTGCAAGGCAGGGACAGGAGAAACTATCATGGGAATGAGGAAATGGCAGAAATGGGGAACAATTATTTTGTGTCTACCTTCATTATATTTTTTGGTTCTGCCGTGAACCATGAATGTTGCTGGTGAAAACAGCATTTATTGTCCATCCCACCTTGCCCTTGAGAAGGTGGTGGTGAGCTGCATTCTTGAACTTACCAAAGCACATGGAGCACAGTGCTTGAAGAAGGTGGCTCTTTTTATTTTAATCATTAATGGGATGAGGGTATGGCATTCTAAGCCAACATTTATTGCCCATCTCTATTCCCATCTCCTTAAGAATGAGGCAGGCAACTGGCAAGTAGATCTTTATTGCAAGGGCATTGGAATACAAGAATAAGGAAGTCACGCTTCTATAGTACAAGATTTAGATCAGACCATGCCTGAAGTACCGATTGCCGTTTTGAAAGAAAGGGAATAAAGACTTGTACTTATATATAGAGATAACAAAGTGTAGAGCTGGATGAACACAGCAGGCCAAGCAGCATCAGAGGAGCAGGAAGGCTGATGTTTCCGGTCTAGACCCTTCTTCAGAAATAGGAGAGGGGAAGTGGATTCTGAAATAGAGAGAGAGAGAGAGAAAGAGGGAGGCGGATGGAAGATGGATAAAGGAGCAGATGGGTGGAGGGGAGACGCACAGGTTAAGGAGATGGGAATAGAGACAGTAAAGGTGAGTGTAGGTGGGGAGTTAGGATTGGGATAGGTCAGTCCAGGGAAGACGGACAGGGCAAGGAAGCAGGGATGAGGCTAGTTATTAGGATTTGGGGGTGGGGTTGAAGCGGGAGGAGCGGATAGATGGGAGAAAAAACAGACAGGTCAGGGAAGCAGAGATAGAGACAGTAAAGGTGAGTGTAGGTGGGGAGTTAGGATGGGGGTTGGTCAGTCCTGGGAGGACGGGCAGGTCAAGGAGGAATAGTGCTTTTCATAAACATCAGACAAATCAAAAGGAAGTTGCAGCCAAACACAACAGCAATGATAGGCTGAGTAAGCTGGCCTCATACTCTCAAGATTTTGAAAGAATGAGAGGGAATCGCATTGAAACAATCAAGATTCTGAAAATGCTTGACAGGTTGTTCACTGAGGCCTAAATTTTCCCAAGTTTGGGATATTTCCCAGTTCTGTTAAACTGAGCCAAGAAAAAGTGACATTGGGACATTTGTTCCAGGATGATGGCCTTCATTGAGAGTAGGGCCAGGTGATGCTGTTACAGGTGCAGCGATGGGCCGGGTATATAGACTGCTTCAGTGCACTGACACTTTGTCCAACATTTTTCAAAAACAAACAAAAAACAACTTTCAAGACCATCAACCTTCACCTCCCCATAAACTCTTTTCCATGCTAACCCATGTTACCTCAGTTCCCCTACCTATCCCATGACCCCTAATGCAGCCCATGCCAATCTATGCTCTTCTAGTTAACCACATAACCCCTCATGTCCCTGCGTGCTAAGCTATATCCTTCAACCACCTCCATAGCCCTTATGCCATGTTAGGTTCAATTCCTGTCAACACATGACCCCATTCACCACCCTTTGCCTTTAGACTTCCCATGTCAACTCACAGATTATCCACCTTAGGATCCACACTGAGATTAAATAATTTAAAGTTCTTACTGTCTATCACAAACATCATATTTCAAAGACACTGACTCATCTCATTACGTTTACATTTCTTCAACAATACAACCCCGGATGAGCGCAAACACTGAATTCAAATATCTAATCCCTTATAAAAATAAATATTGGAATTCATAGTGATAATGGGAACTGCAGATGCTGGAGAATCCAAGATAACAAAGTGTGAAGCTGGATGAACACAGCAGGCCAAGCAGCATCTCAGGAGCACAAAAGCTGACGTTTTGGGCCTAGACCCTTCACTTTTTGGAATTGGAATTCATAGTATGACTTAAAGGATCCCATAACTACTTGGGGCTTTCAATAAAACTGAAATGGAAGAGAGCCTACTGTGATAATGGAAGGTTGTGAAATCAGTCATGGAGCACGTATTAGGCAATGATAGCCCTCAGGTTTATAATAACATGCACAATTAATTAACACGCTTTTTAAAAAAAAAATCCATATAGTACTTTCAAAATAATAAGGGACAGGAGTTTTAATAGTTGACAGTTCTGTTGGACAGTTGCCTTTGACTTTTCTGATTATTCCTCCTGGCAAGTATAATGAGTTTATCTATTCCTTACATATTTGCTGTCAACTTTTAATTATGTGATTTGGTGCATTACCAAAGGCGTCCTAGGACCACATTCAAAGTGTTACTCAACCTCTTCAAAATGACCCTTACCTCTCCAAAGGAACCTGGAAATATTTTGTAACATGTTTAATGTATATGCGTTGTCCTTCCAAAGTTAGGTACGGTTTCAGAGAGTTGCTGCTTTCTATGGAGAGTTGTTTGACAAAATGCACATGTGAAAAACACTAGGCCCTCATTCCAACTCTCTCACTAATCATAGATGTACAGAATGAGGTGTGACATACAATCTTCAGCCTGTTTAGACCTGTTTACTCTTTGCCTTTGCAAAAATCTAAATCTGAGCATTTGTTTCTCCTGGATTGGGAATTGTGAATGCAGTGTCAGAGTAAAGGACCAACCATTTAGGGTATGGAGAGTCGGGGAAGGGCTGTGATTCTTTGGAATTTGTCATTTCATAGGTTTGGGGATGCTTCCTTGTTCAGTATAACCAGCATTATGATAGGGAGACTTTCATTCTCTCAGGAAATCAAGGGAAATAGGGAATGGTCAGGTACGTGGAACTGAATTAGCCATTATCAATGAGAATACCAGAGCTGACTCAACAGGCCAGATGGACTGTTTCTGTTTCTTACGCTGTTAGGTAGACCATTTCTACTGATCTGAGACAGTAGCTTCTCTGTTTAACATTTGTTGAAGATGGCAGTATGCTCAGCTGTGATGTTTACTATATTCGAATGAAGTACACATATTCGCTGTAGTGAAAATCCTCAGCAAAGTGGGTTAAAAGACCAAACAATTAGAGAAGATATTTCTACAGTGGTTACAATCATCGTTCTGCTGGTTATTTTATACATGAACACTTTCTCAAGCAAGCCACAGAGGGAAGAATACACAAACACTGAACCTCCCTTCCAGGTAAATGGTGTGACATGGTCTGTTAGTTTTAATTTATTTTCCATAAACTAGTTTACAGTTTGGATCCCAGTCAAGTTGCAGCCAAACAAGTGTAATTTTTTATGATTTACAGAATGCCATATTGCATTATAATTGCTTTTTGTCGATATTGTAAACCTGGGGATTCACAACAAACATGCTGACATTGCCCCAGTTTGGGCTCAACATGAAGAGCTTGAATGGATTACTTTTTCCAAGCACGGTGACAACAGACCTCCGGGACTGCTCTGGCAGAACCATTTCCATTTAGTCTGTTTACTCAAAGGAGAGAGCCTGAGGCGACTTCAGAAAACATCTGTGGGAGATTATCTCCTTCATTATCTGTCTATCTCCTCTATGACTCTCCTCTGCCCGATCAACCCACAGAAGAGGTTCAGAGACTTGTAATAAAAAAGTAGAAGAGAGAAGGCTTTAGAGAAACTTAATGGAGCATGTAAGGACCAACAAATTGGGAGAATGTCACAGCTCACTTAGCTTTCAGAGATGGTAGGAAATACATTCTCAGGTTATGCTTGGTAACTTTTAAAAGAGAATGTACACTTTGATCATCTTCCTTAACTTAAAAAGAAAAATAACTTTGTCTTAATGTTGTGGCCCTTTTAGAATGCATGGCCATAAAAATTGCTCAGAAAAGCAAGCTGAATTAACTATCATTGCTGCCATTTCTGAGCACAGCTAATGGGTAACATTAAACATAACGGGTTACCTTCTCTAAAGTAATGGCCTGGTAAGGTTGTGTTGGATTTTTAAGCAGTGCCTTCTTAATCACTGAATATTTGTGAATCAGCATTACCAGTAGTGAGAAGCCTCAGGCTAATGCTCTGTACACATCGAATCATATCCTACCCATGGGATTAATCTCACCAATAAATGTAATAAAGAATTTGGAATTGAATGATAGTCTCATTATTGACGAACATGAAACTATCATCAATTGCCGTTCAAATACATCAGGGTCACTCATTTCTTTTAGATTGGAAATCTGCCATCTGTACCCGGCCAAGCTGACATGTAAATCTGAATGCTTGTTGTTGACTTTTAACTTTCCTCTGAGATGGCCTGGTATGCTATTTCAAGGCTTTCTAATTCAAGGGAAATTTAAAAACAGCTAGGCATGGAAAACAATGGAGGTCTTATCAACGACACTGACATTGCATCAAAGAAAGTGGTCCTGGCCCATACAGACCAAAATGATCTCAGGCCTTATCCCTAGATTCTGTTGTGTTAAGCGATGTCTGATTGCAGCCAAACAGCAAATGGAAAGGCTGCCACTGGGCTGAGGGTCTGAAGAAAGAGAAGTGTTATATTATGTCTCACCGTTAACCTGCTTTCAGGAGACCTGTTCATGATACAGGAGCTCACCAAATTATGAACATCCAACTTGCAAGCGCTTGCACCTATGAATGCAATCCTACACTGGTGTAATTTTAAAAATCCAACATATGAATGTTTCCTGCAATTACAGATGTCTACTTTATATTGTGCTGTATTTTGTTCTGAATCAACTTGTGAACATTCAACAACCCATTCCCAACCCGAGGACTGCCTGTATTATCATTATATCATAGCAGGAGGGTATAAAGGTCTCAGATTCTACCTTAACTCAGGTCACTTGAAGCATAACATGCTGATGGAAATGTCCTCCCTTTGTAACTGAAAAACCTAATGCTAACTTAGACAGTTCTCTGTCTGTGAATCTGATGTTTGTGTAAAGAAGCGATCTCTAAGAAACATACTGTTGAATCATTCACTTCCACACTACCTGATCTAGTCCTTATGTTTCTAAGGATAACATAAGCAGTGCCTCATCAGGTAAAGATGCCCTTGTTGGAGGCAAAATGCATGTCAAGAGGATGTCAGTCTGGCTTCATGCTTCAAAGGAGGGATATGGACCAATGGCAGGCAGAAGGGATTAGTTTAATTTGGTGCAACATTGACACAACATTGTGGGCTTGGATATATGGTGAGAACATATGATCAAATCTGAATTAGATGAACTATTATGGTTGAATAACATTGTGATACTTGTTGTCTGAATCACATATAAAGAAAACATGCCTGAGCAAAATATGAAAAGAACATCTGTGGAAACAGTTTCGGTGTTAGTTAGTTTCTTTAAATTTAATGTTGGCAGTAATAATGTAAATAGAGAATGCTGCAAGACATGGATATAATGTTAAGGAACAGTTTCTATGCTTAAGTTACCAATCCAGGAATGTTGGCTTTTAAATTGTTTTGATTTTTTTCCCCACATATTTTGCAAACCCATTGATTCCATAGCATTTTCTATTGGAATCAAAAGTCACCCAGTGTAATATAAAAAGAAGCAACATAAAGAAAGTGAACATTTTCACCACCTCACATTCACTGCCCTTTCTGTACAGATTCATACATTTAGAAAACAGAACATTCTGCTGCAGGCTCTTAAAAGTGTCCTGATAACTTAAGGGGATGAATTGCTAATGTGGTATGATTGATTGATAATTATACTAATTTCCTAAAGGATTATCCGAACATTATTATCACCATGTCCCCTCCTGACAGGTTTAAACTGATGGTGCATTTGGAGATGACCACTAGTAATGAAGGGCATATGAATACAACAGCTGTGGAGCCTGGTTTTTAGGGGCTACCCCCATGCGGCTTCCACAACTGATGAATTAAAAACCCTGAACATTTAATGTGTAATGAAATAATCAGTAAAGTTGAGATAAGGCAAAAGAGCTCTCAGCATTCTTCTAAATGGCCCCTGTGAGCCACAGCCTGAGGCTTTGGGTGGTTCCAGACAGGGCATATGGGCAGATGTGACCTATAGAATTTGTAATGGGCTTAAAATTCTGACCCCTCTTGCCAAAGGCACTTGTTTTTAAGGAAAGTTGGAATACTACACTTTTATTCTGACGTTCACCCAAAGAATGAGATGTTTGAGCAAATTTATGTGCGGTCAGGTCTGCCTCTCACAATGTCATCACAACGCATATTCAACCCTGTTTTATTTTCACCTCCACTGCTCTCCACCTCCACTATCACAAGTCAATTTCCTAATTCTGCCAACCACCCACTCCTCTTGATTGCTCTTAAAAATTGCGACAAATTTCTATAAGTCATGGTTTCCTGCTGATAATATTCCAAGTGTACTCGCTCCATAGAGAAATGCTAAGTTAGGTAATCAAAGGCTCCTCAAAGCCAAACACAATCTGAGCTCGGGGTGTGTCAATTCCCAAGTAATCTGGGGGCTAGGCAGATGTATGAGTTCAAATGTTATCATGGCAATTTGTGGGTCTTAATGCAGATTAAGACATCCATTATTGAAAGCCTGTCTCAAGAATGGTGCTATGATATGACACTACTATTGATTGTCGCTTAAAAACCCATTTGGTTTGCTAAACAATCTTTAGAGGTGGAAATCTGCTGTCCTTGTTCTATGTAAGAGTTCAGGTCCATAGCAATGTGTTTGGCTATCAGCAGCGCTCTGAAATGGTTGAGCAAGTCATTCTTTCTAAGGGCAGTTATACTGGCCTTGCCAGCAAAGCCCACACTCTATGAAAGAATAAAGGAAAATGGCTGGTGAATCCTTGGTCCAAAGACACTAAAATTTGTTTTGGATTCAAACGCACCATACAGCTGCCAGCAACGAGCTCAATACATGTGTGACAGTCACTGTCCAGACTAATGCTCAGGGATTGGGCACATGGGCCCTCTGCTCGACTGCCTGACAGCAATGGCACTCAGCAAAAGCCAGGAGAGGACAGAAAGGAGAGATAGAAAGAAAAATGGGTTTCTTTTTGCAATCTGATAGCACAGACTGAAAGATGTATTGCTCTCAGTTTTCTGCGGACTGAGAAATAAACAGAAAGTTTCCTCACTTTCCACTTAGTGTCCATGATAGTCAGGTACAATTGGTGATTGTGGGTTTAAAGGAGATAGTTTGTTGACAGACGTTGTGTAACTCTGTCAAACAGCATTGCCTGGGGATTGATTCTCTCATAATGAAGCGCTGAATAGAGTTGTCTTCTCAACTCAGACAAAAAGGCGGACAGTCAGTCTGCTTTGAGTGGGAAAAGCCCCTCTTTTCCCTCTGTGCCTCCTCCTTACTTTCACCAGTGGGGAAGTGATAAAAAAGAGCAGGAGTCTATTATTTTAATGAATGCACATATCGCAGGGAGAGTTGGCAGACGCACACAATAACGCAGGACATGGCTAGGTCAGCTGAGGTTTCCCTGGATACTGAGAATCTGCAAAGAAACCTCATCCCAGTATCCTGGAGAATGTAATCAAAGGGACGGCTGGGGGAGGGGGTGGATTTCCGACACAAATTGAGGTAAGAAAGTGCAGAATTTGAAGCCTAGAGGGAGCTGCCATTTGATCTGCAGAAGCAGTTAGATGGTGAGTAAGTGGAGTGAATCTGCGAAAATAAATACTGCAGTCTTATTGGTACTGGTGCTGCACTGGCTGCAGTGAGATTTGTGGCAGAATTGGATGAGGCCCATCTCAACGTCAGAAGTGTTTTTTTTCCATCTGTTGTGTTTTTGTTGAGCAGTGAGGTGAGTTTCTCATTAGGTAGCGGCCAGTTGGAAACTAAAGAGATTTCTAACTTGTTAAACACTGACTCGGCTCATGAATATTCAGCCTCCGAACTTCCACATAAGCTCAATGTTGAGAATTCTCGACACACAATGCATGGGTACCTGGTGAATTCAGCTTGCCATTGACTGCAAGGAGCCTCCATAACGCTCAGTACTAGACAGCATCTCAGGGTACCATCTGTGGGCACCAGTCACACACCCACAGGCCCCTCATCCATGGACATTGGCATCTGATCTCTTGATCATCGTAGCATCTCTCTGAACTATTTGCAAGGATGCTCAGGAAGTACAGCCCTGCATGGCAGGGTACCCCAGCAAATATCAATGCAACGCTGCTGCAAGGATGCTTTTGTGGTCAGGGGCAGGCACCCAACTCACAGATTGGACTGGACTATAACTCTGGGCCACCCGCTTGCTCTCTTCGAGCTCACTCACTTAGCACCTACTTGCATTCCTGTAGCATCCGTTCCTTGCTATGTCAAATAACGATGTTATACAAACATCTTCAATGAAGGGGGCACACATCTGTTCCACAGCAGTGTGATACACCCATCTCTTAGCTGTACCCATGGACCAATAGCTCATGCAACAAACACACTGTATGTGCAGCAAGCAGGTAACAATCTCTCAAAGTCCGTGGAGGCATCAGTCAGACATGGGGCCGTAGTACAGTACATTAAGCTTCCCATCATAGCCAGGGGATTGGCCAGGGGGTCTGTATCTCTGCAGTCCAGGATCTGTGAAGCAGCAGTCTTCGGGTAGAGCTAACACAGTTGTGGAGATGACTGGGTGTCAGTCAGGGGTCTGGGCACTTCTCATCCAGGGCAGTCTGGTTAAGTCATGCACGGGAGTGACCCATGGTTAACCTGTCAGGAGATGGGCAGTGGAGATGCCAAGAGGGGCCCCTGCACGTGGTTGGTGAGTCAGAAGCCTGTTCTTGTTACATTAGGGGCAGCAGCCTGTGGGAAAGGGGAATAGATTTGTAAACGGGTGTAGGGATACAGTAAGCTATGGATGAGAAAGCGATCATTCAAGAGGGTGCTTGTCCTGGTCAGTGACATGTGGTAGGGACTGGAGTGGGTTGGTGGGGGTGTGGGGACTTAATGCCAAGGGATTCGCAGGAAGAGGATTTGGATACTTGGGGTCTCACTAACATGTAGATGTGGATGTTGCCACAGGCCAATAAGCACTTACTGTTGCCTTTCATCATATCAAGACATCTTCAGGATGTCAGTACACATTTAGTTGCATTGTAGATTTTAGTGTGGGTGGAAAGGTTGCCAGTATTTTAGCAGATACCTACTGAGTGACAAGTTGTTCCAGGAGTGGCACAGAATAAGCTGAGGCTAGAATCTCATGTGAGTGTGCCAGGGTAGGTCGGTAAGGTAATGTGTTTGATAAGATACAGCGTGCTGGGCCTCATCTTACTTTAATACTCTACTACCTTTTGCCTTCCCTAATCCTTACTGAACTTCAATGCTACATTTTTGTGATTTATGCACAAGGACTCTCAAATCCTGCTGTGCTGTAGCTTTCTGCAGTCTTTCTCCATTTAAATAATATTCAATTCTTCCTGCAGCCAAACCTCACATTTTCCCATGTTATATTCCATCTTACTAGTCACCTTCTGCTAATTTTTGGGTCATTGGAAAATTTTTTATAGTTGGCTCCCTTTTGTACCTTCCCACATCCAAGTCATGGATATATATCGTGCTTAATTGTGGCTCTAGCACAGACCATTGTGGCACACCACTCGTTACAAATTTCCATCCTGAAAATGCCCCTCTTTATCAGAGCTCTCTTCCTTCTATTAGTCAGCTAGTCCTCTATCCATGCTCAAATATTACAGGGGTTCTAAGATTATTAAGTTGCCCAATGTGTGGTACCTTATTTAACCCCTTTTTGAAAATCCAAATATATTCAAATTACTAGTTCCCCTTTATCTATCCTGCTGTTAGCTCCTCAAGGAATTTTAATAGATTTGACAGGCATGAATTCCCCTTCATGAAGCTATGCTTACGCTGCTTGATTAAAGTGTATATTTCTAAAAATTATGTTACTATATCCTTCATAACAGATTCTAACATTTTCCTAATGACAGATGTGAAGTTTCCTGGCCTATCATTTTTTTTGTCTCCCTTCCTTTTTGAATACTCCTGTCCATTAGCTTGGTCAGCTCTTCAGAAAATTGTAATCAATATCATCAGCGATGACTTGCTACTCGTTGCTGGCTCTCTCTGGTCAACAGAAAATTTTCAGCCATCCTGACCCTAAATTGTAGGCCGTATCAAGTTCTTACTGAACTGTTTGATAACTCCCTGGTTTGCCTCCATTGCATTTCTTTTAAAAAAAGCAAAGTTACATGTGTTATTTTCTAATTTAAAAGAATGGTTCCCAAATCATGAGAACTTTGAATTATAAACACACAAAAGCAGAAATTGCTGCAGAAACTCAGCAGGTCTGGCAGCATCTGTTGAGAGACAAAGAGAGTTAACATTTTGAGCCTGGTGACTCTTCATCAGAAGTGACCACTGAACTGAGATGTTAACTTTGATTTCCCTCCACTCATGCTGGCAGACCAGCTGATTATTGTTTTTGTGCATTTCTGATTCCAGCGTTTGCAGTTTTTAGTTTTATTTGTAAAATTATAGTTTGGGTGTCCACAATATTCCCATCTATCCCCTTCAAAACCGTTGAATGGTGCCCATCTGTTCCTGGGGGTTTGTTGCTGATAAGTGTCTCAGATCCATGTATACTTCTTTTATAATAATCTCTTGACGCCCTTACCCAAAAAATACCTAACAATGTCAGTTTTGAAGTCTCCAAATGTCTTAATCATTTGAAGTACAGGTCCAATTTCCATGCTGTAAGAAAGGGCATCCCGATATTCCCCCTAAATTGCCGAGTTCTAGTTTTGAGATTATGCTCTTCTGTTCTCTATCGAAATGATTTTCTTGAAAGTACTATATCTACTCCATCTGAGTCATTGATATTTCAAACAACCTCAATCAGATTATCCTTCAATCTCCTATTGCAAAGTTTTTAGGAATTATATTCGGTAGTATTTCCGACAGGAAATATATAACAGCAGAATCAACCTGATTTGAAAATTCCACCACAAATAAGAAGATATAAACTGAAGTAGGAGAAGGATATTTAAACTTTTTACAATCATATTACCAAGGGAATTCTGATTAGACTTAACTGAAGCGTGTTTGTGCCAGGGTAAGGATAGACCTGTCAGTCATGAAAGAGGGTTTGAGTTACGGAGAAACAGATGGTTTCCATCATGTTTTTAAACAATCTTGGAGAGACAAAGACAAAAAAGCTATTATAAAATACATTAGGTATGAAATATGGAGAGCACAGTTGGCAGTTGTTCTTCATTTGGGGCACTGTCAGAACATTCTTGTTCATTGACATTTTTAGGAGCTGGCATCTGAATTGTCTCTTTTCTCCTTTAGAGACAGTCATTGAGTCATTGAGATGTACAACACAGAAACAAGCCCCTTGGTCCACCTCTTCCATGCCAACCAGATATCCTAAATAAATCTAATCTCATTTGCCAGAATCTGACCTGTATCCCTCTAAACTCTTCCTATTCATATACACATCCAAATGCTTTATAATGTAATTTGTACCAGCCTCCATCACTTCCTCTGGTAGTTTATTCATACATGTACTGCACTGTGAAGAAAATGTTGTCTCTTAGGTCTCTTTTATGCCTTTCCCCTCTCACCTTAAACCTGTCTCCTCTAGTTTTGGACTCCCCCATCCTGGGGAAAACACCATGCCTATTTACCCTATCCATGCACCTCATGATTTTATAAACTTCTATAAGGTCACCCCTCAGCCTCCGATTCTCCAGGGTAAACAGTCACAGCCTCTCCCTATAACTCAAGCCCTCCAGTCCCAGTAACGTCCTTGTAAATAATTCCTGCACCCTTTCCAATTTAATGATATTGCTCCTATAGCAGGACAACCAGGACTGTACGCACAGAGAGATCTGGGTGTTCAGGTTCATTTTGCCCTGAATGTGGCAACACAGGTTGATAGAGTGGTCAAGAGGGCATACGGCATGCTTTCATTCATTGGACGGGGTATTGAGTACAAGAGTTGGCAGGTCACGTTACAGTTGTATGGGACTTTGGTTTGACAACATTTGGAATACTGTGTACAGTTCTGGTCGCCACATTACCAAAAGGATGTGGATGCTTTGGAGATGGTGCAGAGGAGCCTCACCAGGATGTTGCCTGGTATGGAGAGTGCTAGCTATGAAGAGAGTTTAAGTAGATTAGGAATACTTACATTAGAAAGTCAGAGGTTGAAGGGGAACCTGATTGAGGTCTACAAAATCATGAGAGGCATAGACAGGGTGGATAGCAAGAAGCTTTTTCCCAAAATGGGGGACTCAATTACACAGGGGTCACGATTTCAAGGTGAGAGGGGAAAAGTTTAAGGGTGATTAGATTAGATTCCCTACGGTGTGGAAACAGGCCCTTCAGCCCAACAAGTCCACACCGCCCCTTGGAGCATCACACCCAGACCCACCCCCTCCCCTTAACCCACACACCCCTGAACACTCTGGGCAATTTAGCACGGCCAATCCAACTAGCCTGCACGTCTTTGGGCTGTGGGAGGAAACTGGAGCACCTGGAGGAAATCCACGCAGACACGGGGAGAATGTGCAAATTCCACACAGATATGTGTGCTATGCATGGAAAGTTCTTTACGTAGAGGGTGGTGGGTGCCTGGAACGCGTTGCCAGTGGAGGTGGTAGAGGTGGGCACGATAGCGTCATTTAAGATGTATCTAGACAGATACATGAATGGGCAGGGAGCAGAGAAATACAGTTCCTTGGAAAATAGGTGACAGGTTTAGATAGAGAATCTGGGTTGGCACAGGCTTGGAGGCCCTATTCCTATGCTGTAATTCTCTTTGTTCTTTGTTCAGTATTCCAAAAGTGGCCTCATGGATGTCCTGTACAGGCGCAACATGACATCCCAACTCCTATACTCAATGCTTTGACCAATGAAGGCAACCATGCCAAATGTCCTCTTCACACCCTATCTGCTTGAAATTACACTTTAAAAGAACTATGCGCCTGCACTCCAGGTCTCTTTATTCAGAAACATTTCCCAGGGACCTATCTTTTACTGTATGGCTTGCCTTTGAGCTGTCAATGGTTTTACAATGATCAGTGAATAATTTACCCAAACAGGGGGATTGCTGCAGAAACTCAGCAGTTCTGAAGAAGAGTTATACTCAAAACATCAACGTGGAGACGATAGCCTAGTGGTATTATCTCTGGGCTATTAATCCAGAGACCCGGATGGTGTTCTGGGGACCTGGGTTCGAATCCTGCCATGGCACATTGTGGAATTTGAATCCAGTAAAATATCTGGAATTAGGAATCTAATGATGACTTTGAATCCATTATCAGAAAATCCCATCTGGTTCATTAATGTCCTTTAGAGAAGGAAACTGCCATCCTTACCTGGTCTGGCCTACATGTGACTCCAGAGCCACAGCAATGTCGTTGACTCTTAACTGCCCTCTGGGCAATTAGGGATGGGCAATAAATGCTGCCTGGCCAGTGACACCCTCATCCCATAAATGAATGAAGGAAAAAAATTTAACTCACTTCCCAAGTTCAAAGATGCTACCAGACTTGCTGGATTTCTCCAGAAGTTCTCTTCAATTTTTTTTGTGTCAGAAGTCCAGAATCTGCAGCATTTTGACTTTATCCAAATGTTTTACACATCTGGGTGCCTCAAGGCCACTTGAAAATATCGAGCTTACACTGTTGAGAACCTGATATTATCACATAGTTAAGTCTTTCAGGCTTCCTGAGAACAAATAGAAGTAGGAAGCAGGGAATGCTTAGACGTTTTGAAGGGATAATTGGGTGTGCGCTTGACTGGGTGTGTATGTAGGTGGGAGAAGTAATCAGTGTCATTGAGCTTCATGGAGTGTGAGTAGAAATAAGACCCTGACTAGAAAATTATACACGTGGACTCTGTGTAATCAGCATTTAACGTCTGATTTTTAACTCTTCATCAACTGTACCATTAATCCACAAATCGAATTCATAGAATCACAGAATCCCTACAGCGTAGAGGCAGGCCATTCAGCCTATGCAATCCACACTGACCTACTGAAGAACATCCCACCCAGAACTAGCCTACTACCCTAACCCTGTAACCCTGCATTTCCCATTGCTAAACACCTAGCCTGCACATCCCTGGAAACTATGGGCAATTTAGCATGGCCAATCCACCTAAACTGCACAACTTTGGACTGTGGGAGGAAACCAGAGCATCTGGAAGTAACCAACGCAGACACGGGGAGAATGTACCAACTCCACACAGACAGTTGCCCGAGGGCGGAATTGAACCCAGCTGTGAACCACTGAGCCGCCATGTCACTGGTGTTGTCCTCTGGCCCTTGGGATAAATCTAACCTGCACATTTTGGAGCTCACACTTGATCCATGTACAATAACTTTGTATGCCATTGTTGAATTTTTACATGGGGATTGGATTCATAGCGGAATTTGTGAGTCGTAACTGAGGAGCAGAGGCAGCTAGATGGCTAGCCTTGGATTTCCAACATGGTTTCCCCTCTTCCAACACCACTTAGAGGCCACCTAAGCCTCCCTCTCTCCTCCTCTAGACTTCTACCCACCTCAATGCCATACCCAGGTGCTCCATATATTTTTATGCTCCTTCAGAATTCTCCATGCCACCTCTGAGCTCCAAGCATCCTCCATGGCTACTTGTCCAATATGCACTGTTTATAGTGTTCAGATCTTCTGCAATCCTCAATGGAAAATATTTTAGATTCTTTGGGGAAAAATGAGCCTCACAGTAGCGAATAAAATTTCCCAACCATGAGAACAAAGCCCTTGTACTGCTTGTATTACTTCATTTCAAATGTGAAGCCACAAAGAAGGCACAATATTGCATTAAACCTTCTTGAAACTGTCATTCATTCTCAGATGAATGCGATTTCTACTCTGCAGAAACTCATTTGCACCTGAAACCAAGTGAAGCATTGATAATGACCACAGCTGTCCCTCTGTGGAGAAAATAATAGATGTCATTTCAATTTCAAAGCATTGTATCTGCCAGTCATTGTAAAAAACGCCATTAGATTTCAGCGTCAAAATGGAGCATTTTTTTTGGTCAGCTGGTTCATTTAAATCACAGGAGAAAATATCACAGCATAGACTGATTTTGATCCAATTTTCAATACATTATCATGCTTTTGCAAATTGGTAAAAATAAATCTATGAGGAAATAACCAAGGCTGGTCAATAGAGTTACCAATGTATCTTCAAAGGACAGATCCCTATGCTTAATCATGTACTAAAATACAACTACATTACCATAGTGGCATATGGATATCGTAAAACACTTTACATTTATCATTCAAAATATTGCAGACTCCTCATCCAGCCTTCTGAATTTTTCATCAACTGTCAAACCTAGCGTAAAAGTTTTCCAAAACCCTGAATGATGAAACAAAATGGTGTGAGAAAATGCAATATCGTCCTCCACTCATTCCAAATCTGTAAGAAGCCCAGAAGACCATGGTGTTGTGTCAGGAGTAGGGAGGAGAGTCAGACACCTTCCAAACAAAACTAACCAGTCATGTGCTAAAATGCAGCATGTACCCCCAACAAAAAGTTGGTCCTCTCACCTTTTCACACTCTAAAACACACAAGGGACAAGTTGTGATAATCTAATCATGGACAGCATGATGGCTCAGTGGTTAGCACTGCAGCCTCACAGCACCAGGGACCTGGGTTCAATTCCAGCCTTGGGCAACTGTCTGTGTGGAGTTTGCACATTCTCCCCGTGTCTGTGTGGGTTTCCTCTGGGTGCTCTGGTTTCCTCCATAGTCCAAAGATATGCAGACTAGGTGGATTGGCCATGCTAAATTGCCTGTAGTGTTCAGGGGTGTGTGGGTTATAAGGGGATGGGTCTGGGTGGGATGCTCCAAAGGGTGGTGTGGACGTGTTGGGCCAAAGGGCCTGTTTCCACACTGTAGGGAATCTAATCTAATCTAAATAGTGCATGATTTCTAATTTTCCATTCTATCACTGGCTATGGGCATTGAGACTTTGCTTTCATGATGGGGGGCGGGGGGAGACACTTTGGAATTTTTAAGTTCATGGTGACATAACAAGGCCATGGAACCCCAAAACTCTTCCATTAAATCATGCCAAATCTGTTTTGTCACTCCATTTCACACGTTTGTTCCATACCCTTTGATACACTTAACCATCCTTAGTTACGTAAGCATTGAAAATTTGAATTCATTACTCACATCTCCAGCTTTTTGGGAACTGCAGATTTCTGTTGTTTGGTGAGGTTGAACACGATATTGTACGCGCTGCCACCAATACTGTTTTGAAGTAAACCTGTTGGTCTATAACCTGGTGTCGTGTGATTTCTGACCTTGTCCACCCCAGTCCAACACCGGCGCCTCCATACCAAGGAGATACATTATTACAGAGGCTGTAAGAAGGAACTGGAAAGTTACTCTCACCATGCCCACCTCATCGACATAATCACATTGGGTACTGCTTATGACATTCGGTTAGTATTAACCCTTTATGACCCTTTCAAATCCATATCCAATAGTTACACTCCCACTTGTGTGAAAGTGGCCTGTTCCTAATTTTTAGTCTGTGTCCCTTGGTCTGGATTTCTCACACACAGACACACACACAAACAAACACACAGACACCACACACACAAACACACGCACACACACACGCACACACACAGATACAGACACCCCACACACACACGCACACACAGACACACACACACAGACACACACACAGACACCCCACACACACACAGACACACACGCACACACACAGATACAGACACCCCACACACACGCACACACAGACACACACACACAGATACAGACGCCCCACACACACACGCACATACAGACACACACACAGACACACACACAGACACCACACACACACACACACAGACATGCGCGCGCACACACATGCGCACGCACACACACACGCACACACACGCACACACACACACACACACACACACACACGCACACACACACACACACATACAAATTCACCTCTGTTTCAATTTTATTTCATCCTTTGCATCATTTTAAACATCTCAATTAAATCAGCTTTCAAACCTCTAAACTTAAGGCAATGACAGTCAAATTCATGCAAATTGCAAGAGATGTCAGATATTCAAAAAAGAAGCTCATCAACATTGAAAGCTATCAGACCGTTGAAAACTTCAGGTAAATTCCCTGTTTCAGAATTTTTGACTGTATGGGCTTTTCTCATGGATCTATGCTAGCATTCCCAGTAACCTCTGGATTTCCAACAAGTGCCATTCCATTTTCCTTGTGCATCCTGATGGTATTTTCAATGAAATTCTGCATGAGTTAGGAGTGAAATGTCTTTCTCGATAGAAAACAGGAAAATAACAATTTTCCTTCCTTCTGCAAGAATCAGCTCACTAATGAAATTGTTTTTAGATAACCCGGATGTATTTCCAAATGTGACTTGATGTTTGTTAATTTCAAAAAGGAAATGTTGGCACCTCTGGCTTGCTTGCATTTCATAAATACTAGGGTGAACAAAACACAGTGAAGTCAAAAATGTGCAGAGTTTTCCCAGAAGTCAAATCCTACACAAAACCTAGAATCATTGCAGCTTATTAGGTATTGAAAGTTAAAAATTGCAGTTCTGTACAAAAGCGTTGAGTGTACTGGTTAAGGATTCAGCAGACCATCTTCAGAATAATAAGCTTGAAAGGTTGCGATTAAAGGTTGAGTCCTTTTGATACAATATTGAGAAAAGGCTTACACAGTGAGGACTAGTACAGTCTATTTTGTGGGAAATCTGTAAGGTTAAGGGGTTAAACAGAAACGCTGAGTGACTTTGAAATATTCTAGCTTGGGGGTGCAAAAGAAAATGTTGTTTCGGGATTCAAAGTGTCACTCGAAAACATACTCCAGGGGCTGGGTGTATTACAGGATCCTGCTGGAGTGAAAATGCCAGAATGCCCAGGAGATCAGTGTTTCTAGTGTGGTAGTCAGGCTCTGTCAGCCATGAAGCAGGCCTGTCTGGGCTTCCCTATTCAGCTGCATCAAGGTCATGTGAAAAATGGTCCCCGCCTGGAGAAAGCCCTTGACCCCCTTCAACCTTTCTGACCTTTTGACGATCTCAGGCTCATTCAGGAAGACAAAACATTGTAAAATCAAGCAGGATAGTCTTGTGGGGTTTAACTGGGAGGCCTTCACTTTTCCACTGTTGCTGCCACAGACGGCTTTAGGCTTCGTAGGCAAATTGCTGAGCAGAGAAGTCGCTTATTGCAAACAGAAATCCAAAAATATGAACCAGTAAAGAAAGTGTGAGCACTTTGTGCACAAATGTGTCGAAGTATGGAGTATACATGCTTGAATTTGGGTGTGTGTCTATGCTTGCATTTAGAAGTACATGATTTTGTGCGTGTGTGTGTTTGAGTGCATATATATGCATACGTGTTCACGTTTGTGTGTGTGTGGGCAAGTTCACGATTGTGTATTGAAATGTGCATACGCATGTATTGTGTTGCAAGTTGAACAAATAAATTAAGAGCAGAAGTAGCTGCTCAGCCTTTCAAACACACTTTGCAATTTAACAAGATCATGACTGATCTGTTTACTTCAGTTTCCCGCCTACCACTTATAACCTTTCAGTCCCTAGCTTGCAAGAAACTTTCCAGTTCCACCATAAAAATATTCAAAGACTCTGCCTCCACCATCTATTGAGGAAGGAAGTTCCAAAGACTTATGAGTCTCTGTGAGAAAATAAATCACTTAGTTTCTGCATTTAATAGGTGTCCCCTTATCTTTAAACATTCTAATTCTAGATTCTCCCACATTGGTAAATACCACACCATATTCAACCTGATAAGACATGCAGGATCTTACATATTTCAATCGCACCACATATTACTCTTTGAAACTCCAGCAAATACAAGCCTGTCCTGCTAACCTTTCCTTATATTACAAGCCCTTCTTTATATGTATTAGTCCAGAAAACCTTCTCTGAGCCACTTTCAATGTATTTACATGCTTCCATAAAGAAAGAGACAAATACCGTACGCAGTACTCCAGAATAATTTCACAAATGCCCCATTAAACTGAAGCTTAACCTCCCCATTGTTGCTTTTAGCTCTCCTCACAGTAATGCAAAACATTTGATTGACTTTCCTAATTACTGGCTGTACCTATATACTATCCTTTTCAATTATGCATTCAGACATGCAGATCCCTCTGCATCTCAGTCCTCTGCACTCTCTCACCATTTAGATAACCTACGCTCAGTTCACTACAAACGACTGCATCTCCCACTCGTCAACCATTTCAACTCCCCCTCCCACTCTTTACACGACATGTCCATCCTGGGCCTCCTGCAGTGCCACAACGATGCCACCCGAAAGCTGCAGGAACAGCACCTCATATTTCACTTGGGAACCCTGCAGCCCGATGGTATCAACGTGGGCTTCACAAGCTTCAAAATCTCCCCTCCCCCGACTGTATCCCAAAACCAGCCCAGCTTGTCCCTGCCTCCCAAACCTGTCCTTCCTCCCACCTATCCCCTCCTCCCACCTCAAGCCCCACCCCCATCTTCTACCTACCAGCCTCACTCCGCCCCCTTGACCTGTCTGTCCTCCCTGGACTGACTTATCGCCTCCCTAACTCCCTACCTACCCTCACCTTTACTGGGTCCATCCTCGCTTCTTTGACCTGTATGTCTCCTCTCACCCTATCTTCTCCTTTATCCGTCTTCTATCAGCCTCCCCCTCTCTCCCTATTTATTTCAGAATCCCTGTCCTCTCCCAAATTTCTGAAGAAGTGTCTCAAACTGAACCGTCGGCTTTCCTGCTCCTCTGATGCTGTTGGCCTGCTGTGTTCATCCAGCTTCACATCGTGTTATCACAAATTTCACCGTTTAATGAGAGTGTGGTATCAGAGAGAAGGTTGTGGTACCTAATTTGGCTGAGTGGAGAAGGTCATTCATCTTCTTTTTCTTTCTCCTCTGCTCTGCATTCTTCCAGATGGCTGAGGCTGCTTTAAACTGGGGGCAACCACAGACCAGGTTGGCATGGTCTGGTGTCGTAGACTTGGCTCCTGTGGTGCTGGGGAAGAGGAAGTGCTATACTTGCATTCCTCCACCCAGCAGGACTGCCAGGACCCTGTCTTCACAGCAGGGAATTGGTTTCCTTTTGTCTGCCATATCCTGGCCAAATGTGATAAACCATGGAGGGCCGCTCTGGATTGACAAGACAGTGAGATTTTAAAGATGACGGTGAATCTCAAGACATCTATTGAGTTACATGTTGTTCTGAGTATGGAATCGACCTGATAAGATGGGACTGGAGTCAAACAATGAAGACTTCCATCGGAGTGGAGTAGGTGATTAATGAGGTGCGTTTAGCAAGATACGGTGAGAAATCCCACTGGGTGTCACCACTGAAATACCTCCAAAAAACTTAACGCAACTTGGACGTAGGCAAAAATATGTAAGGCTCAGCCAGTGGTCTTTACAGTTTGGATTCAGAACCCCAATTCTGACTATTAATCTCCAGAAAACCATAATGACTGTGTTTGTGGAAAAGGATTTGATTTCTGTGCAAGGCATTTTTGACAAAACAATGTTCTGCTCATCCTGGACATGTGTTGCAGTGTGCGTGCATGTTCACTGAAGCAATGTGGGCTCGACTTGACTAAAAATGTAGGAATAAAGTTCTGGGATCTGCTGAAAAGCCTGAAATGTTTTGGATAAACTTAACAGAGTTCTGCGGACTGTGTTGGGAGACTTGGGTGGGTGTATACAGAGAAATGGGAAGGAAGGAGAGGGGATTGTGAGGAGCCATTGGAATGCCCTTCTGTCTCCCGACTCTCCAATTCCATCAGCATCAGGGAAGACGGACAGCAGCCTTCCTGCTCAGATGCCCAATGTGAGAACATACAACCAATGTCAATTGTCATTGGGCGGCACGGTGGCACAGTGGTTAGCACTGCTGCCTCACAGTACCAGGGACTCAGGTTTGATTCCAGCCTTGGGTGTTGGTATGTGTGGAGTTTGCACATTCTCCCCGTGTCTGTGTGGGTTTCCTCTGGGTGATCCAGTTTCCTCCCACAGTCCAAAGATGTGCAGGCTAGGTGGATTGGCCATGCTAAATTGCCCGTAGTGTTCAGGATATGTAGCTTAGGTGGGTTACAGGGGGAATGGGTCTGGGTGGGATGCACAGAGGTTCGGTGTGGACTTGTTGGGCCGAAGGGCCTGTTTCCACTCTGTAGGGATTCTAATTCTAATTCATAAAAGTGCGTAGTTCACTAACATCATTTAGGGAAGGAACAATTCTGAGAAAGAGTCAGACTGGCTCATCACATTAACTCTGTGTCTCTCCCTGCAGGTGCTGCTGGGCTTCTCCAGCATTTTCCGGTTCTATTTCAGAAGCCTTACTACAGCTGTACAGGGTTTGGTCGTGACTGCATTTGGACTAGTGTGCAGTTTTGGTCTCCTTACCTAAGAAAAAATATACTAGACGTAGTGGGAGTGCAGCAAGAGTTCATCAGACTGTTTCCTGGGAGAGTGTTTGTGGTCTGGGGAGAGATTGCGTTGACTGGGACTGCATTCAATCGGGTTTAGGAGAATGCAAGGGATATCATTTACATGAATCAAACTCTGACAGAGCTGGATGCAGGGATAATGCTTCCTTTGGGCTGGGGGGTGGGGGTGTCCAAAACAAGGGGTCATAGTCTCTGAATACTTGGCAAGCAATTTTTAGACTGAGATGAGGAAACATTCTTTCAGTAAAGGGTGAAACTGTGGAATTCTCTACAACTGAAGTCTACAGGTGCCATGTCACTGAACACAGTTAAGAAAGGCATAGACCAGTTTCCAGAGGCTAAACATTGTCAAGGGGTGAGGAGATTAGAGCATCATGACAAAGGGTGAGCCATTCTCATGTTGAATGGTAGAATGGGCTGAGTGGCCTACTCATGCTCCTATTTTCTAAATTCCATTACAGCATAAGTCCTAATCATAGAGCCATAGGGGCATAGAATCAGAGTCATACAGCATGGAAACAGACCCTTTGGTCCAACCAGTCCATGCCAAACACAATCCCAAACTAAACTGGTCCCACCTGCCTGCTCTTGGCCCATATCCCTCCAAACCTTTTCTATTCATGCACTAATCCAAATGTCTTTTCAATGTTATAATTGTACCCACATCCACCATTTCCTCAGGAAGTCCATTCCACATGCGAGCCACCCTCTGTGTAAAAAATTTGCTCCTCATGTCTTTTTAAATCTGTCTCCTCTCAACTTCAAAATATGCCCCCTTGTCTTGAAGTCCCCCCTAAAAATTGAGACAACTGCACATGCTGTAGATCAGGAACAAAAACAAAGTCGCAGGAAAAGCTCAACAGGTCTGGCAGCAAATGTGAAGGAAGGGTCGCCGGACCCGAAACATTAACTCTGTTTTCTCCTTCACAGATGCTGCCAGACCTGCTTGAAATCCCCCATTGTAGGGAAAAGACACTTGCCACTAACTCTATCTATATCCCTCATTATTTTATAAATTTCTATAAGGTTGCCTCTCAACCTCCAATGCTCCCGTGAAAAAAACTCCAATCCTGTCCAGCCTTTCTTTATAACTTAGACTTTCCATACCCAGGAACATCCTGGTAAATTTCTTCTGACTCCTTTCCAGCTTAATAATATCCTTCTCAATACAGGGCAATCGGAACGGGACACAGCATTCCAGAAGAAGCTTCATCGATATCCTGTACAAACTCAATGTGACTTTCTAACATTTATACATGAACGACTGAGCATGAAGGCAAGCATGCCGAATGCCTTTATAGCCACCCTGTCTGTATGTGAAACAAGCCTCAAAGAATTTTGTACCTGATCCCTTATATTTTAAAAGAAAGGATTTTCTGTGATGTTGAGTTTTGAAGGGTTATTTATTGAGACAGAAGGATAGTTCAAAGGTAGAGCCGTAGCACTGGAAGGCTATTTCTGAGATCCATGCTTCAATGTGGTAAGAATTATACAGGGCTGGCTCACAAAACCAGCACAAAGATGGAGATCACTCTGATAGAGAGAAAGGTACTCATAAAAAGAGGAAAATCCTCTGTTGACATTGTACAAGAAAGGGAACAAGTTTCCAACGGAATGCCTCATCCTCTATCCCATTTAGACCCAAATTCTTCAGTTTGAGCAGCATCTCAAACTTCTCCCCAAGTTGAAACAACAGAATTTTCTCATTTCTGAAGTGAAAGGGGATATTTCTGTAATCACACACACCATTCTATTGTCACCTGATACACGAAATTAGTGAGTAATTAGTACTTGCAATTAAGATAACATTTCCCCTTCTTTTGCTCCTTATCGATCTAGCACCAAAGGCATGCTGGTTGTTAGCACAGTGGAGCTGTCATCACCTACATAATTCTCATTTTGAAGGCTGGGGATGGCAGGTGAGGTGATGAGATGAGAAAGCTCATGTTGCACCAGTCGTACAGAAAAGCGTGCATCTGGCACACACCCAGCATCCATTCATCGAGCATGACCTAGTTACTTGCAGAATCTGAATGGGCAGCAGCACTTTGACTTAGTTGTGAGATAGTATTTGGTGATAAGACAATCAATTAGTAATGACATATGAAAGGGGAGAGTGAATTCACTGTCTAAATTGCTCTAAGAGAAACTTTTAGGGTCGCCAACTCTGAATGGTTATCCCGGAACATCCAAGAACTCAACATCAATCTCTCGGTCAATATTGTGAACAGTCCAAGGGAAAGATTATGCATTACAAGATGAGCACATTATTTTTCATTTAATATGCTTGCAAATGTATAATGTCTAATGGTGATGGGAGAAAGACTGTTTGAGTTGCAGTCAACAATCATTTCACAGGCTAACAAATAGAATGTCCATTTTTCAAATTGTGTAGAAATACAACAGGATTCCAAGGCTGGAAATAGTGGGCAACAGATGGTGGCCACATGGGGGTAGAGTAGTTGGAGACAACCAGTCATGTGATGAAAACTCCAGAAAAATGCCCATTTGAAGTTAGCAACTCCAGTGACTTTCGACACTCTTATGATTGGGATTTCGGAGCAAGTATATATTTTGTAAATGATCTAATGCTATGCGAGTTTTTTGTGGGTCCAGAAGATAGCATTTCCAGTGAAGACATTAACGCTTGTGTTCACGTTCCTCGTGTCTGTATGCATGTCGCTCGGCATGGACCCCCTTCGAATGCCAGTGGGTTGGGTGTCAGCCAGACAGACAACTTACAGCAAGACAATTACACAGGAAAACCACAACCCTGTCTCATTTGTTTCTTAAGTGATAAGAAAAATATAGTCTGGAAATATAAACGGAACAATCGCTTATCTTTACAGATCTCTTCCCTGTTAGCCAATCAAGCACCAGGCACTAACATGTAAAAGGCAGTCATGTGTGAATTAGTACAACAGTAGATGGCCTATAATTGTCCTATCAGTGACTAGTTTGAGGAGCAGGAAATTGTCCAGGGTTCCTTCTCCCGTTCATGATATAGTAACAGGTGCTGGAATGTGTAACAATACCCTATGAGGTTAAACTCAGCTGCAATGTCTACTTTATCACAAGTAGCACTGCAAGGACGAAGTATGGCAGTGTGATTACTTTTGAATTGTTCCAGCAAAGAGTCAGCATGGATATGATAGACTGAAGAATTCACTTCAATGCTGTTAACCTTCAGGGTTCAATGATTCTAAATCACTTGTCAATGCTCACGTGTGAAAAATGGGTGAGATACCAGAAAGCAATTGGTGTCAACTAAATGTTACTTACCATAGCACAAGCCAGCAGCTTCCTTTAAAGAAAACATGTATCAGTATCATTCCTGTATTATTTTAAAAAGTCGTACGCAGGGATAGACTTCCTTCCGTGTGTCACAACTTTTATCACACTTTATCAATGCAAATTTCTTTGGCAACATTTCCCTGTGTAGCATTCACAATGTAAAGTAGCCATCGTCCCACTCTATTATTAGAGTGTTGGTGTTTAATCTGAGGGTCACCACATGTCAGGCAAAGGGGAAGTTTGGGAAGGAAATTCCTTCATGGTAATCACAGCTGAAATTGAACCCACACTTAGGGAAGAAAAGTGCCATCCTTACCTGGACTGGCCTACATGTGGCTCCAGATCCACAGTAATGTGGTTGACTCTTACCTCCCCTCTTGGCAATTAGGGATGGGCGATGAATGCTGCCTAGCTAGCGATGCACTCATCCCATGAATAAATAAAGGATCATCCTGTGTTGTAACCCAGCCAATCAACCAACAAAGCAAACCAAGCCTCACTGGGGCGGTATGATGGCTCAGTGGTTAGCACTGCTGCCTCACAGTGCCAGGGACTCGGGTTTGATTCCACGCTTGGTTGATTGTCTGTGTGGAGTTTGCACGTTCTCCCTGTATCTGTGTGGGTTTCCTCCAGGTGCACCAGTTTCCTCCCAGATGTGCAGGTAAGGTGGACTGGCTATGCTAAATTGCCCGTAGTGCTGAGGGAATGTGCAAGCCAGGTAGATTAGCCATGAGGAATGCAACATCACAAGGATAACGAGAAGGATAATGCAACAAGGATAGGATAGCGGGGTGGGTCTGGGTAGAATGCTCTTCAGAGGATCAGTGTGGACTTGATGGGCCAAATGGCCTACTTCTGCACTGTAAGGGTTCTGTTCTATGATTCTAGCTGCAGATGGTAGGTGACAATGGATTCAGATTCTGAAGTCTGTTTGGTGGCTTTTATCTCTCTACATATACTTACTGTGGGCACTTTACTCATACAGAACAGAAAGAGATGGCTATCCCTTTAACAGTTCACCCATACAAACTGCTTCTGAGTAAAATTGGATTGACCATAGCAGGGGTACTGGTTGTCAGGCAAAGGAGAATTTTTTTCTTGTTGAGCTAGATTCCTGAGCATGACTGACGGCTTAATCTTTATCGATGAGACTTGCACGTCAAGGGCTCAGTGGTGGTGCCTGCCACAGCCTGGTTTGAGAGACACGAGAAGCAATTTGATCAAATAAGTTGTTAAGCAACTCTTTCATAATCCCCTGCGCACAACAAGGAGAAACAATGGCTGTTTGGAACACCCATTTCAACATGCCAAATCAGGCTGAATCAGGAAGATCTCTATAATTAATTAAAATGTTCCAATTTGCCGAAACCCATTTTCCAATCATGCTCCTTTGATAATTATGATGAAAAGCAATACGTTTCTGAAATCAGATTCTCTGTTTTTCTTGGGTCTCACTTTATTTCTCTTCTGATCCTGAAGTTATTGTTTCTTTGCTCCAATGGGATCCACCAGCAGCGACAACATCTTGCTCAAGTGGGTAATGTTAATGATTATGTTGTCATGTTTAACTGCCCAAGATGGTTTCCAGATCAGGGACAGGAGAATCACCTTGTCTACATTGTACCTTCCATCATGGATATAGATCAGTTATATGGATCATGGTCAGTAGTAGTAATTTTGATCCTTCTCTTCCCTAAATGAGAGGTCTTGAGGTCAACTAAGGATATTTACACCAAGGTTTAAACACATAATCTAGGCATGACAATTAAGGAGGCTTTTTGTTTTGTTTTATTAATTTGTAGGATAGATTTAAGTGTGACCGACAAGCCCAGTGTGTATTGCCTATCCTTAACCAGCTCTGGAAAGCTGGTGGTTCCCTTTCTGACCACTGCCGTCAATATGTGAATGTACTTTCATAATGCTGTTAAGTGGGAAGTTGCAAGATTTTTACCCAGCAACAATAATGGAATGACAATGTACGTCTAGGTGGTGTTCCTTTATGCATGCTGTCCAGGTTTGTCGGTTGAGATTCCAACTGAAAAACCTGAAAATAAAGTAAAAAGACTTGGTCAGAAACAAAAGCAGAAGTTGCTGGAAAAGCTCAGCAGGTCTGACAGCATCTGTGAAGGAATGTCAGAGTTAACATTTCAGGTCCGATGACCCTTCCTCAGTCACTGGACCCGAAATGTTAACTCTGATTTTAATTCTCATGCTTTCAGACCTGCTGAGCTTTTCCAGCAACTTCTGTTTTTGTTCGTGATGTACAGCATCTGCAGTTCTTTCAGTTTTTAAAAAGAGATAATAATGACAAGACCATCATCATCCCTTTTTTGTCATTTAACCTCTGCTTTAATTAACTCTTAAGACACATATTTTCATATGTCCTTTCCTCCTCCCCAATCCCCTGAATCTGTGCTTGGTTAAAATGTATTGCATCTCTTGTTTTGTTCACTGAAATATTAACTCTGTTTCCATATCCACAGAAGAAGCCTGAACCAGCTGAGTTATTCCAATACTTTCTGTTTTTAGTAACCAGTCATTGATCTCATTGTTGTTCCTGTTCCTCTCTATTTCCATACGCAGTGACTGACAACCTTCAGAAATTAATTCAATATTTACTATGTCTTTGGACATCACAGGGATGTGATGAGGGCTCAATAATTACAAGTGCTTCCTTTTTTCCTCTAATGCTGAGGTCAATTAACATACAATACAAATAATTCCATGTCAGCATGCCTCAGTCTCATTAGACTGTATACTCAACAAATAACATACTAGGAGAGGTCACAATGGAATTTTCAATTACAGTATTCTTGGAATATTTTAAAACAAATTAAAATGTTTTGCCTTCCAATCCCTTGATGAAATTACCTGCAAGAGCTAATCACACATTCAGCTCACTTGGGCCTATTTGTCTCTTGTTTGTGATTTAATCTTTCCATAAATGAATTCAGTTTGTGACCTGGTTGTGAAGCAGTGCAATCGCTATATGTTTGCATTGTTTTTAAAGCTTCACTGCTACTAAAATAGGCTGAAGATAATGATTGTCTTCTCTGCACTGCGATGTGCTACAACATCTAGACCATTTGCTTCTGTTCCTCTGCATTCTGTGTGACTCTTCCCTCAACTCAGCAACAAGTTGCTTTGCTGCCTGCTGTACTGTTCAGTATGCTAATTCAAGTTGAGAAGACAGGGGTGCCCGAGAATATCAGAGTAATTAAGATAATTAAATAGGAAAGCTAATTGGGTAAACAGGCCCTTGGCTTCTTCTCTCACATTAACAGATTACGGAGAGACAAGCACAGTGACACAGATAATTAACATGTACTTACTGAGAAAGCTGTGAGGCTGGGGAATTATCTGATAGTAAAACAATGATTTGAGTCGACAGGAACTTGGAGAAGTAAAAGATTGCTAACAGTGGAAGGCTTTACAACCATTGGTCCTTAATGAGCAGAGAAGTATCCAGGAACAGAACAGGATAGATCAACTTCCTTTTTAGAGCAAAGCCTTCAGAAAATCAATTTGCAAATGTTTTACCTCATTTTAATTACTTTTGCAACTAATTCCGTGTGCAGAGGAGCATTGTCTTTCAGGTCAGTAACACTGGGCCAATTAAATGTTCATACTTCAATAATAACATGTGCTGGTCCAGAATATTAAAAATTCTCTTTCCAATTTGACTATGAAATTACTACTAAGGGAGGAAGTCTGAATTGTTCTCAGGGTTCCCTCTGCATATTGAAAGGCAGGTTTGTGCACACCTGAGTTGGTTATAGGCAAGTTTAATATGAGAATTGTTGTTCAGAATTTATCTTGATAGCTATTCTGCCCTTACCATGAATTTTCCAGCTCATTAGCAATGACTCCAGAATCTGGGAGAATGGCAAAAACTGATTGGTGTGCTTTATTCACACTAACGTGCATCCATTTTTCTGAATTTAAACAGTCCCGCGCTCTCAGTCACTTTAGTTTGTCTAGTCCTGTTTCCGACACTCTTATGGTGATTTTATCCATCTCCACCTCTATGATCAAAAAAGTATTTAGATAGGACACCTTTTGCTGGGACCTTTTGGGGACATCAAAAAAAAACAAGAGATCAGGAATCTGCAGTTACTGCATCCAAATAAAATCCTTTAATCCAGGGCTGATTTAAACTCCGGTAATAGTCGGCGGAATTTTCTCCAAACCAACCTGTGATCAGATTAATTAGCTTGGATTTGGTCACTGCATGAATTTTGGGGAATTATATGCAAACTGTTAGGTCAGACAACCCCACAGATCCCATGGTTTCAGGGACAGTACATATACTGGTAAAGTCCACTGATAAATTTGAGTCAAGGAATTTGCACAAACTCAGGATTCTGGAAAGCACTTTGCAGCAGTGCATGAGTGGCTCAGTGGTTAGCACAGCTGCCTCACAGCACCAGGGACCTGGATTCAATCCCACTCTTGGGTGACTATCTGCGTGGAGTTTGCATATTCTCCCTATGTCTGTCTGGGTTTCTACTGGGTGCTCTGGTTTCCTCCCACAATCCAAAGATGTGTGCAGGTGAAATGGATTAGCCATGCTAAATTGCCTGTACTGCGCAGGGATGTGCAGGCTATGTGGATCAACTGTGGGGAAATGCATGGTTACAGAGATGGTGTGGGATGCTCTTTGGGGGTAGGGATGGGTTTGATGGGCTGAATGGCCTGTTTATATACCATAGGGATTATGTTTGAAGTATGACCACAACCCTAATGCAGGTGAAAACAACAAACAAGTTGCACACAGCAAGATCACACGCGTAGACATAAATGGCTGGGTAATCTGTATTTGAGAGACATTGCATAATTGACAGCCAAAACAAATTCACTTAATGTTCATTCAATGTCCTTTGACAGCTAAACACACCCTCAGTTTTCTTTTATTCATTCATGGGATGCCAGCATTTATTGCTCATCCCTAATTACCCAGAGTCCATTGATGAGTTGGGGTGGCATGATGGCTCAGTGGTTAGCACAGCTGCCTTACAGCATTTAGAGGCTTAGGTTCAGTTCCAACCTGAGGTGACTCTCTGTGTGGAGTTTTCACATTGTCCCTATGTCTGTGTGGGTTTCTAATGGGTGCTCTGGTTTCCTCCCACCGGTCAAATATGTGCAGGTTAGATGGATTAGCCATGCTAAAATTGCCCAGTGTCTATGGAGGTGTAATTAGGTGGATTAGACATGGGGAATGCAGAGTTACGGGGTAAGGGCGGGAGAATGCATCCTCTTTGGAGGGACAGCATGGGCTTGTTGGGCTGAATGACCTGTTTCCATACTGTGGGATTCTACGATAATATCGGAGAGAAATTTGTATTTAAACCCTGATGACTCAGAGGCAAGGGTTCTACTTTTGAGCTAAACATTAAAAAAATTGCTTTGGGGTAGTTTTTTTTGCATCCCATTCTCCCCCTTCTTGAGGGTGTCAGCTCTTTGAACTATTTTGACACAGAACAGGAAACTTGGAAGCTCTCAGTCCTGCTAACTTCAACATTGGTTGTACCTGCCCCAGACACATCTCCCGGCTTTTTCAGAAAATGGCATTAGGTTAAATAAGATTCTGCAATGCAGTGAATTAGTGCCACCACACACTCACACTATCCTATTCGGCCTGCATAAATGTAAAAGCCCAAGCTGGTTAACAGAGTTGTGTAATTGAATGTATCGCATATGAATTATGAAGAAGGGTTTGAGAAAAGTTCTGCAAGAGGATACTTGAATGAGATCCCTAACTTTGACTGTTGCCTCAGATGAATTATTCCCCTCGTACCCTTTTCCGGAATCCCGGAATTCTACTCCCTCATTCATTCTGAGCTTTCTGCTGGAATTTTTCCCAAACTTCCCCAGTTCAACTCTCCCTGCCACCATCTCTATCTCCACCTTCAAAAGCTTCTTCCAAGCTTCCCCTTTTCCTTAACAGCGTGTTTTACCCTCTGCAAAACCCCTTGGAATATTTGGCACATTAAAGGCATTAGATATGAACAAGTTGTTATAAATGGTACAGGAAAGGGAAATGAGGAACATTGTTTCAGAAGAAACCATGACGAAGGGGCCACAGGATCAGGCTAGCAAAAAACACTGAATTAAGAAGCAGTTTTTCACACAACAATTGACTGGGAACGCTTGTGAAGGTCGGAACACTGGAATCATTTTAAAAAGCAGATTACAATTGTAAGAGTGGAGCCTCTTTCAGGATGGATGAGACAGGATGGCCTTCCTAACTTGTGATCTTAAGGTCTAAAAGCAAATCAATTGGGTAAAGAAAGCAGAGTCGAATTTAATCCTTTGAAATATAATAATTAATTCATCAGCTGGCCACTATTCAAGGCTCTGTGAGTGCGTTACTTATGTTCCAAGATTACATAGTCAATGCCACACCAGGGCTTCTTCACTGTGGAGTTATTATCAGCTGCTAATCAAACAAAAGCTACAGCCAACCTCTGGGCTATTCTGTCAAGCCGAGTTTCTTTATTAGAAATATGTTACTTTATGAATTCTGGTTCGTGCAGAGCTTGGGGAAAATGCAGTGTTTGTGATGGTGAATAGCACCTCCTTGGTGATTAGCTGCCTTTTAATGGAGGCTCCCACTGTTTGGCCTAAGCCCCTTTTATTGCCAATTCATTTAAGGTGCTATTTCTGAGATGCCTTTGTACAAAGACGCTGCGACAAAGTCATGTTTTAACAAGTAATTCTACCTAGTCTCCCTTCATTAAATCCCAGATAAAATTTATATTAAAGTTTAGCCTGCCGTGCAAGGTCCTTTGGTTGTTTTGTTTTAATCTACATGAGGAGAAAAGCTCATTTTATCCAGCTGAAAGGAATCATCATCTTTTATAATTCTTAGCCACCAAGCATGATTCTTAAAGGAACCATGCTCCTTGACATTGTTAGAAAATGATTTCTTTTGTATCTTCCGATCAACGGCTTGGACCTGCCATTAATAATCTTTAAACTCTCATTCCTGCTTACATCAAATAGCTTATGTCTGTGTAATGTGGTTCCAGGAAAACATTTGCCTTCCATGCATTTCCATGTTGACAGTAATTGGGTTGAGAGCCCTGAAATTCCTCCACCTACAAGAATGATAACCCAGCATCTGGCCGACAAGGTCAGTTACTTTGGAATAGTGCGCACAATTAGCATAAAATCTGGGTGAATTCTCCCCAGTGGAGATAAATGGAAAGCTCATTGCAGGCCTGGGAAGATGAAAATCCAGTGTGAAACTGATGAGGAGAAAGGTGGGGAGGTACTGTTGTATATCTTTGCTGCATGTCGGCACCTAGCAGTTGGTGGTAGACCGAAGATTTCTGTTTCGAATCTGCCCCTCAGATATTGTTGAAATCATTTTGTTTAAGCAGGAGTGTTCAAAATCCTCGTGGGCAACACAGAAACTTGGGGGAAAATAGACTCAAAGTGGAGAAAGTGGAAGCTGAGAGAATTTTAGAAAGGAGTTCCAGTAAGTGGGTTAGAAACAGCTGAAGGCTCTATCACAGTGAATGAGTAAGGAGAAAGAGCCTAAAAGAACAGCCAGTGAAACAGGCAGGGGTGCAGAATAGTGGAGCAGGTCAACCAAAGCAAAGACTATTGGGCAGCCAGTGAAGTATAGTTGGAGTTTCAGATTCACAAGTAATTTATAGACGTAACAGCATCTGATACGACCAAATTGTGGTGCTCTGGCTGAGGATTTATTGACTAACGAAGCATTGAGGATTGACTAGCTCATTTAGCTGGATGGTTGGTTTGCAATACAGAATAGATACCAACAACATGGGTTCAATTCCTGCACCAGCAGAAGAAACTCCTTCCCAACTTCATCTCTCACCTGAAATATGGCAGCTCTTAAGTTAAGCCACCACAAGTCAGTTCTTTCTCTGTAATGAGAGACCAGTCCCATGGTTGAGTAAGATAACAAAGTGTGGAGCTGGATGAACACAGCAGGCCAAGCAGCATTTCAGGAGCACAAAAGCTGACGTTTTGGGCCTAGACCCTTCATCAGAGAGGGGGATGGGGAGAGGGTTCTGGAATAAATAGGGAGAGAGGGGGAGGCGGACCGAAGATGGAGAGAAAAGAAGATAGGTGGAGAGGAGAGAATAGGTGGGGAGGTAGGGAGGGGATAGGTCAGTCCAGGGAAGACGGACAGGTCAAGGAGGTGGGATGAGGTTAGTAGGTAGGAAATGGAGGTGCGGCTTGAGGTGGGTGGAAGGGATGGGTGAGAGGAAGAACAGGTTAGGGAGGCAGAGACAGGCTGGGCTGGTTTTGGGATGCAGTGGGTGGAGGGGATGAGCTGGGCCGGTTGTGTGATGCAGTTGGGGGCGGGGACGAACTGGGCTGGTTGTGGGATGTGGTGGGGGAAGGGAAGATTTTGAAGCTGGTGAAGTCCACATTGATACCATTGGGCTGCAGGGTTGCCAAGCAGAATATGAGTTGCTGTTCCTGCAACCTTCGGGTGGCATCCTTGAGGCACTGCAGGAGGCCCATGGTGGACATGTCATCTGAAGAATGGGAGGGGGAGTTAAAATGGTTGCACGACTGGGAGGTGCAGTTGTTTATTGCGAACCGAGCGGAGGTGTTCTGCAAAGCAGTCCCCAAGCCTCCGCTTGGTTTCCCCAATGTAGAGGAAGCCACACCGGGTACAATAGATACAGCATACCACATTGGCAGATGTGCAGGTGAACCTCTGCTTAATATGGAAAGTCATCTTGGGGCCTGGAATGGGGGTGAGGGAGGAGGTGTGGGGGCAAGTGTAGCACTTCCTGCGGTTACAGGGAAAGGTGCCAGGTGTGGTTGGGTTGGAGGGCATTGTGGAACGAACGAGGGAGTCACGGAGAGAGTGGTCTCTCTGGAAAGCAGACAAGGGTGGGGATGGAAAAATGTCTTGGGTGGTGGGATCAGATTGTAGATGGCGGAAGTGTCAGAGGATGATGCGTTGTATCCGGAGGTTGGTGGGGTGGTGTGTGAGAATGAGGGGGATCCTCTTTGGGCGGTTGTGGCAGGGGCGGGGTGTGAGGGATGTGTTGTGGTAAATGCAGGAGACGCGGTCAAGGTCGTTCTCGACCACTGTGGGGGGAAAGCTGCGGTCCTTGAAGAACTTGGACATCTGGGATGTGCGGGAGTGGAATGCCTCATCCTGGGAGCAGGTGCGGCAGAGGCAGAGGAATTGGGAATAGGGGATGGAATTTTTGCAGGAGGGTGAATGGGAGGAAGTGTATTCTTCCAGTCCGTTCCCTATACACCTGTATTCCTCATGCAGATGGCCTCAAGGCCCTCCGCTTCTTCCTGTCCCGCAGGCCCGACCAGTCCCCCTCCACCGACACCCTCATCCACCTAGCCGAACTCGTCCTCGACCTCAACAAATTCTCTTTCGATTCCTCCCACTTCCTACAGACTAAGGGGGTGGCCATGGGAACCCGCATGGGCCCCAGCTATGCCTGCCTCTTTATAGGTTACGTGGAACAGTCCCACCTTCCGCACATACTTAGGCCCCAAACCCAACCTCTTCCTCCGTTACATTGATGACTGTATCGGCGCCGCCTCTTGCTCCCCAGAGGAGTTCAAACAGTTCATCCACTTCACCAACACCTTCCACCCTAACCTCAAGTTCACCTGGGCCATCTCCAGCACATCCCTCACCTTCCTGGACCTCTCAGTCTCCATCTCAGGCAACCAGCTAGTTACTGATGTCCATTTCAAGCCCACCGACTCCCACAGCTACCTAGAATACACCTCCTCCCACCCACCCTCCTGCAAAAATTCCATACCCTATTCCCAATTCCTCTGCCTCCACCACATCTGCTCCCAGGATGAGGCATTCTACTCCCACACATCCCAGATGTCCAAGTTCTTCAAGGACGGCAACTTTCCCCCTGCAGTGGTCGAGAACGCCCTTGGCCGCGTCTCCCGCATTTCCCACAACACATCCCTCACACCCCGCCCCCGCCACAACCGCCCAAAGAGGATCCCCCTCGTTCTCATACACCACCCCACCAACCTCCGGATACAACGCATCATCCTCCGACACTTCCGCCATCTACAATCCGACCCCACCACCCAAGACATTTTTCCTTCCCCACCCTTGTCTGCTTTCCGGAGAGACCACTCTCTCCGTGACTCCCTTGTTCACTCCACACTGCCCTCCAACCCCACCACACCCGGCACCTTCCCCTGCAACCGCAGGAAATGCTACACTTGCCCGCACACCTCCTCCCTCACTCCCATCCCAGGGCCCAAGATGACTTTCCACATTAAGCAGATGTTCACCTGCACATCTGCCAATGTGGTATACTGTATCCATTGTACCCGGTGTGGCTTCCTCTACATTGGGGAAACCAAGCAGAGGCTTGGAGACCGCTTTGCAGAACACCTCCGCTCGGTTCGCAATAAACAACTGCACCTCCCAGTCGCAAACCATTTCCACTCCCCCTCCCATTCTTTAGATGGCATGTCCATCATGGGCCTCCTGCATTGCCACAAGGATGCCACCCGAAAGTTGCAGGAACAGCAACTCATATTCCGCCTGGGAACCCTGCAGCACAATGGTATCAATGTGGACTTCTCCAGCTTCAAAATCTCCCCTTCCCCCACCACATCCCACAACCAGCCCAGTTCATCCCCGCCCCCCACTGCATCCCAAAACCAGCCCAGCCTGTCTCTGCCTCCCTAACTTGTTCTTCCTCTCACCTATCCCTTCCTCCCACCTCAAGCCGCACCTCCATTTCCTACCTACTAACCTCATCCCACCTCCTTGACCAGTCCGTCTTCCCTGGACTGACCTATCCCCTCCCTACCTCCCCACCTATACTCTCCTCTCCACCTATCTTCTTTTCTCTCCATCTTCGGTCCGCCTCCCCCTCTCTCCCTATTTATTCCAGAACCTTCTCCCCATCCCCCTTTCTGATGAAGGGTCTAGGCCCGAAACATCAGCTTTTGTGCTCCTGAAATGCTGCTTGGCCTGCTGTGTTCATCCAGCTCCACACTTTGTTATCTTGGATTCTCCAGCATCTGCAGTTCCCACTATCCATGGTTAAGTAAGACTGTTGCAAATGTTGCTCTCATTAAGAATTTCCATTCTAAACGTCCAATTTGCATGATTCAAAGGTGAGAATCCAATTAATTTAGGTTTCCAAGCCCACATTAGCAGGATTGCAGGTTGTTCAATTAGTTTAAACGCTCCACACTTACAGGATTGCCTCATGACAGTGCAGTGGCTGATAAAGGGAACATTGTAAAGCAGTTGAACATCACTTCACCGCCAGGGTCCTGGGTCAGAATGCAGCAGGCTGACTGTTTAAAAATGGTTACAAACATTTTAGTTCCGCATGCTCTCAGGAATCGGAAAAGAGCCAGTAAGCGCCTGTCAATAACCCCATGGCCCAAGGCTACATTCAGGTTTATCTTAGTACATTTCACTCGTCAGAACTTAGCATAGGGGTAGTGTCTCTTTGTATCCCTTGTCTTGTCTTAACGCTGTGCTCCCTCATTAACTCTGTTGCCAAACATGACCATCAGTACAGGAGCAATGAGGTGAGTCACTTCACTTTGTAAGTCTCCTGCAGCTGACACAGGCGCTTTGAGCAAGCTCTCTAGAATTACTACCACACAGATACGATTAGTGATAACCGATAGAGACTTGCTTCCCTTGGGCACAGAGAGATAATGAGGTGCGAAAAACAAACCAATTACTGGATGTTAGGTCTGGAGCATTGTCACTGTGACTGAGCCCCTGGGCATTTCAAAGTACTGCAGCAGTATATTGTGTTTTAAAGTGCTCTCATTGGCCTTGAGTGAGTAGGATAACTGCATTATTCTCCCAAGATCGTTGTGGACAATACAAGAATCCCTTCCTGTAAACTAGATGCCCCATGGGTCATAGTACGTTCTCAATATTTCTGAGGTTAAGTCCATCACATGTGAAATCGTTCTTACAAAATGTAATGGAAATTGTTGAGCTTTACAAGACAGAAGCTGGCCATTTGGCCTGCATTGTTTCTCTGAAGTATTCATCCAATCAGATTTATTATCTCCCTCTTATTTTCCTGCAAAATTTTCAATTTCAAATGTGTATCTGACTCTCTTTTGAAGTTTGGAGCTTCTCCACTAAATAGTTACAATACCGGGTCAATTTGAATGTTCAAGACCGACTGATATTTGCTGTAGAGACAGTAGGAACTGCAGATGCTGGAGAATCTGAGATAACAAGGTGTAGAGCTGGATGAACACAGCAGGCCAAGCAGCATCAGAGGAGCAGGAAAGCTGACGTTTCGAGCCTAGACCCTTTTTCAGAAAAAAAATTGCTGCATTTGGATCTCAAGACACAAAGGGCAAAAGCAACTAAGTAGAGCTGAGATATTAATCGGCCAGATTCCGACTGAATAATGCAACAGACTGAAGGGACTGAATGGACTGTACCTGGTCTTTTTCTGTTTAGATCAGAGAGAACATGTATGTGAAGTGATATCACATACGTATCCTTATAAGTGTGTGATGATGAGTTATAAAAACAATTCTTCGTGACCACCAACCTTAAAATATCTGACAAGTTTCTCTTGGGGTTATCAACTTTTGTCTCTAACATTTTGGTTTCAACTTTCACATGTACAGGGGGAGAGTTGCTCTGTCAAAGGTGCTGCCTATCTTTTTTTAAATTCATTCACAGGATGCACATGTCACTGGCCGGGCCAATATTTATGGTTCTTCCCTAATTGCCCAGAAGGCAATTAAGAGTCGTCCATATTGCTGTTAGTCTGGAGTGACACGTAGGCCAGATCAAGTGAAGATGGCAGATTTCCTTCCCGAAAGGGCATTAGCCAACCAGATGGGTTTTCCCTGGCATTTGGCGACAGTTTCATGGCCATCATTAAACTTCTAATCCCGGACTTCTTTTATTGAAACCATCTGCCATTGGTGGAATTTGAACCCTGATCCCTGAGACATCTCATGGATCTGTTGTTTAATAGTCGAATAATAATACCATTAGGCCACCACCTCCCCTTTTGTTTGTCTGTTGCAACTTCAGCTATTTTCTAATAACTCTTCAATGGAGCTATTACGCACCTCTAGAATAGATGGAACCTGAACCCAAGTCCCCTGGGTCAGAGGTAGAGACACTACCACTACTTACAAGAGAAATCAAGGCCCGATTATCTTGTCCAAGTGCCCAGGCCCCTGTTTGAAGAAGAGCAGAGAAACATGCTGTTTGATCAGTTAGCTTACTTCCAGCTGGGATCTTCCTCTGTAACAGTATTGCTTTTACCCTTGTCCTCAAGACAACAGTAAATACATTACAGGAGTAATTGGGACTGAAGTACTATATAGCAAGCTGTGGATGTGAACAATGCCATGCAAATGCAAAACTTTTCCTTTTATTTTTGACAAAAGAGCTGTTTTTCTCTCAGACCATATTGAAATACTATCAGCTGGAATATAAAAGAGGATTGAAACTGTAAAGAAAAAATACAAAGTATGTATGTTAACAAAGGTATGTTAACATTTCTGCAATTTGAACACCACAAGTATCATTTTACAGTAATGCTTTTGCAAAATTCATTGACTATTTTGCCTTTTTTTAGTACACCATGGTTTTCTTATGGTACTAGACACCATTCTTCTCGTGCTAACTGATCAGTTAAATTGATCATTGCCTTAGCACTAAGCACAGAGATCAGATGGCCAGGAACTAGACATTTATCAACTTAGTCCATTGTGTGCACAATTGAGACAAGGCTCACTCGTGCAGAGTTGTAGCCCATGGGTCATATTGCTTGTGAGAACGTTACACAGTCATTGTGACCTTCACAGGACAGAGAATGGGGGACAGTATTTATGAATATTTACTTAAACATTTTGCTTTTCAGCAGAAGCATTCCCAAAATTTCTCTTTGACTCTGAGAAATGGAGGAGATAAAATTCAGAAAATGATAGTGTACATTGAAGAAAAAAATTGATCTTGTCAAGTTGATCAAAGTTAGGTGTATGTTTTTAGTGTTTTTTCCATTTACATGTGAGCATGAATAGTTACACTTCTCTTAAGAAGCTCACGTTTATGGAATTGGATGAAATAGGGTGGAAGAAAGTTTCAGTGAGGCTTAAATCATTTGGGTTAACTTATGCATTTTTATGCAGAAAATGTAACCTGATGTATTCTTAATTGCATTATACAAAATTCCTCTCTGTAATATTGTAATGCCTGCATGAAAGTAATGTCAAGGGGAATTTGGTGCTAATGAATGAAGTGATCATATTAAGAATTATTTTTTATTCGTGAGATGACAATGTTGATAGTAAGTCCAAAATTTACTGTATTGTCTATTCTTCATTGTCATTGATAAATTGATACTTGGGTCCATGAAAGCATTAGTAGGAATGAGTACCATGTAATCCTCGTGAAGTCTTCACTTTGCCGATTCCAATCATCTTGTTGTGTGATCTTACTGCAGTGATAAATGAATTGATTTGGAACAGATCCAGCAACCCTAAACTGGGCACCTGTGAGGTAGTGTGGACCACTAGCAGCAAAATTGTATTCAGCATTATTCAAAGGAAATGGATAAGTAATAAGATGAAGGATTGGGACAATTTAAGAGAGCCAAGAAGCTGATACAGGAAAATCGAATGTGGATATAAGATAGCAAGGAACATAAAGGTTGGCCACAAAAGATTCTTTTGTCTATGAAAAAGGAGAAATGCTCCTACCACCTCCTCCAATCATGCATCCTGTCACTTTACACCCTCTGTGTAAACCCTGGCAAGAAGATTCCAACTATCTATCCTATCTGTACCTCTCGTAATTTTGTAAACCTTTATCAGGTCACCCATTCAGGCTCTGAGATTCAAGTGAAAACAAAACCCGGCTTGGCCAATCTCTCTGCTTGGCTATTCACCTCCAAACTAGGCAACATCCGATTAAAACATTTCTGTACCCTCTCCAAAGCCTCACATCATTCTAGTCGTGTGGCACCCCGAACCCTATGCAATATTCCAGATGAAGCCTTTCTAAAATTCTGTGCAGCAGCAACAAGTCTTGCCTGTTTTTATACCCATCCCCTGACTGATGAAGGTAAGCATGTCAGAGGACTTCTTAACCAACTTATGTACTTGTGTTGCCACTTTCAGGGAACTGTAGATCTGCACATCTAGAACAGTAGTTGAGTAAATGTTACAATCTATTATGAAGGATGTGAGGGAGGGAATTCCTCACTATTTGGAATCATATCCAGCTCTGATGAAGGGTCTAGGCCCAAAACGTCAGCTTTTGTGCTCCTGAGATGCTGCTTGGCCTGCTGTGTTCATCCAGCTCCGCACTTTGTTATCTTACAAAGGAAGACGCTTCCGGTTACATACAAACATGCATAAGAACATATAAATTGGGATCAGGAAGAGGCTACTTGTCCCAAGAGCCTGTTCTTTGATGGTATTAGAAGGAGTGACAACCACATACTCCTTAAGAAGTCTTAATTTTGAGGATTCCAATCCTCTTATTGTATGACATTGTCACCATGATAAATGGGACATTTGATACAATATTGGCTGCCCTGAATATAACCTCAACTCTATTTTCCTCTTTGTTGTAGAGTTATAGAGTCATACAGCACAGAAGCAAAACCATTGGTCCAACCTGCCCTTGCTGAACATAATCTCATACAAAACTAGTCCCACCTGCCCGCTCCAGGCACATATCCTTCCAAACCTTACCTTTTCATGTACCTGTCCAAAAGCCTTACAAATGTTATGCTTGTACCCACATCCACCACTTCCTCAGAAAGTTGATTCCACATGCAAACCACCCTCTGTTTAAAAGCTTTGCCTCTCACATCTTTTTCAATCTCCCTCCTCTCACCTTAAAAATGCATCCCCTGGTCTTGAAATCCCCGATCCTCGGGGAAAAGGCAACTATCATTAACTCTATCTATACCTCTCATTATTTTATAAACTTCTATAGGGTGACCTCTCAAACTCCTACGCTCAAGCGAAAAGAGTATCAGGCTATCCTGCCTTTCTGTAGAACTCAAAACTTCCATACCGAGCAACATTCTGGTAAATCTCTTCTGAACCCTCTCCAGATTAATAATGTCCTTAGTATAACTGGGCGGCCAGGACTGAACATTATATTTCAGCGCAGGCCTTACCAATATCCTGTACAACCTGAAAATGACGTCCCTACACCTATTCTCAGAGGACCAAGCAATGACTCACTTGGTAGTTAACTTGTCTATCCAACTCTACCTTTCAAATAGTCAAAGACCGTTCAGCTCCTGCTCGCTGATTGTTAAAGGCCAATCGTCTTGGTCCAAGGTATCACTGCAGGAGGCCCTCAGTAGAAGTACCAGCACCTGCAATCCACACACCATCCTGACCTGGAAATGTATTATCATTCCTTAACTGTTGCTGGATCAAAATCCTGAAAAAACCGCATTAACCACACTGTGGGTGTACCTGTAACAGATGGACTGCAGCAGATCTAGTATATCACCCAACACTAGCCTCCCAAGGGCAATTATGGATTGGAAATAAAAGTTGGCTATGCAAGTGAAGTTCACATTGCATCAGAGAGTAGAAAAAAATTATATTGGCATTCCTTTGGACCTGTCACAAACTTAGTCTCGGATTGATTTGGTTTTGCAATGTGTCCATTTATACACCATGTAACATCTTTATGGCATGCAGGGATAGTATTCTGCCACTGGAGTCACACTGAAAGTTTCCCCAGAATTAAAGTCATCACCACCCTCTCCAGGTTGAAAGCACTATGCTAACAGATGAGATTTACACTTGGACCTGTACTGCAGTAACACATTCATAAGCAGGGAAGAGAATATCTTACTTTTGCAGCCCCTTCTGCACTGTTCAGTTTCTTTCCCATTAGCTCCTCAGCTCATGAGGTTTGCAAAAATAATTCAACGATGAATCATCACAATCACGAAAGGCCACTTCTGTTCTCTGTATTGATTGATCTCAACCATTCTTTGATTAGGTACCAATTACAGTGAAGGCTGATTGAACTTTCAGCTCTACTATCTTCGTGGGAGATTAGCATGACAGTTCATAAACTGAAACCCAGTTATCTGACTCAATTGCAAAGAAACATGAGCTTACAGTTGCCCTACTCAACTAAGATCATCCATTGCTTATCTGTCATTTTTTAGCCATGAACTTTGTTACGACGATTGATCATTGAAGAAGGTCTGGAAGCTAAAACACCTCATTTTCCTCAATTTTTCACTAATTCCTCTCCTGATTTTCAGAAATCCACGCATTATATTATAACATGATTTGTTTATTTTTACATAATTTCCTGTTGTATTCTTTCCAGCATTGGTAACATCCTGCATTACAGATATCGACCTTGCTCCTGGGATTTTCAATCAGCGATAATACTAATGCGCAGAATGGGACTGAATATTAACTTGTTCATTCACTCAGTCAAACTTTCTGAGAACTGAAAATTGAAGGAAATCAACTTTATTCAGATTCCAAACACTCCCGTACTCTGTTTAAAGGAGAGAAACAAGGACAGCACAATCTTTGATGCTGATACTGGATACTAAAGCATTTCATCCTTTAACCTAAACAAAACATTAATCGTAGAACAGTCACAGAATCATAGAGTCATACAGCAAGGAAACAGATCCTTCAGTCCAACCAGTCCATGTCAAACATAATCCTAAACTAAACAAGTCCCACCTGCCTGCTCCTGGTCCAAACCCCTCCTCTTTATTCATGTCCTTATCCAAATGCCCTTTAAATGTTGGAACTATACCTGCATCCATCACTTCCACTGTTAGCTCATTTCACTCAAGAACCACTGTCTAAAACAGTTGCCCCTCATGTCCTTTATAAAACGTTCTCCTTTCATCTTAAAAATATGCCCCCCTAGTCTTGAAATCCCCCACCCTGGGAAAAAATAACACCTGCCATTCACCTTATCTATATCCCTCATGATTTTGTAAACCTCTAGACTGTCACCCTATAACTCAAACCTTCCATTCCCAGCAACATTCTGGTTAATCTATTGTGAACCCTCTCCATCTTAATAATATCCTTCCTCTAACAGGTGACCAGAACTGGACACAGTATTCCAGAAGAGGCCTCGCAAATATCCTGTGGCTCTGCCAGTAACTGGGCAAATAGGGACACCACATAAAGTGGCACAAATCTGGAACAAGATTTCACCTTCAATGCCTTATTTATGTTGAGTTAGCTCAATTAGGTCAGGATAGAAGTGGGAATTGAGTATTGAAATAAAGGCAAAATACTATGGATGCTGCTGACCTGAAATAAACATGGAGACTTCATTGAGCATCTCTCCAAATGCTGCCCGACCTGCTGAGTTTCTCTAGTATTGTCTGGTTGTTTCAGTATCATTATCTTTAGTGTGTGTAAGGATGGCAGGAGGAGTCAGCCCAGGGCCTGGTTTATCCGTATTCTTTTGTGGTGTGTCTGTTTCATTTGATGCCCATCTCTAATTGCTTTAAATCTCTAATTTCATAATCATGTTGTGTGTGTGAAGCTTTTGGATGGCAATGCTATGAGGCTTCCCATGGGTGAAAAAGTTGCTGACATGCATTGTTAAGTTAGTAAGCGACAGTGATGTAGCAGTAACATTTTCTCACATAATTCACGAATGGAAAAGGATGAAATTGAACCACTACAAATCAGTCCTTTAGTCAGCTACTCCAACATCTTTCCACCAATGAACATTGAATTTGGAGAGGCTCTGGTTTGGCCCCACCAAACGAAGAATCTGCTGACACTGTCAAGGCTATAAACTTCCTCTTCCAGCTTCCATTTCCGTGGATTGGTCAAAGTGTAGGGATAGCTGTAAAAACTGGAAATATCAGAAAAGATTGTCAGATCTGGCAGCATCTGAGACAAGAACCCTCTCGTATAACAGCTCTCCTAACATGAACGTGCCCAAACCTAACCAACCCACCAGTGTTAGTCATACCTTCATTCAACAAGCTGAACCCTCGGCTCTAGAATCTGCTCTGTAAATCTTACTGCCACTCTACCTCTCTTTGCACTTTTAAGACACTTCTAAAGCCTACCACTTTAAACAAGTGATCATTCATTCTAACATCTCCTCATCTGGCCCAATGGTGTATTTTATTTCAATATGCTCCTGTGAAATACTTTGCAATGTTTCGTAATGTTAAAGTGCTATATAAATACAAGTTACTGTTGAATAGACAGCATTGCAGGGAGGCACCCTCCATCAGAGTTGGTGTGAGAATTTCCGGATTGACTGCCCCTTTAAGGACAGCTCCACAGCGCCTCTAAGTGTGCAGCCAACACAGCTGCAGGGCTCAAACTGCTGATATGAAACTGCATAGTTCAGTGCAAACAGGATCTTCAATGCAGTGCCATGTATGCAACAAAGAACGAAATTCCTACTTCTTAAAAAAAATTTCTTTATTCACTTTATAAAACTAGCTCCTTAAGTTATGACGATAGGGTGATCAATCTGAAACGTTGACTCAGTTTCCCTAACCACAGATGCTGCCTGACTTGTTGAGTATTTCAAGCATTTGCAGTACTTTTCTTTTGTTTCGTTGAGGTGATTGCAGGGATGATATTATCCCTTTAAGTTAAGTATCATACAATGAAGCAAGGGTAATAGTTCCAGGTTATTACCAAAGAAGCAATGATTATTTCTGAGATTAAGTGTTGCATGACTTAAAGTCGAACTTGCGTCGACATAGCACCTTTCAAAACATTTATTTAACAGTTGTATCTCTCTGTCTCTCTCTCTCTCTCACACACACACGCACACACACACACACACACACACACACACACACAGTGGTAGCTCTTAGGCCGACAATAGCCAGACTGAAGTCTAAAAGTGCTATCATTTAAGCCAAACCAACATCAAATTGTATTGAAGATAATGAAATGTGAGGCTGGAGGAACACAGCAGGCCCAGCAGCATCTCAGGAGCACAAAAGCTGATGTTTCGGGCCTAGACCCTTCATCAGAGAGGGGGATGGGGAGAGGGAACTGGAATAAATAGGGGGAGAGGGGGAGGCGGACCGAAGATGGAGAGAAAAGAAGATAGGTGGAGAGGAGAGTGTAGGTGGGGATGTAGGGAGGGGATAGGTCAGTCCAGGGAAGACGGACAGGTCATCCTTGTGGCACTGCATGAGGCCCATGATGGACATGTTATCTAAAGAATGGGAGGGAGACTTAAAATGGTTCGCGACTGGAAGGTGCAGTTGTTTATTGTGAACCGAGCGGAGGTGTTCTGCAAAGCGGTCCCCAAGGTTGCCACCCGAAGGTTGCAGGAACAGCAACTCATATTCCGCTTGGGAACCCTGCAGCCCAATGGTATCAATGTGGACTTCACAAGCTTCAAAATCTCCCCTTCCCCCACCACATCCCAAAAACAGCCCAGTTCGTCCCCTCCCCCCACTGCATCACACAACCAGCCCAGCTCATCCCCTCCACCCACTGCATCCCAAAACCAGTCCAACCTGTCTCTGCCTCGCTAACCTGTTCTTCCTCTCACCCATCCCTTCCTCCCACCCCAAGCCGCACCTCCATTTCCTACCTACTAACCTCATCCCACCTCCTTGACCTGTCCGTCTTCCCTGGACTGACCTATACCCTCCCTATCTCCCCACCTATACTCTCCTCTCCACCTATCTTCTTTTCTCTCCATCTTCGGTCCGCCTCCCCCTCTCTCCCTATTTATTCCAGAACCCTCTCCCCATACCCCTCTCTGATGAAGGGTCTAGGCCCGAAACATCAGCTTTTGTGCTCCTAAGATGCTGCTTGGCCTGCTGTGTTCATCCAGCTCCACACTTTGTTATCTTGGATTCTCCAGCATCTGCAGTTCCCATTTTCTCGAATTGCATTGAATTGAATTAGTTTTATTGTTACAAGTACTCAAAAGAATACAGTGAAAAGTTTATAAAGTCATAACTTACAGCACCATCTAGGTACAAATGTACAATCCTTAGTTACAGAATACAGGAATGAAGAAGGAAAAGTTACATTACAGCTATACACTGTATAACCATAGGTCAGGAAAACAAGAAGCAAAGTTAAAAAGACAAACATTACGGTTTCTATATAAGAATGGGCATTTTGACTGAAATCTCAACAATACCCATTCAATAAACTCCTTTTTTTCACTTACTGGTGTTTGCCTGATAGTCAGTGAATTGAACACAAACATGAAACCATGAAGTAAAGTTAAGAAATTCACTGCTGATGATAAAGCATAGGTCTAATTCCAGTGTAAGTGCATTTGCTCAGCTTCTGTAATTGTCAGTACCTCTGTGTCTGAAGGAAGTAAGGGAATTATGTGATGGAACTGAGTACAGATATTGTGGTGGGAGAGCATTTTGGTGATAGTGACCATAACTGCCTCACATTCTACATAGCTATGGAGAAGGAGAGGATTAGGCAGAATGGGAGGATATTTAATTGGGGAAGAGGAAACTATGATGCGATTAGACATGAGTTAGGAAGCATGGACTGGGAGCAGTTGTTCCATGGTAAGGGAACTATAGACATGTGGAGACGGTTTGAGGAACAGTTGTTGGGAGTGATGAGTAAATATGTCCCTCTGAGACAGGCAAGAAGGGGTAAGATTAAGGAACCTTGGATGACGAGAGCGGTGGAGCTTCTAGTGAAAAGGAAGAAGGTAGCTTACATAAGGTGGAGGAAGCTAGGGTCAAGTTCAGCTAGAGAGGATTACATGCAGGCAAGGAAGGAGCTCAAAAATGGCCTGAGGAGAGCCAGGAGGGGGCACGAGAAAGGCTTGGCAGAAGGAATCCGGGAAAACACAAAGGCATTTTACACTTACGTGAGGAATAAGAGAATGATCAAAGAAAGAGTAGGGCCGATCAGGGATAGCATAGGGAACTTGTGTGTGGAGCCTGAGGAGGTAGGGGAAGCCCTAAATGAGTTTTTTGCTTCTGTCTTTACGAAAGAAACCAACTTTGTAGTGAATGAAACCTTTGAAGAGCAGGTGTGCATGCTGGAATGGATAGAGATAGACGAAGCTGATGTGCTGAAAGTTTTGTCAAACATTAAGATTGACAAGTCGCCAGGCCTGGATCAGATTTGTCCTCGGCTGCTTTGGGAAGCGAGAAATGCAATTGCTTCACCACTTGCGAAGATCTTTGCATCCTCGCTCTCCACTGGAGTCGTACCTGAGGACTGGAGAGAGGCAAATGTAATTCCTCTCTTCAAGAAAGGAAATAGGGAAATCCCCGGCAATTATAGACCGGTAAGTCTCACGTCTGTTGTCTGCAAGGTGTTAGAAAGGATTCTGAGGGATAAGATTTATGACCATCTGGAAGAGCATGGCTTGATCAAATACAGTCAACACGGCTTTGTGAGGGGTAGGTCATGCCTTACAAACCTTATCGAGTTTTTTGAGGATGTGACTAGAAAGGTTGATGAGGGTCGAGCTGTGGATGTGGTGTATATGGACTTCAGTAAGGCATTTGATAAGGTTCCCCATGGTAGGCTCATTCAGAAGGTCAGGAGGAATGGGATACAGGGGAACTTAGCTGCTTGGACACAGAATTGGCTGGCCAACAGAAGACAGCGAGTGGTAGTAGAAGGAAAATATTCTGCCTGGAAGTCAGTGGTGAGTGGAGTTCCACAGGGCTCTGTCCTTGGGCCTCTACTGTTTGTAATTTTTATTAATGACTTGGACGAGGGAATTGAAGGATGGGTCAGCAAGTTTGCAGACGACACAAAGGTCGGAGGTGTCGTTGACAGTGTAGAGGGCTGTTGTAGGCTGCAGCGGGACATTGACAGGATGCAGAGATGGGCTGAGAGGTGGCAGATGGAGTTCAACCTGGATAAATGCGAGGTGATGCATTTTGGAAGGTCGAATTTGAAAGCTGAGTACAGGATTAAGGGTAGGATTCTTGGCAGCGTGGAGGAACAGAGGGATCTTGGTGTGCAGATACATAGATCACTTAAAATGGCCACCCAAGTGGACAGGGTTGTTAAGAAAGCATATGGTGTTTTGGCTTTCATTAACAGGGGGATTGAGTTTAAGAGTCGTGAGATCTTGTTGCAGCTCTATAAAACTTTGGTTAGACCGCACTTGGAATACTGCGTCCAGTTCTGGGCGCCCTATTATAGGAAAGATGTGGATGCTTTGGAGAGGGTTCAGAGGAGGTTTACCAGGATGCTGCCTGGACTGGAGGGCTTATCTTATGAAGAGAGGTTGACTGAGCTCGGTCTCTTTTCATTGGAGAAAAGGAGGAGGAGAGGGGACCTAATTGAGGTATACAAGATAATGAGAGGCATAGATAGAGTTGATAGCCAGAGACTATTTCCCAGGGCAGAAATGGCTAGCACGAGGGGTCATAGTTTTAAGCTGGTTGGTGGAAAGTATAGAGGGGATGTCAGAGGCAGGTTCTTTACGCAGAGAGTTGTGAGAGCATGGAATGCGTTGCCAGCAGCAGTTGTGGAAGCAAGGTCATTGGGGTCATTTAAGAGACTGCTGGACATGCATATGGTCACAGAAATTTGAGGGTGCATACGTGAGGATCAATGGTCGGCACAACATTGTGGGCTGAAGGGCCTGTTCTGTACTGTACTGTTCTATGTTCTATGTTCTAAAGTGGATAAAGAACAAAGTGTGAAAATTACAACTTTGGGAGTGAGTGTCAGCCAGCAAAGGGGCATGTGGCTCAGTGTAAGGAGCTAGTATCTCATATCACGTTCAGTCACCAGATTCCTCCAACTGACTCACATACTCATACTGCAACAGGAAACAAGGTGCTATTTAGACAAAATGTAAGAGCAAGCCTTTGCTTTCCCCATACGCCATTATCCAATTGCTCACTGCCATGTGAGCTGTAGCACTGCAAAATAGAGAATAAAATTGTTAGTTCTCTTCCCCAGTTGTAAAATTATTATGTACGTTCTTTCCTATTCCTGTCCAGGGTCAGAAGTTGAGTCACAGTCATAGACCCATACAGCACGGAAACAGACTCTTCCACCAGTCCATGCCGAACATTATCCAAACTAAACTAGTCCCACCTGCCTGCTCCTGGCCGATCTCCTTCCAAACCTGGCCAATTCATATATCCATCCAAATGTATTTGAAACATTGTAATCGTATCCACATCCACCACTTCCTCAGGAAGCTCATTCCACACACACGAACCACCCTCTGTGTAAAAGATTTGCTCCATGTCTTTTATTTATCTCTCTCTTCTCACCCTAAAAATGTGGCCCGATTTTGAAATTCCCTATCTTCGGGAAAAGACACCTAACATTAACTCCATCTATACCTATCATTATTTCATAAACTTCTGTCAGGTCACCTTTCAACCCCCTACACTCCAGTGAATAAAGTCCCAGCCTGACCAGCCTTTCCGTATAACTCAAACCTTTCGTACCCAGGAACATTCCAGGAAATCTCTTCTGAACCCTCTCCAGTTTGATAATATCCTTCCTGTGACTGGGCGACCAGAATGGGGACAGTATTCCCGAAGAGGTCTCACCTATTTCCTGCACAATCTCAATGTAACCCCAACTCCTGTACTCAAAGGACTGAACAATGAAGGCAAATGTGCCAAACACCTGAGTACATGTGATGCAGACTTCAGAGAATTAGATAACTGCACCCCTAGGTCTCTCTGTTCTACAACACTATCACAGGCCCTACCATTAATTGTACAAGCCTTGTCTGTTGAGCCAAAATGCAATGCCTTGCATTTATCCAGATTGAACTCTGTCTGCCATTTTCAGCCCATTGACCCATTTGATCAATTAGTGTCACCCACAAACACACTACCCATGCCTTCTGAACTCCCATCCAAATCATTTATATAAATGACAAACAAAAGAGGACTCAGAACCAATCCCTGTGGAACATCTCTGGTCACAGGCCTCCAGTCTGAAAAGCAACCCTCCACTATTGCTCTCCTGCCTCCTGCCGTTAAACCAATTACGTATCCAATTGGCAAGCTCACCCTGAATCCCAAGTGACCTAACTTTACTAATTAGCCTAGCAATCAGAACATTGTAAAAAGGCTATACTAACACCCAAATAAACAATATCTACTGCTCTGCCGTCATCAATCTTTTTAGTAACTTTCCCTGAAAACTCAATGAAGTTTGTGAGACTCTATTTTCCTCACACTGAGATTTACCATCCTATACTAGGTGGTCATCTACTCTGCTTGAATCCTTAAAAGCTTCACCACGTGACTTCCTACTGACTGTGAGGAATTCCTCATTCATCCGAACACATTTCTCCTCATCTTCAATATTTTCATAAATAATAAAAGGAGTGTTCAAAAAAACTGAAAAGAAAACACAATTTCAACACCCTTATGATTTTTCTTCTGGGTTACCCTCTGGAGTTTCCAGAACAGTAATCTTTATTCACTGGAGATTTCAAGACAAACCAGGTGCGTTCACAGCAGTTGAGCTTTGGTACTGATGTAGATTGACTGCTGCTCAAGCTGGAGAAGGAAATTTGGCAGGGAGGTAATTTTGTGGCTATGAGATCATTTGTTGGAGAGACAGAACTCTTTAATTGTGAGATTTCTTTAATATGCTGTATGAGCTACTGCTCATGACAAAGGAAGCAGTCTCCATTTTTTTTCCATTGTAGATGGCTAAGGATGTGTTTTATCCAGTGGGTTGGAGCAAAGACATTTCCTAATAACTCAAAATAGCTTTTGCAATTAATAAGATCTCATTTATTGCATATTAGCAACTATTGGCACATTATGCTGATATGTAGAGGCCTTGACGAGGACAAGGTGTTTGGTCTCTTTCCTTGGAGATTCTAAACTCTTCAGCCCACAAGTCCAAATGACAGCATCATAATGGATAGTACTTATGACAGTTCTCAGCATTGAATGCTTCAGACTCAGCAGTACACCTGGAATTTGTGCATCATTATTGAGTGCTGGATACCAACAACCAAGGGAGCAGTGATGATATTAATGTTACAGGTCACTTATGAAGGAGCGACAGGTACAAATCCTGGGCTGTAAGGCTGGCTTTCAGCTCTGCTGGGAGTTTCAACACAACCTAAATGACAGTTGTAACTTCACCTTCCACTTCCAGGACATCAACTACCTTTGCCCCTGTCTCACTGTTGAAAGCCTCACTGAGGCCTTCATAATTTCTAGATGCAACTATTCCAATACATTGCTGGCTGGTCTCCTGCATTCTAACCTCCATAAACTTTACATCATCCAAAACTTGCTCATGTTTTAAATCTCAGCAAGTCCCATTTCCCATCACCCTGTGCCTGCTGTCCTATGGTGGCTCCCAGTCAAGCAGCACCATTATTTAAAAACTCTCATCCTTACTTTCAAATCCCTTCCTCCATGCTTCACTCACCCCGTATCTCTGTAAAATCCACCCACAAAGACATCTCTAATTTTGATAACTTATGCAACGCCAATTTTAATTGTTTTAACTTTAATTGTTATGTCTTGCTCTGGAGTACCCTCCCTACGTCTCCCCCCCCTCTCTACCTTACATTGTTCCCTTATAATAATCCTTAAAACAGGCCTCTTTGACCAAGCATCGATCTTCAGATCAAATATCCCCTTAAATGGCTTGGTGCCACATTTTGTTTTATTGCGCTCTTGTGAAGTGCCTTGAGATGTTTCAAAATGTCAAATGCACTACATAAGTACAAATGTTTGGCATTGTGAGTGTAAATGCTCCAGAGTTAATTAATTTCCATTTAGGATGGGAGTTTTTAAATCCATAGTGAGCTCTAAGGAACGCCTCCTTTAAAAAAAAAGTGCCACTGTCAGGTTTGCCTTCTGTTGCCATAACTGCTACTGTCCACAACTTTCCATAATGGACTTCACTTAACCTCCCACATCACCTCATTCGGGGATATTCCACTCTGTCCAGCCATGTGGTTGCAAAGAATTCTCACCCTTGGGGAGTGAACAAAACACTTTGGTTTCTAATCTTTCATCCACCTGCGTTCAAATGCACTGGAATTCCCTCTCAAAATCATTTCTGCCTCTCATTTCCTTTAATATTTTCCTTAAATCCGACCTCTTTGCTCAATCTTTTGGTCACCTCATGTTTCCTTTTTGACTCAGTGTATATTTTAGTTCGGATTTGTTCCTGAGAAGTGCCTTGGGAGACATTACCATGTTAAAGGCACTATTTAAATGCATGCTGCTTTTAAGAAAGAGAAAAATTATTGCATTTGCAGAATACTTTTTATGACTTCAGCATGCTCCAAACCATTTTTAAAATGTTGTAATTGTGAATTTAATCGTGTATAAAGCATGTAAATTATTGTAATGTAGGACATGTGGGAGACAATTTGCACGTAGCAATGTTCCCCAAGCGACAGGAAGACTCAATAATCTATTTTGGTGACGATGTTTGAGGGCCCTAGTACTATCATCCTAACTGCATTATGAGTGTACCTACTCCACATGGACTTACTTTTTATTCCTTCGTGGGATGTGGGCATCACTGGCTAGGCGAACATTTATTGCTTACCTCTAAATGCCCAGTGGTAAGTCTTGTTTCTACCTGGGACAATAGACTGGGCCTTTTCTTAAAGTGTCATCTCAATGATAAGTAGTGGCCTCACCAGACTGGAGTGTCAGCCTAGATTTTGTGGCCAGGTCACTTGAGTAGATCTTCCAGATCTTCAATGGCTGGGGCGGTGGGTGGGGGGGTACCTTACTTGTGAGAGGGGAAAGTTCAGGGGTAAGAGAGAGATTAAGTTTTTGCGTTAGCTCGAGTCATCTTCCCAGGCTTCATGTTTTTTCTTCGGGCACTGGATTTGGTCAAAGCCTTGTTTTCCCTTCGATCAGGCTCTTTTCAGGTGGAGAACACTTTGATCCCAGAATTCTTTTATTCTGTGTTTTTACGCTCCTGAGATTTGAGCCACTGCAACAAGAGGAAAGAGCTCTGTGAAAGTTTATTCGACAGACCCGTGCAGTGATCTGAGACCAGCATTTCTCTCGTTCCTTGTTCTTTTCTCCTTTAAAAAAGTTTCATGTTACCCTTTCTTATCCGCAGGGTCAGGGATATCTGGAGTCAATGGGTACAGTGTAGTGGTTCCAAATTGTGATGACATAGCAGTGAACATGGGCACTTCACAGATGTGCCATCCTCTACCAACAATATGCTCTACCTGGACACATTGTTCCATTGAATCATGATACATAAAACAGTGGGAACACAGCACTGAGTTACAGAATGGAAGCTTATTCAAACTGTTTGATACTTTGTGTATACTGTATATCCAGAAGCGAGTTACAGACAAAATCTAATACACAACAACAACTTGCATTTGTATTGTATCTTTAATGTATTTAAGTGTCTCAGGAGATCCATTTCCCAGCGATCTGTGTGGAAAGATGCATGATAATAGGAACAGGAATTGGCTAGTCAGTTCATCAAGACTTTTTTTGCCTTTCTATTAGATTATTGACACTTTGTACCTCAGCGCTCTGTCTTTGCTCTGTAGTTATCATTGGCAAAACTTTATAACACTTAAAGATGTTCTATGGCCCTCTGTGCCTATGTCATCTTTCTGAATGGTCCCTCCCTACACCAATTCTACTGCCTTTTATCTGTGCTATGACATTTCTCAGTTCTCAACTATCTACCTGTTTCCCTTCAGGACTGATGGATTCTGCTTCCACCACTATTTCAGATAAAGCATTCATATTCTAACAACACTCACTACCAGAAACTTCCTCAAAATCCTTCCCGCACTCTTTCAGTGATGTCTGTCGATTTATACTGTTTGGTTACTGACTTGTGGCCTATGCAGATAATTTTGTTTGCTTCATTAATAATCTTCTTAATTATGATTCTATAACCAACTATCTCTTTGTTCAAATAGAAAGAACTTCTTTCTCCAGTGTCTCCTAGTTACTAAAGGCTCTCATTTCTGGGATCATTTTTGTGAATCTCATCCATGCTTTCTCCTTGGCCATGACATGTTTTCTAAAGTAAAGTGCCACAACTAGAACTGATAATCTAGCTTTGTGATAAATGTCTGACTGAATAACCATACCATTACCAAGACTACCTCTTTCCACATCTGTGATATCACAGCTTCTCCCAACCTGCTGCCAAATCCCTTTATGGTGATCTGAGACCAGCATATCTCTCTTTCATCATTCTTCTCTCCTTTAAAAATGTTCGCATCTCATTCAGAGTAAGGATACCAGGATTCAACGTGTGTGGTGCAGCTGTTCAGAGTTTTAATAATGCACCAGTGGGCATGGGTGCTCTCTTAGATCTAGACTTGACTGTTCCAATCCTTGATTGGCCAGTCTCCCATCTTCCACTTTTTGTAAATTTGTGTTCATCTGAACTTTGCTGCCTGTCCTAACTCAAAAGATAGCACATTCACTGCAGTGCTCACTGACCCTATTCTGTCTCACAGTCCAGTAACACTTGATTTTAAGCTCTCATCCTTGTTTACAGATTGTTTAAATGCCTCGCTCCCTCCGTATCTTCTCCAGTATCATGACCACCCAAGATATCTGTGCTTTTCCAGTCCTAGACTCTTGTGTAGTCTGGATTTTCTTCACCCAGCCTTTAGCAGCTATGTTTTCAGATGACTAGGCCCTAATCTCTGGTTCCCTCTCCACTTCGCCCTCCTCCTCAAAACCTACCCATTTGATCAGGCTTTCAGTCAACTATTTCAGTAGCTCCTGTGTGGCTCAGTGTCAAAGTTTGTATGATAATCACTTCTGTGAAGTGTCTTGACACCTTTTACCAAGTTAAAGGTGCTCTAAAAATAAAACTTCGGCACATTTTTGTTCAAACAAAGAAATGGCTATCTTAAAAATAAATGGTTTGCCTTTCTTATGCAAGAAGCTATTTACCCACTGTACACAATGGCAAGTCTAACAAATCAGAACTCCTATTCATTTTAATACATACAAAGTGGTGGGTGATGTTCTGACCTCTGCCCCTAACTTCTTGATGCATGTTCCCAAGTCTTACCAACAATTATTGGTAATTTCATAATGCCATGAATGATCTACTGCCAACTTCTTGTTCTTTCTTTTAAAAAAAAATTACAGTTATTTTACAGCTTCTGCCAGATATTCTATATGTTAATTTAAATATTAGGTTCCAATTACATCATTTGCTCAGTCCCTAGTTAGCTGTAATTGCTTCTCAATTCTTCTAAACCCCAGAGTCTCTCCTACAAAGTATGTAATCTCAGGCTCAGATAAAGAGCCTTGTTGTGACGCTGAGTTCTGAGCAGAGAGACAGACAGCCCTGTCAGTGTTTCCACAGAGGGATCCCGGAGGTTACAGAATCACACTGTAAGATTGTTCAGGCTGCGTTGTACACTGTCAATGGCACTTCATTTCAATCTTCAAACAGCCTGTTTGTTTTCTGTAATTTAATAGGCCAGTCAGGAAGGCCCGCCTGGTGGGCTCAGGGTCTTCGACCCAGCTGCTGTGGGCTCGTTCTTCTTCCCCAGCCTCCAAATGGTTTCAACAGGGTTACAGACACAAAAGTCTTTCAAATTTTGCATCTTCCATTCACACTCTCCCTCTCTCTCTCACACACACACACACACTCTCTCTCTCACACACACGCATACACACACACACACACACACACACACACACACACACACACAAACTCACACTCTCTCATACACACATTTTCTTATACACAATCTCTCTCACACACACACTCACATTCATCTGGACTTGGGAACAAGGAAATGTTTGTGAATTATTGCTTTTTATTTTTGTTGGGGTCTGAAAATCTTTTCTGCCCCGCCGATGCTCACTTGCTATCTCTGCCCCCAACCTAATGGCACCCTCAACTGATCATAGAATTGTTATGTCACAGAAGGAAGCCATTCATGCCACCTATCCACAGGGCCTCTCCGAAAGGTCTGATCATCTCAGGTTGATCATTCCTTTGTAAGAACAATAAGGGCTGACATTTGAAACTTCATTTTCCATTTTTGATTTGATTTATTGTCACATGTACCTGGGTACAATGAAAAGCTTTGTTTTGTGTGCCAGACAGGCAAATCATACCATATAAAGATCATTGGGTGATGGAACAGCATGAGGAGTACAAGTACGGCTGTAAAGAAGATTCACAAATTCAAGATTGACATTAGATTAGAAATTTGAGAGGTCCATTTAGAAGTCTGATAACAGCGGGGAAGAAGCGGTCTTGTTGGTACATGTGTTTATCTGCCTCATGCAAGAGGTTGGAAGAGATTGTAACTACGTTGGGCGGGGTCTTTGATGATGTTGGCTGCCTTCCCATGACAATATGAAGTGTAGATGGTGTCCATGGATGGAAGTTTGGCTTCCATGATGGTTTCGGCTGTGTTATACACTGTGCAGCCAATGAAGTACTTTTGAAGTGTAGTCACTGTTGTCACGTAAAAAACAAAGCAGCTCATTACCATAAACAGCAATGGCCTATTAAGGAATCAGTTTTAAGGATGATGGCTGAAGGGTAAACACCGACAGAGTAACTGAATGTAATGTGGATCTTTTTAGTCCAACCTGGGGCTCAATTTAACATCTAATACAAAAGATGGTGCCTTCTCCAGTGTAGTGCTCCCTCCAGACACAACTGGTAAGTCAGCCGAGACCACGTACCTGAGTGGCTGAAGTGGAAAGTGATCCCAGTTTTCTGTAGTCTTGGGAACTGCTGATCTTTTCTGGTGAAAGCTGCAAGCTCAGGTCAGTCTCCACTCTTTCCACAACAAGAATCAGACTAATGCATTCATTAGATGTGCATCAAAAAATGAAGCTGCGAAAGATGTCATAATTGTCCTCATTCTTTCTGCGTTCACCATCTTCCTCACCCATTTCTCCCAGCTCCACTGTGGGACACTGTAAGTGCTGAATCTCTGGCAGACATACTACCATTAAGCTGTTTTATCAAAACATCCTCTGAAACACACACTGGAGGCAAAGCTCTCAGAGAATCTCATTTATGTGGATACTGCGCAATGATTGAGAAGTTGAATAGACATCATGGGAATAGGAGTAGGCACATTCATGCCGATAAATGTCCTGGGCTATGCTGCGAACATCTGTGATTGTGAGACCAAAATGCAAACAGCAGCTGCTTTGTTCCAGTAGCACAACTGTAAATCAGTAGAATGGACCTCCTATTCTGATTTAACATAAGGGAGCTAAGTTATTCAGCATAATACAGGAAGTCAAGCCAGGAATATCAGTTTCCTACAGTGCAAACTAAACTGGTCCCAGCTTAAAACTCGTACTTTCGCCTCTGAATCAGAAGGTTGTGGGTTCAAGTGCCACTCCAAGACCTGAGCTTAGACCAACTCGTATTCCACATACTCATTGACAATGACAGGAGGCCATCCAGACAATGCACCCGTCATCCTAGTGCATATTCCCATCAATGCTCATCTCTGTGTTATTATATGGGTGTTCTGATCTGAGTACTGTATGCATGAACGCATATATAACCTTGTGCTGATGAGTTGTTAGGTTAACTATCCTTTACCTCTGATCTTGCTGCAGCCCATTCATGCCCATTAAGACTCAGCAAAGCTGACTTTAGCTTGATACTGGCTGTTCAAGGTACATGTAGTGCTGGTGTCTGAGCTGGTGGCTGCTAGTCACTGGGCTTCTCTATTAGCACTGTTGCTCTCTCTCCCTCTCTCCCTCTCTTCCTTCTTGGATTGCAGGGTAAGTGACAGTTATTGGGTGCCATAAAGCAGCAATTCAGACTTCGAGAGTTGGCTTTCCCCTGACTATCTATCTGCTTCCACCTCCATCTGATTCTCCAGTATCCACAGCACCTCCTTCTGTTCACCTCCATTATTTCATCTGGGTTCCCCCTTCCTAATACTTGCATCAGAGGCTTTGGGGGTGAGTTTATAGCGGATTATAATTCTCATGACGCATGGTCGGGGTGAAGAGTCAAGGTCTTTTGCCAGGGGTAAGGGAGTCCAAAACTAGAGGGCATAGAGGTTTAACATGGGAGGGCAAAGGTATAAAAAGGACAGGACCAAAGGGCAACTTTTTTACACAGAGGGTCATGCATGTATGGAATGAGATGCTAGAAGGAGTAATAGATACAATAACAACATTTAAAAGGCATCTGGATGGGTGCATGAATAGAAGGGGTTGAGAGGGATATGGGCCAAATGCTGGCAAATGGGAGTAGTTCAGTTTAGAATATCTAGTCAGTATGGACAAGTTGGACTAACAGTCTGTTTCCGTGCTGTACAACTCTATGACTCTATCCTTCACCTCAATTTCTCTCTCTCTGCCCTGCTGTTCGTGTTCCTTCATTCATACTGCTGCATTATTCTTCAGTGCAGCTTTGCTTTCCAAGCATCACATTGCCTGGGAAGAGCAAGCTGGATGCATTGTGTTACTCCCGAACAATGCTACGGGGCTCCATTGCTGCGTGCAGCCGGCAGCATGAGAAAGAAAGTGCCTGCACACAGCCCATTTGCCCAGACACTGCTATCACTCAGAGGAGATGGACACACCAAAGTGGAAACAGGCACGTCATTAATCTTGACTCTGCTGCCCAAAGATCAGATAATCTCATTTCCAGTCCTCCATATTTAGGCTTCAATCTTTTCATCGCAGTGCCCTCCTATCCTGCTAAGAGCAGTCTCACCACTGTGACCAAGAGCAGCTAATTCAATACAGATTGCGGTTTTAACCTTCACGATTGGATTTGAGGTCCATTGTCTCATCCCACGACCTATCAGGGAGGCTACTTTTTTTTAGGTCGTGTTTTTAATCTGCTCATTAAAAGCTGGCAATTTAAAGGCATCTCTTCAAATACCTCAAAACTGTTCCAAAGATGTCTTTTCCTCATTCATGCGATATTGGCATCACTGGCTAGACCAGCATTTATTGCCTATCACTAACTGTACTGGAAAAAGTAGTAGTGATGACAGCGAAGTGGTCAAGAACCTGCAGGACTGTACGCATCTGGTGAAGTTAGTAGAGACAGCAATGCCAGTCCAGACCCTGAGAAAACCTCCTGGTGTCCGTGAGCTCTTTAACATCCACCTAATCAGGCAGATATGACCTTGGCTGAAAGTCTCACATGAAAAGCACAAGGACACTGATGTTTTTCAGTACAGAAACAGTCCCTTTTATTTGGCCTCCCTGAGCTTGCCATGAAATTTGAACAATCTCAAGTGTTGCGGGTGCTCCAGCTAAACAGCAAGGGCTGAGTACCTGTGTTTCTGTGGACCCACAAGATGCTACTTACATTTATAAGCTTGTCGCTTGTGGCTTGTTGCAGCAGAGTGGCTGAAATCCCTCTTCACGTGTGTTCTTTGAAGGCTTAGGCTGATGGGACGAGGAGGATGTGGGGAAGGACACTTACACAAATCATTTCACTTTGGTTCTCCCCACCCCTAGCTGTAACAAGGACGACATCGCTGATTAAAAGCGCCCTCTGTTGTTTGAACAGCAGAATACTCCCACTGTGATTGCACCCAAATGTAATCATTGTCTAAATTTTTTCATGTCATTGCCTATAACGCAAACAAGTTGGCATGCAACGCATTTTGCATTTTAAATATTACTCAATTCACATTTTTCAACATGAAGTTTAATTCCTTTTGATAAATCTTGATGGACATTTCTGAAAAAAGAATAGAGGAAGGTATTATTTAACTGCAACTGTACTGCCTTTGGCTTAAAGTGGTAATGGCAGAGTGGTTCCCATTAGTTATGTATTAAATAGGCCCCCTGGTTTCATCAGTGGATGATTTTCAAATGTAATCATTTGGCCAGCACAAAAGGCTGGAAGATATTTTGGGAGATGTTTATAATATAGAATTTATTTTTGTAATGGTACCAGAGAGATGGCACTAGATGTCTACGCAAGGAGTTTTCCACACACACACTTCTCCAGCACTAGGTCTTGGCTTCTGGGTCTGTAAACCGTTTACTGAAATTCATCAGCTTCCAATGTGGCCAAGTTTCAACTTATCTTCAGCCAAGTACCTATAGATAGAAAGGGGCACAAGAGTGCACTTTGGGGGAAGGGATAATCATAGCAGTATGTCACATCCCATCCATCTCATGACTACTATTGCCTGATCCTGTTGAGGCATGAACTGGCTTCTCAAGTTAATGGATGGAAAGGGGATCATCTGTGGGAGAGGGCAAAAGAAGTCTTTATAATTAGTATGCATTTGACCTTCTTTTGGAAATGATTTCTTATAGATGTAGAAACATAGAAACATGGAAAGTCGGAGTGGGAGTAGGCCACTTGGTCTTTTGAGCCGTTCACCATTCAACGTGATCATGGCTAATCATCCAACTCAATCCCCTGTTGTCACTTTCCTTACCTTATGATTCCTTTACCCCTAACAACTATTCCTAATTCCCTCTTGAAAATGTTCAATGCTTTGGTTTCTGTGGCAGAGAATTCTGCAGGCTCACCACTGTCTGGGTGAAGAAATTTCTCCCCATTTCAGCCTTAAAAGGACTAACTCAAATTCCTAAAGCATCCCGAAAGACTATTCATCACTGAATTCTTTATAACTCACACAGGCAGCTTGCAGTATTGTGCTGAAGCATACAGATAGAATATCCAATAATTTGATCAAATTCCATGCTGTTTTAAGCTACAGCTACAGCTAGCCCTCTTGGCTAATAAAGGAACTGATTAGCCAGGATCTCCAATTCTGATTCCTGTACAGTCATCCCATCTAAAAAGTACATGTGTGGATGTCAAGCAAATAGGATCATCTTCAACTGTGCTCAGGCAGTCTGCCAAAACTCAGATTTACATACAAAACCATTTAAGAACACAAAGAAGCCATTTGGCCTAAACATTCAATTAGATAATGGCTGGCCCACTCACTCTCAACTCCCCATACCAGCTCTAGCTCCATCCTCCTCAACGATCTACCCTAAAATAAATCTTACAGTCTCAGTGTTGAAACTTCCAATTGTCCCAGTAATCCCAGGAGTGGAGGTTTGGCTGAAATACTGGAACATGTGCCAACATCCTAAATCCAGTACCCCAGAAAAAAAAACCAGCAACTTTGGGAGAAAATGGTACACAGAGCGTTGAGCCATTTTATTGGATCCTTGTCTGTAGACTGAACACATGGTAGGCTAATGTGATAGCAATAGGCTTGTTTTGCAGTTGGGATATGTTTGGGAAAAATTTTGCAGAATCTTTTAATCTCTTTTTGGGAAATAAATCCCCTCAACTCCGTTTATAGTTTTCTTTCTATATATAGCAGAGTGCCTACATGATCAGTGAATTATTTTTCTATATTCCCATTGGATTGCTACCTCTTTCACGAGTAACATTTTCCAGCTGACAATTATACCTGATTCTATCTGTTTTCCAGTGACAGCATCATGTCCAGCCTCAGGAATTAGACTAGTAAATGCAGCTTGAGCAGACGAGGCTTCCCTTACAGCACTAATTTGGCAGTTGCAGTCTGACTCATGCTCTCAAGGGGTGGGTGGGTGGAGCAGTGATTTCTCTGAGTTGGCAAGCAGTGTATGGTCAGCACTCATTAACTCTTCTGGCTGTTTTTTCTTAACAGCACCGAGACATCACACCAACAGCAAAAGTGCTGCCCCTGTGCCAAACAGGTTGTCAACAGGACAGATGGTTTATAGCTCCTCAAAAAGCAAAGACCCAATTTCAAATCTTTGAAATTCGGTGGGGCAGTGGCAGGAAAGCGGATGGTGTTACCAAATGTCAGGATTCAAGTGCACAACTCAGTTTAATTTTTATGTATACTCAAACAGATATTGACAGGCAATATTGTAGTTTCAGCTCTTGCAGTACAGCCCAAACGAGGTGTGAGCTTGAGAAGTGAAGGTCTCCACTCGCACAATGCTCTGAGTTCTTTCTCATGCATTGCTGGTGATCTCTGCCAGTAGCTGCTCCCGAGTAGCCACAGTCAGCATGATGACACCACAATGTTTACATTGATCTTTCCCCTCCTGTTCATCAGGGAGTTGCATCGGTTATTAAGAAAAAGGGGAGAACATTGCCTCAATCACACTTTTAAGGCATTCCAAAGAGTTTGGTGGCGATTGGAACGTTGGATGTGAAACCATGATTATTGTTTTTGTAAATATAGTGATCCACTGAATATAGAGAATGCATGATCAAATAAGATGCTTTTTTGCCATGTTAGTTAAGTGGGAGATGTTGGATTGGACGTTGGGAGAACTCCTCTTCATACAGTACCATCAGATCTTTTACATTTCATTGGAGAAAGATAGAGGGGCCTAGGTGTATCACCTCAAATGAAAGGCTAGAATTCCTTCAATACAGCATTTTCTAGGTACTTGTACTGAAGTGTCAATTTAGGACCATGTTCTCAAGTCCTGGAGTGAAGCTTCAGCCCCCAAAATGTCTGACTTCAGTGCAAGAGTTACATTAAGCCAGCTCTAATGACACTTAAATATTTGAACTCTGTTGCACTCCTAACTTGCCATACTCATTGTAAAGAATACTGCAGGGTACCACATTCCAGCATGGATCAACAACTTGGAAGCAAAGTAAGAGCAAAATCTGAGAAATAAATAAAATTATCATACTTTCCTCTTCTCCGTGCCAAACTCCAGGCTCCCCTTAATGAATAGCACTGTGAAAGTACATGTAAAGTTACCATAGTTGTACCAGACCATAGGCCTGCTCTCTCATAAGAGAGAGACAACTGGTGATGGTTTAACCTGAGGGTCAGCATCCCTCAGGTTAGGAGAGAGGTTAAGAAGGACAGTCCATTTTTTTATTCTTCCAGAGGATAAAAGCTTCACTGGCTATGCCAGCATTTATTGTCCATCCCAGGAGGTGGTTAAGCATCAACCACATTGCCATGGATCTGGAGTCACATGCAGGTCAGTCTCGGTAAGGTTGGCAGTTTCCTTCTCTCAAGGACAATAGTGAGCCAGATGTATTTTACCTGACAATCAAAACGAGTTTCATGATTTTTACTAGACTTTTAGTTCGAGATTTTTATTGAGTTCAAGTTCCATCACTGCCATGGTAGGATTTGAAGCCAGGTCCCCAGAGTTTTACCTGGGTCTCTGGATTAACAGCCCAATGTTAATACGCTATCATCTCCCTCAAGGACCAAGAGTCCTTTCTGATAACCTTGGTCAGTGTGGCAACTGAAGCCACTCTGCTGGTGTTCCGCTACATCCCAAACCAACCATCCAGTCAACTGCACTAAGCCACTCCCCATTAGCTCATTTGGCTGCTCACAGTGTGTTTTCAATTTCTGACTGGCTAAGGTTACCGTGAAGGACTCTCCTTCTCAACCTCCCAACCCCTCACCCAAGGGATGGTGACCCTCAGCTTGAACCACCACCAATTGTCTCTCTGTCTAATGAGAGCTCGGTCCTACGATCTGGTAAGACTATTGCGACTTTATCTTTTCATTGTGAGAGTGTTGTCATTACAAAGACTGCGACAGTCCAACAAGGTGGCTTACCGTCACCACCTCAAGGCAACTCAGAATGGACAATAATACCAGCCTTCCCAGTTACACCATATCCTGGAAACGTCTCTAAACTACTTTTCTCTCCACTGTAGCTTAGAAAGTGGGTGGTGACTTTACCAAGTGAGCAATTGTACGCATTCTGCTATATGTCTGTTATGGTGCCAGATATAGAGCTAAGAAAGACAACACTGAAGACCTAAGATGCTTGCTTTTTCGAAAGGACATGCTTAGTTTCTGTAAACATGGTAGACAGCCCTTTGACTGTTTGTAATAAACATCGTTTTATATCAAGATGTCATTATTATAACTGGCTGAAGAATGTTTACAGCCACAAGTCACAGTGGAGTCAATCTGCCGCCACCGTGTTTATAAGCACTAAACATACTGCCTTATGGGCACTAAGGCCTTGACATCTTCATTGTTGACTGTTGTTCAGTCTTCACATTAGAAGTAATAAAAATACAAATGAGACAGTGGCCTTAAAGGGTATGGAATCGATATAAATGCAGCAGAGAGCCTCATAGCCTGTCAGATTATGAAGAAAGCAAAGTGGAGATAACTTTTTCAGCTCTGAAACAAGATCGTTCTTCAAATAGATTGAGAGCTATTTTATAGAACACATTCATTTTTATTGCTATGCTTTGTTAAGCTATGCATAAAGTCATTCAAAATACAGAATAGTTTGCAGGGTCTTTCATGTAATTTACATGTGAGTATTAGTGGACTCTGTCAGGTGCTGCTCACTGATCCTCTGGGTGTCAGATGGCCGGCAGATGGTCATGGAAATATTTGAAACAAGAGGCCGAGAATTTTGAAACTGAGGCATTACTTAGCTGGGAGTCCACACAAAGTGGGATGATGGTTGATTGGAATTTGGTGGGCGTTAGGTCATGGGAAAGTTTTGGATTACCTCAAGGTTATAGAAGGTAATGACCTAACGAGGATAATTAAAAAATGAATTACTCATGAAGTGCATTCGCTATCATGAAATGTGGCCATTATTTTGCAAATAATAAGCCTCCACAAGCACCAATGAAATAAATGATCACTTAAGCTATTTTTCCCATTGACCTAGGGAGGAATGTTAGCCAGAATGTTGGAAGATCTCCTTGTGTTTCAATAGTGCCATAAAACCTTTAAGCTTGATGCCACAACTGGGAGAAGGGGATCTGCTTTAATATTTAATCTATAAGAGAGGAACTATCTCAAGACCGATGTGAATAAAACATACATTGAAGCAGGAGTATCAGTCTGGGTGAAGACCAGAGTATGGGGAGGGCTAATTCATCCTGAACTATGGTGCAACAACAATTGGCTGTCTTCTGGAACATCAACCAAGTGTGCATTTCTCATATATGATCCCAGTCAATATCCGTCAACATAATAATAGATGCAAAATCCTATGAATGTTGGAGATTGGAAATAAAAGCAGAAAGTGCTGGAGAAACTCAGCAGGTCTGGCAGCATCTGTGGAGAGAGAAACAAGAGTTAATGTTTCAAATTCCATGGCTCTTCTGAGCTCTGGAACTTGAAGTGCTAACTCTGGACTTATTGGGAATACGTTCTACTCTTTGAAATCATACTGGCATAAAGGGAGATGGCTCTGATTGTTGGAGGTTCTTCATCTCAGTTCTGGGAATCACTTCAGGATTTTCCCTGATTAAAGATGATACTACACAGCTCTAGAGCAGGAGGGACTTGAATGCTGGCTTCCTAGCTCAGACACAGGGACACTTTCACTCTGCTACAAGGGCCCTCATTCCTCTGGGTGGTGTCCAACCATCTTCAGTTGCTACATCAATAACCTTCCCTCTATCATAAGATAGAGCGAATTTCACTGATGATTGCACAAGGTTCAACATAAGGTCAATGCACACAGAAAATAATTGAATAGTTTGGTGCTTGAGGGCAAATATAGATTATATAGTTTGGTGACTAATTCTGGAGAAGGAACAAGCAAGGAGCTATATAGTGAGGAATATGATAGAATGGACAGTATATTTCAAATTAATTTCCACAGAAAGATATGTTTTCCATCCATTCCATGGTCCTGTTCATACGCTTCAAATGATGCTGTTCCTGGGGATGTGCTCAGGAGAGGGACCTCAAGAAACATTCTGTAACATGTCCTCCTTGTTCTGTGGAGACCAATCAGCATTGATCAACATTATATCAATGAAGATAAAACACTTCAAAGTACCAATTTATAGCAACACTACTTCCCCCTCCCTTCACGTCCTAAATATATAAGGCAGATACACAGAAGGGGAATTTTTAAAATTATTAGTTTGAGTAACGAAGAATAAAAGCAGCCAGTGTTCCTTTGTGGAAAGTGCATCAGGCAGGGATATGGAATAAACATTGTTGTATGGACACCACAGCTGAATATACTGCACTCAATGTCAATGTTAGCACATTAAATGCCCCCTTTAGGGGAGGTCTTTTGGTGCAGCGGTAATGTCTCTACCTCTGAGCCAGGAGGCTTGGGTTCAAGTCTCACCTGCTCCAGAGATGAGTACTAACACCTCTGAACAGACTGATTGGAAAATATGAAATGCCCCCTTCAGACGAGTTGCAGCAATAGAAAGTATGGAAAGGGTCAGGAATGTAATTTCAGGCATAGGAGATAAAGGGACAATTATGAGAAGGGGTTGGGGCAGTAATGCAGGTCTGAGGGTGTTGTACTTCAAAGCATACAAAACAAGGAAAATGAGTTTGTAGCTCAGATAGAAATTGGCGGGTATGATACTATAGGAATCACAGAGAGGTGGCTGCAAGGAGATCAGGCCTGGGAAACAAATATTCAATGAAACATGACCTATCGAAAGGCTATGCAACTAGGCAGAGGGAAGCAGGGTTGCCTTGTTTGTAAAAACTAAATTAAATCAATAACTAGAAGTGCTACAGAGTCTGAAGGCACAGAATCTGTGTTGGTAGAGTTGAGGAACCGCAAAACAGAAAAGACCCTGATGGGGAGTTATGTACAGACCTCCTAGTAGTAGTCAAGATGTGGGGAAGAAAATAAATCAGGAGATAGAAAAGCCATGTAAGAAAGGCAGTATTACAACAATCATGACGGTTTTCAATATCCAGGTGGACTGGGAAAATCAGTTTGGTAGCAAATCTCCAGAAAAGGAAATCCTGGACTGTTTACGAGATTTTTTTGGAGCAGTTTGTGGGAGAGCCCACTAGGGAACAGGCAATTCTGGATTTGGTGATGTATATTGAGGCAGACTTTATTAGGGAGCTTAAGGTGAAGGAACCCCCAAGGGGACAGTGACCTTAATATGATAGAATTCACCCTGCAGCATGAAAGGAAGAGGGTGGAAATAGTTGGAACAGTATTACAATCGAGTAAGGGTAACTACAAAGACATGAGGGAGGAGCTGGCCAGGGTTGATTGGATGGAGACCCTAGCAAGGGAGATGTTAGCGAAGCAATGGTAGGGGTTTCTGGGGGTATTTCAAGAGGCACAACAGAAATTCATTTCAAGGAAGAAGAAACATACTAAGACAGGAAGAGGCAACAATGGCTGACAAGGGAAGTTAGGGATGGCATAAAAAGAAAATAGGATTGGGAACATTAACTGTGTTTTTCTCTCCAGAGATGCTGCCAGGCCCTGCTGAGTTTTCTTCTGTGTTTGTGTCAGATTTCTGGCACTTGCTGCTTTTCTTTGAGGTTCAGCAATTTGAGAAAAAAACCAGCTGATTTTTGCTAGCTTGATGAAGAGAACAGAGCTCGGCATGCACTCTGTACGAATATGTTGTTTAATGAGGAACCAAGTGCACTTTCCACTCCAAGACAAAAGTGGGAGATATGGAGTTCCTCCTGCCTTCAAATACCAAGCAGCCTCATTGATGTAGACTGTATCAGCACGCTTGTCATCTGTGCTGCTGTAATTATTATCTTGTGACAGGAACAACACAGCAGCTGCAACCAGCAATTAAATATTTTTGGAAAAAAAAGTGATAATTTGGTTAAATGACTACACCGAATGAAACTAGCAATTCGTGTTCTGCAAATCTGTTGCCATGGAAACCCCTTGTTCTCAGTCAGCAACGTGACAGCTCATTTTGCTTTCAGAAGCAGCAAGGAAATGAGTCTGTGGGTGACAGGGTTGGCAGGACTGGAGCGCAGGACTCCTGAGTCCCAGGCTAGAATATCAAGTTGCTGGGATTGATTAGAAGCTGTTTGCTTTAAGAGTGTTGCATTGTTGGATAGGCTGTGATTGGCCTGTTTGCTTTAAGAGTGTTGCATTGTTGGATAGGCTGTGATTGGCCTGTTTGCTTTAAGAGTGTTGCATTGTTGGATAGGCTGTGATTGGCCTGTTTGCTTTAAGAGTGTTGCATTGTTGAATAGGCTGTGATTGGCCTGTTTGCTTTAAGAGTGTTGCATTGTTGGATAGCCTGTGATTGGCCTGTTTGCTTTAAGAGTGTTGCATTGTTGGATAGGCTGTGATTGGCCTGTTTGCTTTAAGAGTGTTGCATTGGTGCATAGGCTGTGATTGGCCTGTTTGTGTACCAGATGCATTTTTCCACGAAATGAGTGTCCAACCTTCAGAGACACAATTACACTCAGCTCTGACTCAGACGATCCAGAGTTCGAAGCCTAGACAACGCAACTGGTCTAGGCCCGAAACGTCAGCTTTTGTGCTCCTGAGATGCTGCTTGGCCTGCTGTGTTCATCCAGCCTCACATTTTATTATCTTGGAATCTCCAGCATCTGCAGTTCCCATTATCTCTCATACTTTGGGTTTCTGTTTTTACCTTGCTAAATAATTATGTTTATTATGAATTTTGCTGCTGGATGAAAGGAGAATTAATCAAAAAACAAACGGCAAAAAGCTGCCAGAAATCTGAAACAGAAAACTGAAAAGCTGGAGAAACTCGGCAGGTCTGGCAGCATCTGTGGAGAGAAAGCAAAGCCAACGTTTTGGGTCCAGTGACCCTTCTTCAGAACAGTCCTCACTGGACCCAAAACGTTGACTCTGCTTTCTCTCCACAAATGCTGCCAGACCTGCTGAAAATCATCTGACTCTGACCTTTATCTGCACAGAGGCTATTTATTTCCATTATTTCCTGTTTTTATCCCCAAAGCTTTTCTCCAGTTTGCTTTTTCCATCTTGCAGCTAATTTGATGGCAATGTGGGAATTGTGAGTTGGCTACATCCACTTCTGAACTTCAATGCACAATCTAACGGTACCTCAGTGCCATACTGAGAGTGTGAAAGAAGTGTCTTCCTTCAAGCAAGATGGAAATATAAAGGCCCTATTTGTGTGTACAGTTGGACATGAGAAAACCCATGTCCCAGCTCAACAAGTTATGAGTTCAGGGTCTGCACCAGAGCCATGAGCAGATATAATGCAAGCTGACACTTGAGTGCAGTTTTGAGGGCGTGCTGGACATTTGAAGATGCCAACTTTTGGATGAGACTTTCAACCAAGTCCCCATTTGCGTTTTCAAGTATGTACATAATATTCCTTGGTGATTTTCATCAGTAATTACTTCTCAAATATTGCCATTAAAATTGATTATTTGGTCAATACCTCAGGGCAGTTTGTTTGCAAATTAGCCACAATATTTATCATAGAATCAATTCAGTGTGGAAGGAGGCCATTCAGCCCATACTGACCCTCTGAAGGGCATCCTACCTAGACCCAGCCTCACTACCCAATAACCCTGCATTTCCCATGGCTAACCGCCCTAGCCTGCACATCCCTGGACAATACGGCCAATTTAGCATGGCCAATCCACCTAAACTGCTCATCCTTGGACTTTGGGAGGAAACCAGAGCACCCAGAGGGAACTCGTGTAGACACAGAGAACAGATGTAAACTCCACACAGACAGTCACCTGAGGACAGAACAGAAACCTGGTCCCTGCTGATGTAAGACAGCGAGTGTTAGCCAAAAATATAAATATACAAAATATAAATGCAACATCTTTCTTCAATCCACAAGAAGCAAACTTTGAAAACTTTTTTTTTCACAGTTCATAATCTTCCCATGCAGTCATCCTATCACCCTTAAGTTTTTAACATCATTAAAGAGCTAGTGGAGCAACAATGCTCAGGTTTTATACAGCATTTGCCTACTGAACGGTTACATGTTGTGACTTTGCATATATGTGGTGTTCATTTCCTAATCTGAGAGCAATATGGACACAGCAGTATAGGCCATGCTTCCTTCCTCGCTCAAACAAGAACAGGTGTCTACCTGGTAGCTGCAATAAAATGGAACATACCCAAGACTTCATAAGAACCGAACAGCATGAAAATCAGTTCAAATTTAAACACAACAATGTTTTTTCAAGGTCTGATGGAAATTATTTAAAATTATTTTTCTGGTATTACACTTCCCCTTGACTGCTTCTAATGGAGAGGCAGTTGGTTTCACTTAAGCGAAAAGCTGATAGGTTAACATGTCTACTAGTGGATTCCGCTTTTTAAGTGTAAAAAAATGTTTTACACATTGCTAAAAGGAGACAAGAGATTGAAGCTTTCGCCTCACAGTTATCAGGATTAGGGTGCAAGAAACAGGTCTGGTAAAAAGGCACACTAATTTATATAGCATGTGAAGAAATTGTTGTTTTCATTGGGCCATCATTGACATGCAAATATAGCAATAGTGGTTCATTGTCAAATTTACTTCTCAGGCCAGGCTAAAATTTTTAATCGCAGGGGGCTTATGGGCCGGGGTTGTCAAGTATATTCAAGGCTGAGTTAGAAAGACTTTTATTCAGTGAGGGAATCCTGGGATATCCGAAAAAGGCAAGGAAGTGGAGTTAAGGATTATCAGATTGGATATGATCTCATGGATGGTGGGATAGACCCAAAGGGCTAAATTTCATACGCCTGCTCCGATATGTTATTGGCTTCTCCTAGTCCTAATGGGTACAAGGTGAAAAGCTTAGGCGTCTTGTCTCTCTTTGGTAATATTTGATGCCTGCTGACTTGTGGTAAGTTAGCCTTCTTACCTCAGTAGAAGTGGGGTCAGATTCCTTGATGAAAGGCAATCAGAACTGGATGGAGGGACTGGATTTCTGGCACAGGTGTGCTTGCTGGGAACCAACCCCACTCTCTGCCTTCTTAATCTCCTGCCCTAAGAAAACCTTGGCAACATCACTTGCCTTGGGACATCTGCAATTGTGGGACTCCCAGGTTGGTCTTTCAACTGTGGCCACCTCCTCCTCCATGTCACTGCTGAGTGTCAGAGCTTCCAGCCTTTAATTGGCTAGCAGTTCTCAACTGAGGGGAGCCTCTGCTCCCGGGGTCTTGATTTCAGTGGAGCCACATTGGCATCCTCACCCTTGGCTAATTGGTACAAAACCTGGTAGGCCCTCCCTCAGGCCCTCCAGCTAAGACCCCTGGTGCCTTGGCAAGATTCTTCCCAACATGGTTGAAACAATCCGATTAGACTTCTCACCCTTTCATCATATCAAAATGGCTCTTATCAAAGTCACAAATGTTATCTCTCCCTCTTTCTTAATCTATCTTCCATCCCCCACAATGGTTGACCACATAATGTTCCTCTGACACCATTCGCTCTTATCCTGTTGGGTGAGACTAATCCCACCTGACTCCATTCTTATCTATCCAATCAGAGATCGAGTATCATTTGCATTGGCCTTTCGTTCTCTTCCTGCATCTTTACTTCTGGTGTCCCGTAAGAATCTCATATATATACTTGATGACATAATCTGAAAACACCATGCTAGTTTTTAAATGCGCCTTTACTTCACCACTACCTTCCATGATTTGTACACTATTGCTAGATCAGGCTGCTTAACTAACTCCCTGCACTGGATAGATAGTCCTTCCAATTAAATATTGGTGGATTGATGCCATTGATATTAGTTCCTGCTCCAATTCAATTTCCTAGTTACTAACTCCATCTTTCTCCCTGGCAGCAGTGTGAGCCTAAACCAGTCTATTCATGATCTTGAAGTCACATCTAATTCTAGCTAAGCTTTTAAACAATTATTCACACCATTATTAAGATCATTATTTCTACCCCCACACATCAGCTATCTTGGCTCTTCCCTCAGTTCGCCTGCTGCTGAAAACCTCATTCTTTCCTCTAGTAGTTCTGACCCTGGCTATTCGAAAGCACTCCTTGCTGGCTATTAAATTCTATCCTTCCTGAACCTGACCTTATTCAGTACTCTGCAGCCTACACCTTAACTTAGACCGAGTTGTATTCACCTATTGCCTCTATAGTCACTGATTTGTATTGGATCCACTGGAGTAACTTTTTGATTTTGAAGCCTTGGCTTTAAATGTATCCATTGACCTCACCCCTCTCAAGCTCCACAATCTCTCCAGCCTCATAATCCGCCAAAATATCTGTGCTCCTCTAAATCGGGCTTCTTGAACATCCCCTGTATTCATCTCTCCAAGACTGAAGGGCAGATTTCAGTTATCTAAATCTTAAACTCCTGAATTGCCTCCCTACACTTCTCTTCCTCTGTACCTTGCTTTTCTACTTTATGCAACTCCTTTAAGCATAGGCTATGACCAAGATTTTCGTTCATCTGAGCTAAGATCTCCTCATATGTCTTGGTGTCATTTTTTGTCTTATAATGCTCCTGTGCAGAACTTGGGCTATTTCATTATACTAGAGGTAATAAATAGATCTGAGTTGTTGTTATATTTGGTGGACTATTAACCAAAAAAAAGTTTGTCTTATAAGTAAGAGGTGAATACTTGCTATCATATGCCAGCTGTTATAATCTCGTTTGTGAAAGATAACTGGTTTGGAGTTACAACTTGTGACTCTCCACCATTAAAACGCAGCATAAAAATCACACATAATCGTCTATTAGAGATGCTGCCATCACAGCACCAAACATCAGACTTTGTTACAGATGCAAAGCAACTCAACCTACTTTGTGCTTCTGATCAGCAGCCTGAAACCATTCACCAAATCTCCCAGCCAAAGTAATGATTAAAGTTTAATTAACTTCATGCTTACAAAAAAAGAGCAGTCAAGCTCATTTTCCAGTCATGTAAATGCATTGCCCTCTGTATGTCACACCCCAGACATCACACTTTGTTACACATGAGACACAATTTGAAAAGAAGAGAAATCCCAAGTATTTTTATGCCACAGCCTAAAATTTGCAAGCAATTTGCTGACCTCTAATTGACCGTAAGAATTTAGAAACAACCACAATTACCTGGATTCCCAAAGGGAGTACTTCAGCAGTTGCCTTAAAGGGACAGGCCAGGTTAGCAGTTCATCAGCATAACATGCTGCATATTCCAGATTTCCTGAGACCAATACCAAAGGAGATCAGTTGGGGTTTCCACGATGATAGGCGTTGGAAGATTGCTGTTTCTGGACATGTCACTGTTCGTCGCATTTTTTTCAATCCAGTGTTAATGTTTCTGCCTCTGAATCAAAATGTTCTGGGTTCAAATTCAGAAGCAATATGAGGGTGCTGCACTGTCCAAGCTACCAGTGAATGGATAGGATGGTGAACACCATTCTCCACTCCTATTTCAGTGGCTGGGGTATATTTTAAAGACCCCATGTCAGAATTCAAAGGATGCCAGTTTGTTGGCTTGTCACTTGACCAACATCCTTCCCTCAGCCAGCGTAGATCAGCAAATTGCACTGGTATTTATCAGTACTGGGGGGGTCTTATTCCTCCATTATAGGGTGAGGACTACTGTTCAATGTTCAGCAGAGGATACTTAAAGGAAACAATATGTAACTGGTTATTGGTCCACAAAGGCCACTGGCAAAGAATGATTATGGAGCAAAATGAAAGAAACTGCTTATTGAATAATAGCATGAAATGGTACATTAACATTTGAAACCTTAGTATGATTTCTGTTCTATGGTTAAGTTTGTATCTGGACATTGATGATTCCATCATAGAGGGTAAGGATATAAAGGTTGGTTGGCCGCTGAGCTGGTTTGTTGTTCCGCAGATGTTTCGTTACTGTGCTTGGTAACATCCTCAGTGCAGCCTCTGATGAAGCGTCAGTGTGTTTTCCCGCCTGGCTTTTAAGCTCTGGGGTCTATTGCGATGGATTGCCTCACTTCCGGGTTTCCTCCATAGTGGAATGTATATAGGGTCAATGTGTTTATTAATAGCCTCCTTTGTGGAGTGTCATGCTTCCAGGAATTCTCATGCTTGTCTCTGCCTAGCCTGTCCCAGGATCTTGGTGTTGTCCCAGTCGAAGTCATGGTTCTCCTTGTCCATGTGGATTGAGATGAAATCTACTCCAAAACCTTAGGGATGGGATATTACAGCAACTAAAACGGCCATTCGGCTCAATATGTCTGTACTGCACATCAAACACCTATCGACTCACACCATTTCTAATACTTGATCCATTGGCTTATATGCTATGGAATTTCACATGCTGAGCTAAATACTTCTTAAAGTGTGAATGATCCTGACTGTAGCACACTTTTACACAGTGATTTCCAGATGGCCCCACACCCTCGGTAAACTTTCTTTCCTCAAGTCGTCTCTAACCGTCCTGCCCCTTACCTTAAAACTGTGCTCCCTAATTATTGACCCCTTTGCAAAGGGGAAAAGTTAGTTCTTATCTACGCTATCTATGTGTATCATAATTATGTTCATCTCAATCAAGAAGCCATCAGCCTTCCCTGATCTAGGGAAAAAAAAAACCCCAGCCTATCTGTACCCTTTTCATAGCCAAATTGTTTTAACTCAGGCCACATTCTGGTTGATCTCCTCTGCACCCTCTCTCATGCAATCACATCCTTCCTATAGTGTGACTAGAACTGCAGCCGTAGCCTGTTATTAATAATATCGTTTCTGTCCATTGGTTTGTTATCTAGTTTGATACTGCACCTCATAGTATTTACACTTTTAAAAGAACATATCTTAATATGAGAGAGAGAGTAGTCTGCAATGTCCCTAATTTCTGATTGTTAACTGCCAGTATTAGTTTAAAAGCTGTGGAAAAGGTTCTCTCCACTCATGTCCTTCTTGAAGAGGAGAGGAGAATGGGCAGTTGTTTTAAAGGAAATAATCTGATGCTTAAAATAAATCAAATTACTCTGTAAAATGTCAGCAATGAAAATGCATTTTCCCAACCCCCTCCCACAGCCCCCCATCACCAAGGTAACGTCTAGAAGTGAAGAAATGTTGTATTAAAAAGGGTAATTACTGGACCTATGAAAGGCAAAAGAAGTCAGCCTTCTGTAAACATGTAATAGGACTCCAGTCGACAGACCCCATACTCACAGTTCCTAAGCCATTTCTGTCTAAGAGGCAGTGTCCCTGCTCTGTGGTCAAATAGTAATTGAAACAAGATAATACAGACGGAGAAGAAGGGAAAAACTATATAGTTTAGTAAATGAAAAACAGATGTGGTCAAAATGAATGGCTGCATCCTAAGATATGATAACACTGACACTGAGGAAGAACTGTGCTTTCAATTTGAAAAAGTAATCAGACATTCTAGCAATAAAAAATGATAAGGAAATAAATGCCACTTTAGAAAAATTCAAATTCTGTCACTGATAAAGTGCTGCAGGTAAGTTAAAATTTGACAGGCTGTCAGAGTAAATTTTTGCTTAATTTATTTCCAAACAGTTGTAGGGTTCTGGTGTTCTGATGGTCAGATCTTAGCATTGACCAAAGCTGTAAAGTTTCTTATGATGCTGGCAGGGAAAGCTAAGTATCTCGGAACTGTTTTCTATGAGGATGGGAAAGTTGTACTGGAGCCTGTAATTAAATGCCAACCTATCTCCAATGCCTCTCTATTAGACTGTGACTAGTCCTCAACAACAGTGGAAGAAATAGGGCCGAGTGATAATCTGACTGAGTATGATCTAAATCTGATCTTTGTGTGTGTGTGTGTGTGTGTGTGTGTGAGTGTGTGTGTGTTGGCAGGATGATCAGGGCTAAGATTCATTTCAACTAAATAAGTGGAGAGTTGCACCTAGAAGCCTGTGTGATGCTGCCAAGCTGCTGCTTCTGTTATATCAATATTTCTTTTATCACAGGCCTCCTTCTCAGGTTTACACTTTTCAAGGTGAATTTGGTTAATCAGTTACATTGTCCTCCACCAACCAGCTGGAAGTCTGCAGCACGACTGTAATGTACAACAAGTCCATCAGCAGCTTTGACAGGGAGCTGAAACATTAGCCTGTCTATCCATTTCAAATGTTGACAGACTTTTCGCTGTACTTCTCGTGTCTTAAATTCTTATGCCCATTAATTTCAATGCTAGTGCATCGGCTTTGAACAGAACATTTCTGCAACAAGATGCCACTTGGTCCAAATCAGGTGGGGTTTTGAAATGTGGTAACTGTTATAATTTAGGAAACATAGCCAGCAATTTGCAAGGATCTGATAAATGGAATAAATAATTGGATTATCTTGGATTATGTTCGGTATCAATTCTCTGACCCACTGCTGTAGCTGCTATTTTTTATTTGTTCAGGAGATGGAGGCATTGTTATTACCCAGAGGGCATTTCAGAGTCAACCGCATTGCTGTGGGTCTGGAGTCACATGTAGGCAGGCCATGATGATATAATTCCTTTCCTAAAGGGCATTAGAGGTCACAGAATGCATGCTGGTATGGAAAACAGGATTGCGTATGCTATCATAGCGGACATGTTGTTCTTAAGTTAGCATTGGGCAGAATATAATTGATACGCAGTTAGTAATGAACGAGACAGAACTTTGTCTGTAAATAATTCGGGCTTGACCTACAAAAAGAGTGTCTGATAGGAAAACATAGAATGAGATTTACACGGCACTGGTATCTATAATATGTGCTATGCCTGAGCCCTGAGCAACAAGTGTTTGATGGGACAGTGCAAAGGGTGATTTATTCTGTATCAAAGTCATGCTCAACTTCACCTTCAATTATTTGATGCCTGAAAGGAACATGTTCTGTTCCCCATCACCAGCATCCCTCATTTTGATGAACAAAAGATTTCTCGCACTCCTTTACCTTTTTAGCTCAGGAGCAAAGATTCCCAGTTAGAGTGCAGAATGCTGCTACTTTAATAAGAAACATACAGATGACCACAAGTATGAAACATTCCTTCTTCCCTCAAAGCATTGTGCTAAGTAGGATAAATGTAGTGATTCTAACATCTTCACGACTGTAAGCATCTTCTTTCAATAAATTAATTACAAAGACTGTGAGAAGCATCATGTGGTAGCAACAGAACTTTGAGGAAGAATTTGTGTAAGTTCTATTTTGTGAAGTTCGTTTATCAAGTGCAGCCCAAGGGCTGGCTGAAAGAGAAATTGAATTCATTCTCTTTGAAATTCCAAATGTTTGTGTGGGAATCCACCAGCCATTAAACAGCCGATATTAAATCATTTTCCTTTCAATTGAAATGTACAGGTAATCTTTGAAATCTCATTTATTTGCAGTCAGGAAAAGTACAAATTCGGCCATATCTTCTGATGCACTCTACCTCCTCCGGACATGTGTGTTACATTACAAAGGATTACCCAGAAAATAAAGCACAGAATCAAGCCATTTAGCTCAACTATTTCTCCTCTATTTGATTCGCCCATCTTTCCCCTTCCAATTCTATCAGCATAACCTTCCATTCTCCTCTCCCTCAAATGCTCATCTAGCCTTTTCATTCATGTATCTATACGATTTGCTTTAACCACTCCCTGCAGTACTAAGTTTCACATTCTCACCACTCCTGGCAAAGAAATTTCTTCTGTATTTGGGATTTGATTTCTAGATGATTCTCTCATCTTAAATGCTTGTAGCTTAGCTCTTTTCCACAAACAACTTTCTTTCAGCCTACTTTATCAAAGCTGTCCAGAATCTTAAAGACATCTATTCTGCTAGCTCTTTTCAAGAGTGAGGAAACGCATCCTGTTAGGATCTTATCCTGCACACCCTTGTATTTCCGATTTCATCATTGTAAATCCTTCTTTTTCCACCCTCTCCATCATCTTTTTAACAATATTGAAACAGAATTGTACGCTTTATTCTAGGTGTGTTCTGACTAAGTTTCAATGCAGGCTTATGATAATGTTTTTACTTTTCAATTATATCTGTATAGAAGCAGAATCATATAATTGACACAGTGCAGAAGGAAGCCATTGAGCTAATGTGTCGGCAACTGTTCTCTGAATTTGTGATTCTCTTAAGTATCATTCTCCCACCTTCTCCCTCTATTCATGTCACATTCTTCTTTATCAAGTAACACTTTAATGTTTTGGTTGAACCTGCCTCTACTCAAATAAATACTATGTGTGGCTTTCTTTCTTCGAGCTTAATCGACCTGTGTCACTAATTTCAGTTATTTACACTCAGCTCCCTTCTTTTCTCCACTCAATTTAGATTCTTATTTTCTGAGTACGTGCCACCTCCCGATATTCGTAAATACTATAGTTCATATTTATCAATGTTACATTTCATTTGTTGATCATATGCACATTCTTCAGGGTTTTTTTTACCTTCTATTAAACTGTTTAAATTTACCTTGCATGTTGAGATTACAATAGAAGGGATAGTTTGGGATTATGATCGGCATGGACTGGTTGGACAGGGGCCGCTTACCATGCTCTATGATTCCACGAGGCTCAAGTTACAGCTTTCTGACTAAGAATGATTTGCAGCAGGACACATTGGAAGGAGTCCCACTCAAACTTAATCTTTAGCTGCATCTAAAACTTGTTACTCACCATCACTTTTGATTTGTCCTTTCTCCCATAATTTACAGTTTTTTATCTCCACTTCTTCTTCTCATCCATTGTCTTCATCCTGTACTTCACTGTAGCCCTTGAACCTTGGTTTCCCAAGCAGAAGCAATATCTTGAGATTCTACATGCTTGGGAAACTGGGCTCTGTCTTTCTGTGGATTTTACGATCTAATTATTTTATTGTTTTTAATTATCAGCCATGGTATTTAGCTGATAATATTAGTTTCTCACTGATTCCAAATGGATTGGTATTCCAGGCATGAATTAGCACCATATTTGGAATCTTAAAAACAGAAAATGATTTACTGCCTTTCCAGATAAAATTTATTGAGAAAAACTGAAGCAGGTGAAAAACTGTACAGGGCTAATAGACTGGGGACGTTCAGAGGCATATCAGCTAATTCTAGGAATAAATGGAGAGGTTAGTGTGCATTCAGCTGTTTTATTCAACAACTTGTCACTTTGCTGTGGCATTGGCATTTGGCATTCAATGTATTTTTCAAGGTTTTCTCTGTTTTTCTCCTTTCTTTTCAAATCTGTGCATACTCCCACAGTCATCAGTAATCTTACCCAATTCATTGTTGTTCATGTGTGCCTACAGTGAATGTAAGCAGGTTATTTGTTCCTGGAAAGGGTGGGGAGTATTGTGCCAAGTTTAATCTTGTTTTCATCCACATATGCGTGTATTTATTTTTCCAGCAGGAATTACTGATTATTAATCAGGAGTAGGAACTCCACATGATTTTTTTTTAACTTGCATCCTGGTATTTTGTTGTAACTTATTGATTTCACCCTCTGATTTCACTTCAACAAACACCTCCAAATTTGAAAGTGAGACCCACTGTTCCGGAAGCATCCAGGTATTTAAAAAGAGTGCACAGAAAAGATGGCAAAGGGATTCATGCAAGACGAATTTGTTAGAAAATGACACAGTGCCAAAGCACAGTTATTCCTATATTTAAGGAGAGGAAAGAGCATTTGATGGAAATTATACATCAGTCAGCTTAACATCAACAATAGGAAAACAAAATGAAATCCCTGCTTGACCTATGTAATTTAAAGTTTTGAAGATGTACCAGAGACAGTAGACAATCGTCAGGCAGAAATTGTAATTAATCTGGATTTTCAAAAGGCATTCAGTGAGGACCCTCAGAATAGATTAATAAATAAGATCAAAGAATGCAGAGTCAGGAGACAAGTGACAGAATGGACAGTTATCTGGACAGAGTATTTTGGTTGCAAAGATAGGCAAGTCACTTATTACTTGAATAGTGAGAGTCTACATGGGTAGAGGATTATTTCTGTATCAACCATTGAAGGTTGCACAACAGATTAGCAAAGCCAGACAAAAAAAAACACAAGCATTAAGCTTTATGTCTAGAGATTAAAGAATTGAAAAGAAGAAGCACGATAAATCTGTATCGACCCCGGTTAAACCACTCTTGAAGCATCCTGAGAAGTTAAAGTCGCTGTACTAAAGAAATTAGATATAGGCATAAGAAAATTTAAAAGGATGATACTGGAAATGTATGGGCTTGTGTAGCAGGAAAGGACTGACGGACTGAGTTCTTTTTCTGTCAAAACCAGAAGGTTGAAGGTTAGCCTAACGCGAGTCTTTGTAAGATTTTTGGAGAGTGGATACAAAGATAATGTTTCTTTGGTTGAAATTTTAACTGTGGTGTGCTCTTTCCTCTGGTGTCACTTCCACTTTTCATTTTTTTCTTGGTTCCCCATTTGATTACACATGAAACGTTAAGTAGTGTTGGTGTGTACAGGCGGTAGATGTGATCTATTGGGGGGGGATACAGTGGAACCCATCATCAGCTTACAATGCAGCCGGTCCCAGCAGACTATTAAAAAAAGCCAGCTGGAAAAACAAGGATGCTCTTCATCGTGGCCACAACTTACATGGCCAATTTCATTCCCAATAATGTAAGCTTTATTGAGAGCTCAAAGATGGCAAAGGCATGTTTCAAGTTTAAGTTTCACTTGCAAATATTTCATATTACTTTGGTTTCACTTTATTCATGTGCGTATCCTCATTATTTATTACAGAGACTAGCTCAGGCAGAGAGCAAAGTGTATTGGCACACTTCACAGGAATTCAGAAGTTATGTTTCTTGTGGAAGAAGAAACACTATTATATTTTTGAATGCATTCTGTGCTGAATGTTCATGGCAGGGTCAGGTGACAGACTCACTATTATGTTAGACATGGCTGAATACGCAGGCTGAGGTGGATCTCCCTTCAATGTATTGTAAGGGACATTGTCTGAGATCGCTTTCAGCAGGGACACTTGAAATGTTGTAGATGAACTTAAAGCCCAGGAAGGACTCTGCCAGTCAACGCCTTGAGGCAGAATCCACTTCTGGATCATCCTGCCACTGCCCTTTAAGCCCCTCATCTTCTTACTTTAGCTGACAGTCCCATCACCCTCACCATGCCCAGTATGCCAGGGTCATCCTCTTCCACACCTCCATGACACTGTCCCCTTTCCAGCACACTAACAACCCCAAACTAATTCAGTCTTGCTAGTCCCAAGCCTTCATGTACACTGCCATTTTCCTGCTCACCTTCCTCATTCTGCAAGGTTCAACAAAGAAAAGCACTGACCCCGTGCACCGCTGTACAAAGTATGCACCTTATAAATGAATTGAACCCAGGTGCCATGAGATTTTCATGTGTCTCTGACCTTATCCTGAAGGTTGAACATTATTAAAAAATGTTTTGCACGAGTGAGTATTCATGATTTGGGCAGTGTTGAGCCCAAAATGCCACAAGGGTGTTGACTTCATCTGTATATTTCAACCCCCTATCAGGAAATTGAAATTTCACCTTCCAAATTCAATAACCTTGCATGTCACATTTCCGCTCTTTCAGGCTCCATTAAATCCCACAGTCCCACTTCCCCTCTACCTTCCCCTTTGTCGGTAAAAGCATTGCTGGAGGTCATTCCTATATAGTGGTCAGCAAGAGGTCCAGCCAGGAATTCAGAAGAAGAAACCTTTTTCCAAAGGCTATACAGAATTTAGAACTTGCTACCATTGATTAAAGCAGTATTGATGTATTTAAATTGTACAAATGTATGATTATGAAGAGAATACAGGATTATGATGATAGATTTTAACAAGATAAAAGTGGGGAGGTGTATAAGTAGAACATAAACATAGAAAATAGGAACAGGACAATGCCATTTGGCCCTTCCAGCCCTGCACCACCATCCAATAAGATTGTGGCTGATCATCCAACTCAGCCCCCACTTTCTTCCAAGATAAAAAAGTGTGGAGCTGGATGAACACAGCAGGCCCAGCAGCATCTCAGGAGCACAAAAGCTGACATTTCGGGCCTAGATCCTTCATCAGAGAGGGGGATGGGGAGAGGGTTCTGGAATAAATAGGGAGAGAGGGGGAGGCGGACTGAAGATGGAGAGAAAAGAAGATAGGTGGGGAGGAGAGTATAGGTGGGGAGGTAGGGAGGGGATAGGTCAGTCCAGGGAAGACGGACAGGTCAACGAGGCGGGATGAGGTGGTTGGTAGGAAATGGAGCTGCGGCTTGAGGTGGGAGGAAGGGATGGTTGAGAGGAAGAACAGGTTAGGGAGGCAGAGACAGGCTGGGCTGGTTTTGGGATGCAGTGGGAGGAGAGGACGAGCTGGGATGGTTTTGTGATGCAGTTGGGGGAGGGGAAGAACTGGGCTGGTTTTGGGATGCATTGGGGGAAGGGGAGATTTTGAAGCTTGTGAAGTCCACATTGATACCATTGGGCTGCAGGGTTCCCAAGCAGAATATGAGTTGCTGTTCCTGCAACCTTCGGGTGGCATCATTGTGGCACTGTAGGAGGCCCATGATGGACATGTCATCTGAGGAATGGGAAGGGAGTTGAAATGATTCGCGACTGGGAGGTGCAGTTGTTTGTTGCGAACCGAGCGCAGGTGTTCTGCAAAGCCGTCCCCAAGCCTCTGCTTGGTTTCCCCAATGTAGAGGAAGCCACACCGGGTGCAATGGATACAATATACCACATTGGCAGATGTGCAGTTGAACACCTGCTTGATATGGAAGGTCATCTTGGGGCCTGCATCACAAACCAGTCCAACCTGTCTCTGCCTCCCTAACCTGTTCTTCCTCTCACCTATCCCTTCCTCCCACCTCAAGCCGCACTTCCATTTCCTACCTACTAACCTCATCCCGCCTCCTTGACCTGTCCATCTTCCCTGGACTGACCTATCCCCTCCCTACCTCCCTACCTACACTCTCTCCACCTATCTTCTTTTCTCTCCATCTTCGGTCCGCCTCCCCCTCTCTCCCTATTTATTCCAGAACCCTCTCCCCATGCCCCTCTCTGATGAAGGGTCTAGGCCCGAAACGTCAGCTTTTGTGCTCCTGCGATGCTGCTTGACCTGCTATGTTCATCCAGCTCCACACTTTGTTATCTTGGATTCTCCAGCATCTGAAGTTCCCACTATCACTGAGACAACATACCCGACTTTCTTCCATTTCTTTTGATTCATTTATCCCTATATCAACCTCCTTCCTCAAAGTAGTCAATGTTTTAGCCTCAGCCACTTTCTATGGCAGGGAATTTCACAGGCTCACCACTCTCTAGATGAAGAAATTCTCATTTCCCGTGTCCTCAGTCTGTAATCCATGGTTCTCGGCTCCCTGGTCATCCGGAACATCCTCCCTGTGTTTATCCTCTCTCGACCTGTTAGAATTGTATACATTTCTATAAGATCCCCCTTTTTCTTTTAAACTCTAATGATTATAGTCCTAAACGATCCAGTCACTCTTCATACACCAGTCCTGCCATCCCAGGAATCATTCTGGTAAAACTTTGTTGCACTCCCTCCACAACCAGAACATCTTTCCTCAGACAAGATAAACATTGGCAACACTAGTTGGGTCAAATTGCCTGTTTCTGTGCCATATATTCGATGTGAACTTATATAGTACATGCAATAGAGGTAAAATCACAGTGATAGGTGCATCTCAATCATCAGCAGTTATACTCTCATACTCACTCACAGACAGTGACAAGTAGCTACTCTCTGCTATCAAAATGCAAAACAATGAATTGCAATATGAGAAGAAAATGTCTGTCACTAAATGGTTCCCAGTTTAGAATACACTTAAAATTCTGGCTGATGGAGACGACATTGTCCAGCACTGGGTAAACAGTCCAGCTCCAAAAGCCGAGATCAAGATGCTTGTTAATGACCCAACTTGACCCTGTCAACTCTTCTTGACCTCTGCTTTTCAGACTGTCGCCTAATTTGCTTCACATTCCAGACTGACAGAATCTCGGATATTGTATCATTTCGCATGTAATTTCAAGCCCTCCAGCAGGGAGAATCATATGTTTTTACATCTACCTATGCCTGCTTATATTTGCCAGTGTACAAATGCGTATGTGACTGTGTATCTGCTGCATGCAGGTTTACATGTGCATGTACACATGCATACCCAAGCCATTGCAAGAGAGAGCTCAGGCATTGAAGAAAGAAAAGCTGTGTCTTGGATGCATCCACATGAACTGCTGACTTAAGGACCTCTTATCTCCCTCTGTTTAGTTAAAGCTATCTTCCCATCCTGAGGCAGTTGAAGGGACTGTTGTGCTGAGTTGCTGTTTCTTTTGAGTTGTCAGCAAATAATTGATACGGCCCAAAGGCCCTCACCAGCTTATGGTAAAACAGCCACTACACATTGTCAACACTACTCCATTGCAGCAGATATTTGTCTTTTGTTTGAGACTTAGTTCCGGTTATTTTCTGTGAATTCCGCTCATGAGAATAAATAAGAGTTACTCTGCTCTTCTCTAGCATTAAAAATTCAAAGGCAACAAATTTCAACCGCAAGCTTACAAAATCATATCCTCATTTTGTGCCTCATTGCCAACATGGAAGAGCTCCTCAGCCTGATAACTTATGACCAGTTCTGCTGGGTGATCCCAGGATTCATTGAAATTCCAGTTGATTCTGAAATTTTTCAATGGTATTTTTTTCATGCCACTCCATTTCTCCCAATTACTATGAAATAATTCCTATAAAAGTGAGGAATTTGAACAGGAACAGGATTAGAATCCAAGATAGCACACAAAACATCAAACTCCCAAAGCATCAAAGGTCAGCTGGTACTTGTAAAAACTAGCGACATTTTTGGAAAAAGAGAAAAATTGTTGATCAAGCAGAGGGAGATATGTGATTAATGTTGCTTCCCCAATGTTGTATGTTTAATGAAATGCATACCTATACTTGTAAATATCAATTCATCTCACTGACGTGGTTTCTTGATTAAACACCATTGTTATTATGATACTGTCTGTGGGCTGCCCTATATATTGGCTCATGCAACATATACTATCAGGACTGAGTTTAATGAGACAGATGTCTTCAAGCTTATTAGAAACGCTCACTATTTACAATGTTGTAATATCACAAACCAACACGCAGTTTGGATTCTGTGCTCAGTGATGTCCCTGTAAATTACATATATACTACATTGTAATGAGAGCCAGACTGAAGGTAAGGTGGATACCTTCATACTGGAATGTTAAAATGTCATGTTGTCACGCAACTGTCTTCAAGGACACTACTTGTCTGGACTAGAATATATGCAATAAGACATCCCTTCTTCCGCTTTAAAGATTGGAGATCCTTTTCCAACAACATGTCAAAGGATGCATGTAGATACATAGTCTCTACATGTTTAGCTAATACTTTGGTTGACAAATGACATAACCAGCTCCAGTCCATAAACAGTTATCATGACTTGACTATGTAGCTTCACTCTGCAAAACTGTCTCTTGTCACAGAGGGATGTGTATCATTTGTCATAGATGCATAGTTGTTGCTTGGAATAGTACTTTCAGTATCCAAGCCATTGTTCACTATGACCTCAGCTGGACACAGCAATGTAGTATATTGCCATAAAACCACATGTTTGTCTGGAAATCTCAAACTTACATGCTATGTCTTGGTACAAGTTGCATTGTTGTCTACATGTTTGTTGATCATACTTTCACAGAATCCCTAGAGTGTGGAAACAGACCATTTGGCCCGACAAGTCCGCACTAACTTTTTGAAGAACTTCCCACCCAGGCTCACCCCCTACCCTACCCTATCCCTGTAACCCTGCATTTCCCATTGCTAACGCACCTAACCTACAGATCTTTGGACACAACAGGTAATCTACCATGACCAATCCACTTAACTTGCACACCTTTGGACTGTTGGAGGAAACCACAGCACCCAGAGAAAACCCATACAGAAACAGGGAGAATGTAAAAACCCCACGCAGACAGTTACCTGAGGCTGGAATTGATCCCAGGTCCCTGGTGCTGTGAGGCAACAGTCCTAACCACTGAGCCACCGTGTCCACCTGGCTTGTAACATTTTCTACCATCTTTCCAACATGGAATTGCTCACATGTCATTGGATGGTGACAGGGAGGGAAGAATTGTGCGAGTCTGCCTCAGAACTGCCAGTGAGGCTAAGCCGTAACCTATAGGGGTAGCATGTAGATTTTGATTAGCTATCTGAAAATCTTGGTAAGTTGCTTTATACTTGACTATGATGGATTTTACCGAGTGAACAGTGCAATCTGCAAGACCGTTTCACTGTTAGCAGTTAGCAAAAGAGGTAACATGTTTAATACTCCATTTCCTGTACTAAAACTGACCATTGATATACTGCTAAAGGAAAAACACATGTTTGAAGTGATTGTAGCTGACCAGTAACAGCTTCAAGTGCTTGACTCCACTACAAAAATTACAGTTATCAACAGGTTTAACAAAATATCCAAATTTTGTATGAGATATAGCTTGTCTCATAAAAAAGACAGCATGCAACTTTATGAAGTACGGAAGCTATGTTCTTATTATGCAACAAATCCAATTGTCCAGTGAAACACAATGTTCCACATCAGCATGCGAAGACTCAAACAATGTCAAGAACATTTCCAAAGTTCCAAACACAGCGTGCGCACATCCACAAAGTCCAGGAGGTATCTTCAGTGTCAATTCTCATTCCAATCTTTTTGACATAACATTTCAATGCTGTCGGAAAAATTGAAGCATTCGTCATTATTTCAGTTATATACCCCAAAGGAATGGACAGAAATCACTAAGTGCTAAGATTGACACTAGTGCAAGTGCAAATGTCATCCTTTTATGCATCTCACAAGAGATCTACTCAGGAAGTTGGCAGAGTGTGATGGTCGGTACATCTTAAACTAACTGCTTGCTTAATATCAATATGGTGCATCAAGATGGATCTCTGTAACCTTTTACATTACTGATATGCAGAACTTCATTTGTGCTGCCAGCATAACAGGGTGTACATTGTATCATCATCTTTGAGATAACAAAGCCAAAGATTCTTGACTGCAACATCAAGTCTATCCATCAAACTCAAAACATAGAAAGCTTGGTTCAGTCAACATGAGATGCCTCTGAGAAAGCTCTGCAGGTCTGGCAGCACCTGTAAAGAAAAAAATGGAGTTAACATTTTTCTTTAAGAAAGATAGTTCCACACTTCTTTCCCCTCCTACACTGTCATCACGCAACACATGTGCAAGGTACTTTGTTGGTGAGAAGGGTAAAACTGCATGCAGGCTGTTATCTCTAATATGATCCAAGACAGGGCATAAGAGTTTGGGTTTTTCACACTGATGTGTGTTTCACAAAATACCACATATTGTGTCCGGTCTAGTCTTTATACAGGTGTCATGACTTGGCTATGTCGTTTCACTCTGTGATGTGTTCTGTCAGGTGAATGTGTATCATTAGTTGTAGATGCATCATTGCTGTCTGACATGATGTCTTCAGTATTCGAAACATTCAACATCCAGTGTGATGGATGGTTGATCATATGCAGTTAAGAAATGTCACCTGTTTCTTCACAGGACTTGATCATCGCTCATTACAATGTTGTGTGTACAATGGAATTCATTGCCTATAAAGGTGGTAGAGGCATAAAAGCTCTTAACATTTACAAAGTGTCTAGATATACATTTGCAATGACAAAGCATACAGGGCAATGGACCAAGTGCTGGAAAGTGGGATTTGAATGGTTAACTGGTTGTTTTCAACTGGCTCTGAATCCATGGGCTGAAGGACCTTTTTCTGGGCTGTGTATTTCAACTTGAGGTGTCTTCTGATCCCAGAAATTGAAATAGATTTATGTTCCCTATTGTTGCATTTTGAATCATCCATGAATTGTCATTTAGCATGTCGTTTTGTTATTAATGCTTTATCCAAGCCACTGGCTTTCTCACCTTTTCACTCGTCATGGATAGCTCTTGCTAGTCTTTGTCTGTTGCGGATACTGTCATCAGTATATCTGATGATGCAGATATTGGCCCTTTTACTGGCCCCAAGATATTCTGAAGGGCAGCACTGACTACTGTCATGATCTTTCTCCTTCTATGGCATTGAAAAGTAATGAATAAAATAGATATTTTCCTCTGGCTTCTTTGCAAAAACTCAATGTTTAGATCTTACATCCACTTAAAGATCTTAATTGGTCCCACCTACCTGATCCAGTTTAATCCACTGTCAATGGATGCAGACTGTACAATATAAAAGACACAGGCAGGCCGAGGATAGGCCTCTGATATTCTTGTACTAAAAACCAACTAAGTTAAGAGACTCTGCATCTTTCTTTCCGTCAAAGCAAATAGTTTTATCAGGTTCCATGTCTTTTAATGTTGTATTTGATTTTAGTGACATGGGCAACTGTTAAGGCCATGAGCAAAAGTTTAGCTTTGCCAGCTGCTGTAGAGCTCTAAGTTTTGTTAGAGTAAGAAGTAATGGTAGCAGAACTGATGTTCCCTGCTCTACGCAGGACGTGCCCTGTTACACATCCAAAATGCCAGGGCAGCTAGCTGCTTAAGGCCGCACTCTGTGTGATCTCCACTTTGATAACAGTAAGGGGTTGCTATGTTTGACTGCATGTCCCAGTACATCGCTGCCACTTGTCCAGTCCCTATGTCTGGCAGCTGTCATTTGATAAACTGCCTTCTAGTATTGCATGACGTTGAATTCAGTTTCCTCCAACAAACTGAGACTGTTGCATTCAGAGCACCTTGGGAGTCCTTAGGGATTATAGGCTGGCGACTCAGGCTTTATTGATATCCAGCTTTTCATCCAACTGTGAATTCAGGACACATCAGTAATAGGATGGATCATGTTGCCGGAGGCAAGGTACAACAAACCCTATCAGATGCAATGAACTCTGACGGTTTTGCGAGTACAAATAATTCTATTATTTTTGCGGATGATGAGTTTAAGGTGTGTGGACCATATAAACTCTGGCCATACAGGAGCAGGTTTTCTCAGCTGAAATTGAGAATAATATTTTTCAGAGAATCAAGTTTTCCAGTATTGTAAACATTCATTATCACAGTGTCAGAATCAGCAAAGGAAAACACCAATTATTTGAGCAGCACTTTCTTCCCTTTTGATAAAAATGTATTTGTAATTACCTGTTCTTGATGGTATTGCATTGTTACCAGTTTCACTCAGTAGGTTTCCCAGTTCTCCTGTTAATAACCATGCCTACCTTCCATGGCCCATTCCTGCTCTAGCTCCATTGGTTTCAAATGTCTCCTTTCTCTGTCCAATCCATCCCTGAATCTTCTTTCCCCTTTTTCTGCTTTATCGAAACATATGAATGGAGAACAAGAGGCCACTCAGCGCTTCCAGCCTGTTTTGCCATTCATGGCCAATCTGATTTTGACCTCAGCTTTACATTTCTACACATCCACGAAAATATTTCATCCCCTGGCTAGTCAGCATCCTTTTCTTCTCACTTTTTCACCCTCTTTTCTTCCTTTACCCCTGCTATTTGTTCCTGCTCAACCCATGACTCTTCTGCCTATCACAAACTCTTCTCTATTTCCTCACCTTCTCTCATTCTCTTATTCTTTGGTCAATAATCTCCCCCTTGCCTCACTCTTCCCAATTTACACTCCTTTCCATTTTGCTTCATTCGCATCTGTCCCGCCTCCCTGTGTATCTCTCTTCTTCCCCTTACTCCCTCTCTTCCCCTTGTTTCTCTCCTCAGACTTTAGCTTTCCCTCTCCCTGGCCTTCATTTTGCATCCTCCCTATTACTGACTTTCCTTCTTCAATTTGCTCCCTCTCCCTCCTCTTTCAATGTTTCCCTCCCCCTCAACTGCACTTTTCCTCACAGATGCTACTAATACATCAACAAAATGAAATCCTCCTGATTGCTTGGTTTCTTTGTTCAGTTAACACGGTGACATTATTAACTGAGCAATTACAGTGGCTTTGTACCATGCCGAAACTTTCACAAGTAGTTACTTTGTTTATTGTTCTCAGGACACACCCATTTGTCTACATGTTTGGACAGTTAATACCAAGCAAAGAAGATCACAGAAATGCAAAAAATGATATAGGCATCCCTCAGTTGACAGTGTAGATAGAATAATTTGTATATGTGTGTTCTCTGCTTGCTCTCTACAACTTACAGAGGGAATTTCACTTCACAGCCGCAGCAACCCCTATTAAAATCAAGAGGCACGGCTACTTCTTGAAAGATAAATTACATCGAGTGCCACCAGTGCAGTTTTGGTCTCCAAATCTGAGGAAGGACATTCTTGCTATTGAGGGAGTGCAGCGTAGGTTCACTAGGTCAATTCCCAGAATGGCGGGACTATCATATGTTGAAAGATTGGAGCGACTGGGCTTGTGTACACTTCAATTTAGAAGGATGAGAGGGGATCTGATTGAGGCGTATAAGATTATTAAGCGATTGGACACTGTGGAGGCAGGAAGCATGTTTCCGCTGATGGGTGAGTCCAGGACCAGAGGACACCGTTTAAAAATAAGGGGTAGGCCATTTAGAACTTGGTTGAAGAAAAACTTCTTCACCCAGAGCGTGGTGGATATATGGAATGCTCTGCCCCAGAAGGCAGTGGAGGCCAACTCTCTGGATACTTTCAAGAAAGAGATAGATAGAGCTCTTAAAGATAGTGGAATCAAAGGTTATGGGGATAAGGCAGGAACAGGATACTGATTGTGGATGATCAGCCATGATCATAATGAATGGTGGTGCTGGCTCAAAGGGCTGAATGGTCTACTCCAGCACCTATTGTCTATTGTCTATAAGAAGTTTAAAATCCCCAGCTCCCAAGGTGGGATTGTTGGCAGTGGGACATTTACTTGGTCTTAGGAACAGCACAACTGCCCTGCTTTTGTTTGACACTTTTGAATGGGCAACTAATACCCAATTAAAGGCTGCATCGCCCTGCTGCTAGTATTCTCCCAAAAGTGGGCAAGGGATGGCGCCAAGCAGCAAGCTCCCAAAGAGAACCCTTTCAGGGTTATGTGCAGGGGCCCGAGGGGAGGCTGTGGTTGGGGGACAGGGTGTGTGCTATATCAACCACCAACACAATCACCTTACAAACCCACCATCTCAGCTGATGAGTTGATCCACTTCCGTGTTGAACTCCACTTGGAGTACGCATCAACGTGGCAAGGGCACAGAGTGTACACTGAGCAGGTGATTTCATCACCAAGAGTGGCCCAGTAACACTGAACTGGCAGACTCCAAGAGAATATTGTTGCTATCTGGACCTGTGGTAGGTGGTAATGGAACCAACAAGGAAAAAAAAATACTTGACCATGTCCTCATCAACTGACCTGCAGCAATGCATCTCTTCATAATAGTATTTATGGGAGGGACCATCACATGGTCCAATAGGAGATGAAGTCTCACCTTCATGTTGAGGATACCGTCCATGTGTTATGTGCCACTGCCACCATGGCCAATGGCATAAATTTCAAATAAGTCTAACAACTCAAGATTGGGAATCAGTGACGTATTGTGGGTCATCAACAGCAGCAGCAAAATTGTGTTCAAGTACAATCTGTAATCTCAGACCCCAAAATATCGCTACTCTACCAAGCCAATGAATCAATTTTTGTTCAATGAACAGTGCAGGAGGACATGCCTGGAACAGCACCAGGCATGTCTAAAAATGAGGCATTGATTTGGTGAAGCTACAACACAGGGCTACTTGCATTCCAAACGTGATAGAGAGAGCTAAATGATCCACTAGACTCTGCAATCTTGCCACATCTAGTGAATGGTAGTGGATAATTAAATAACTTGATGAAGGAGGTGCCTCTACTAAATTTCCCTATCCTCATTGCTGGGAGAGCCCAGTACATCAGTGTAAAAGGCTGAAGCATTTGCAACTATCTTTGGCCAGAAGAGCCAAGTAAATGATCCAACCTTGTCTCCTTTGAGGTCCCCAGCATCACAGATGCCATTCTCAAGCCAATTCATTTCCACATGATGTCAAGAAATGGTTGAAGGCCCTGGATTCTGCAAAACCTATGGGCAGTATTGAAGCAATATTACAGCTAACTTGTGCTCCAGAACTAACCATATCACTAGCCAAGCTCTTCCAGAATATTTACAACACTGTTATCTGCCAGCAATGTGGAAATTGTCCAGGTACAGTCTATCTATAAAAAAGTAGGTCACATACAACTGGATCAATTACCACTCCATCAGTCTCTTCTCGGTCATCAGCAAAGTGATGGAAGGTGTCATTGACAGTGCTACCTAGCGGCTCTTCTTCCTCAAAAACTTGCTCACTGACATCCTGTCCAGTTTCCACAAGACCCCTCATACTGCTGGCCTCAAAATCCTCTGTCCAAAATTGGACATAATATCTGAAAGAGGGGAATTGAGAGTGACTGTCCTTTGCATCTCTGCAGGAATTCATCACAGTAGTGTTCTAACAACAACCATCTTCAGCTGCTTCATCAGTGACCTTCCCTCCATCATTAGATCAGAGGTGAGGATGTTTGCTGATGATTGCATAGGGTTCAGCATCTCTTACAACTTCCAGGGACTTGGAACCGCTTGCACCTGCAAATTCCTCTCCAAGCCACATACCATCGTTACTTGGAAATATACTGCCATTCCTTTGTAGTCACTGGGTAAAGATCCTGGAACTCTTTCACTAATAAGTGTACCTCCATAAAAAGTACTGTAGCGGTTCAAGAGGTAACTCACCACCACTTTCTCATGCACAGTTAAGGATAGGTGATAAATGCTTCCCAAGCCAACAATGCCCACATCCCACGAATGAAGAAGAACCAACTGCCAACTACAGCACCACTGTGTAATAATGCAAAGTTACCTACATTTGATCAGCCGATCTCATGGGCTGCGATGGGTCCTTGAATCCAGGGAATTCTTCCCACCACCCGTTTAAATACCAAACTGACATGTGCATGAATCACAAAACGTTGGTTTGCAGGTGCAGCAAGTAATTTAAGAGGGCAAATGGGATATTGTCCTTCATTGCTGGAGGGATAGATTTTCAAAACAGGGAGATTATGCTGCATAAACACTGAAAGAACTGCGGATGCTGTAAATCAGGAACTAAAACAGAAGTTGCTGGAAAAACACAGCAGATCTGGCAGCATCTGTGAAGAAAATACCAATGTTAATGTTTCGGGTCCAGCGTTCCTTCCTCAGAACTGGTTCCTCAGAACTTCATCAGAGGTTATGCAGCTATGTAGGGTGCTGGTGAGGACACACCGAGAGTACCGTGTACAGTTTAGGTCTCCTTACTTGAGAAAGGATATACTGGCACTGGACGGGGTGCAGAGGAGGTTCACTAGGTTGATTACAGAATTGAGAATGTTGCCTCATGGGGAGAGATTGTGCAGACTGGGACTGTACTCATTGGAATTTAGAAGAATGAGGGGGGATCCTATGGAAACATATACGATAATGAAGGGAATAGATAAGATAGAAACAGAGAGGTTGTTTCCAGTGGTGGGTAAAATTAGAACTAGTGGACATAGCCTCAAAATAAAGGAGATCAAATTTAGGACGGAGTTGAGGAAAATCTTCTTCACTCAAAGGGTTGTGAATCCATGGAATTCCCTGCCCAGTGAAGAAGTTGAGGTTAGCTTGTTGAATGTTTTTAAGACAAAGATAGATAGATTTTTGAACAGGAAAGGAATTAATGGTTATGGAGAGCAGCAGGGTAAGTGGTGCTGAGTCCACGAAAAGATCAGCCATGACCTAGTTTATTGGCAGAGCAGGCTCGATGGACCAGATGGCCTACTCCTGCTCCTACTTCTCATGTTCTCATGTTAATTCTGCAGGCTGCCCTGAAAGGAGACAATGCAGAACTTATAATTATTCTCCAGATTGTAGGTAAGACCCTCATCACCTACATTATATACTGCCTCAGGATACGAAGAGGGTCAGAAAATGTATCTCACCACCTACTGTAAGCTGCTGTGTGAGTGAGAAACTCTATTAATAGCCAGTTGGCAGGCAGCCTAAGATTTCCTGCTCTTCTGCTATTGTTTCCCCATGTCATCATTTAACACCGCATCTTGTAGCATTTAAAACACAATATTGTCATCAGGCTTAGTTCATTCTTCTCTGGAGGCATGACTTTTTGGACTTCAATTTAATGTAGGAAGAATTTTTTATTAAAAGCCAAAAGCTTTTGGAATTATCACCAGAGCCAGTTTGTTTTGGATTTATCCCTTACTTATTGTTCTCTTTGGAGCGTTCTTCCATTTTATTTCCAGTGGCCAATTTTTCAGTGATTGGAAAAATCTGTTAAAAAGTTGAGCAAATGTTGCAGAAGGCACGAGACTTGCTTCATGTCACTTCCTCTATCAGCTTGACTACATCAGCCGATTATTGAGACTATTGAGATGCTTAACTCATAATATTGAGCTGAAGCTAAATATTGCCCCTTTATTTTTTGGTAAAATACACGTTTATGCCACTAAACGCCTCCTATTTTGAATGTGATCTCTAAACCTAATCTTTTCCTTCAATTTTACACCCCATTGTACTCCTTTGAGAATAGAGACTGGTCTAGGTTCACCTTTGGTACCCTGCTCTTTGGAAGTCATTGAGTACTGGCTGTTTATTTAACTGGAGACAAAACAGCTGAGTCCAAATCCACCTACACATTGGCACCACTCATACCTCCATTAAGTGCCCCCTCTGTTATCTACTCTTCGTCTTCCATCACTAGTTAGCATCTGGGTTCATTTTTAAAGAGAGATGTTTTTACTGTCTTAAAAACACTATATAACTGTCATTGCTGTTTCTTCTTACACACAAATAACCATTAACATACTCACATGCACTCAATCAGTAAATCTTCAAAGATAATGACTTAAGGGTCAGTTTTTACTCCACTCATTTACAGACACCAAGGGCTAAATGCGACCCCTCCTCCTTCTACTGTATTACGCATTAATTTGCTCGGCAAAGTCAGGGGAGATGTGATTTCCCAGTAAGAATAACCATAGAGCTTGCACTTCAAAACGTGTAGATATTTGTTTAATGCTACTAAAGACATTCAGTTCACACAGGGGCTGAGTCACCATGCATTGCTTCCTTCTTTCCCACTTCAAACAATGGGATGGATGAAATATATCCAGGACGACTCTATGTTTAAAGCTGCTCTTTAAAAATCGGTGATTGTGATTTCTGGATTGTGTGCAGTTGACTCACTTCAGACAGGCAACTTTCAAGCTTTGTCAGTATGTTTTATTAGGTTTAATTGGAGTTGTGATTAAGTTCACAGCTTCTCTTCCTGCATTACACTGGCTCCTTCTTGATGCATTTCGAGGGACCTTGGACTTGAAGATGTGAGATACTTGCTGAACTGATCTGACATGATGTTATGGTTTGGGATTTATGTCCTGTTCCTGGAGCAGTTGGAAGCTGGGATATTGGGCAGCTTCATTAATGGGAGGGCAATTAGCTGTTCTGAAAACATCACATTTTCCTCTATTTTATATTCCATGGGCCAATGTGACCTCTTTGAAAAGTTTGCTGTTGGAGGCCAAACAAATGGAGAAGTTAAAATCCCAGGAGGCCTAGAGCCCAGGGTCACAGACCAGAGGTCAAGATGCAGTGAGATCTCATAATTTTCCCAGTAAAAAGACACTCCTATCATGAGCATTTCAATCAAAGCAAGAATTCTTTTTACAGGCAGGAACTTTTCTGTCACTCCCTATTACGAGATTCCTTCAATCCTGGAAAATTAAACACAAGTTCAAATTATATGTCTTTATTCCTCTGTTCTATTTTTTTATGATGGCCCTCCTCATCAAACCATTGTGTATTGCCAAAAGGTCACTCAAATTGTGCCTGTAATGTTCTTAAGTATTCAAAAAGGAAGAGGAATGCGCAGCAAAGCGACAGGAAAGATTTAAAGAGACTTTTGAAGGTGAAGAGATCACAAGATAAAGAATTTTGGAGGGCAGGGTGCAAAACCATGAGAACTGAGCCAGGGCTGAGAGGAACATACTGCAGGATGAATTTGGAACGTAATTGGTTATAGTACGATTTGGAGAGAAACCCAATGCAGTGGAAGATTGGAGATGAACAGGCTAGTGAGGATATGGCTGGTGCAGTCAAAATATTTAAAACAGCACAGCCCAGTTCCTGAGCTGTGAGTCTGACGTTAATGTAAAATGGATACCACAAGTTTCCCAAAAGGAAAAAGATGCGTATTTTTCTTGTTTATTTCTGTTTCGCAATGTGCAATAGTGATTGATTTAGGTCATTGTCATTGTGCATTTTGTATGGAGTGAGGCCACAGATCAGCCACATTGAATGGTGGAACAGGCTCGAGGGGCTGAATGGCCTACTTCTGACTCTATGATCCTTTATTAAACTATTCAATTTCAAAATTCTATCAGGAGAAATGCATTTACAATGTGTAAGACACAAATGATGTAATTTTTGATCTTGTTCAGGCCAACTGTTGCAGTTCTGAGTTTGACAGTGTTTTGATTGATAAGAATGTCAAGGAATTGTGGGAACTGTTAGACATATGGAGTTCCGGGCACAACCAGATCAGCCCTGATCTCACTGAAAGGGCAGATAAGATTAAAGGGTCCGATAGCTCTACTCCTGTTTCTATTTTTTTAAATTCTCTGTTAGACCTGGGTACCTTTAGGATAGAATCTGAGCATCCAATTCTTGGTTATTATCCAGAGTTTCCTATGAATGATCCAAATAACCACCAGATGCCAACTTCCATGACTCAAGAATGGTTCCACAGTTGAGATAGACAAGGTGGCTGATCTCAGCAGAGCCATATTTCTGTAAGAGTTGTACAACTGAGGATACACATGAATATTAAAAAAAACCTCTGTCAGTAAATGAAACAACGTCAAATATTTAAAATAACAGAAGCAAATGACAATGTTGACAAGGAAGTATATTTGCCTCTTGTGAGGGAATTCAGAAAAGAAAGCAGGATCTCAAAATTACATAATTAAAGACCATTAAGAAACAAGCATCTTCACATGGAACATAGGTCTGGGCTCATCTAGACACTGAAGGCTTAGAGTCAATTCAAGTATTTGATAGGGAGGTGAAGAATTCTCCTGGAAATTATGGCTATTAATAGATATGGAGAGAAAGACAGAACTTGTGGATCGATGAGATTAGACGTGGCGTGTCTGTGAAAACACTGGAACAGTCTTGATGGGCAGAAAGATCAACCCCTGTTCTTGTGTTTGTCTGCGACTGTGGTTTGCTGACAGATCAGTAAAAACAAAATGAGTAAGGTCCACTTGTTTCAGATATTTTATTGTGGCAGGCTTCAGAACAAATTCAAAACAAATACATAAATTTATTACCAAATATCTCAAAACATTATATACACCAGCTAGGATAGTCTCAACATCAGCTCCTCATGTCTCAAGAGAAATATATTTTCCTTGAGTGAAGAGCTTACCTTTAAACAGCACAGTATCCTCAAAGTTCCATTAGATGTCTCTACTGCCTATCTTTAGTATTTATGACTTACAGCGCTACATTTACAGAGCAGATTGGTGAATGTAACTTCAATGCCAGCTCCTGCCTTTTGTTGTTCAGCAAAGAAAACGTCGATGCTGCCCGTTTCTCCTATCTCCTCATCTGTCTTAAGTCAAGCTTGTAAGAATGTACCAGATAATATTTCAAAAAAAAATGTTCCTTCAGAATCGGGGCACCGTCACAGGCAACAGCGGCATCCGCAAGTCTGACATTCAATTGTAGATGATTCAAAGGGAACTTTTTCGTTATAAAAGCAAAAAGCGTTTTCTTGGCCAGGTTTTTTTTTGCCGAAATAGTGATAAATGATCTAGGGCATAGAGATAAACCACTTGGAGGTGAGATTACCAAGGCCACATACTAGAATTCCCAGCTGGCTGGGCCATACACTGCAGTCTCTGTTCATGTTTATTTTTTCTGCTCTTTCTTGGCTTTTGTCAATCAGTGAGTAAGATGATAACTTCCAACTTATATTCATTTCTGATCCTTCGCTTGCTTTCTCTCTCTCTCTCTCTCTCTCTCTCTCTCTCTTTCATGATGGGATGCTTGTTGCTGGCGCCAATACGATGGTGGGCTGCTAAAGTGTTGAACAACTAAGAAAGGGTTGAATATGTTTAGACATGGGGCGAAGGGTTCTGTCCCATGTAACTGTAATCACACGCTGTTGGTACCTACTAAAAGTGGAAAGTAATATTTGCTCAACAGATAGAGGACAATGTGGTGGGTTTCAGACTATTAACCCTATGTGTACTGCGGACGAGTCACCACTTCCAAAACCAAGACCATTATTACTGCAAGAGACGTTGAAATAACTCTGCACAGGCTGGCATCCTGTCATCATGTCACCCTTTATTTACATGTACACAGTACAAGGACTCTGACCACCTCGGTCAGAGCCAGTCCCTAGAGTGAGGAAAATCCCTGACACTCCTGTTTATATCTGTCAGCCAGGGCTCCCTGATTGGCCGAGGTTAACAGCCCTACCCAGGTAACTTGTACGCACTGAGATCCACTTGGCTAACCTGTTCCGATCACTACAGAAGTGGACTGGGAGAAGTTAATCTGCTATTAAGAAGAATTGCACCAGTGACATAGAGAAGATTTAGTGGTCAGCTCTATGCTTGAAGGAATCTGTTCTCCCAGAGGTTCACCAGAGTCAAGAGGTGAACCACATAACTGGAGAGAGCCAACATTCATGCTCAGTACTAACATCTCAGGACATGCTGCACAGGCACATAATGATTGCAATCCACAATCAGACGTTGGTATCCAGCACATGACAGCCTCCTTGCATCTTCATGACACATCTCCGATACACTAACAGTACGCTTCTGCATTTCAATGATGTACTTTGGAGTGTAATATCATTGCGGTAGGCACATTCAGCTCATAGACCGTACCAGGCCAAATCTCTGTGTTCCTAGCTTGCTCCCTTAATGGTCAGTCTCTTTGTGCCTACTTGGATGCTCACAGTACCCCTGCCTTACCTTGCATTTTAGTGCTTCGCCTCGTTTGATTGCCAATGGTACTTCTGGTCTCACCTTGCAGTTTAGAGATATAGAAGAGCAAGAGGAGGCTATTCAGCCCTTCGAGCCTGCTCTACCATTCTTCACAATCTTAGCTGATCATCCAATTGTATTTTTTCCCCATAACCTTTGATCCTATTCACCCCAAATGTTATATCTAGTCGCCTCTTGAATATGTTCAATGTTTTGGCATCAATTACCTCCTGTGATAATGAATTCCACAGGCTCACCACTCTTTTGGTGAAGAAATGTCTCCTCAACTCCGTCCTAAATGGTCTATTCCAAATCCTCATACTGTGACCCCTAGTTCTGGACACACCCACCATCGGGAATATCCTCCCTGCATCTTCCCTGTACAATCCTGAGAGAATTTTCTTATTCTCTGAGATCCCTCCTCATTCATATGAACTCCAGCGAAAACAATCCCAACCGAGTCAATCTCTCCTCATACGTCAGACTCACCATCCCCGAATCAGCCTGGTAAACCTTCCTGTACTCCCTTGAGAGCAAGAGCATCCTTCCTTAGAAAAGGAAACCAAAATGATACAGAATATGCTCGGTGTGGTCTCACTAAGGCCCTGCATAACTGGAACCACACATCCCTGCTCCTGTACTTGAAACCTCTCGCAATGAAGGCCAACATACCATTTGCCTTCTTTATCTCCTGCTGCACCTGCATGCTTATCTTCAGTGACTGGTGCACAAGGACACCGAGGTCCCACTGCATACTCCCCTCTCCCAATTTATAGCCATTCAGGTAGGAATCTTCCTTCTTGTTTTTGCTTCCAAAGTGAATAACCTACATCTATCCAAAATATACTGCATCTGCCATTGATTTCCCCACTCACCCAACCTGGCCAGATCATGTTGAAGGATCTCTGTATCCTCGTCACAGTTCACCATCCCACCAACTTGGTACCATTTGCAGACTTGGAGATGTAACATTTTGTTCCCTCATCCAAATCAATAATATATATTGTGAATAGCTGACATCCAGCGCCGATCCCTGTGGCACCTCACTAGATACTGCCTGCCAATTTGAAAAGGATCCATTAATTCCTACTTTTTATTTCCTCTCAGCCAACTAGTTTCCTATTCATCTCAATATACATACCCCAATCCCATGCACGTCAATCTTGCACATTAATCCCTTATGAGGGACTTTGTCAAAAGCTTTCTGAAAGTCCGAGTATGCTACTTCAACTGGTTTACCTTTGACATCTCTACTAGTTGCATCTTCACAGAATTCCAACAGATTTGTCAAGCATGGCTTCTCCTTCATAAATCCATGCTGACTCTGTCAGACCCTGCCATTGCTTTTTAAATGTTCTGCTATAAAATCCTTGTCAATGGATCCGAGAAGTTTCCCACTGTCGATATTAGGCTCATCGGCCTATAATTCCCTGTTTTCTCTCTACATCCATTTTTTAATATTGGAGTGACATTAGTCACTCTCTAATTTGCAGAAACTGTTCCGGGGTCTATAGAATCCTGGAGAATGACTACCAATGCACCCGTTATTCCTAGAGCTACTTCCTTAAGTGCTCTGGGATGTGTATTATTAGGGTCTGGGGATTTATCAACATTCAATCCCAACAATTTTCCAAACACCAATATTGATTTCCCTCAATTCTTCCCTCTCACTAAATCTTGCATCCTCCAACAATTGTGGTATCTTATTTGTGTGCTTTTCAATGAAGACAGAACCAAAGCATGTATTCCATTCCTCAGGCACTTATTGGCCCCTTTTGCACGTTCCCCCATTTCTGTCCGTAGGGGACTTACATTTGTCTTTAACAATCTCTTTCTCTTAACGTACTTATAGAAACTCTTAGTCTCAGATTTTATGTTTCCTGCAAGCTTACTTTTGTACTCTATTTTCTCTTTCTTAATCAATCCCTTGGTCATTCTCTGCTGAATTCTAAACTGCTCCCAATTGTCAGATTTATTATTTTTCTTGGCCAATTCTTCCTTGGATTGGATACTGTCTCTTATTCCCTTTGTAAACCATGGATTGCCCCTCTTACCCCAAGGTTCCACTAAAAGAAATGGGATAATGGTTAGATAATGTCACAGTAATGTCAGGTAAGGGTTAAAGTTTGGTCTGGAAAATTTGCCTGCTCTTCTTCAAATAGTATCGCGACATCATTTATAGCCATTTGAAAGGACAGACTGGACCTTGATTTTATGTCTTATCTGAAAGCTGGCAACTTCAGCACTGGTGCATTCCGTCACAGTGGCTCAGTGGTTAGCACTGCAGCCTCACAGCACCAGGGGCCCGGGTTTGATTCCAGCCTCGGGCGACTGTCTATGTGGAGTTTGCACATTCTGTCCGTGTCAGCGTGGGTTTCCTCCGGGTGCTCCAGTTTCCTCCCACAGTCCAAAGATGTGCAGGCTAGGTGGATTAGCCATGCTAAATTGCCTGTAGTGTTCAGGGGTGTGTGGGTTATAGGGGGATGGGTCTGGGTGGGATGCTTCAAGGTTGGTGTGGACTTGTTGGGCTGAAGGGCCTGTTTCCACACTGTAGGGAATCTAAAAAAAAATTGCACTATGATGTCAAGCTACAGGAGAGCTCAAACTTGAATCTAATACACATTCTTCAGAAAAAACTCCTGTATTTTCATTGTCAGTAAGGATCTGAAGCAAAATTAGTCCATCTTGGATTAAAAGCAATTTCTGGTAGGCATGAGATCACTAGGTAAAACGATCCATTTCGCACTAATGTGAAAGTAGAACGGCATTCACACTCAAAAGGAAACTTTGGATTATTGATATGTATCGGTGCAGTAGAGGGTGCGCTACTAGGCTTGAAGGTAAAATATTGGGAGTTCAGATTCATTTCTTAAAAAATGTATTGATTGGCTTCATTGGTAAATGTACCATCGAGATTTCAATTAAGTCACAGTGATCACATAGACCCTGTCCTTTGACATCACTTCCTCCTCAAAGCCCTATTTGGTAGTGGTGACTACGCCGATGCAAATCTTTGCCCCCAACCTCCAATCAGCACTATCACCACCTTCTGTCGACACAATGAACCTGGCACTTGTTATGCTGCTCAACACTGATCAGTAATGGGGGTGAGTATGTTGCTGTATGGCACTGTGCTATGTCAGTCTCTTACCTGTACCATGTGCTTTTAGCAGCAAGCCATGTCTGAAAGTCTCAGGTGGAAGGTCCTCAGTCACCTCAAGGGAAATAGCCTTCAGTCTGTCCCCCTTCGGTACGGGGGTCCGAGCACAGTCTGCCAAAGGCAGTGTTCACTATCTCTTCAGATGGGCATCCCATCACTTGGGCATGGTCTCTCAGCAACCTGGGGGAGCCAGGGCCTGGATCCAGTCCCATTATGGAGTGAGAAACCTAATGTCAGCTACCCCACCAGTTTGGCGTGTTCTGCCATTCTGTGGGCTGTTTTCTCCCGGAATGAGGGGAAGAGATGGGGGTGAGGTGAGACGAAAGTGGGTGGCATGGGTGTTGTTTCTGGGGCAGGTACGTGAAAGGTGGTGCAATGCCCCAGTGAGTGACTAGGAGGAGATGCAAAGGCTTGTCTTGTGGGGTATTTGGGAGTGGGTGAGAGCGAGTTAGGGAATAAATTGCAGACACAGCGAAAGAGCTAAAGAATGAGTCCTAGTGATAGGCAGGTGCATTATCAGACATAGAGACAGTATGTAGTAACAGAAAGCAGACAGTAGCACTTAGCCTGGTGGAGCAGAGGAGTCATTGCTGCACGTTCCTCTGGATGGACCCAAGTGACAGTCTCAGACCAGTTTGGCAGCACCTCGTGTTATGACAAGAGGAAGGCCCAGTTCTACACCGCCCCATCCACCAGGACTGCCAAGATCGTGTCTGCAAAGCAGAGAACCAATGTACCCTTATCTGCCATGTCCAGGATAAGTGTCATGGGCTGTGCAAGGCAGCTTGAGAAGCCAATGCTTGACTGGGTGCACAATGACCTTTTAGTCATGGCATGGATGGCAGGGATCCCACAATATCTCAGCAGAGGTGATGGCAAGTGCGAGGAACAGACCAACATCGGAAAGAGAGTCATGGCAAGGGAGGTAGAATATAGTTAATGAGAAGAGACTGGGACAACCATGCAACAAAACCTACTAGTCCTCGCAGAGAGAAAGCCTTCATAGACCGTGTCAAAAATGTCACTTCGGTAAAATATGGGCAGATTCTGCCCAGTGGAAATCTAAAAATACCCTGAAATTAAAAGTACTCTAGAGCTTAATCTTGCCTTTGTTAACTGGGTAAGTCTTGCCAACTCTCAACCTTGCTGACAGATGCAGTGTGAGGTAGGGAGGGGAGGAACAACAAGGAAACTTGGCAGAATATAATGGCCTCCCAACTAGAGCAGGAAAGTGTGACTGCGGGAGACAGATAGAAGTGGATATCTCAAATTGTGAAAAGCAAAATAAAGGGAAAAGATTTGTACATTTATTATTGAAACATTCCAGAAAAAAAAATCCCTGAGACCAAAAAGTTAATTTAGTTTGCCATATTTGATTTCACATTTCATGTACTGTGGTCTAAGAGTCGTAAAAATTATTACTTTTCCTCTCAGATTTTTTTTTGTAGAGCGGAATTTTTCAGAAGTAAAAAGTTAGTCAATTTTCTAATTGGCCAGTGCAGGAAATTCTCCTGTTCCCCCTAGTCACTTTCAGGAATTTTAGTAACTTATGTTTAAAAATGCTGGGATTTTAAAGAGAATTTTGAGGTGTGAGCTAATCATGTACTCTCAAACGCTTCCGTCTTTAATAATGACAATCTGAGTTCTTAAGGGGCAATGCATCCAGATCACTTAACATTGGCAAATTGCTTGCTGAACCTTGCCTCTAAGCCTCTCCATTCTTTCTGCTGTACAAACCCTTTATTTAGTTTCTTAGCTACTCAAAGATCCATTTAGTTTGGCACAAGCGAGCCTTTTTTGGGGGCACTCTCCATATTAATCTAACCCTCCTTAATGTGTTGTTCAGTTATTGGCATTACCACCAGCCAGCTGAGGAAAATGCTCACAATATTATTTTTTGGCTAATACATTTCTCTTTTTGAGCCAACTTGGCTAAGGCAATGACTAGACTGCAGAAGGAAGACACGTATCCTTTTACACATGAGTCCATTTTGTGTCCTAATACTTGCAGAATCCTGCCAAGGTAACCATGGTATAAAATGTTCGAATGATGAGTTTATTTGTGAGGTCTTTTTCCACTGAAAGTGATGAAATGTTGTTCAGCTTTACTGCTCTGCATTGCACTGAAGTGGTTAAGCAGCACCTTAACAGAACTGAGTATGAAGTGAGAAAACTGGTCAATGATCTCCAAAACTCCTCCCCATACCACCACCTCCCCCCCCCCCCTGCCCCGACAAACCATTTCCTTTCAGCAATTTGCAGAAACATCACGAAAGCAAAATGTAAGAAAGTTATGGAATGAAGTAACTTTTTTTATGGGTAGGATTTCTTGGCTATTAATTGGTTTCAGGTTTGAACAATGATTCAACATTGTAACTATGGCACAGCACTGTATGTAGAACTGCTTTTATCTTTAAACCAAAATCATGTATCACGGACGCCATCAAAGAAAGTGCATTGTAACATCATTTTTCATTGTTACATAGAATCCAATGATTCTTTAACTTAAGCAGGCTCCCAGTATCAGTTGCAGAGGTTCGTCTACCAGCTGGGATTCTACCATGAAATTCCTCACTATTTTTCTACATCGTTATCATACACAAGTTTGTGATAAAATTGGTGAGATGAGTATTACTGTCACCAGTACAAGTTTAAAATGCTCCTCTCATCCCCTTGCTGAGTTTCTGCTGTCTTTTTGTATAACATAAACTGAGATAAATGAGATGAAACAGCTGCCTGGTTCAGTCATTCACTGTGAAACTGAAGCGTTTTGAGCTTGAGTAGTCTGGAATCTTTATACAGTAACTTTTTCAGTCTGGCCACCTTTTATGAATCTATGTCTTTATTTTAATTTTGACTAAGACTTGCAACTGATTCTGAATTCTGTCACGGGAGCTCCGAATACTTTCGCTTACTGGTTGGTACCAACAAGAGACTGTTGGCCTCGTTGTGTCTTGGAAACTGGAGTGAGATTAAAAATGGGATTGCACCCTTCTTTGAGCATTATTTTTGGTGATAAAGTAAGCAGAAGTAACGCCAATAGTTAAGTATTGTGGGCCAGGTAGCTTTGGAAAAGAACTGAGACGTGAAGATAAAATGTGGTGACTTTATCAAAGTGCACAATATTCTAAGGGATGTAAAGGAACAGATCCTGAGAGAGCACTTTTGCCTTGTGGAGTCTCTGGAACTAGGAGTCAGAGATCTGGGATAAGGGATCATCCATTTATTATGAAGATAAGAAGAAATTTCTTCCTTCGAAAGCCTGTGAACGTTCGAAATTTTCTATCTTAGAGAGCTGGTAGAAGTTGAATCATTAAACTATAATCAAAACTGAGAATGAATGTTTTTGAATTATAGGGGGAGCAATGGCTATGAAGAACAGGTGGGAAAGTGGATTTGAAGTCATGATCTGATCAGCCAATATCTCACCAACTCCTCCAGCCATAAAGTTGCTTCTTTAACCAATTATTATATCCTCACAGAGGAAGAGACTTTAGGATTGTGTGTTGTAGTTACAGAAGTAAGGGGGTTGGTGTAACTACACTGCGAGACGCCAACTTGGAGCTACCCTTGGTTGTTGTGGGAAGGATTATTTGTGTGTGTTGCTTTAAGAGGATGAAGAGATTCCTGGTACCTAGGTTGAGCATCAAGTGCATCAGCTTCCCTGTCCCGGTGAGCTCATTTATTTGTTTTATAACGCTGACCTGCAGTCCTGGAAGTGTTGATGTTTTCACTGAGTTGTCCTCCCTGGTCTCCTTGCTGCGTAAACTATATTCTTGGCTTCTCTCTGACACCCACACCAACTTTGATATCTACCAGAAGGTTTGGAACTTTGCATAAGTAAAATATTTGATGTTCAGCCGATGGTTCTGGTGATATGTTAGTGGTTATAATTCTACAAGTACATAAATAAAATTGCATTGATAGATTGTGGGGTTATTGAAGTAAAGTGCGAGAGACAGACTAGTAAGAACTGCAGATGCTGGACTCAGAGATAACACAGTGAGGAGCTGCAGGAGCACAGCAGGCCAGGCAGCATCAGAGGAGCAGGAAGGTTGATGTTTCAGGTCAGGACCCTGCTTCAGAAATGGAGAGAGACAGGTCCTGCGTCTGTCTTACCTATCTGTGACTGGACAGCACAGGCCGAACTGATGTTTTCAAGATGCCATACTTTCCAGCTTACCACCAGCTTTATTTCCCTAAAAACCGACTCTGCTATCTTGTTACATTTTCCTCTGTTATATAAGATTTGTATCTGGATGTTTCATGCGCAACTGCATATCATACACTTTAGTCATGATGTACCTTTTGAAATGACCTCGCCTCTAGAGTCATAGCTTTTTAAAGAATTTCTAGTGGATCCTGCAGAGATGATGGGATGAGATGTTGGTATCAATGGATAGCTATCACACATCATCTGGCTGCTCAGAATTGATCCACAGGTCCTGGTTCTGGCCCCTCTACAGTCAGTGCAACTGGCACACGCTGGGCTACTCAGCAGGAGAACAAGTGGTACAGGCACTAGAAAGAACCGTGCAGAGTGAATCAAAATCTAAAACAACTAAAAAGGTACTGAAAATATACAATGGATCTGTCGGTAACCTGAATGGAGAAAGGCAGGCTGGCTGTCATCTTGAATTAGTTGATGGCATTCTTGCTGTTACCTCAAAAATCTATAGCAGGAACATTGTTTTCTAGCTGCCTGAATGGTAAGTTACACAGGTAAGTTACACAGCTGTGTTCTGTCTACAGTAAGCAAGACAAGTCCAATCAAGCCAATTAGTATGATATTGGTCCACTATCAATCATGAGCAAAGTGCTAAAAGGTGTCATCATTGTAGTAAGCAATGTGTATTCAACAATAACCCTGTTCTTGAATATTGGCACACACAAACAAAGGGCATCGTTCCATGATATAAAATCAGTCTATGAATGTTCCATTTAGGCGTTTCAAAGATCACTCATCTCCAGACTTCATTACAATCCTGGTCTAAAGACCAAGTGTGACATTTAGGCGTTGTAGTAAAATTAATAGTCAATGGGACAATGCTTTCCACTGACTGGGGTCAGAGTGAAAGCCATAGAAAATGGTCATAGGGTTACTGTGGGCTGATCATCTCAGCCCAGAATGCACTTCAGGAGTTGCTGATGGCAGTATCCTTGGCTCAACCAATCATCAGCTACCTCATCAATGATTTTTCCTCCATTATAAAGTCAGAAGTGGGATGTGCGCTGATAATTGCAGAGTATTCAATTCCATTCATAACATTGCAGATAATGGTTGTCTGTTCCTGCACCATGGCAAGCTGTCCAAGTATCTTTGACAAGCTCTTCCCTTCTCTTGCAGGGGATGTTGTTTGTATAGAATAAGCTACCGGGGAAGTGTTGGAGGCTGAGACAATGACAACATTTAAAAGACATCTAGATGGGTACATAAATAGGGAGGTTTCAGATACTAGCAAAAGGTACTAGATTAATTTAGAATATCTGGTCGGCATGGATGAGTTGGACTGTTTGGTCTGTTTCCATCCTGTACATCTCTATGATTCTGACTGTATAAGACCAAAACTGAGGGCTACCTGAAAATCTTAGGTGGAGAAAAAAATTCCATGGAAAAGAAAATGTTCAGGAAAGTGCTTCTTATTGACCTGAACAGTATCTGAAGGTCATTCACTATCACTGTAATAGATTATCTGGTCATTATCACATTGCTGTTTGCAGAGGTTTGCTGTGTGAAAATTGAATGCCACATTACCATTGTTACAACCACAACCAACCTTCAAAAGAACATAATTTGCTGTGAGGTGCCCTAAGACATCCTGAGATCTTGAAAGGCACTATATAAATTCAAATCTTCCTCTCTTTACCCAAGTATGCAGTCTGTGTCACCACATTCCAGTGTTGAAAAGCTTGGAGGAAAATGCTTTAAAACATTGTTTCATATTGAAATTTTTCCCCTTTTAGAGGTATTAATTTCTTGCAGAACCATTCATATTATAATTAAGTCAGCGATTTGTATGTAAAAACTGTGCATTTTTTTGTTAATAATTATTTCTAAATCATTTCACTGCACTGAAAAATTAAACTGGTCAAATGGTGAAACTCAGCACCAATTATTTTGTTATCAGGGTGGTTCATTTCAATCATTAATAATTATTTAGGCTGTGACCTTCTCCTGAGAATTGCCTTGAGCATTTTTGTTGCAAATATGATCCCTGTCTTTTACTGGGTCTGCTACGTCACACTTAACCCTTTCGCCAGGCAGGCTTAGAAGTCATCAGGAAAAATGACACAAAATAACCATGTTAACTCCTTTGTCTCGAACAATGCTTCCCAAGTGTTTTCCCACTGTGAGTCCATTTTGAGCCTATTGAGGCCTTTGAAAGTGGCAGAGTGTGTGTCGGCTAGTAGCACAGGGGCCTGTTAGAGAGGGGGCATGGCTGTTATGAGACAGTCAAAGCTCCATGATCGCTACTACTGCCTCAGAACTGCAGACACCAGAGATTCAGTTTGCATCCCTATTTGCAGTCCCAATCCCCACTTTGGGAAGTTCTGGTCTGGAATTCCTTGACTATATTGATGTGCATTCAGCACATTATTGAAAAAATTCTAATTGCTGAAGGAAATTAATCAGAGACCTAACATTAGTTATTAAATGCATCAAATGTATGCCATAGAAACAGGCCATTTGGATTGTATTGGTGTTTATGCTTTGCATTTGCCTCCATAGTCTCTATTGACCTCATCTCACCCTATCAATATATTTCCTGTATTTCAATTTCCCTCATGTACACACTTGGCTTTCTCTTAAATGCCAGTTACCTCAATGCAGAAAGCTACAGAACAGAGGGAATCATAAAATGCTAGCATCCAAGTTCTTCAGGTAATAAGGAAAGCAGATGGAATGTTGGCCTTTATTTCAAAGGGAATGGAGTAAAACAGTAGGGAAACAAGGTGTTGTCTAATATTCACTCTCTGAGCCCAGGACATTGAGTCTCACAAACTGGTCAATCATCATTGATTTTCTTCACCTACTGCCCACTTCGTTTTCTTTCAGGAAGGTGGTAGAGAGTATTGGAGGATCAGACTGATCTTCCAATCGTTCTAGCCCAAGACACCGAGTGTGATGCAGTCTTGTGGCAACACCATCGCAGTCACACATAAGGTACTAATCCAATAGGATGTCTAGGCTTTGCAAATAATAACAGAAAGTACTGGAAACACTTCAACCAATTAGGTACCATCTGTGAAAAGACAGGCAGAGCCAATGCAGCTATTATAGAGATGCTGAGTATCCCCAGCATTTCCTGCTTTTACTTTGGATTTCAAGCAGCTGCAGGGTTTTGCTTGGATACGTGGGTGTCTATCTTCCTACCTGTTGCATGCAAAATCCTCCCTGGAGTTATTCCTCAGTTGCAAAATGACTCCAAGCAAAATGACACTCCAACAAATGTGCCATGGCTGCTCCCTTGTTAGTTCGAACTTTCCAAATGCCTTTGACGGTTTAAAAATGTGGTGAAATGTAACAGCAAAGGAACTCCAGGAAATACCGCTATCTTTTCTGAGGACTCAGTTTCAAGCTCCTACCGCTGAAACCCTCGTGTTCACCATCTGCACTTTGGCGCTTCCGTGGGAATTTGAAATGATGTTTATATTCTTGAACATGGAATTATATTTTATGCCAATCATGCTGCTTAACTAAATATAAAGTACAGTGCTGATTCACAGGGAAAATAATGGCGGTCTTTCACATCGCAGCAAAGCAGTCTCTGAGTCAGCTCCAACCCTGTATCCCTAAAGTATGGGGAAACCAAAAAGATATGATGAGGTAGAAAGTGCCTGTCAGTGTCAGGAAACCACAATGAGATTGTGGGGAAGAGAACCATTTTCCTCTATTGGCTGACAAAGAGTGTCACAGAATTGTAATGGCCCAGAAGGAGGCCATTCAGCCCATCACCCCCATCCCTGGCTCTTCAATCCAGCATCATTACTTAGTACCAGTATCCTCCCTTTTCCCCACATGCTTGCATGCCATTTCTATCCAAACGGCCATCCAATGTCCTCTTGAATGCCTCAGTTGAACTTTCCTCTGCCACATTTCCAGGCCCGGCATGCCATACCCTAATTACGCACTTTATGAGAAAGCCTTTTTCACAATAGATATGGTAAGTGGAACTCAGCTTTCTCATTGACAATCTGAATGCATAAATTGGCTGCCAAAGTGCCAACTTTACAGTCGTTTGGGGCATGCCGAGGTTGTGATAAGCTCTACCTGAATGTAAAAATCTTTCTTTTTGTCCATTGTTTTCCACTCTGAAGGAGTCGGGGGTGACAGTATGTTTTGTCCTTTTGGGTTAAATGTTACAGTTTCGGGGCTAGATTGCTTTACAGTCTGCCTAAATCATGTTGAAAGTTCTTAGGGCATTGGACTACAATGGAACAAGCTGTTGTTTTGACCAGTTCCTGGACAATGCTCCCCAAATTGTTTTGGTTCCAGGTAAGATACCTCAAATAGTTCATTTAGTAGGTTGGGAGGGCTGGTCTGGCTCCCCTTCATGATTCCCCAACCCATCATTTGGTTGGTAGCAAAAAGGTTTAATTTGAAAAAGATACTTGTCCTCGTGAATAGCTTTCTCTGAGGCCAAAGAAATTAAGATCTTTTAAAAAAGAACCAATTTAACCAGGTTTTCTGAAGTTTGCAAAAGAATGTGCTTATTAGTCATTAAATGTACAAAGACGTAATAATACAACACATTTCTTAATGATTAGAAATGAAAAATAAGTCAAAAAGTTCCTTTAAAATGCAGATCTGTCTCAAAATCATTGGTGAAGAGCGGACAGTAGAAAGTTGTTCCATAACAGTGGATATTACCAGCAGCATTAGCATTTGACGTTGCAAAGTTGATTTCAAGACTTGTGGCTTTTCCGTTGATTAAGGTTCTTTTGTTCTGGTTCCTGTCAACAGTGGCTGATTACCAGCACAAAAAGTGGGGTGTCATTTTCCCTTTCTTTACCTGCAGTGTAGGGGTGCTTAATAGCTATTTTCAAAGCTGTGACTTCACAGCACACTAGGCCATACATTAGGACATTAGATCGCTCACTGATGCTGACTGAGTTGAAGTTCACTTTTAAGGCCCATTGTTTTAAATCCCTGGAAAGGTAGATACCAACATGTCTGCAGGTGATGACCTCTTGTTGACATAGAGTTAGGTGTCAGCCTGTCATTAACTCTTCCTTTTTAATTTTTATGTTTCAAGTTTCTGTCATTCTGTATGAGTGTGCCATTCCACAATTCCTCTCCAGCTAGCAATGGCTTTATATTTGCTGCTATCGTTTGGCTGCGTCACCCTTTTTAAAGAATATATATGTAGCAATTAAAAGTTCAATGTGTTTATCGGTAATGCGGGCTTATTTTCTGTGGTCGTGACATTGTGAAAGGAAATAGACACAGCCCCAACACTTGAAATTTTCAATTATTTTAAATCATTTCCATTTAGGAATTTTAATCATCAGGGCCACCATTTCAGCACATGATAGCTGGTTTAGTGAGAGCACCCATGTAAATGTTGGCAGAATATGCATATTTGTGTGTGGGAAGAGAAGAAACAAAAGTACATTCCAGCTGTCTATTCCCCGTTCCTTAAAACACAAATGTTAATTAAGTCTCAAACTTTGTGAAGAGCTGCAGAGAGTTCTAAATATTCTCCCGGGTCATCTTCCTGCCCTGGTGTGAGTCTCCAATATCTCATTCCCACTCTGGTCCAGGCTTTTTCAACTGCATCTTCTCTCTTCTGACGCTTAGCACAGCTGATGCAGGGGATTTCAATGGTAAGCCATTTCCCCACCGCTGGCCACACACCTCTGCCCACGCACCAGCGGCAGTCAAATTTCCAGTTACTGACCCCTAACGCAAATGAGACAGCCACTGTTATTTAAGTTTAAGATGTGTTAAGAAAATGATAGCAGGGGCCCAAGTTGGCTGTTGGATAAAGGCTGTCAGAACAACAGCCTACGTTGGGAAGTAAAGTTGGTCCAGAATAGTCTTCCTTTTTATGAAACATAACCAGTAAAACCCAAGGAAGGTGAAATATAAACAAGAGCCTTCCCACAATTAGTAACTCCAACTCCGGTGCTGTTCCTTTCTTGCTTTCAAAAGGTACGTGGGGGAGAAGGAATCTCAGTTACTTTTATTTAATTACTTGTTCTTCCAGCACACTCAAAAAACATGAACATCAGTCACACTTATACAGTCAGGGAGTTTGCTTCAGTTACAGATCACCTACTTCAGATGAATGTGAAAGTTACTTTTTAAAATCAAATAAGCAATTATTAGAAGGGGTATACATTTCTAAATGCTGCAAGAAGCATGAAGAGTTATTAGATTATGGAACTCATTATTACAAGTTATTCATCTGTGACAGACAGGGCATTTAAGAGCCTTACAAAATGACCTGAGTTTCAAAAATCACAGGAGAGGACATATCCAGCAAGGAATGCTTGGGCATACTAACGATGACCTTCTGCCTAAAACCATGCCAAACTTTGTGGGATTAGGGATGGGGCGATAAACTGCAGCCAAATCTAAAACGTTTTCTCCTGGTTTTTGCTGAAATGACACTGCCAGTATATATAACAGGACTTTCTTTTAATCTCCCGATCCTTCATAGTCCTAGGTTCCCAGCAAACCTGGACCTTAGGTAGGCCTGACCTTTCCCCCTGTTTGGGAATACCTTGCCTGACCTCTGTCTATGCTCTGATAAATCCTGTCTGAAAAGCACAAGACACAGAATTTCCTGATTTCAGGAGCCTCAGTCGTCAGGTTCTGCTTAACATGTGTCATTTCTATTGGCTACAATTTCATCCTGTAGTTTATTTCTATAAAGCCCAAGTACTCAATGCCATTTCAAGAGATTCCTGTACTTAAAAGTGGGGGGTGTGTATGGTAGGCTTAAGTTTTGTATATTGGTTCCAGTGTTATAAATTGTTGGTTAATTGACACAAAATAATTAACAAAGCAGGGTTTGTTATTTTACAACGGAAGGAGTACTCTGCCACATCACTTAACTGCCAGTGTATAACACAATGAGGGAGACTTAACTAAGCAGCCTAGCTCCGAAATAGGACCCATTACATCCCCTAATGAAAGCCAGACCCAGCCTGTAACAATAATTCCACTGTTACCCTCTGTCACTCGGTATTTGGGATGTGTCTTAATTTTTAAGGATATATTGCTTAAAAAATAAGGGAAATGCATCAGGAGAGCGGAGAAGAAATGGTACAATCTGGGAATATAAACATTTGTGGAGTCAGTTATGATACAGAGTCGGGTAGGGGTGGATAGAATTCACATGAAAAAGCACCAAAAAATGTATATTTGACTTAATGTCTGCAGATATGTTTGCCAAGGACAGTCTAGGCGTCCAGAATTTAATTCCCTTAATGCCCGTTCACACTTTCTCCAATCTTCTCCCCTACCCCAGTTGCTTATTACTACACTGGCGTGGTGTGATTCCTGACACACAGACTTCTCTCCAATACCTCAAACAAGTGAATGCTGAGTGTTAATGCGTAGACCTTCACAGTGAATGCCAGGAGACTGTTTGAATGGAAAGGCATCATAGTCCTCCTCCACACACACACACACACACACGATGATTTTTTTTGGTGTAGCTTTTCTGGCATCAACCATCCTTCAATATCTCATCCAAGCCATCCTTATTATCTGGTCTGGCCTACATGTGACTCCAGACCCACAGCAATGTGGCTAACGTTTAACTGCCCTCTGAGCAATTAGGAATGGGAAATAAATGCTGACTAGCCAGCGATGCCCTCATCCTGTGTATGAATAAAGAAAAGGAAAGTACCTACACTTCAGATGTGCGCTCGGCTGTTCAACCTCAAGGGCATCATTAGACAAACCTGGTTCTATCTTCACCTGACATCTATACAATGCATCTTCCAGCAGGAGAGCTGAACAGTGACCCGGAGCAGAAATTCTAGCAGACGTTATTCCCTCTCCCTAGTCCACCCTAAGGCTGGTCATAGTTATCCAGCTGCCAAGCCAATTGAGATCAGATGAATTACAGAAGCGAGATCTAATGAGAGATGTTGCTGTCCTGTTCGACTTATTGCAAGCCTATCTTTAGCACAGAGTTATCAGCTGAGCTTGCTTTTTACACTCATCCCTAACATAAACCAAATCTCACCAGTGCTTGCCAGACATTGTTTCGACTAAAGGTGACGGAACATTAAAATGTGCTGGCAAGATATCACATGCAAAGTTACATCAGGAACCACTTCCATTTTAGATCACCTGGAGATAATATTGGAGAACGCGAAGGGAATTTTAATCCTGGCATACAGGTCGATATTGGATGGAAACATTCAGTTTACCAATCCTCTGGGTCATCTTAGTATTTCTCAATGGCCCCTGACTTGTCTTGTCTCTTCCTGTCCCTTCTGATCTCCTTCATGTGACTTCTAAGCTTCCTGCTGACTCCCAGCCTTCAGGCCTCACTTTGGCCTCCAAGCTCCCCTTACAAAGACCTCTGATCTTCCATGTTCCAACCTGTCATCATGCCTTCAGTATCGGATCTGAGTTTCCAGGTTCCCTAACCTCAAAGCTTTCCCATCTCTGAGTCAATATTCACTCCAGTATATCAGCAAAGTTTTGGGGGTGAGATTTTGGAAAAGAAAACAAAATCAGGATCATTCCTACTTACCAACAATCTGCTCTGGCCCATTTATGATTTACAGCTCTCTGAACAGGGTTTAAGGTAGAGTTTAATTTTTCATTTACAAATCTTAGATCATGCAATATAAAATTAGTTAATTGATAAGAGTTTTTGCTGAGGCCCTTTCCATCTATTCCTGTGGTTTCAGAGGAACTTAGCAATCTCACAACTCTATTTGTAAAAGATCGTCAAGTTCTCCCACCATCCCTGGCCAATGTCCTTCTCACCACCCCCAAATATCAGAGAAACTGGCCACTTAAAGTGTTTTCTTCTTGGATCGACACGTTGAATGGCTGTGTCTACTCATTTTGAAGTGATTTATTCTGTGGTACATTTGTAGGAAGATAGGCCATTCAGCCCATTGAGGCTCTTCCACCATTTATTATACTCGCAGCTTATTGAAAATTTCAATGTTTTTTACCTACTCTATCCCTGTAAGCCTTTATGGAATTGGTTATCAAAGGTCAAGCTTCCACAATCCTTTGGGGTACAGAATTCCAAACACTCACCACACTGAGATGACAAGTTTTCTTTCCTCTTCTTCGCCTTTAATCGCATCTCCCTTATTTTTTCAATTCTGCCCCCAGATTCTAGACTTACCAGCATCTATTCTGTCTATCCCATGAAGTATTTTGCAGGTTTCAATGAGATCACTTCTCCTTCTTAGAAACTTTAGAGAATACAGGCCCAGTTATCCCATCTCTCTTCATCGGAGAGCCCCACCATCCCTGGAATAAGTGCAGACAGCCGTCAATGCACTCCCGCTATGGCAATATCTTTCCTGAGGAAAGGAGACTGAAACTGCATACAGAATTCCAGGTGCAGTTAATCAAGCTCCTATTTCACTGAAGCAAGTCTTCCCTACTCCTGAACTCAAATCCTCTCGAGATAAACACTAACATTCCATGAGCCTGCCTATTAGCTTGCTGCTCCTATATTTTAGCTTCCAATAATTTAAAGCTAAGGACACCCAAGCCCTTTGCACATTTGCACTTACCAGCCTTTCAGTGGATATATAAACAGTGTTAAGTTTCAAGTCCAATATGACTCTTTTGAAGAGTCTTCTCCTGAAGAAAAAGAGTCTTCTCCTGTAGAAACACTAAGTCTCCTTCCACACATGCTGCCATACCTGCTGACTTTCACTAAAACTTTTATTTTCTGTGTAATCATTTAGTTTTTCTGCCATTTCTCTAGTCCCCATTATAACTTCTCTTGCCTGTGCTTTTAATGGACTCACAATTGTCTTAGTCAAATGTTTCCTTTTATGTAACTAAAGAAGTTTTTACAGAACTTTTTTATGTTTTATTTCTAGATTGCATTCGTACTATAGTCTTGCTTTCCTTTTCAATTTCTTGGCCCTCCCATACTCTAAAAGTTTCCACTGCTCAGAATTAATTTTTTTCTGGCCACTTTATAAAGCTTTTCTTTTAATCTTGTGTAATCCTTAACTTCTTTTGTCAGTCACGGTTGATTGATTTTTTTTAGCTGCTCCAGTACTGCTCATGTGATATGTAAGTACAAATATTATATTCAGAACAATTATTATCCTGTAGCAGCTCAGCAAAAGTCTGAAGAATTCAGACTAATTCTGTGATCTCTCCAGATCCTACTCATGACTTCCAGTATGGATATAAGATGATAAATGACCCCCGGTTTTCAGATTAGAGGAACTAGCAAACTCCTCCCAAATAATGAAAATACCTGTCACGACTGATGATGAAATTGTTAGATCCATAATAAAACAAGCTTGTTTCAGTGTAAACAGAGATCTGATGTCCGTTTTCAGGGCCCAATTTGACTCCCCAGTGAGTAGGACAGTGGATTTTCTGCATCATCAGGGCCCTCCTCACAATTCTATCCAGGCCAATAACAGCTTGGAAAAGGCACTAAATGGATGATTTTCCTGATGCTCAAATTTCCAGCATACTTATCACATGCAAATATAGAGAGAAGGCCAGGAAAGTGGTGCTGAGGATTATCAGATCAGCCATGATCACACTGATTGGCAGAGCTAACTCAATGGGCTGAATGGCCTACATCTGCTGCTACATCATATGATCTTATCATGAGTCGCACTCCCAGAGCACCTGTAACAGGTTGTCAATGGGCTGGCATTGAGTGACTGGGTGAGGTCAGCTTGTTCCTGGAGCAAACCTGAACAATAGCACATTATAAGGCCCATAAAGTAATACCTCCAGCTTCAGTGACATTGTTACAAGCAGTTTACACTGTATGTGCGTCAAAGCGCAATTACAAGTTTATGAATCATTACAAAGTAAACTCAAAATGGCTTAAGAAGCCTGCAGTGCTGGGGAATATGGCATGTTATGGTGTGGAGCAGTTTCCATTCAAAAGAACAGATCCCAAGGATTCATTTCTGTCAAAATGTTCCTCTATTCCTTTCCTTTTTTAAACATAATATTTCTGCGCACAGATATTAAGCACTCTGTTTTCCTTTGCAAGTTAGGCTTTTAAAAGCAGTTAGCATAGCAAGAGTGCCTCCTTGGAGCTGATCAATATTTGTTACAGCAATGGGCTGTCGGGGCTGGTGGGTTGGAAAAGTTCTGATCCCTGTTCAAGCACCAAAGTTATTGAGAATCTTTGGCATAGCCTTTTCCATCACATTGAACGTAGAAAACCATATGCAGTTCACTTTGGATGAAATCCGCTGACTAGCGTAGCTGAGGCATTTAGTTCGAGGCCACAGGTCAATTCCAATCCAACACAAAATGAACTCATCCTAAACAGGGTGGAGTTGGGAGTGGGAGGTCTATGATGACATCCTGCACCCGAGATGGGGTTGAGGGTAAGCCACAGCTTCATGCTCCTGACCACTAGCCCATGATTCCTGCCCGAACTTCTCCTACATTGAGACTTCCGAAGCGGTTTTTCTCCTTGTCCACCATGAGCCCAGGCAAACGGGGACCCTCCCGTGGAAATTCCCCGACACACCCTCTCTGATTTGACCCGTGGCCTCCTCTTGAATCGGAAGGTTGCAGAGTCAAGCCACAACAAAGTTGACGCCAACTGTGACAAAAAGATAACTTGACATTCCTTTCACAGGTTAGCACTCTTGATCTAATGACTAACGTTCACCCCCAACCAGTAGTGTCGGAACAGGTTAATCTGATGCCATTTAATTGCTGTTGATGTTCCTGTGCACAAATGAACTGCAATGTTTTGCCTAATGAGCAATCCATTGCCTAGTCTGCCAATATTCATTTCTTCTGCCCAATCCTGAGGGATGGTGGCTTATACAAAACACCGGGAGGGTTACTAATACCCGTTGGGAAACTCTGCACCAGTGATTCCTGAGCACCTCGGGAAGGAAAGGGCAGAAAGTAGAGACAATGCGAAGGAATACATTTCAAATGGCAAAAATAACCTTTGCTGTTCTCTACACTGAGGCCATCCACTTGGTGGGTGAGATACAGATCTTTTACCAAGATGTTGCTAATAGTTGCAAAATTGTCTGGCTTTGCTGCTGTTTAGAATCACATTTATACAGCAGACAGATTATAAACACCCAGACACACATACACATGGAATTATTTATGCATTTGATCTATGGCTACTTAAATGGATAACAATTTTTTTTTGCCTCTGTGGCTCATATTGGGATAAGATTTAACAGGCGCCGCTCCTCCATTACCTCACCCACAAGGCCTTCAGAACTATGTGGGCCATCTCAGTGAACCACAGCAGGCTGTTTAACTGTGGGAAGCATCGCAGCAGAGTCTGATCCTGTTCTTACCAACTGTGTGGAGGGAGGTCAGCAGCAGAATTTTCATTTTGACTTTCTCCTTCTTAACCATGCTAACTGCAGCTAGACTGCTGCAGGCTCAAAATCAAATGGAAAAAAGAAGCAGGAGTAGGCCATTCAGCCCTTCGAGCCTGCTCTGCCATTCAATCTAATCATGGCTGATCATCCAAATCAGAACCCTGATCTTGCTTTCTCCCTGTTTAATCCCTTTAGCCCGAAGAACTATGTCGAACTCTTTCAAATGTAGAAAACAGGAGCAGGAGTACCTTAATTTGAACCCGATGACCTTCTGTGTGTGAGTAAGCAAAGTATTCCCCCACAGGATCTTGGGAAACAAATAACATACAAAGCATTTTACGAGGTTAATGGTTTACCTAGTTTCTCAGGTAAAATTTACAGGCTTTTATGGATTTCCGCAGAAGCACACATGTAAGAATTTTTCGAGCTACTTTGCTACAGATCCTGGGATTCAAATTAGGATTCACGTTGAGGTTGTCAGGTAACTTGTCAGTAAATGTCAAACCTTGAACTGTCTTTCTCATTCTCTCACCCACCTGTAGCATTTAGATCAATATTTTCAACAATAATGATTCGCATTTACATAGAATCTTTAACGTCGTAAAGGGTCCCGAGGCGCTTTCTGAAAACGTTATCAACACAAAAGAATTGTTGCCATGGTAGCAATATGAAGCCTGGTTAAATTCTTGGCCAAAGAGGTAGGATTTAAGAAACATCTTAAAGGTGGAGAAAGAGGTTGAGAGACAGCGATATTTAGACAGAAAATGTCAGAGCTCACTGCCTAGATAGCTGAAGGCAAGGCTGGTAATCATGGGTGAAAGGGAATTAGCAGGCCCAAGGGACCAGAAGTTGTGGAATGCAGACATCTCAATTAGGGTTCAAGGAGGTTACATTGATAGACAAAGGCAAGGTCACGGGCCAATTTAGATGTGAAGTTGGGAATTTTAAAATTGAGAGGCAATGTGTGCCAATGAGCACAGGAATATTTGGTTAACAGGACCGTATGTGAATGAGGGGATTTTTCGGAAAAGAAGAAGATGTTGGTACTATCCATAGAAATCATTGATTCCCTACAGTGTGGAAATAGGCCATTCAGTCCATCAAGTCCACACCGACCCTTTGAAGAGCATCCCTCCCAGACCCACCCCTCAACATTTCCCATGGTCAATGGGTAATTTATCATGGCCAATCCACCTAACCTGCACACCTTTGGACTATGGGAGGAAACCCTCACACACACATACACAGGAAGAACTCCATACGGACAGTTACCAGAGGGTGGGACCAAACTTGGGTCTCTAGTGCTGTGAGGCAGCAGCGTTAACCACTGAGCCACCGTGCCAAACACCACATACATTGCTTCAACTCAGCAGCAATTTTCAAACCTATAAACTTCAACACCTTGAAGAACAAGGACAACGGACGCATGGGAACACTGACAGCTCCAAATTTCCCTCCAAGTTACCAAGCATTCTGGCTTTCAACTATATCACCATTCCTTCACTGTCGTCAAGACCCTGGAACTCCCTCCTGATCAGCACTGTGGGTGTACATACACTAAATGGATTCCAGCAGTCAAGAGATAGCTCACCACTTCCTGTTCAGGGGAAAGTAGGGAAGGACAACAAATACTGACCTTGCCAGTGATAGCCATTTCCCAAGAATGAATAAGAAAAATCTCCTGGAGAAACTATTCGGTTTCATCTTTCCCATAAAGCATTAAACTGAAACCATATCTCCATGTTTACACGTACGCTGAAGATTTCATGGCGTTATGCAAAGATCACAGCAGAGATCTGTCCCAACGTCCTGGCCAACATTCCACCCTCAACCAATAAAACAGGGTCACCCATCAGACAGTTGTGTATTGGATGATTATGTTGGGTAAGTCGTTGCTGCCCTCATCTCTATAGCAGTGATGACTGGATTCCTTTGTAATTTGTTGTGGTGCGTATATGGAATGAGCTGTCAGAGGAGATGGTGGAGGCTGGTATGATTACAACATTTAAAAGGTATCTGGATGGGTACACAAATAGGAAAGGTTTAGAGGGATATTTGCCAAATGCCAGCAAATGGAACAAATAGAGCTGGCAAATGGGCAGCACAGTTACTCAGTGGTCAGCACTGTTGTCTCACAGCACTGGGGACCTAGGTTCAATTCCAGCTTCAGGGGACTGTTTGCGTGGGCTTCATCCGGGTGCTCTACTTTCCTCCCGCAGTCCAAAGGTGTGTAAGTTATGTGGATTGGCCATGCTAAATTGCCCATTGTTTCAAAAGATGCATAGGTTAGGTGTTGTTAGCCATGGTACTTGTGGAGTTATCGGAAGAGGGTAAGGGAACAGGGTCTGGGTGGGATGCACCTTGGAGAATTGGTGCAGCTGCAATGGGCTGAATGGTCTCTTTCCACATTGTAGGGATTGGATGACCAGTTTAGGACAAGTTAGACCAAAGGTTCTGTTTCGGTTCTGTATACCTCTATGACTAATTGTGTAAAACAAATCCATTATGGAAATACATGTCCTTCCACATGGAATTTTGCGGCAGAGAAAGCAAACAAATTCATCTATTGTGCTTGACCAATCCAAAACTAATCCCACTACCTTTCCCTCTTCCTATTTGCATAAGTGCTTTTCATGTATCATTTTCAATTCAGTTCTCTTGCAGTGACACTGCACCCACAACCCCTCCCAGGCAGGGCATATTGTCCACCAGTTCGAAACCCGCCTGATTTCAATCACATCAAAAACAATTCAACAGACATTGCGCAGTTCTGCCAGCTTACTGCTAGGCAGTAATGTGGTAAATGACTCCACTTCCTCTGAGCTCAGGGTTGAACCAGCCTCAAACCCACTCCTACAGAATGGCACTTCTTCATGTTGGTCTGTGGGTTTTTGCTTCTGGAACAAGTGGAGTAGGAAGAAGGATGAAAAGGTTTAGCAGGGCAAGGATGCTGCCTGTCTCAGCGACTTTCAGTTAATCTGAGGATGGCTCCGTCAAGCTGATAAATGGCAGAGGGAGTGCAGAGTTTTATTTCAGCCCAAGGGACAAGCCCCTTTTCAATCACAAGCTGGAGTAAAACAGTAGCTGACCTAATTCAGTCTAGCCCACCAATGCCCCACAAAGGAAAACTTTTCCCATCTTATTTCTCTCTGTACCAGCACAAGAATAAGCAAAAGCATGAGAGAGAAAGAAAATGAGAACAAACTGCAGGGTCTAGGAAGTTAGGGAGAGCGAAGGGTGGGAAACAATAGTACAGAGATAATAAAGTGAAAGGGTTTCACTCTGGAAGTCAAGCAACTGTTCAATGATGCTTCAAGTGTGAGAGTCAAAATTCTACATCCTTTTACTCGAGGAAATTGAGAACAAAACCTGGCTTTTACTTCAACCAGAGCTGGAATTCTGGCCTCAAGTAAATGAGTTTAGACCACACAGAGAATGACTGCTTACTTTTTTTCCCCAGCTTTGAATTGTAAGCAGAGGCCAAAGATGTACGTACAGAAAGAGTCCAGGGCATTCCCATTCCTCATTCAGCCTTGTTACTTCCACTTTAAGAAAAAAATTGGACTGAATTCAATATTGTATGTGATATCCCCAGAACTCCACAATATTGGCATGCCAAGATAGTGAGGCTAGACAACATGGTAGTCAACCCCAGGCAACCTGCACTGCTGATTGGAGGAGAGTGCAAAAGTAGCCTTTGACCCATTCTGCCACTTTCCCATGGTCATGTCAAACTATCACGACCTCTTCAGACTATTCATCCAGTACGCAACACAGGGTCCCCTCGAGCTGGATATCATCAAGTTTGGGTCAAAGTAAGACAGAAACTGAGACAGATTACAGAAGAATTGGTGGAAACCAAACCTGGTATTTTTAATGTCTTTAAGTGTAATATAAAAGGAAAGCTTGAGGTCGATTAGAAAGATTGAGTTAATATAGGAGTTGGTGGTATGTGGCATACATCCAGACTTCAGCACGGAGGGGAGCCTACAATGTAGGATGAGGAATTTGCAGCTTACACTAATTAGGAAAATATGAAACTGAGACATGTTCAAAATGAAACCATTTCATGTAATTTGCTTCAGGACTAACAGTCTTAAAATGTTTGATATGTATCCATATCAATATGTAGAGAATTCAATTTTTAAAAATAGAACCAAACTGAATGACCCGTTTCCTTGCATCACATTAGAAGTTGCTGTGATATCACGAATGTTCGCCGTTTCTGCTTTTTTAAAAATATTGCTTGCCTCTGCATTGGCATACACATGCTGAAATGATGACGCCATCAGATTCTGTATCAATGTTCAAAAGGTAGCTGGGCATGAATCTGAAGACAGGTAACTTTCAGTTTTGGGGGAAGGCTGGTGCGTGTCTCTACACTACACAGCTCTCATAAAGAACCAGTGTGGGAACTGTGGCCCAAATAGTCCCATTTTGTACTATAATATTCAATGATTAAGACTTAATTATTGATGCATTTAGTGTTGTTGGAAATATGACTTTTCAGGCAATGAGATGACACTGAGGGCATTCAATTAAAAAGGGGTCATTTATAACTTGTATAAAAATGATACAAGTGCACTTAAAACTTTCCTACTGCAGTCAGTCACATCACCTGCCCCCGAAATAAACTGAATCAACTATTCAACAAGGGCAGTTGCTTGGCGAAGTTCAAATTAATCCGTTCTTCCTTTGTTGTTATGAAGAATCCAGGAGTCTTTGTGCAGTGTGGAATGATACAAGAAGTCAGCTTTCTTCAGAATCTTCCTGAGATAACGTAGGGACAAAGGGATACTGAAGGGAAATGAGGAGTTCCAGAACTTAAGGGGCAGCCTGAGCTGGTTAATGAGATGGGCCAGAAAGTCACCCAGTGAGGGTGGATTTGGATCAACGGAGCATCTGTATAGTCAGACAATTGAAACAATGGGAGTAAATATTCTTCCCTCCAAGACAGGTTTGGAGTTGGGGGGGGGCAATGAATTGTGCATGAGCATGCCTGAGGGACAGCCCACCATCTTCTGGCCTCTGCCCCAGTCATGTTCAGGGCAGGAGTCTCATGGAGAGCTTTCCTGTCTCCACATCAATCAAAGCTCTTAAGTGGGCAATTAAACATGGGGGAGAGTGTGATTGGTGTCCCTTGCTTCCAGGCATCAGACAGGGGTTGCGGGGGAGGAATGTTGAAAGCTGTGAGCTGCTCCCAATGTCTCTAACCATCTCACACGCATGGCACCCTCGCTGGTCCTGACCCTCTGGTGGGTGCATGGCTGGTGGTGACCACCCCTCTCCCAGAAGTAATACTAGTAATTAGGCCCTTTCTGATGGAATGTCCAGGTCATTGATCCTGCGGTACATCAGCCACTGGCTGGCATTTAAATGGCAGATCTATCCTGAAGAAGGTGACATGATAACAGCAGCACAGTGTCTCAAGTGCCGCACAGCTCCAGGGACCTGGGTTCAATTCTAGCCTTGGGCGACTGTCTGTGTGGAGTTCGCACGTTCTCCCCGTGTCTGCATGGGTTTCCGCCAGGTACTCCGGTTTCCTCCCACAGTCCAAAGCTGTGCAGGCTAGGTGGATTGGCCATGCTCAATAGCCCATAGTGTCCGGGGATATACAGGCTAGGTGCGTTAGCCATGGGAGATTTGGTTTGGTGTGGACTTGATGGGCTGAATGACCTGTTTCCACACTGTAAGGATTCTAAGCATGATGCTCTCATTAGCTGTCCAGCTCAAGGGGAGGTGATGGCCTAGTATTATTATCACTCACCTATTAATCCGGAAACCCAGGTAACGTTCCAGGGACTCGGATTCAAATCCCACTATGGTAGATGGTACAATTTGAATTGAATAAAAAGAATCTGATTCTTTGGAGAAAGAGACTGCCATCCTTACCCAATCTGGCCCACATGTGACTCCAGCCCCACAGTTGATTCTTAAATGCCCTCTGGGCAATTAATACTGACCTAACCAGGTCCTCCTACATCTCATGAATGAAATTTTAAAAAAAACTGACTGATGAGATCCATCAATCACCTGGATTCAATTCCACTCAAGGTAAAGTCACACTGAAATGAAAATAAAAAGAAAAGCTAACCGTTCTCTGCAGGACTGTGTTTCAGATTTTCACTTTCCATTTGCCTCTGATACTGATCTTGTTTGCTTCACAAACTTTGGCATTTTGCTCTCTATTTATGCAGTGCCTTTCACATCCCAAAATGAAGAGAAAGAATGGGTGAAAAGGGACAGCAAACTGCAGCTGGAGTGACCAAGGAATAGGCCAGAAACATGCATTTTATGAAGGACTGAGATGTAACGGGCTGGAAACAAAGAGTTCCAGAGGGAAGGTTATAGCTCTGAGCCTCCACCATAGGTGGGACGAAGAGGGTATGTTTCCTGACAGTCAGGGGAATGGAAAAGTTGAGAGGGGTATTAATACGGGAAGATATCCTGAAGCAAGGACAGAAATAATGGAAAGATTTATATTCAAGAATTTTACATAAATACAAATCACAACAAACCCAACTTGTGGTTTAATTCAATCCTCCTTCTTGTCCCCATCTATTAATCAGACTTCTAAAGTCACTCTCAATGTGATGCTCTGACCTTGAATCCAAGGTCCCTAGTTACAGGTTTTATTGCTGTTTCAGTTTCATCTTAGGCATGGCTTAATGCTGCCTCTGCAAATCCGAGTTTGGAACAAAATCTATTGCAATAATATGTTGCAAACTTGCAATACGTCAAAATGTTCCATAAACCAGAGCGGTAATGCTGGAAACTGAAACTTACCATCAACTCAAATTATCTCGAGGCATGATTTCCCACTCCCTGTATTTCCTTGCACCCCTGGTGCCAAAAGTATTCCCGAACCAGCCTCCCCACCCTAGCAATTTTCAACAAGGTACAGCTTTCTGCTGAGATGGAGGATAGTCAAACCCCTCTTGATCGCTTCTTGTTAAGTCTCTCCCTAGTTGCAGTTTCCTTGACACTTTACAGGTGCACCATTCCATGGTCTTCACATAGAACTTCACCAAACAATCATTGAATTTACACCAGGAGTCTTTTTTTAATCTCCTGAAATAACCCCCTTTTACGTAATAACATTTAGAGATTAAAAGTAAGTATCTATAAATACTTTGGGGTTCTGATCCATCAGCATAGCACCAACATATAGTTAAAAACTCTTAACTGTTATCTGCCTTGATCTCCCCTCTCTCAACACTGTCATAAATCTGATGAGTGGATGTAAGCATACTGCTAGCTAAGGGCTAAGGAGGTGAATCTTCACATATTCACCCATCTTTCTCAATCCTATGCAAGAGAAAAGTAGAGCCCTGTACTGAACTCAAATTTCCTGTTTACTGTAAGAAGGAAGGGAAAATTATGCGCATGTTATTGAGATGGAAATCCCAATTATTAGCTTCATTTTTGCAAGAACTAATGTTCAAAGCAGTGGTTTGGGGGCCTTAGTAGGTGTTAGTTTTTGTTGCAAATCTGTCCTTCCACCTGACTTTATCTTGCTGGTTTCACATGTGTACGATAGCTGAAGGAAACATAAACAACATAGATGGATTTTCAGTAAGAGATAGTAAGAACTGCTGATGCTGGAGGCAGAGATCACACAGTATGGAGCTGGAGGAACGCAGCAGGCCAGGCAGCACCAGAGGAGCAGGAAAGCTGGCATTTCGGGTTGGGACCCTCCTTCGGAAAAATGTTCTTTTCTGAAGAAGGGTCCTGACCTGAAACATCAGTTTTCCTGCTCCTCTGATGCTGCCTGGCCTGCTGCGTTCCTCCAGCACCATACAGGATATTCAGTAAAGTAGGTTTTCACAGATTTGACGTTATTTTAATACTGTATTGTTCTACACCTCTGTAATCCATTAAGAGAAGAACAAGCTTAAATGATTAGGTTTCTTCTCAGATTCAATGGGCAAAGCAGAAAATAACTGAGATGGTTTATTAAACGTGGATCTGCGAAAGTTTTTGGGAAAGGATTTGGAACAATTTTTTCAGGAATCCGTATGAAATTACCACAGAAAGGGTGCTGAGAATGTACATGAAGTTAATCTCAGAGATGAGAAGCTTCAGTTATCTGGAGTAAACCAGGAAGGATAGAACTCTGTATACTTGGGCAAAAAAAAGGTTAAGCGGCAATCAAATAGAAGTGTTAAAAATTATAATCAAGTAATTTGGTAAAATCTATTTCCACTGTTCTCAGCCTCAAGGCATTAATTTAAATTGAATTTAAGATCATTGTCAAAAGTGTGATGGAAGAGGTTAGCAACTTATTTCACTCAAAGGCTTTTGGGATATGGAGATGCGATATTTGGGTCAGTCTGAAGGTTGCACAGCTAATGCCAAGCTCTCTGCTGGCACGCGCACTGTAGCCATGTCCTGTAAGGAGCAATGCAGTGTGCCATCTTGAGAACGATGCTGTCATACATGTACCTTGTGTGCACCAGAAGTGGCTAAATTGGTTATATTTGGCACCACACACAGCCATACCTGATGGTGTGATGCCTGTTTTCCAAAGTTGGACGACACAGGCCTTTCAATGAATTTTTATTTCACTCTCAAAGCATCAAGCGTTTAGCTGCAAGATGGCTGATGCAGTAATTTTATTTAAAGGGCACCTAACTTGCAGCTGAGTGGCTTTTGAAAAATTCTTCCTTTTGCGAAGTTCCTGGAAATACTTTGTAGGTGTTTTTATAGATGTTGTGGCAAGTTCTGAGATTTGCCAGGGAGGGTAGAGGCTTAAAATGACCTGCCCTTACAAAGGCTGCCGTAGTTTCAGTATTCCATGTTATCCATGAAAGGAAGCGTGACAACAATAAGGGTATATGTGATGTCGTTATGCCAACTTGGAATGGCAGTCTTCCGTGCTTCTTGATGGTGACAGAGGCTGTCAGCCGTGTGATGAAATGTTCTCTAATTGTAACTTAACATCGCCCAAGATGAAATAGCTCACTTGATCAGTGTCCGATCCGACCACTCATCATGACCTTCTCAAGGGCAATGAGGGATGATCCATAAATCCTCTCCACATCCCATGAAAGATTAAAGAAAGAAAGGGAGCTAATTCATTAAGCATTTCTAATTGTATCTATTTAGCATTTTCCCACATGCTGCCCCCTCAACGTCCTCATCCACCATCCCTGAAGTCTAACTTGTCTACGTTCAGGAACTAGAACACAAACTATCCTTACCCCCACCAACTACCGTGTCCCCCCCCCCCAATATGGCTGCAGCCCTCTCTGCCTAGTGACTCACCACATGTGGACACTGACTTCCTATCACCCTCCAAGCGTTTGCACAGAGTTAGTACCTGAACTGGAAAACTGTAAGTATCAGATCGAGAGACGTAGGCCCTTCCTCTATGCTGAGCTGTTGCTTTATCTCTCATCTTCCTGAGACTGCTGTGTCTGGGCTGTTGGCAGTTATTGGGCGCAGAAAGGAAAGGTTGAGGTGACAGAACAGCATTAGGTCCATGAGAATACAATCTGCAGCTTAATCATCAAGCAAGATAGCAAGATGAGGGTGAGCTGTGAGTTAAGAAAGGGGGTGAGGAATTAACAACCACCATCCTGAATATTCTCAATAATGGCAGATATGATGGGGTCTGTAGCAAGCAACACCTTAATGTGGAGAGAAATCTCAAATCTTTGCTTCTCGCTGGTTCTACTTGGTTCCCTTCGATGGTGTGTGTTGCATTTTTGTTTCTGAGGGAGTGAAGAATGCAGGTGATTCCAATATTGCTATTCCTGTATAGTGTGCCTGACAGAGTGGGTTAGCTGGAGGTCGAGGCAGTGAGGGGTGTGTTTAAGGTCGGCAGCGCTGATAGGTTTAGGAGGCTGAGATGGACCATCAAAATACTAGGCCTGAGTCCTGACTACCGGGGCTGCTGATTGCTGAGCGATAGCAATCTAGTGAACTGAGCAACACAAGAGGTTGGTGGACTGATGGGTAAGAATGCATTAACTGATCTTTATCATCGGAACATTTAGCCCATACGGCCTGCTCTGCCATTCATGACTGATCGTCTACCTCAATACGACTTTGCATGCTATTCCCATATCCCTTGAGCATCATTAATGTCCGAAAATCTATCGATTTCCATCTGAAACATACTCAATGATTGGGCTTCCACAGCTATCAGGGTAGAGATATGAGCCAAATGCTGGCAAATGGGACTAGATTTATTTTGGATATGTGGTCGACATGGCATAGTAGGACTTCACCCTCAGTATAAGGTGAATGGCCCCTTATTTGGAGACTGTTCCCCAGTGCTAGACTCAGCAGCCAGGGGAAACACCCTTTTCTGCTTACACTTTGCCATGCCTTGTAGGCCTTTTGCAAGCTTCAAAAAGATCATCTTTGAAATTCAAGGCAATCTCTCCTTATGTGACAATCCTGTCATCCCAAGGATTGTCTGTAGGTTGTCATCAGATTTCTTCGGTCAGTGTTTCCAAATCCTTGAGTTGACCTCCCTGGCTATTCGCTCCTAGCTGCCCTCCACTCCCCTCTCACAGACCCACACTGCCTCTCCTCCTGCCTAGCACCACCTTTAAGGCCTCTGACACCTCATTATGACCCTGGACTCTCTTCTCTGCACTGTTGTTTCACTTGTGTGGCTTAAAATCGCAGCAGTACTATTCCACAGCAGCCTCCTGTAATGCAGTGCAGCTTTCCTATAAGACGGACAGTTTTTTTTAAGAACAGAAGGAGACTGAAATGTCAGCTGAGTGCAGAGGCTATCAGCAGTGCAGGCAATACTCAACCCTGGCCATGAAGATAAAGTGGCACATAACACTTGCAAGAACTTGCCTCCTCTCTAACATGGGCAGGCTGTGGATTGTGACCCCAGGACCTTGATTGGTCCTATTAGAAAAAGCAATAGAAGCAGAACCCCTACAGTTTTAAAAGGGAACAGAATAAATAAAAAATGTTGAGTATAGAGAGAGATATTAACAGGAAAAGACAGGTAGATAAATTATTTCCACTGGTTGGGCTTCTACAACTAGGGGGGATAGTCTGAAGATTAGGGCCAGGCTGCTCAGGAGAGATGGAAACTGGAAGCATTTTAACACACAAAAGGTGATAGAGTTTTGGAACTCTTTTCCACAAATGGGAGTAGATGCCGGAGCAGTTGTTAGCTAAATGTTTACTAGGCAGAGCTTCTTAGGGATATGGGCCAAAGGCAGGCATATGGAGTTAGGCCATAGATCAGTCATGATCTTATTCAATAGTAGAACAGGCTTGAAGAGCTGAATGGTCTGCTCCTGTTCCCTGGACAAGTGAATGCGTGCAGTTATTTCAAAAGGAATGGGCTCAATGCTTTTCTTCAGAGCTGAAAACTGCAATATCTTGAAGCAGAGTTAGGGAGAATTAGTTTCAGATACCGAAGTGTTCACTATCAATGTGATAACAAAACTCAGAAGATTTTCACATCATCATCTGGTAAAAAAGCAGTAACTTTCAGTGGCAAAGAAGTAAGCTTGGAAAGAAGCTATTATCAGTCAGGATAATGTTTCTCTTTTATCCAATATTTTCTAATCAGTTTGTTCAGAGATGCTGTTGTACACCTCTGGAACAGGTGGGATTTGAACCTGGATCTCCCAGCTCAATAATCTCAACTCCTGCAGGGAGTAGGAATGGGAAAAACAATCAGTCAAGAGTTGCTCATACTAGATTGATTCCTGCTGAGTGTGGAATCAGAGAATCCCAGCAGTGTGGCAGTAGGCCATTCAGCCCATCAAGTCCACACTAACCCTCTAAAGAGCATACCACTCAGACCCTCCTCTCCCTCCTCTATTTCCCACAGCTAATCCATCTGGCCTACATATCCCTGGTCACTAAAGCATGGCTGATCCACCTAACCTGCACATCTTTGGACTGTGGGAGGGAACTGGAGTATCCGGAGGAAACCCACGTACACAAGGGGAGGATTTGCAAACTCCACACAAACTGTCACCTGAGGTTAGAATTGAACCTGGCTGCCTGGCACTGTGAGGTACATTGCTAACCACTGCGCCACCATGCCACCCTGTGGCATTGCCTTACATGGTTGGATAGCTGATTGGCAACATCCAGTTTCATGCAAATTGAACGGAGTCCCAGAGGGAAACCAAGACAAATTAGTCAGACTCCAGCAGAACAGAGAGAGAAGACAAACAGTTTAGAGATCAACAAGTCCTTCCCCAGAATGTTTTGAAACAGCCAGCAGCAGGTCAGCAAGTTTCTTTGTTGCTCTCCCAATAAATAAAGATATTTCAATGCACTAACCTGAAGGGGAATATCACAGTTCATTTCAAGCCAATTCAAAATTATAAAAAAACAGAAACAGGTTTTTGGTGTGTCGGTCTGGTACTGGAACCAGTTCTTAACCAGAACGCAGTTCCTGCTGTTGTTTTATGATTCTGAGACAGAATTAACGGATTTCCCAGTTCCTGCTTGTATTGACTTGGCTGGCTGCAGCCAGAGTATCCGAAGAGTGAAACAAACATTCACCACCCAGCAAGACCACAGGACTCCTTTCCCCTCACTGTAGGCAAAGAGATCTGTGTAGATGTCTGTAATTGCTGGGTCTGATTGAAGGAAATTGTACCCCAGGCTTTATTTTTTTTTCTCCATTTTCTCAATAAGACTTTGCAATCGAATCATGTTGCATCCTCTTGCTTTTGCTTTCCTTTTCAATAGTAATCAATCGTGTCTCTGATCTTTGGCTGCTTTTCTCATGAATTGAGATCCAACCCATCTCACCACCACCCCCACCCCGCCACCACCAGCTCTGTGATGAACTTATCTCATCACTGAGGAGAGAGTTGCTCCCCTTCTGTTCACATATTTCTTTGTATGCTGTATGCATCCTTCGCTATTTCCCATTTTGAACACCTCCAGGGCTCTCAAACAACAGCGACAATATAAAACACTGTGCCAATTATTTCATACAATTTGACTTTTATTCCCCTCTGTTATCAGCATCCAGGTCAGTTTACTAGTGCGTGGTGACTTGCCTCGTTTTCTCTAAAGCATTGTTGCATTACTGTGCATCCTTAAATTTAAAAAAAACCCTCAAAAGCAAGGGAGATTTGAAGTTCAATTCTTGGCCTGTGCTGAGTAAGTTCCTTTCAGTCAGGATTGTGGAACAATTGGCCATTGTCCCAGAGCTAAGCAAGGGCAATAAAAAAAATCAGGCAGTGTGCCCATTTCCGATCATTATCGAGGCATTCCTGCTCAGAGTGAATGTGTTTGGGCATCACATGACAATATGTTTGAGCTTGGATACAGTCGTCCTTCCAAGGCTGAATAGCCCACCACTATTTACCTTCACATGGCTGAAACAACAATGGGTATTCGTGCAATGAAACAACAGGTCATGTTGCAGCTGTACAGGACATTGATTTGGCCACTTTTGGAATCCTGTGTTTAATTTTGACTTCCCTACTATATGAAAGATGTTGTTAAACTTGAATGGGTACAGAAAAGATTTACAAGGATGTTGTCAGGGCTGGAGGGTTTGAGCAATAGGTAGATTCTGAATAGACTGGGGCTATCTTCCCTGCAGCATCGGAAGCTGAGGGGTGACCTTACAGAAGTTTATAAAATCATGACGGGCATGGATAGGATGAATAGCCAAGGTCTTTTTCCCAGGGTAGGTGGGTCCAAAACTAGAGAGCATTAGTTTAAGGTCAGAGGGGAAGATTTAAAAGGGAACCTATGGAGCAATTTTTTCACACAGAGGGTGGTACGTGTATGGAATGAGCTCCCAGAGGAAGTGATGGAGGCTGGTACAATTACAACATTTAAAAGGCATCTGGATGGGTATATGAATAGTAAGAGCTTAGAGGGGTATGGGTCAAATGCTGGCAAATGGGACTTGATTTAATTTAGGATAAGATTTAGGATTAACTTAGGATATCTGGTTGACATGGATGAGTTTGACCAAAGGGTCCGTTTCTGTGCCGTACAGCTCTATGGCTCTATCAAAGCACAGGGCAAAGGGCAGAAATGAATAGAGATGACAGTGGGAGGACCATTATTGACAGAAATATGTCAGGTTAATGGAGCTTCTCTCCATTAGATATGGGATAATCAGGCAGGCTTGTTTTCATCCCGCAGTTTTTAATTTAGCCTTGCAAGCCAGAAACTCTTAGCAACAAGAGGAGCAAACTCTTTTTTTTGCACAAAACAGATCAGATTGTTAAAACTTGCCACGTTGGTTAGGAATCCTGGGATGTGACCCTCAGGAGCATCCTGCAATAGATCCCAATAACTGACAGTGTTCACTTCTGTATTTGTCCCACGGCTTAATAAAACAGGCATTGGTCTGTCATACAATAAAACAAAATCATGGACAGTCTTGTTTCCTGTTCCCCTCCCGCTGGTTTCTTCAGACAAGTGGTTACTGGAGAGTTGTCCCCCTGTGTCGCCTGGCCAGACTGACCATTGACCTTCAGCTCCCGAACTGTTGATAACAGCTGACTTAATGAGTTATCTTTGGGTGAAAAGGAAAGTCTGTCTCAGGATGGGGCCTCTCTGCAGACTGATTGGCAATGCTACCGCTGTGAGGTAGCTATCTAGCGAAAGGTCGGTGACATGTTTAACCCTTGAGGAGACAGTCCAAGCTGTTTTATTAACAGGAATTTAATTGCTGCAGTTAAGGTCACACCAAATTTATATCCTGGGGTAACTCTTGGACTGTGAAAACAACTAAATTGAAACCTAAAGGAACTGAGCGGAAATATAAAGATAGAGATTGAAAAGCCCCATAAAATAGTGAATGACGTGCACACTAAATCCTGCTCAATTAACAAGCCTCTCCCAGTTAAAGCAATCTACTCTGGGATTACCTTTCATGGGCATTCGTTTAAATGTGATTTTCAAGTGGTTTAAACGAGTCCAATGGGTGAAAACATCACATCTGTGGTATTAAAATGAAACTTTATCAAAGTCTTTTCCTCTCCCTCCTCACCTGGCAGCGTTGACTTTGTACTAGGGCATATTGTCAGGCCTACGCTGAACTTCACCAACAGTTGCACATCGCTGTATCTTGCATTTTGTTGACGTCCTCTCTATGAGAATTGGATGGTCCGTTTGTTTAACAAACGCACAGTTTCACAGAGGCAGCGGGCAGGTGGGTTTCTCCTCCATTGCTGGCTCCCCAAAGTCACACAGCGTTACTTCCTGCAGCTTCGTGGTGATGAAATCGCCCAGTGACATTCCCACAATGCCTAGCTAGTCTCCATCCGCAGAGAGAGCTTCCACCATGCTTGCACTCACTTTCGTTCTAGCTGACACGACTACTTCATCTTCCACCAGTACAGGCTGCTGTTGTTTCTTACTTAATTCCCTAAAATATCATGATTGCATTTTAAGAAGAGAACCCTTGAATGGATTACCTCTTCGGCAACGGGTGGAATATTGCGTGGCCTTCTGGTCACTGCTCTCGGGGAAGGATGTGATAGCACTGAAAGGAGTAGAGACAAGGTTCACCAGGATGTTGGCCTGGATTGGAGCATTTTAGCTCTGAAGAAAAGCTGGATAAGCTTGGGTTGTTTGGTTTAGAGCAGAGAGGGTAAAAGGGGTGTGGGGTACCTGATTGAGGTATATAAGATTCTGAGGGCATAGACAAGTTGGATAGAAAGTTGCTGTTCCCCTTAGCTGCAGGGTCAAAAACAAGGGGGCATAATTTTAAGGTGAAGGCTGAGAGGTTCAGAGGAGATGTGAGGTAAAATCGTTTCCCCTAAAGGGGGGATTTTGGAAAGTACTGCCTGGAAGGTGGTTGAGACAGAAAACCTCACAACCTTTAAACAGTATTTAAATGAACACATAACATATGAGGCTATAGGCCAAGTGGTGATGTGGACTCGTTTTGTCAGTGCAGACTCGATGGGCTGTATGGTTGTATAATTCTACAAGAAACTGAGATGGAGGTGAAAAGCCGAAGCCATCTGGCTACTCAGACAACCATTGAGCAGACCATGAGGCTTCTGACGATGGAGCTCCAGTGTCTGGAGCAATGAGGTGGTACTTTGCAGTACACTTCTGCAAGGGTCAGCTGAGTGCAGGGGTTTTCTGTGCAACTGTAACATGGGCCACAAACACATTGAACAGAGAAGGTCCGAGAAGGACCATGGATGTGGAAGACAATGAGGAAGGACACTAGATGTAGAAGACAAGGAGGTGAAAGGAGAATATTCACAACAGGTTCTCCTGTCATACAAGGGGGTGGCTGGGTCTGACCTGGTGCTTGAAGTTCTCATCAGGATGTAATTAAAATTCAGCTCCTTTCAGCCAAGCCCCTCTGAACTAAGTCAAACAGCATAGTCCACTATCGTCCTCAGCACCCTGAGCTAACTCTTTTAAAGACCAGAAGAAAGAGGAGGGGTGAGTCGGCCATTCAGTCCCTTGAGCCTGCTCAACCGTTCGTTAGGATCACAGCTGATCCGACAGTCCTCATATCCACATTCCTGCATTTTTCCCATAAGCCTTGTTCCTGACTGATCAGGAATCTATCTCAGCCTTAAATATAAACAAAGACTTGAAGACGCAGCCTGATTCATGGAAACTCTCACCATCAATGAATGAATGATTGATTGATTGATTAATTCATTTATTGTCATATACTTATTGCTATAAAATACAGTGAAACCTGTTGTATAGTGTCACCACTATCCAATGCGACCTTAAAACGCAAAAAAAAACTAAAACATGGAATAAAAAGGCAGAAAAAAATGAAGAAATAATGTTCAACTTTACAGCATAAAAACCAAAAGAACTGCAGATGCTTTAAATCAGGAACAAAACAGAAGCTGCTGGAAAAGCTCAGCAGGTCTGGCAGCATCTGTGAAGAAAAAATCAGAGTTAACATTTTGGGTCCAGTGACCCTTCCTCAGAAAGGTCTGATATACCCGAAATGTTAACTGTGATTTTTTTTCTTCACGACGCTGCTAGACCTGCTGAGCTTTTCCAGCAACTCCTGTTTTGGGTCAACCTTACAATCCTTCTTGTTAAGTGCTCAGCCATGGGCCTGGATTGGCCAGCCACAAGTGCCCTGGCCATACCTGCTCGAACAAGAGTCACCACTCTCTGGCACCATCTTGCTTCCACCGACACTGCCAGCACCATGACTCCTCGCTGGGCTTCGCCAATGTAGCTGCCATCACTGCTGCCAGGATCTACAGGGGCCAAAAAGCTACTCCACCGCCGAGAATCCACTCTGGCCCCACCTCGCCTCTGCTGCACCAGCCATGAGTCAGTTCTGGGCCCACCACATCGATGTAGGAGCTGCCAGCCAAGCCAAGCCAAAACAACATCCAACACATCCGCGTATCTGCATCTACATCTACGTAGAGACTTCACCATCTCCAACATCGTTCAGAATCTACAGCACCCCAAACTGGTATCTTGGCATACCAAGCATTGAACTACATCTTCCTAATCCGCATTAACTCTGTTCAACTCTCCGCACACCACATAAGCTACTGAAACAGTCGTTTAAGCAGTACTTACAAGTTGTGTTAAACCTCCAGTAGCCAACACCACTCTTGGTGACCCAGTAACCCAATGGTGATTGAGACTTCATACTTCCGTTTAGGAATCTGGATAGCTCGAACAAAAAGAACATCGGAAATATAAAACAGAAGAAACATGCAGGTTAGTAAACATCAGAAAGTGAGAAAAATACTGACCATCACCTGGGGTGATGCCATTCCTGATAAAGTTTCACATTGGTGATTATAGCTGTGTTAAATGGGATGCATGAATGTATAACTGGTGTTGTAAAATAGGAAACAGGGCCATTTGCTTTTATGTTATTGAAGGGTCATTTAAACTTTAATAGCTATCCCTTCTGATCAAAAAGTTAAAGAATTGATTATTTCCATTATGTTACGCTGTTCTGAAGCTCCCCCAGCACTGGGACCCCAGAAGAAAATTCCAAGACGTTTGTATATCAACAGTGCCTGAAGCAAAATACTCATTAAATGGGCAAGCTCAACTATCTCCTCATCAATGCAACACCCTGGGTTGATCCTCAGCTACCATAACTTGTTATTTTAATCTTCTACAATAGTCGAAACAGTTTGAAGAACTGAGGCCATTTCCTAGGCACAGCAGATTAATAACGGTTCTCAAAACTTTGCAATGAAAGGGACGAGAGGAAATCAGTCTGGATTCTTGCATCTGATTTTAATCTGGTGATCCCTGCTAGCAAAGGGTACACATCGGGTATAAAGGGGACTACCAATAGCATTGATACTTCCCGTGATCAAGTAGCCTGCTAACATTCACTGCCTGGCCTTGCATATTCAAGTTAGCTGCTCTCGCATGATAATGGAAGGTGTTCAGCACCCCAGCAAAGAGTTAATAATGCCTTCAGGGAAAGTGGGAGCAGCAAGGCAGTAATATTTTTAAAAGTCTTCAATTACCCTTATTTTTGCTTTTAAAAAAGTCCCGTTGCCATATTGCTCTTCATAAAGTGCCACAAAGATAAATGTGAGTTTCTTTAAGGCTTTGAAATGGAATTGTTAAAAGTGAAAACAGCCTTGGGTCAATTGAAGTTTAATTGCTGCAGATCGGAATGTGCCAGTGAGTTTCAGGCTCTGATGTGTGGTGTGTGACGGATGTGCACGGAAGCAAGGGTTATATAGATAACTGTGTTGAAGTTGTAGAGCAGAGCCCTATTAATGAGCCATGTCAATGTATTTGAATGCATTTCCTCTGTCGCAGTTTTAACACAGATTCTGTTCTGTACCCAAAATATACAATCTTGGGAACACATATTTTGTTGATATCATACAATTAAATGTCAATGTGTGCCTGTGTGTTTCTGTCTAACCACACGTGCATTTGCCCTATGGATGTGCATGTGTTCTTGTAGTTGTGTTCATGCATAACAGTGTGCAGCATCTGTTTAAGTGTGTGTGCAGGTTAAAGGTGAGTGTGTTTGAATGTGGTTGTACCCATGTGTACATGAACATGTATTCCAGCGTATAAGCATGTGAGTGTATAACCACATGCTGTCCTGGCTGCCTTGTGCTGTAGGATATCTGCAGAAAGCACACAATCCAAACGCTGTGCCAGGACTCAAGTGACAGGGAAGGAAAGAGGCCAAGAAAGAAATAGTCTGTTGATTTACTCATGTTACATCATTGCCTTCACTTGAAGAGCCTATAAATCTAGCACTCCTTGTAAAAACAGAAGTTAAAAACAATCAGTCGCTCTATGCAGGCTCCAGGATTCATCCACCCCTGAGAAAATAAAGCAGCCATTCACATCAGCCCAAGCACTTGTTTCCTATTAGGTTGGGTTCTCGGGGAGTCAGTGAGACAGCCAAGCCACCAAAGTTGTTACAATACGTTTTATATTTACCAGAACCTCAGATATTGCTGCACATATATTGGGCCATTTAGGTTTAAATTAGTGTCTGACTACAAGCAAGCTAAAGAATCAGTTACAAGGCATTAACAAGGCTTACTTCATGCAGTTTCTTCAGGGAGAGCACTGAGAGGAGGAACCTCTTGCTCCTTGAACTTGGTCAATAAAAACAGAGACAACATTTGAAGGATGAATCAAATGCACAGAATTCCGGGACTGAAGTTTGGCATGAAAGTGATCAAAGAGTATGGGGAAGAATCAGCAACAGGGGACTGAGCTGGATGATCAGCCATGATCACATTGAATGGTGGAGCAGGCTCAAAGTGCTGAATGGCCCACTCCTGCTCCTATTTTCTGTTTCCACGAAGCGTCTATAACAAGGGAAGTTGAGATTTAGTATAATTCAGCTTTGTTTCTCTTTTTCACCAGTTGTTATATATTGGGAACACAGATCAAAGAGGGTCACATTCAAATTGCATTCGATGTTGCTGTATAAATTGTGGTAGATACTCTCAGCACCTTCCAGGAATGGCATGTAGGAATTTTTACTTCCTGAATTTCCTCAATGGAAGACATTTTCATCCAACAGTTAGGAGAATGAGGTTGATGCTCATTTTCCATTTCTTGACTCTTCAATATTTCTGAGTTGGAAAAGAGCCAACATCGCAAAGTAGAGATGTGGTATGGCAAAAGTGGGCTGCAATGGTCACTTGAAAATAAATCTGCATCAGAGCAGCGAGAGGTTCGAGGGGGAGATACAGAGAGTTTTAAACAACTGTGTTCCCAGAAAGAGAAAGGATGAGGCTCTTTCCCCACCAACCATTAATACCCCAAATGTGAAAGCATATACAGCATTGGATACAATGAAATGCAGGAAACCTACCTCATAAATCAAAGGGTCAACCCTGCAGAAATCCTACAGGAGTACAGAAAATGTAAGGATGAATCGAAAGTAGAAACCAGCAGCATCTCTAGAGGGAGGAACAGGGTTAATGATTCAAGTCCAACATGACTTTTTATCAAGGATATTCAATGTGGAGTTGATAAAAGATGTTCTGATCTCATTAACGACTACATTTTTTTGAGGAGGTATCAAGGAGGATGTGTTTAGTTGATGAGAGGGTATGTTTGAGGTTGTCTTCATTGGTTTTAGTAAAGCTATTGACAAGGTACAGACACCCACAAGAAAACAACCCATGAGATCCAAGAGTAAGTTTGATCTAAAATTGGCAGGAAGTGGGGGATAATGGTTGTTGGATGTTTTTGTGACTGATGGCTCTTTTTGGTGAGGTTCTGAAGACTCAATAGTAAAAGCTTTCCTATTTATTTTAGTCTTAAATGCAGAGACCATGTGACCATAAGAAATAGGAACAGGAGTAGGCCATTTGGCCCCTCAAACCTGCTGCATTATTCCATAGGACAATGGCTGATCTAACATTCCTCATGTCCACTTTTTTATATTATTCCATAACCTTTGATTCCCCTACGAGTTAAGAATTTATCTATCGCAGTCTTATAAATACTCAAGGACTCGGTCTCCACAGCTCTCAGTGGCATGAGTTCCAAAGACTCACTACCCTCTGGGAGAGAAATGGTTGAATGGCTTCCTCTATACAATATATCTTCCACACTTCTCACAGTCAGGAATCTTGAAGCAGCATCCTCCAGCAAACCATTCTAACATTTCCAGTTTCCTTAGCACCTTTGGGATCTTTGGAAATGCCATTGCCATTAATACATGATATAAAACAACCTGTGGCCCTGTGATCACCTCTATGCTGAGCACTAGATCAAGCAACACTCAAGCCAGTCTGGTGTGACTCTTTGTCAAAACATATCAGACTCAAAACATTACTCTGTTCTTCTATCTGCAGATTCCACTGGACCTGCTGAGTTTCTCCAGCATTCTCTGTGTTTGTTTCAGATTTCCAGCATCTTTAATTTATTTTTGTTGTTGTGTTGGTCAGTCCAACTTTCCACCTAAAACTAGAAACTCGTAAGATGTGGATAGATCTTTCACTCTTTCAATTGTTTAAATATATATTTCAATCTATGCATATGACAGACCAAAAGGACAGATAGTGCAGTTGAATTAGGTGAGACATAAGTAGATTAGCTAAGAACTAAGCCAATTTAACCTCCATTGCTGTGTCACTTTCTGATCTCAATCTGCTTTGCAATTATTCTAATAACCAATTGAATTGCAAATCCAAAAACTAACAGAGACACGGCAGTTATGGTGATGTGAAATCGTGAGGTGCCAGACACTGGATAGTTTCTGGGCCAGGGACAGGTTGGCAGTCAAAACATACAAACATGGAGTCCTAACCTCCAAATGTTGTGATACTACCCTCAGGCCTGAAATCCAGTGATCAGTGACGAAACAGCTTGTATCAGACCCTGCACTACCCTTGGGCAATGCCACATAAGGCTGATTCACAATACAAAGTGTCACAACAATAATGGCTGACTCTAAACTTAAAAAGCCACTGTCGATTGCTTGCCATAGAATCTTACAGGGCAGAAAGAAGCCGTTTGGCCCATCAAGTCTGCACTGACTCTCTGAAGTGCATCCTGCCCAGAATCTCACCCTATCCACACATTGACCATTGCCAAATCACCTCGCCAGCACATCCCTAGACACAATGGGCAATTTAGCATGGCCAATCCACCCTAACCTGCACATCTTTGGTCTGTGAGAGGAAACTGGACTACCAGTGAAAATCCATGCATATAGAAGGAGAATGTGCAAACCCCACACATACAGTCACCCGAGGCTGGAATTAAACCAAGTCCCTGGTGCTGTAAGGCAGCAGTGTTAACCACTGAGCCACCGTGCCACCCAGGCTGTATGATGAGAGTTTGGACTTCAACACAGAGGTGTTCAATGTAATACCAACTAGGTTTAGGCTGAGGAGATCCAGATGTCTGGGAAAAATACAAAGTCCCTCTTCTTTGATTTTCTTTCCTCTTCCTTCCCTTTAACTTATTTTAAACAAAGTTTCAGCCGGCATGAGAGTTTGAATATTGTGAGGCTGAGTTGGTGTGCAACTTGCCAACATCCATTCTCTTGTGTGTTGTAGTTTTGACAGCATTTGAGTTCCTCCCATAAGGAGACTGTCAGTGTTTGTCAGTCCGCTTTGACAGTAATCACTGCACTAGTGTTACTGGGTCTATGCGACTTCTTTCAGCACCTCAAGATAGAGTTGACAGCACCATACTCTGTTTTGTTTCAGTAAGGTGGGTGTTTAGCAGCAGGCAAGGCCACACTCACTGACTGGGGCACAATGTGTCCTCTGTCTCCGTGAAAATAGCAGCTGACAAGAATCATCCTTCATTCAACTCCCAGGCACCCAACTAAATATAGGGAAGGCCCACTGTGCAGGTCACCTGCCTTGTTAACAGCCACAAATATTGAGTCGGGGTGGGGTGGAGGGGATGGAATGTGAGAGATCACAGTTTAGCTATTCCCTGGTTTTATAGAAAGAAATCATATAACTATTGCACAGTAATTATGTTTACAGTGGCAAGGCATTAAACGTCTCCCCTTCCCCCAATCCCCCAGTTTGATTTGGTTTCCGATATCAATCCCCTCCATCTGGGCTACATTCCAACAGAACAGAATGGGCTATGAAGAGCACAAGGATGTAGCAATAAGGTTATTTGTTATTTTGAAAGGCCAGCTGGCCCTATTGAACTCTAGGCAGCTTTCCCTCAGTGAAATATACGGTCCAGGACAAGATCCATTTTCAGCGTGGCCAGCTTTGCTCCAGACTAATTCCCTTAATATTTTCTTGTAGCCCATTTGTACAATGGTCTGGAATGTTTTCCGAAATAGATGAGTCATTATCACAATCTATAAAAACGTGCTTTGTACATTGGATTTTTAATTCATATTCAATGAATAGAGGCATTTTCAGATCTGAAGATCAAGCTCCTTTATCTGAGTGGTAATCTTAATGAATCTGCAGCAAGATAGGCACATTGGCTCAGTGGTTATCTCTGCCGCCTCACAACGCCAGAAACCCAGGTTTAATTCCACTCTTGGGTGACGGTGTGCTGTTTACACATTCTCCCCATGTCTGTGTGAGTTTCCTCTGGGTGCTCTGATTTCCTCCTACAGCCAAAAGATGTGCAGGCTAGGTGGATTAGCAATGGGGAATCTCGGGTAGTGGATGGGTCTATGTAGGATGCTCTTCAGGGGGTCAGTGTGGATCTGATGAGCTGAATGGCCTGTTTCCACACCGTATGAATTCTATGCTTAGTGACCTTGATTTAGCACTGTAAATCTCACTAGCTGTCCCCCTGATTCCAAGCGTTACAAAAGCAGGTTGTATTTTGATCAAACTTTGTAATTGAATGTCAACGTAGATTTTATAGCTTGGGCGATTTAACTGCTTGCAGGCAGGGTCAGTAGATTTTATACAATAGTTCTCTCAGCGCTCCTGGATCAGGAGGTGAGAGAAAATAAACAAATTTCCAACTCTGATTCATGGTCCAGGGATTTTTGCTGGAAATTACAAGTATACAATGGAACTGGGTAAGATCCATGCTCAGATACAATGTTTATCATAATGAAATGGCTTGTCAGTTATACTGCCATTGGAGGCAATCCAGTGAATGTTGACAAAGTTGACCCTAGTTATGAAGGAATGCTTTTATGATACAAGGTTGTGTGGTTTGGGCTTGTACTCATTGGAGCTTTGAAGAAAGAGAGATGGCTTTATTTAAACATGTATTATTCAGGGACTTGACAGGGTAGATGTAGAAATGTTGTTTCCCATTGTAGGAGAGTCTAGCACCAGAAGGCATAATGAGTACGCGGTTGCCTATTTCAGACATAGACAAGGAGGATTTTTTTTTCCCTCAGAGGGGAGTGAATCTGTGAAATTATTTACCACAGAGGCCTGTCAGGGCTGGGTCATTAAGTATATTCATGGTTGAGATAGACAGATTTTTAAGCAGTGAATGAATCAAGGCTCATGGGTAAAAGGCCAGAGAGTGAAGGTGAAGGACGTCAAATCAGCCTTGATCTCACTGAATGGCGGAGCAGTATCGATGGGCTGAACGGTCTACTTTTGTTCCTTCGATCTACTGAAAGCACTCATGATCAAGCATGCCAATGGGTTTAAAGTATTGAAGGATTGTTGCTGAAGCAGCAAGGGCTTTTCTTGTCTCTCCCCCTGCAGGAATCAGTATATTCTCTGCAGGAGTGGAGAAAGTTGGTAAAAATTCCTTAAATGTACGAATGATTAGTAGACAATGCCCACTGGTTTTGGGTTCTGCCCCTCATAACACTCTAAAAATCAACTGATACTTTGAATTCAAGAGGAAATTGCTATTGGACATAATTTCATTCTCTGTCCCTTGATCACTTCTACTTAATTGGGAATGGCCAAAAGGAACACCCTCCTTAGATTTTGATCTGATTGAAACAGAGACATATATCAATCTAAAATGGACATTTCCGCTTATTTATGAAGTTATTTTAAAATAAATTGTTGGTTTAAAAGAGTCTGAGACTGGCACTGTGTTATCATTATTTGATCGCTTGGGTTTGTGCCAAGTTCTTCTGCCTAATAACCAATGTGATAACCAATGGGCTAATATTGAAAGCAGTAGCTAGAAGGAATCGATTCCAAAGTCTTAAGCATCCAATAGTAATATTGCATTTTGCAACTTCCACTATTTCATCAATCTTGCTAGTTATTTTGGGAGGGAGAGAAGTTTTTGCATTATAAACCAAAAGTTATGTGTGTCTGATATTTCCAGCATTGGATGAATTGCTCTTTATTATAAAAGGAGCTTTGTTTGAAAGCATTTCTGTTGTTTGATTGTGAAGGGTGAGTTTGTACAAATTCCCAAATTCCATGATGCACCAGTCTGTCCCTCTCACAAAAAGGGTATTTGAGGAATCAAAGCCAACAGGGTACAAAATCGCAGTTGCAAATGCTGAGCTGTACAGCAATGAAGCTCAGATTTTTTGCAGGCAGATAGCAAGAAGAGATAAGGGGATGGCCTTAGGAGGAGCAATTGAAAGGAAAGGTCTGACGTAAAATGTGAAGAAATATTAAATGAGAAATTAAATAATGGTGATTGACCAAATGGAAGGTTAATATGAAAAGTAAAGAAACAAAAGAACACTATACAACGTACATAGATAGCTTCTAATCAACCTGTTAAGAGAAGTTATGACACACCTCCGAAGCAGCTGGGATTTGAACCTGAACCTCCTGGTTCAGGGGTAGGGACATTGCCACTGCATTGTTAGAGCTCTGAGATGAAGTGTGTGTATATGTATTTTTTTTCACCTACCCTGGAGATGAGGATACTTGTGACATCTGAGAGAACTGCCCAAGATTATAAAGAACAAATGTTAAACTGACATTTCTGTTGGTTGGTGAGATGGGGTTAATAAACCACTGAAACTAAAGTAATCCAAAAAGAACTGAAGTGGACATTGGAAAAGAATCATGAGATAAGGTGGTGAGGAGGTGCTATTCTGTCACAGCATCATTAATGCAGAGTCCAAAAGTCTTTTTAGGAGGGATTTCATTTTTTGAAGAAGACAAGTACTAAAGGTTATGGTGGCAGGAAATGGGAGGGTAAGAGTTGGAGTGGGATAGGGAGTGAGTTGGTGGTTCATGTAAAAAAATACCACACAGAATCGATGGGCAAATACTTCAGAAAAGGCAGACCGTATATGATGCATCTTCACAAGACTATGAGCAATCCTCAACTTTGAAAATAATCCAAAAGAAATGTTGTAGTGACAGCAATCTGTTATAAAGATTGTCTTTTATCTCTTCCAATTTTCAAGAATGATCCCGTACTTTATTTCAGTTGTGTGTCTATGGATTCGTACTGAAAGACAAGGGAGGAGTTCAACTGCAAAATTAAAATAAAGTGTTTTAGATTTGTTTGGGCATCTTTCTTGCAGCACTGATAAAACAGAGGGTATCTTTATGCACAGTTCAGTTGCTGTGTGGGTTTAATTGCAGAAGTATAGATAAAAAGCAGCACTGTTTTGTTAACAGAAGGGCCCTCGCTTCTTTTTCCTTCTCACAATCCCATCCCATGACTCCCTTCATTTGATCTCTATCAGCAAGGTGATGATGTGAGGTCTCCACAGACAACAAGAGGCTGAATTATCAACCCAGGAGGTTGGCAAATAGATTTCAAATTACACTGACCACCCAGTCTTCCTTTATACTCTTTGGAACTGGCCAGTAAAAGGGCTTTGTCACAGTTGGAATGAAGAGGGGGAGGAGAAAGGGGAGATGTCTGGTCGGAAAGAGTGCACTGTCACCTGTATAGGAAGCTGGAAATCAAACCCAAGGCAAGTTGCTGTGAGTTGAGGTCAGGGGCTCGTGAGATAAAGCACCAACTTAGTTTGCAGGCTAGAGCTTCGTGTTCAATGAGCAGGTTGCAATGCTGAACAGATGAATATAGCAAGAACCTATGTGGTGATATTCTACTCCTTCAGCATGTAATACCATGGCAGGGCGTGTTCTTTCATAGAATATAATTAATCAGTTACTCTGAATGCCAAGGTTCTACCTAACATATCTGTGTTTGTGTTTGTATATTTTTGCTTGCATTTGTATTTGGCTGGATGTACATCTATCCATGTGTGCACATATGTGAATATCTGTGTGCATACATAAATTGTAAGAACAAGATTTTTTTTGAAGTTGGAGTGGAACAATAAGCAACTTCCTCTGGTAAAAGATTATGTATTTGGATATTATGGAGGTGTCAGTACAAGTAGACAGACACTGGTTATCCGAAACGTAGCGATTGCAAAACACAGCTTTTTTTGTCCAAATCAGCACCCACACCACTCATACACTTTTCTTGTGCAGACTACAGCAGATACTGCTCTGGGCGAGTCATTAGCATGTGACTGAGAGCATGCACGCTCAGAGAAAGTACTTTCTCTATGCATTGAGAGATAATGTTGATTGGAGTTTAACAGTGCCATTTTTAGACACAAATAATGCCCTTTCTCACCATGCACAATGTTGATACAGCGGCTGCACTGTTCTATAGGCTAATGTCTCGATGTGGGCATTTGTCCAGAAGGACCTTCTCCTTGGCTGTGCTCCACAGCAGGAATCGAAGGTGGTAACGAATGGCTGGGTGCAGCATTGGCTGCTGTTCCCATTTCACTGTCACAGTCTTCATCAACGGCTCTGTCCATGAGTATTTAAAATGAGTTCAGCAACATGAAAGACCCCCATTAGTGCAATTTGGAGATTGACAACTACTTGGAGGTTAAAGGTCGAATGATTTCTTTGAGCTGTGGCTGAGTTAATATAAAGGTTTGGAAGATTGCATTGCTACTTAAAGTTGATGACATCTACAGGGAGAGCTGTGGCTCAGTGCGAGGGTCTTGGTTATGGGTGAAGACAGCTCTATCTTCTTTGTCTGGAGCAGGACAGGAAGATTATGCAGAGGTGGCACAGAGGACAGGCAGCTCAAGGAGAGAGGAGGAAAATGGCTTTCATGGAAGGTCATTTTCACCAAGGATTTTCAGGAAGCAATTCTCCCACCCCACCTTCACCAGAGAGCAATTTCTGTGGCATTGCTGCCTCACTAAGGAGGAGCTCATTAAGATACCAAAAGGAGGTAGAAAGTCTGCAAAGGAATTCAGATAGATTAAATGAATGGGCAAATGAAAGTGGCAAATGGAATAAAATGCCAACTTGTCCACTTTGGCAGGAAGAAGGAAGAAGCTGCACATTATTTAAAATGGAGAGAGATTGCAAAACATGGTGCCACAAAGAGATGTGGATATCCTGGTAGATAAATCACAAAAAAAGTTAGGAAATGATCAAGAAGGTAAATGGAACGTAAGGGTTTGATTGAAAGGGGAGTAGAATATAAAAGTAGGGAAGATATACTGTAGCTGTACAGGGTCTGAGTAAGAGCACATCTGCAGTGCTGTGTTAAAATTTAGTCTGCTTATTTGAAAATAAATGATTACATTGGAACCAGTTCAGAGAAGATTTATATTGACTCATTTGTTGGGCTTACTTTATGAAGAAAGGTTAAATAAGCTTGGCCTATACTCATTAGCATTCAGAATAATGAGAGGTGATCTTATTGAGACAACAGCTGCATTGCAATACTGTTGACTCTTAACTGCCCTCTAGACGATAACTTTTGGCTAAGCCAGCGATGCCACATCCCCGGAATGAATAAATAAATCATGCAAGTCCAGGCCCATTTCCTGGCAACAGTTCTGATTCTTATTGCCTTTACTCTGTGCTTGTCCACCTTCAAGACACCCCAGAAGCCAGAAGATAACCAATGGATTGACCACCTAGCTCAGTGAGTCCAGACTGTGACCCATACACAGGTAGGAAGCCTGCATATGTAAAAAGTCAATGTACCATAGGAAATGGCACTAATGAGACAGTTGGTGAGCTTAAGCAATGCTCTGATATTGACCTGATCTAGAGGAACACTGTTTAATGCTCCAGGGCTCATTAGACTCTGGCTGCATTGTGCCCACTAATCATGGGTTCTTAGTCCATGTCACCTGACAAAGCAATCAGTGAGAAGCGAATGGTGAAGGAAATGGAAAGGAACAGAGATCCAATACATCTCTTCTCCCCTTGGGTTCTCTCTGAACTTCTCATTGAACAATGGTAAAAGAATGCATCCCCAAATCGCCTTACACCTTACAGTATCCTGGCCGTCACAGAATCCTCCTGCCCACAGTGCTGAAATATGAGTCACAAAACAAACATTCGAACCAACTCAATCAAACCACACAAAAATCAACCGGTCACCCTTGTGCAATTTGCGGTACTTTCCTTTCTAGTGTTTCGGCCTGTCCAAGTGCTCTGCTGACCCTACAGCCTGCAGAACTAGCTTCACATGGTGTTAGTTTCTCACCATTTCTTACCTCCTGCTCAAGCATGTGACAGCGCAGTTCGCTCTGGCTACACAATACAGTCATGGTAATGAGCAAGTAACTCGAAGTCTGTGTGCTACCTGCATCAGAAAGAACAGGTGTGTTGTAATTGCAAACATATTTTGGCAAAGTTTGCCAACAAGCTGTTGCAAATGGTCAAAATATTCAATGTATTTATAGCAGGTGTGCACTGTACCCAACAAACTGACTGTGACAATATTTGTATAGTGTTAGGGACTTCCAGCAATATTCATTCATGCCTAAAGATCTGCAGGAACAGTGTCACTCCCAGAATCAAGCTACAGCATTGATACACTCCTAAGGACAGATTGAAATATTGGCACCTCCTTAGAGCCTCATGATAAATGTTAACACAATTTCTGATGTTCCCTGCATATATAACGCAATTGCAGAAAGTCCCTGTAAATACTTACAGGTTCTGAGAGATGTTCTGCAATTAATGGCACATTCCAGGGATGTCCTAATACTTATTGATGGGTTTGATGGCACTACATCAACCAAGGCAGAAAGGATTCTCTAAATTTAGATCTGCTACTGAACAGATATTTAATAAAGGTCCCTGTGCAGTGTGTTGTTAGATTCTCGTTGTATCTATTGTAACCACAGAGTTAAGCATCTGTATCTGGCCATGCTGTACTAGACATCGACAAAAGCTTATGTCAAAATAAAGATTATTCAAATTTAAGAACAGTACCTACCACCAGCATTAAGTGAGATTCTCTTTGTTACTCCCCTACTTCTGATTTCTGTTTACAGATATAAAAAAATCAAATAATTATGGATGCTGGAGAATCTCAGCCGGTCTGGTAGCATGTGTGGAGAGAGAAACAGAATTAACATTTCAAGTCAACTGATACTTAAGAACTGTTCTGTGATCGATGGTTTGAACTGATCAATATTGTTTTTGATGTTGACACTCCAAGGGAGAATAATAAAGTGGCCTTATCTAAAGTACCTGTATGGGATTGCTCCAGGGAATGCTGGAGTTCCACTGAGATGTTTTGCTTACCTTTGTTTACATTGTTCACCTCATAGAAAGTATGCTAACCAGGCACACCAAACATATCTTATTTTGTTAAGGATTGGTAAAATAACTCCAAGGAGGCTGGCATCCTGTCGCCAAGTCACCCCTTATTTACACAATACATGGGCTCTGACTAGCTTGCTCAGAGCCAGTCCCTAGAAAGAGGAGGCTGTCTGAATCTCCTGTTCTCACCTGTCAGCCAAGGCTCCCCTGATTGCACCAGGTTAACAAACCCACAATCAAGGATCTCATAATCAACACAATCTATATGGCTCTCATTCTAACCACTACAATTAGGAATCTGCATTTTCTGCCAGGCAAAACTTGCGCTTCTATGAAATATAAATTTGCCAACAGGCTATGTCATTCTCTTTTTATTTATTCACAAGATGTGAACATCATTAGCTAGGCCAGCATTTATTACCCATACCTAGTTGCCCACGGGCAGTTAAGAGTCAACCTACATTGCTGTGGGTCTGGAGTCACGTGTAGGCCAGATCATTTTCCTTTCCTGAAGGAAGTTGGGTTTTTCCTGACAATCAACAATGAATTCATGGTCATCATTAGATTATTATTTCCAGATTTATATCAGATGCAAATTCTGCCATGGTGGGATTCAAATCTGGGTATCCAGAACATTAGCCAAGTCTGTGAATTAATAGTGTAACCATCGCCTCCTGTTTACGTCTTATTTTTTACTGGTAGTGCTGAAAACCAGACTAAAATATACAACCATTTAGTCTGCCACACTTTGTTGTGATTCTGACAATGGTAGTTCCGTTTCCAAATGTGCAGGAAACTGGAAAACCAACAAATGGGAAACAACGGGCCTCCCCAGAACCAAATGCATTTCGCAGAAACAGCCAGAGTGGTTTGGGTAATGAAGGGCCTGCTGCCTCTTATCTCCCAATGCTGAGTCTTGAGGAAAAATCCTTAGAACCACACCCAGGCAACCAACGTTCATTCAGAGTCTAGGCAGTCCATTTTGGCAGGCAATTTGGCTGTGAATGTCATCACAGCTGTCGTGTGTAAACTTTCAAAGAAAAATTTCTGAACAACAGATAGACAAACTGTCAGAAACAGCCTCTTCCAAGGAAGCATTCTGCAAACAACTACACTACCTCAAACTTAATAATTTTGCATGGATCAATGGGTGAAACTGGTGTCCTTTGGTCTCTATGTCTGAATTCCTCACCAGACAGCGTTTTGTTTTATTCAGAGGGCTGGTGAAATAACTGCATAGGGGCTAGTATCCCATCACCTAGTCACCCTTCATTTATTTGTTCATAGTACACCGGCTGTGGCCAGCCAGCTCACAGTCAGCCCCCTGAACTGAGGAGATTCTAAATCCCCTGTTAATATTGGTCAGCCAGGTCTTCCTGATCAGCCCAGGCTACCAACCTCAATCAAGGATCTCATAGTCAATAAGATCCACCTAGTTCCAATCACTGCATCTGGTCAGGGAATTGGAGTATCATGTAATTTATTTTTAGATTTCTATTCTTGAACGTGATCAAAGACTTGATGCAGATTTCCTTTTTACAAAGTCTCTGAACACTGCCTTAGCTTTCTTCAGCTTATTGCCCCATGAGAAAAATTGAGCCATCTAGACTCGAAACATTAGCTTGCTCTGACCTCAAGGATGCTACCTGACCCATTGTGGTCTCCAAGCATTCGTTGTTTTCGGTACAAAGTCCAGCATCTGCCGTAATTTGCTCCTACAAAATGAACATCTCCAATTAATGAGCTCCCCACTTCACACCACATACCATCTTCAGTTAATGTCTCCATGCACACATTTAAAACTGCCTAAGCACAATTTTAAACATTCCACACCTGCTTTATTTGTATTGTGTTGTTAAAGTCTTTCATTTATTTAAGGTGCAATTTTCAAGAGTTTCCCTTCAAAATAAAAGTGCCAGTGGCCTATTAGACAGATGACTTGACAGTGGGTTGTCCATCAGGGTTCATACCATGGCGTGTGCATTTTTCCATCCTCTGCCTGTGTCTGTAGCTGCTGAACAGATGGCTAAGGGATAGGCAGTTAGGTGCTATTGTAGAAAGTTTAGATGATAGTGTGAAATTATAAAGGGATATTGATAGACAAAGTGAACAAGCAAAACTGTGGCAGGTAGAATTGAATATAAGCAAGTATGAGGTTATCCATTTTGGACCGAGAAAAGACAGATCAGGGTACTTTCTAGGTGATATGAAGTGGATGACCAAAGAGGCTCAGGGGCTCAGGTGCATAGATCTTTAAAATGTCACACAGGTGCAAAACAAAATCAAGAAAGCAAATAAAATGAGGCCTGTTTCCTCTGGAATTTTGAAGGTTAAGAGGTGATCTATTGAAGTCTTCGAGCTTTTAACAGGAAAAGACAAGATAGATAAATTATTTCCATTGGTTAAGGATTCTAGAAACGGGGGCATTCTCTGAGAATTAGGGACAGACCTTTCAGAAGAGATGTTAGGAAGCATTTCTACACACAAAGGGGTGTAGATGTTTAGAACTCTCTTTCACAAACAGCCGTGGATGCTAAATCAGTTGTTAATTTTAAATCTGAAATAGATAAATTTTTAAGTAAAGGCAAGTGGATGGAATTAGGCCACAGATCAACAATGATCTCATTGAATGGTGGAGCAGACTCAAGGGTCTGAATGATTTACTCCTGTTCACACATTTCTCCAAATGATAACTCAGCACTATGTTAAACGGACCTCGGTAGAGATGTTTTATTGTGTGGACGTGCAGTGAGTAGGCTGGGGCTTTCACTCACTCAGAAACTGAGTTTAAAACCAGTATGGTTAACACAGTCCAATTTAAAGAGACTGATACGGTTTTGAAACACTCAGCTAAGTGATGATACTATCTGTGTTACCTACAGACAGCTTTGTGGTTAGTAATTGTGCAAGAACAAACAAATCTGAGGTCATTGTGCCACTTAATAGATAAAAGTGTGAATCTGGTATGTTTTTTTTAAACCATAGTTTATTTATCAGTCAACCAAACATATCCCATTTTTAATGAAAAGATTTGCAAACTACCTTCAAGGCAGACATTTATGAAGAAATGGGAAGAGTTTTTCAGAGAACAGGTGCTTGCTAACACAGCATTTGAATGATGGTGAAAAGAGAAATATTTTGATGAAGTTTTTTGTCTCATGTTAATCAGGGCAAACACAAGAATGCCAAATTTCAATCACAGCAATTTATACTATGGAGTAAATGATGCTGATTGGTTGGCAAGTCAACTCTGATTGGCATGGAAAAAGCAACAGCGATCTATAGAGATAGTAGGAACTGCTGATGCTGGAGAATCTGAGATAGCAAGGTGTAGAGCTGGATGAACACAGCAAGCCAAGGATCATCAGAGGAGCAGGAAAGCTGATGTTTCGGGTCTGGGAAGAAGGGTCTAGACCCGAAACATCAGCTTTCCTGCTCCTCTGATGTTGTTTGGCCTGCTGTGTTCATCCGGCTCTACACCTTGTTGTATCAGGGATCTATAGGCACCCCAGTCTCCTGGGTTATTCGAAAAAGGCACAATGCTTGAACATATCCCTGTTATTTGCAGAGACCAGACCCTTAAGTATGAATGAATGTTGCTTCCAGCAAGCATAAATGAGCTACAGTATAAGTCAACTAATTACCCTAAATTGGCTTGACAGTATGGCTTTCGACACACACACAGGGTTGTTTGACAAGTGCTGCCCAATCACAGATTTTTGGGTGGAATGGGGAGCATAGTTTGAAGCCCTGTCTGCATGAGTACAGCCTGTACTCTGTCAAATAGGAATAACAAAAGGAATATGTTAATTGAATCAACAGTCAGTTGTTGGGTCACGCAGCCTACATAACGGGCATCACACTAGCACCAAAATTCATATACAATGACGCAGTAGGTAATTGCCTGTTTGGATTGATGGCAGCATGCTGATAATGGTAAGCAACACGCATAAAGTCACTGCACAGCAGCACTGTTTAGCCTCAGAAGCCTCAGTATGCGCAGGACAATATGTCGACAAGTGCATGTTTTGCAAAACATTTTATATAAAATGAAAAACTTGAAATACAAAGGTACCATTAGCACATGAAAGAGAGAGATGGGTTAACATTTCAGGTCAAAGAACTTGAACAGATTCCTGATAAAAGGTCTCTACCTCCAGCATTAACTGGCCTCTACTCTTTGAACCTGCTGTATCTTCCCAGCGCTTTTTGCTTTCAGTACAAATTTCAGCCTTCGCAGTTTTCCTATCTGAAACAAAGATTAATTTGTGTACCTTGATCTCTACTTTGTTTGTGTCTGTCTCTTGGGAGTGGAACCACACAATGACCACACGGTATACCTGTGCTGTCCCTATGAAATTTGTTGTGGGGGTTGGGTTGGGGAAGTGGAGGTTGTAGGTAGGTCTGGGGGGTGAAGGAGAAAGAGAAGAAACAAAACAGTGTTGTCTGTTTATCAGGCTGTATTCAACAGCACAGACAGAATGCCACACACAGTGCCCCAGACAAACTATTCTTTTAGGCAGCAAAGCTGTCTAGAGCTGATGGGTATCAGTTCTCCTTGCTGTAAAAAAGCACAATTCAAACAGTATTCAACTGAGAGGTGAGGAGACTCTGAGGGCAAGAGGATGCATCCTCTATCTCTCTCTCTCTCCAAGGCATGGGTATCACTTTCAGGGAAGTGACAAGAAGCCATTGATTGCACTCACCCAGCCCATTGTTCAACACGTAACAATCCAGGGCTACACTGTCGATACCGTGTGTCTCTCATTAGTGCCCAGCTTAACTCTGAAAACACTGAATAACCTCATGGCTATTAAACAGTTGTTGCCATCCTTCCCTCACCCTCCTCTGATGTCGCTGTAGTAAGGTACCAAAGTGCCGGGAGTCCTCTGGTACCTGGCCCAAGTGATATTCGTGTGTGTGTGTGTGTGTGTGTGTGTGTGTGTGTGTGTGTGTGTGTGTGTGTGTGTGTGTGTGTGTGTGTGTGTGTGTGTGCCTAATCAGCCATAGCAGGGCACATCAGCCAAGTTCTGATCTTATCCCCACCCAATACACACTCACAGGCACATTTTCAACCGGAGCAGATGGTACCGAACCTCATGTCAAAGTCCACCCAGGGATGCTGAAGGAACTCATAGCATGTAAATTGGCACATCCACTCCAAGAAACTGACTCCGTGCTCCGAGATATCGTGACAGGCTCAGTGCCTCAGAATGTCATTTTGGATTATCCGCCTTCCTGAAAAATCACAGTTGTAATTCATAATCTCCAGTACTGTTACAGGTGGGTTAGCAAGGAAGCAGGAGAAATGATGAAGATATCTAAATCAATGCATTAAGGTTGGAGCAAAAAGATGTAACGGGAAATATCATTTGTGAATCCTCAGATACTGGCACAAGGGAGTGCTGGCATGGTGGTAATATCACTGCACTAGTAATTCAGGACCAAAATTAAAACAGAAATTGCCTGAAAAGTTCAGCATGCCTAACAGCAACCGTGGAGAGAAAGCAGAGTTAATGCTTCAGGTCCAGTCATCCTGCTTTAGAACTATTCTGAATGGTGACCATTGTCGATTGTTAGAAAAAAAGACCCTCTGGTTTACTAATCTCCTTCAGTGAAAGAAACCTGCCATCCTGATCTGGTAAAGTCTACATGTGACTCCAGATGCACAGCAATGTAATTGACACTTAACTGCCCTCTGGGCAGTTTGGAGTGTGCAATAAATGTCTGGACCAGTGACATCCATGTCTCATGAACAAATCTTAAAAAAGATTCCATGACTATATGCAGGAAAGATGACGAGAACATCTAAGTTTGGGCTGACAAGTAACAAGTAGCATTTTTGCCACACAAGTGCCAGGTAATGACCCATAGAATGTGGATGGTGGGGAGTCAGCAATGGAAATGCCATCGAATGTCAAGAGACAGTGGTTAGATTCTCTCTTGTTGGAGACTGTCATTACCTGGTGTGAATGTAAATGTGAAGAAAGATGGCAATTAGGAAGATCAGCACCAGATGATTGAGTGACTTAGCCACGTAGGCGATAAGTTTACATGTTGGTGAGGTAGACACTGCTGTGATGCACTTCTCAAGCTGTCTGCTGGTACTCACTATCCCATTAATAATGCTGGGGAAGTACAGGAATGTCCACCAATTCAGAGGTCAACAAAGAGTCAATGCATTTTTGGGAGAAAAATTGAACTCCTCAGAAGCGGAGACATGGGAGAAATAGAACAATTGTTAAATAGCCCCAGAACCATAAAAGTACAAAGTGTTTGTGAACAATGTGCAGAAAGGACTTCCAACCAGATGCAATGTGGCAGCAGATTCCACTGAGCAGAAGACAACGCCAGGTGTGGGTGGGTTTATATCATGTGTTCTTACCAGGCTGCTGTGGGGCTTCTGTTCCACAGTCCATTACAAATCCTGAGATGTGAGGTGGGCTTTTTTGGTGAGCTAGTGTGAACATCAGAAATATGACGAGCACGAATTGCAGGGCATGAGTTTGGCTGAATGTAAGGCGCTGTGGGGTTGGGGGGGGGGGCGCGGTGATGGAAACAAGGCAACTACCATTCCGCTGGACATATTTTCCTGAGCTGTGTTGAGGTGCAATATGTATCTGCTCAAATACATTGGCATTTAAAAAGGTCAGTGTCAGAGACTGAATGGAACGAGCACCAATGGCATTGTGAATGTAACAATTACCTGGAGGCATCCCAGTGGCAAAGCTGGTTCTAATACTCCAGGATGATTCTGAGGCACTGCCTCTACTTCCCCAACTCCTTCTTGTTACACAGTCCCCTGGGGCCAAAGATGAGTTGCTTTCAAAGGCACCACTGAGATTCGAACTCAGGATCTCCTGTTTACTAGACAGGCGCTTTAACCAAATGTACTGTCAAAGGCACCACTGAGATGAAGGGTCTAGGCCCGAAACATCAGCTTTTGTGCTCCTGAGATGCTGCTTGGCCTGCTGTGTTCATCCAGCCTTACATTTTATTATCTTGGAATTCTCCAGCATCTGCAGTCCCCATTATCTATGAGTTGCTTTCACTCTGCTTTGATGAGTTTTGAGAAATCTGATAAATTCAACCTGGGGAACGTGTCACATGCAGCCTCACGTTGGGAGAGTCAATTCAATGAGCTGTCAGGAGATTTGTGTGATCTTTTTGACATTTCAAGTTTGCCTCTGTGTGTTTCCAACAAAGTCTTTCACTGTGGTTAACGGTGTTCCCTATTTTGAGAGGGCACAAACCCAGGACACTGCTCCTTGGAGTCGGTGAGGATTTTGGATCTTATTGGATCTTTTCTTGAGGGAATCCCAAAAGCATTCCAATGCTCTCCGGCTGTTTTTACATCAATCAACAATAACTTCATTATTGCCAAAAGGCAAGCTTTCTTTTAATTCCAAATTTTATTAATTTCAAATTTCATCATCTGCAGTGATGGGAAGCAGTCCTGAGCCCAAAAATCATTGGCCTGGGGTTCTGCTTCTCCAATCTGTGCTGATTGTCATGAGGTCAGCCAGGTGGACCTCATGGAATACGAGTTTCCTGATTGGAGCTGTTAATCTGGTCTAATCAGGGAGTCCTGGCTGACAGTTATCAACAGGAGTGTCAGATGTTCTGACATACAGAAAGCTGGCTCTGAGGAAGCTGGGTCAGTGTAAAGGACTTTCTATGTGTAAATAAAGGGTGACTAGGTGACGGGATACTGGCCTCTGAGGAGTTATTTCCTAGGCCACTGTCACATCTCGATTGCGACCCCACATTGATTGGATGAAGAGTGAAATCACTTCCCACTAATTAACTGTGTGGCAAAGTTGGTGTTGAATGACTGCACCCAAAATGGGGTGGGGTTTGGATCCCAATTTGAATTTGATATCAGATTTGCAAATTCAAAAAGAAAAATCCTGTCATGTTGTTTTCAAAATTATATCAGTTCTAAACTAACTAGTTCTCAACATCTGGCACCGGTTAATGCAGATTAATTGGTTATTCATTCCATTTTTTTGCTACAGTCTGGCTGTCATTCAACAGTTGTTGCATTTTGGATTATTCATTGTGTGAAGTGCTTTATGATTGCTTTACCACACAATAAGGTGCTTTTTTTTAACTACAGATACTGTGTCAGTATTTCACATGGCATTTGCATTTACCTTCTGCCACTGAAGGTGGGAGGTGGTAATGTTTTCACTCTAATTGTTGTAAATAATATATTTTAAAAACTGATGGGTAGATTTAAATGAAACATGGATACACAAATACAATGGTATGACCCAAGGAAGAAATGATCAGTTTTTGATGAAGAAGTGGATACAGATCCAGATCCTTGCATATTTTAGAGGATCCACCAACATTGGGAGATTGGGTGAACTGATTTTAGTTAAGAATGTTGTGAATTGTTTTATTCAGAATGTCGTTGATTATTTTTAGAACAATTTGGATTGTCACAACTGCTGTGGTGGAATTTGTCACAGCTGTTAAAATTTAAGCTGAATTTTCAGAGCAGGTCATTGGATGTAGTTTGGCCTGGAGCCTCAGTGTGGCAGAGGTATGTGCTCTTCTAAGTGGCCCTTCATATGTTGAATCCCTATTCAGAATTCTATTAGATCCCTATTAGATTTACTGAACCTGTACCAATGTGCTGTGGAATTCAGTAGCAGTTAGTATTTGCATTTTTCACTCTAATTTCTAGCATTGAGCAAAGACATTACAAGAAGCAGTGAAATTAAACATTTTGGGCATGTAATTCAATTTATAAAAAGCAATTTTTTGAATCCCACTCTTTTTTTTTAAGTTTACAGATCGCTTTTTAATGAGTCTCTGAATTCCTTTAGTGAATGCAGGCCAAGCCTATTGCCAGACCTTATTTCACAGATCAGCACATCACAGATTTCTGTAACAAACTAAATAATAGTTCTAGGCTAGATCAATAATATTACCTGCATTCTGCTACATGCAGCCTCAATTAGGTTATCTCAGTGAGTCTTCAGGATATAAAACTGTTGTTGCCCTCCTTGTCATTGATTGTTCCTGTTAGTTAGCAAAGTTCTGCAGGTGTTAAGTTATTAAATAAATGTTACTCGTCACACAAGAACTCTGCTTCATGATGACCAGCAAAACACAATGATCCTTTTATATTATGAATAGCCAAAGGAATGCAAGTCAATGAAATAGAACAGTTAAGCTGTACAAAAGAATATGTGTATAGACTTGTACTGAGTTTGTATTTCGGAGCAAATAAGAAGTTGAGGAGGGAGATGGGGGTGGAAGGGGGTGGGGGGAAGCAGGGGTTGTGAAAAGAAGAAAAATGGGAAATGTTTTCTGAATTCTAAAACCATCAGGCAGACATGCCTTTGAAAGTTGTACAGTGAATGCCTTTGTTAATCCCATTGAGATTAATTCATTATGAGTACATTTTTCCACAAAATGTGTTGTATTTTCTGACATTTATAATTTTATATTTGTAGGAATCCAAAACAAAATGCTTTACTTGGCAGGGTCTTCACTTATGGGCAGAACCTAGACTCATACATGGGTGATTTTGTTTTAAATGTTCCGAAATAAGGTTTTCTTATGTGTCAATTGGCAATATTCTACAGTAAAACTAAACGTTTTGCTAGGAGGAATTTATGGCATATTAATATAAGATTTTAACTATTAGGTTAAACACTGCAGAAAAAAGCTTCAACCCATGGAACCTACAAACTCTGTGGCAATATATATGGTAACCAGAATTCAGAACTAGTCAATAGGACTAATAGTGCAGTGTGGAGCTGGAGGAACACAGTAGGTCAGGCAGCATCAGAGAAGCAGGAAAGTTGATGTTTCGGATCCTGACCTGAAGTGTCAACTTTCCTGCTCCTCTGAGGCTGCCTGTCCAGCTGTGCTCCTCCAGCTCCACATTGTGTTATCTCTGACTCCAGCATCTGCAGTTCTTATTGTCTCTCAACATGACTAACAGTGCTGCATTTATTACAGACAGAATCAGTCACAGACAATGGACCACATTAGTACATTTTACTGACATTTTCATGTATGGACTAGAATTTTACATCCCTATCCTGCTGCATGAGGATAATGTTGGAAGACGATTGGGGAATCACACTGGCTCCATGACAGTTGTACCATAGCAGTCACCTACTGACCTCTGCGAGGAATTTACCTAAGGCAGAGAAGACTTTGGGTTGATGTTGATGGCTTTTTGAGGGCCTCCTCCTACCAGTCTCTGGGGTTCTCAGCTTCCAGGGTCAGTAACACGCCATTCCAGATGTCATCATGGGAACAGCCACTTACACTCTCTTCTCTGTTTCTGATGCGCTCACAATTAAAACGTAAAGTGCCCTTGCTGTACATGGACAGTAATTCTTGTATGGCAGAGGCTGGTCATTATGAAACGTGCTATCAGGTGACAATGCAGCAGGTACGACTGTGCTACAAAAACAGTCTCTGGTCAAACAGGGAGCCTTTACATTATAGTCACAACTGATCTGTCCAGTCACGTTAGCTCCAACATAACATCTGAGGGCGCAGAAGTGACATGGGTATTTTTCAAAATTCAAGCTTATTTATAAATGTTTCCCAATACATTGATTTTGCTTTGTCCATGAGTATGTCTTTGTTAGTTGGAGAGATTAGTTTCATTAAAGAGCTCAATGCTTGGAATGCTACATGGTTGACAACAGGGGAGTTAGGGACACTTCCTTTATGCTTTCTGTTAACACTTTATTGAATGTTTATTTTTGTGCCCACTGTTGTCCTTACCACAGCTTAAGACATGTCTGAATGTGCAGGCTTTGCTGTTGCCCCTCCCCACCACCTCTTTCCAGTGTAAAGAACTTGAGCTGGGACATTTGAAGCATTATATATGGACTCAAGACCCTGTGAGAACCCTCACAACCAACACCCTGCAATGGATACACATTTTCATATCATCATTGCAAGAAGGGGTGTATATGACAATCAAACACTGAAGGCTTTACAGGACAATGTAGATACCACCATGTGCCTCCAGCCTGTTTCCATTTTAAGAGATGACATCCAACCTCACTTGCCTTCAACCCAATTGATGCCCTCATGTAGCCAACTATTGTCCTGTTATGGACTGCTTACTGTATGGTCACAATTTTACAGGTGCTAGGAGGCATGTCAGAACTGGGGGAAGCCACTCTGTTCAATGCAGGATTGAGATAGGTGAGGATTGGACACGTCTATCACTAGATGCCCCGTCCAACTCGGGCCAAATCTGTCCTCAGGTACTCCCTCCCACTTGGCCACAGCATCATTAATTCCATGTCCCCTCATTTCCTCAACCTATCCTCCCATTCCCAGCTCAAAACCCTTCAAGCTACCTGATCCTGTGGCGCCCAGCACTTGGACTGGTGTTACAGCCTGCAATTCCAGCAATGGCCACCACTCCTGGAAGCGCTGTTGAGATGACCGTGTTCCAGGACAATCAGATAGCTGATAGCTCTCAGACGGAAGTTCTTCAGCTGAGTGAGGGGCAGGAATCACACCTCCAGGTAATTAATTCTGCTCGGAGAGTGACAATACTCAATGGGGACACATTCCACTTGATTCTTCGGGTAATAGGGCAGGAACTGACCATGACAAAATTCTAGCCCTCAGTTTAGTAACCCAACACCTAGTCTGCTGCATTTAAACTTGGCAACAGTTCCCACCCTTCACTCAAACAATGGCTCAATTTTAAAAGCATAATCCCTATTTTTAAGTGCCTTCTGGTCCACGTCCGTCGTGATTTCCATAGGTGCCTCCAGAGAAAAATTCTTCTAGCTATTGATGCTCATCTAATCCTGGCCTTTTGACCATCCACCGCGGCAATTTTGCCTTCGGGTTCCTCAGCCCAAAACTTTGCAATTTATTACCTCAAACTCTTCACCTCTTTTCCTTCAAGACATTGTTTAAAAACTAGCCCTTCAACCAAATAACTAACTCCTTAGCTGTACTTTTGCCTTTTGTGATGCAATGTCAGATTTTGTTTAAATACCAATCGTCCGAAGTGCCTTGAGATGTTTCATTGTTTAAGATGCAATACAAATGCAAGTTGTTGTTGTATTGGCTTAACACATTCATGCTTCAATTGATAGAGACCGAAAGCTGAAAGGTCCCGTAAACTTTGCAAGTGCTGGAGTATTAACATGGAAAATTGACCAACGGTAAATAGATTAAATTCCATCCTCTGTGCACTAATTTTAGTGCGCAAAATAAAGTTATCAGTGCACTAAAAATAATACACAGAATTTTCATGGTACAGAAGGAGACCATTCAGCCCATTGTGTCTGCTCTGGAGCTTCAAATGAGCCTCATGGCTGAGTGCCAATCTCCTGCCTTATCCCCATACCCCTGCACACTGTTTCTATCCAAATAATCATCCTATAGCCTTTTGAAAGCCTCAAATGAAGCTGCCACCACCACACTTCCAGGTAGTGCATTCCAGAACTACTAGCTGAGGGAAAAAGGTTCTTTTTCATGTTATCCTTGCTTCTTTTATATTTCACAGAGGGAGATTAAACCACCCAAGCAAAAGATGATGGATTGAGGGCAACCCTACTCCCCAGTGACATTTTAGGAAAAATAAATCCAACACCTAGTCTGCTGCATGATCTATTTTCATATAAAATAAATGCCAGGCATCTTATAATGCTTCAAATATTTACTAATGAGTATCTTTGAACAAACAATGACCAAACTTTAAAGTATTCAAATTCAAACAGCCAGCCTCTGGACTCCTTATATACAAAGTGGGTGGGAAAGGTTTTCCCTGACAATTTACAGTCAGAAAGTTGGCATTAAAATTTCATCCAGGCTTATCAATGGGACTTAATTCAAATAATATTTTTATTCTTTAAGCATAACAGTACTGAGGTTCAGGTACCGCATAGTGAACAAATTTTACAAGGTCCCTGACGGTAATAGCATCAGTAATTGGAATGTTATGGTGAGCACCCACATACACTGTGCTGATTAGTTGACAACCTAAAGTAAGCTTGCAAAATGTATGAATGTCACACCTTTCATTGCAAAAAGTGCAAGTAGGGCAGAGCAGGAAATGCATGGCATGGCCTTCCTCCTAATGACGTAGATAGTTGAAAAACCTATCACAGTTAACTGAGTGACAGAGACTGGTTTATAAGTTCTTATGATTCTGTGCCTAAGACAGTGCTTTTTTTTGTGACTTTATATACTTTTCATTGTACTCCTGAACTTTTGCCATAAAAATCAAATCAATTAAATGTTGAATTGTCACCCTATTCTCAGCTGCACAGCGCAATGGGACTCAGCAGCCCTGAGGTAGGGAGAAGGCGATCAGCAATGTACCTCCTCCCATTCACTCTCGTGTAAACCTTCTTCTGAAAAATGTGTCAGGATGTCAATTTTTCTGTTTTCATTCATTCATGGGATTTCAACGTTTCTAGCAAGTCCTGGATTCATCAACTTTGCCATTGAGAAGGTGGTGGTGAGCTGCCTCCTTGAACTGCTGTCGTCCATATGGTTTAGGTGCGCCACACTGCTGTTCAGGAGAGATTGTGACGCAGCAACAGTGAAGGAACAGGGATATAATTCCCAGTCAGGATGGGCATTTGGCTTAGAGAGGAATCCAGAGGCAATGGCGTTCCATGTACCTACTGCCCCTGTCTATCTATGGGGTTGGAGTCACAGGCTTGGAAAGTATTCTTGAAGCAACCTTGGCAAGTAGTTGCAGTGCATCTTGTAGATGGTACGCACTGCTGCCTCCATGGTTAGTGATAATGGGAACTGCAGATGCTGGAGAATCCAAGATAACAAAGTGTGGAGCTGGATGAACACAGCAGGCCCAGCAGCATCTCAGGAGCGTGCTGCTTGGCCTGCTGTGTTCATCCAGCTCCACACTTTGTTGCCTCCATGGTTAGTCATGGAGGGAATAAATACTGAAAGTGTCAGATGGGGTGCCAGTCAAGCAGACTGCTTTGTTCCGGATTGTGTCAAGCTTCTTGAGTATTATTGGGGCCGCACTCATTCAGTAAAATGCAGATTAATTCATGACACACCTGACTTGTGCTTTGTAGGTGATGGACAGGCTTTGAGGAGTCAGGTGTTGCATTACTAACTGTAGTATTCCTAGTTGCTGACTTGCTGCTGTAGTTACAATATTTATAAGCTGGTCCGGTTAGTTGCTGGTTAATGGTAACCCCCAGGGTATTGATGATAATGGTAATGTCTTTGAATATCAATGGACAGTGATTGAATTCTCTCTATTGGAGATGGTCATTGCCTGCTACTTGTGTACATATTATTTGCCACTTCTCAACTGAGCTCAGAAAGGCACCATTTCTTCAAAGACACTTCTTTATATTTTGTGTTAAATGGCAGCTGATGGGATATTGAAGTTTTGATCTTTAGCTACAATTGAAAGTAAATGGCCACCATCCACAATGGCTTCAAAAACCTGTTCATATACATTCCCTGTGGTTAGCATTTATGGGGTCAGGAAGTTAATTTAGTTTAGACTCTTCTGTAAATAGAAATGTGTGAAAAAAGACCCTCAGTACAGCTCCAGGAAACAGTTCCAGAAATGTAACACCAGCGCTTCAACACTGGTCAGTGAGATATCTTGAGTGAAATCTTTAAGTAATGTGGTGAAATGTGGGGCAGATTCAGATGAGAAGCCCAGTGAGGCCCATCTCCTTCTGAAGGTTGCTTCACACCATCTTTTATACTTCTCTTCAGTGTGTGGTGAGATTCTCGCCAGTTTACCCCTCCTCAGCTCGACCTTCTAAAGGGCCAGAGCGGTGGGAGCAGGCACGGTGGAGGTTGAGGTCATGGCTTCTCTGCAGTGCCCTGAATAGAAAGTGATGAGTAACCGGTGTGTGGGCCTGCTTCCAGCTGGGTGCCTCTTGGCATGACACTCTCTCCTTGTGAGGACAGGCATCTGGATTGAGGTTGAGGTTCCTTGCCATGCTGTGTCAATGGCTCTCGCCCTGAGGACACAGTATTTGGGGTGATGGAGTGGAGGTGTGTACACCTCTCTAACAGCCCCTGAGACTGCAGGACCTGGTTGTCCATGGTAGCCCCCATTCTGTCTATGGAGACAGCCAGAGGGTCACATTATTTACTACATGGCTTTTGGACAGTGAGGGCCATTGCGATCCACAGGCCTGACTGCTGCTGCTGCCAGTCTTTTGTATGAAGTCTCTGGTTGCTGAAACTAGAGGGTCATCTCCTACCTGGTGTTGAGCATGTTACTTGCCTCTGGCTAGCTTCCTAGTGCCACTGACCTAGGCTGTTTCCTCCTTGGAGGATCTTATCAGATTGTGTATCCTCCCTCTCTCAGTTCCCGCTGCAGTTGCAGGAAGCAGTCTTTCCAAACTCCCTCTGAGGCCTCAGTACTCAGAAACGCCAGAAGACCAGGCTTTTTCATGGGGAAAGCTGCCAGACAAAAGAGTTAGAGTAGCCAGAAGTTAGAAGTGGTGTGTAATGATGGTGAGTGCCAGCAAGGTTCTCTGGGAGTTTACAGTGCAATGAAGACTGGGTGTTACCCAGTGGATTATGGATCTCTCTGCATCCCCCACAGAAGCATGTCCCAACTTCTCCAAGCATCTGGCTTCTCTCCTCTTAAGGAGGTGCTGACGCAGATGACAGACACTCCTCTGCCCTTTCAGGCACTCTCTGCCCTGGAATGGAATGCCTTCTCCTGGAATGAGAAAAAGGAAGACCAATGAATGAGATTGCAATGGCAAAGCTGTCAGCCCTGAGGCAAAGCTGGGGTGACGTACTGAAGGGCTGAGGAGGCAGCTCAGAGGAAAGTGGGGGTTAGTAGTGTATGATATTTTAGCAGGGTTCAATTGTTAGGAAATAGTCGAGTGAGGAAAGGTGTCACATGGAATAGTGAGAGTGATGAAGAGTGAGCCCTGGTGGGAGGTGGCTGCAGTGGCAGAGATGGAGTGAGTGCGAGGCACCAGAGAGAAGAATGCGTCACTTAACCTGATAGAATAGAGAAGACCATTGACTTTTTATCACTGCTGGTGGTCTTTGTGCACCTTGGAGATTGCACTGACCCAGGAAGCACCGTCCGACCAGGGCTACTCTCCTCTGCCAGTCCTCCAGGAAGAGGACTCCTCTCCTCTGCAGTACTTCAGTCACCAGAATCTCCAGATCCCTGTCGGAGAATCACAGAGCCATCTTCCCCTTCTCCAATGTGTTCAGAACTCCATCTTTGGCTGATCAGGGCAGCTTCAGAATGCCAATACTCGTCCAGTGGATCAATAGGATTTTAAAGATTGTGTAGGCACAAAGGGTACAGTGTTTTGGCATATTAATGGCGCATTGCTGTGGGAACAGCACATGCTAAGTTGGGCTGGAAATCAGCCATGAGATAAGGCACAGGAGAATCTGAGGTAATTAATGAAGCTGGCTTGGTAAGATGGGGTGAGAAATCTCACTGGGCCTTGTGACGAAAAGTCCTTCAACAATCTCAATACAAGTTAAGGGATGTAGCCAAAATAAATCCATAAGATTCAGCCTGGTTTCTGAACTGGATATGTTCATCGTAAACTGTCTCTAAAGGACACGAATAAAGAAAGAGCTTTCTAACATGAAGCTGTGGTCTGAATGTTTTATTTAATTATACTGCAGGCCAAAATTGCAGCCTCCATTATGTACTGTTGTTATACAGCCATTGTCAAGTAATTGATAGGACATCATCAAACATTTCAGCTTCAATCCCTGCAGGCCATCATGGCTGTTATCATCAAATCTCTAGTTAAAGTTCCCTCCAACACATTTTGTTTAGAGCGTCATTATACAGTGATTCATATCACAAAAGTACACTCTGTGAATCTTGTGCAGTACTTGATGTTTCTTCCTCTCTTGCAGAAGAGAGAAAAATAAACCCAGCTTGAATCAACTGATAAGATCTTGTGGAACATGGATCATCTGACTTAAGCTTTTCTTATATAAAGCAGTTTGTTTGTGGGTTATGCTGGTATTTTACTTATTGTCCTGAACACACAATCTTGACAGTATAAATTCACATCTCATCGTCAGAGGTTTGAGAATCTGAATTTACTGTTAAACACTTGGAAATAAAATGTTGCTATCAGTAAACATGACCGTGAAACTATGAATTTGTCAAACAGCTTCACTTCAGGGAAAGAAATCATTGCTATCCCTGGCCTAATTGTCATTTCCCACATGAACGTGGTTCAGCTCCATTATGTTCCCAGTGTACCGAGCGATGAACAATAAATGCATAAGGCCCACATTCCAAAAATACATTGTTTTAAAACTAACATGGTCCCAGGAACCCACCAGCACAAGTCTCTCCACTTTCTATTAATCCTGTTAGAAGGCCCAGACATATGTGAAAGTCTGAATTTGATATTTCGAGTCCATGAAAGTTGTGTTCTCAATGTTACCAGAGGTATAACATCAGCCTATTTATATTGATGACTGGTGTCAGAAGGAAGAAAGGACCACATGAATGTATTGTCGATATCAAAACTGCTTTCAAGTTTGCAGAATATTAAGATACTAATGAGTTCATGTTCCTAGTAACTTTTCTGTGCTCAATCTTTTTCGTTTTTTTCAAGCTCTATTTCATTCCAGTCGTCCTCTTCATTTCATTTTTAACCCCTTCTTTTTCGTTTCCTCCTAGTTACTTTCTCATTTATTTTCCTGTTGTCTTTCCCACTTTTGTCTTTCTCGTTCTCTCAACATGGGAACAGCCCCTATCATTATGCACACAACTCTCCTGCTGTTTTTAATAGGCCTGGAGGCTTTACCTTTTGATGAGAACCAAACAGCACAGCTTGCTCCTGAATACTTTCACTGTAATCACTTAATGCTGTATATTAATCATTACTGTCACAAACAGGCTACTTCATATTTGGGGCCAAAGTAGGGTCCACACCAGAAGTCATATAAGGATTGTTTTCAGCTTATTGCAAGTATACACCACAGAAAAATCACCACTTTCTGTGCATGGTTGAAGGGATTATTTGAACCATTTTATTCAGGCGCACGTAAGATTTTATCTTATTCTATAAACCAATTGATGTAGAAGATGCATGTGCAAGAGATCTGACTTAGTTTCAAAGTTGTGTCTGCACAAGCACATACACACACAAGGCAAGGCAGCAAGGGGCACCATATGTAATTGAAGTCCTTAATACAAAGGATTGAAAAACTGACTGCATATTATATTGACTGATGAAAGAGGACATACATTGAGTTGAAAGCCAAACGTCATTGACTCGCTCTAGTTATGTCATGCCATTTCTATCAAACAGTGTACCTTGATAGTGCGCTGATGAGTAAGGTGTTTTTATTTTAGATTTTTCTTCAAATGTAAAGATTGAAATTTTAAGCAAATGACATTCAAAAAGGGAACCTTCACCTTTCATACTGTCATGGTTACAAGCTCTGGAGTACAATGGGATTTAATTTTAGCTTTAAATTCCAAAATACGTTTTTTAAAAAGATGATTGTTACAGATGTAAAAGAGTGTAGGTGTAAATTCAGTGCTTTCTGGCAAAGTGTTCTGTCTGTCACACCTGTAGAAACACACCAAGATGTAACAGGGAGAGATAATTAGGGTGCTGACTAGCCCCTCCCCTCGTTTGCAGAAATCCACCTCTTGCACATATTTTGTGTTTTGCTCTTCCAAGAATATTTAGGACAAAAGGGCTGCAAACAAACTGGGACCTGGGTCTGTGTGATTTAGTGGGAGAATGTCTGTTGGTGAAAAAAGCGTTTGTGCTTACTGGCCTGGGTTCGAATGTGCTGTCGAAGTCACAGCCGAAGAATTACCTTCAGTCAACCCGTGCTAGAAACCAGCTAGCCAGCAAGTCAATCAGAAAGAAACAGGACAGGAAGATCTCTCTCTCACTCTGTGTGCTGCAAGCTGACCACTAACAAATGGAAACAGGAGAAGAGGATTTCAACTAATCCACAAAAGACAAAACCCTGAAAATCAACTGTTCAACAATCAAATTCCACGATTTATTTTCCCGAAACACCCATATACCTTTTACTTATTGTGTTTTTGGACTTCTTATTCCTAATTAGTGTGCATGCGTGTTGCATTATTAATTCCTTTCCCATTTGGTAACTAATAAACTCACTCTTATGTTAACTCAAGAAAACCTGGTTAAATTAGTTCCTTTAAAGCATTGGTTTGAGAGAAGAGAAACCACAAGGGTGGGATTCTTTCTAACCTAACCTTGTTGTGATTATCCAAGGGGAGAGGTGAATTATGAAAGGGCAGCCAGCTTATCTCCCCGAAGGCAGCAGCTTAATGAATTGGGGCATCTGTCTGGAATTGTAAAAACCTTGAGAAATGTCACCTCAAGCCTAACAATACACTAAGAACATTCTAAGCTGCTTCACTGCTGATGAACTACTTCTCATCTCTGGATGTTGTCATTGTTTTTGTGTGTCATTGCTGCAGTCAATTTGTACACATCTGGATCAAAGTAACATAAACAGCACATAAGTAACCAGTTCATCTATTTTGCTGATGTTGGATGGATGAGAGCAAGTTGATGGGAGTAACTTTAGTCAGAGAAGCATCAAAGATCTGATAATGAAAAGGACATAAAACTTTCCTTATCATGAACAAACAACAGTTAATATGTCCAGGTTCCAGACTTGATCATAAAATAGTTTCAGAGATTGTAAGCCATGACTATATCTTACAAGTTTTCACTCTAGAAAGGTGCCAGGCTGGATTTTTGGAGGAGTGGAAATCATAGCCAGACTGACTAAAAGGTCAGGGTCAAGTGGTAAGTGTATAGGTAGCATGTCAGGGTGCCAACATGAGTGGGATTAAAGGGCGTAAGTTGTGAATAATGCCAGGTAAGTGATTGAGGTTTTAGGATATGTTGGACAGGCAGGAGTTATGTGGTTCAACGGGAAGGGGAGGATGTCACAACCTGGGCCTAGGGCTGGGGCTGATGGCATGGGGTGGTGGGCCTGGCAGCAGTGCAGCAGGGAGAAAATAGGGTGGATTTTGGCAGGTCCTTGGGGGCAAATGTTGTGTTCCTAGGCATGTCAGGGGTGGTGGTGGGTGTTATATCAGGTCCGGTGGTTGGAGAGGTTGAGTATCTGGTCCCAGGGTGTTGGGTACTAGTGCTGTCTGTTCTAGTGGGGTTGGGCATTCTGGATCTAACAGCCATACAGGGGAATATTAGGTCCCAGGCATGTGTGGGGAGGGGGACGGTGAATCTATTAAGCCTTGCAGGCTTCGGTGGGTGCCCAGTTTTGGGGAGGGTGGAGTCCACGACTAAGGGAGAGTCAATTTGTGTGTTCCTTCATCCAGCAGAAAGAAACATTGTCGGAAGCAGATGTTACATCTAATACCTGATAGGAAGATCAGCCACAGATCCCAACCTTATCACCAGCCAATTATTCACCCAAAAGGCTGCATAATTGTGAACAAGGTGAAACTCTACATAGTTCAGCAGGCCACACTTATCGTTTCAGGTCATTGTTAAAGAATGACTACTTGTGTGAGGTATGAAATGGGGGATGTCTGTAGTAATGTGAGATCTACATTCTTGTAAATGAACATCGACAGGCTTTATTCAACATAACAATGTACAGAGGATGGTCAGGCGCAGATTCTGCAAGCCAGTTTCCAGCTCCATGTGATCTGATGTCAGCACGTCATAAATCCTTCCACTCTTACTCAGCAGCTTTACGTAGAGTAAAAGTACAGTTTATTTTGCATCTCACCAACATCTTATTTAATGGTCCCCTTTTTTACCATTAACATTGAGTCATGAACATATAAAACTTTTAATCTATCTCCCAACCCCACAGATCTCTTAGGGTTGCAGGCTAATCTCCAACATGCTTGCATCTCTCAGGAGATGGATTCAAATGTATCATAGAATTATAGAATCCCTGCAGTGTGGAAGTGGGCCATTTGGCCCATTGAGTTCATACCGAATCTCCAAGAGCATCCTAACTGAACCCACCCCCTACACTGTCCCTGTAATCCCTGCATTTCCCATGACTAATCCACATAGCCCACACAACTCTGGACATAATGGGCAAATTGTATGTGCCGTCCTGTCATTTTGTTGGAGGATTAACTCATTGACGCTGTGGAATAGCTGGTCATTGGACTGAAAAGATTCTCTGGTGCTCCCTTGCTTTGCTGATAGGTTTTCCTCACTGCCTGCAGCCAACATCTATGTAGATCATAAAATGTGAGGCTGGATGAACACAGCAGGCCAAGCAGCATCTCAGGAGCACAATAGCTGACGTTTCGGGCCTAGACCCTTCATCAGAGAGGGGGATGGGGGGAGGGAACTGGAATAAATTGCAATGGGAGAGAGATTCCCTGAGGTTGGTCCGGAGGTAGGAGGGTAACTTCTTCAGGTTAGGCATCCCTGGAAGAGGCTTCGCAGTGAGGTTAAAATAGTATCAGAGATAATGGGAACTGCAGATGCTGGAGATTCCAAGATAATAAAATGTGAGGCTGGATGAACACAGCAGGCCAAGCAGCATCTCAGGAGCACAATAGCTGACGTTTCGGGCCTAGACCCTTCATCAGAGAGGGGGATGGGGGGAGGGAACTGGAATAAATTGCAATGGGAGAGAGATTCCCTGAGGTTGGTCCGGAGGTAGGAGGGTAACTTCTTCAGGTTAGGCATCCCTGGAAGAGGCTTCGCAGTGAGGTTAAAATAGTATCAGAGATAATGGGAACTGCAGATGCTGGAGATTCCAAGATAATAAAATGTGAGGCTGGATGAACACAGCAGGCCAAGCAGCATCTCAGGAGCACAATAGCTGACGTTTCGGGCCTAGACCCTTCATCAGAGAGGGGGATGGGGGGAGGGAACTGGAATAAATTGCAATGGGAGAGAGATTCCCTGAGGTTGGTCCGGAGGTAGGAGGGTAACTTCTTCAGGTTAGGCATCCCTGGAAGAGGCTTCGCAGTGAGGTTAAAATAGTATCAGAGATAATGGGAACTGCAGATGCTGGAGATTCCAAGATAATAAAATGTGAGGCTGGATGAACACAGCAGGCCAAGCAGCATCTCAGGAGCACAATAGCTGACGTTTCGGGCCTAGACCCTTCATCAGAGAGGGGGATGGGGGGAGGGAACTGGAATAAATTGCAATGGGAGAGAGATTCCCTGAGGTTGGTCCGGAGGTAGGAGGGTAACTTCTTCAGGTTAGGCCCGTTTCTACACCTCGCATATTAAAACGATCCACTTTGGACTTAAGGATCTCTTTCTCTCTGAATAACTTATTAGCTCCTTGAAGTGCTTGTATTATTTTATGGTGGGTTTTGCTAAGGATTGGAGTCTTTTTTCCTGACAACATACCAAGCTCTCATTGATATCGCGAACATTTATTGCATAAAATTAGCTTCAGTCTCTGCAGGTATGGCACTGTTCACCCTGACTGAATGTCCAGAGGTCTTGAATTTGTTTTGAAGCTCTGAGACCTCTTTCTTGCTTGACTGAAGATAACTTTCTAGTTCCTTAATACACAGTATCTCAGATGTTGCAGTCTTTTTATTGACTATGGATGTTTCTGAAGCTTTGTTTGCATTTCTCAGTGAGTGAATTTAGTGCAAGGTTTTGTTTTTCACTTCCTGGCAGAAATCTGTCTGTGTACTCTTGGAAGGAACATCGTCATTTGGTCGGCATGGACAAATTGGACCGATGGGTCAGTTTCATTGCTATACAGCTTCTATAACTCTATGACTCTATGACCTGTTCATAATGCAGTTGTTGTTTTTGCACGTTTAGCCAATATATTTTACTTCTTCTTTATCTTCTTCCAGAAAGGACAGACTTTCCTTAAAATAGACAACAGGGTTTAAGGGAACAGTATCAGTTTAATGTAAAAGTACAGAAAAGTCCAAAGATTCAGAATTGAGTAAATGTATGGCTGTGTGCTGGTTTTTCTCTATACTTTGAAAGAGTAACCACTTTCCAGAATGTCCTCTGGTGGTTGGTCCCAAACTGCTTTTGGTGCAGTCTTTTCCTGCTGTTTCCAATTTCTGTTTTGAGAGAAATGGACAACCTGTCCCACCCTCTTACAATGCTAGGACTGTGCCTGCCAGCTAAAGGAGATCTAAATCTTTACAAGCAACTCCACTCAAAGAATTGTAAGGATTAGGAGTTCTTAAGAAGGGTCGCTGGACCTGGAAACATTAATTCGGCTTTCTCCTCACAGATGCTGCCAGATTGCTGAGTTTCTCAAGCAATTTCTTGCTTTTGTTTATGATTTCCAGCATCCACAGTTCTATCAGTTTATTGCAATGGTTAGGAATTCTGCACAAGGTCCCTATTATCTCATTGTCATTGTAGCAAAATGTAGCCTGAATCTGATTTCTTACTCTAATTTTTACACTTCCTGAGCCCTAAAGTTTAATGGAGAAGGGTCTCAGGGTTTCTCGCCTCAACCATATTATAGGTGAACATCTCTGGTGTCCAAGTTAGCATAATTTATCTCATCTCTGCATACCAAAAGTTATCTCTCAGTGCTATCACTTCACCACTCAAAAAGATGGCATCTTGTTCAGTTTAGTGTTCTAGATAATCAAATTCTTGTCCTCTCGCAGATTGAAGTGGCCTGTCTTCCTGCTTTTAAATGGTGATTGAAGTCTTCTATTGCTGCTTTGACATACTGCACCCGGAGGTGGGAACACCACCGCCTGTATGCTTCCCTCCAGGCCGCTCACCGTACTGACTTGGAAATACAGCGTTGTTCCTCAGTGTCACTGGGTCAAAATCTTGGCACTCCTTCCCTCCAGCACTGTGGGTTAGTCTGCAACAAATGGATTGCAGCAATTTGAGAAGGCAGCTCACCACCACCTTCTCAACAATTATGAGGGAAGGGTAATAAATGCCAACGCAGCCAACAATGCCCATTTCCTATGAATGAAGAAAAGCTCCACAGACTGAGGTTCCAGTTCCATATGATTGGACAATGCTATGTCACAGCTCCTTATATATTCAGTCAGTGGCTCTACTTAAAGGTACAGTTTTCTTTCAAACATTTTTACCCATCAAGCCATATCTCAGCATCATTTAGAAGTTTCAGGCTAGTCCACGTTTGGGATGGTAGGGGTTTGGGGACTGTGCCAGTGGGATGAAGCATCGAGACAGTGTGGAGTTCAGGGTCTCGGTTTAGAACATTTGTGGTCTCTGTTGTTATTACTTGCAGACTTTGGCGGGGGGGGGGGAGTGCGGTGTGCAAAGATTCTTTATCTCAGGGACAAATAAAATGCACATGTAATCTCTGCAAGATGCCTTTTACTAGCTGGTAATTTGACACAGTAATGCACTGGCAAAGTAAGCATTCTTAGAAAATGATGATGTTTTATGTTATCCCAGCAGCTGGTCGACTTGAAATAGCTTTGTGGAGCCGTTGAAAAACTTAACATTTCTGAAGCTTCTCTTTACCACCTCAGCTGTTGTGCAGGATCAGGCGCCCATTTTGAAACACTGACATCTTTTTACTAATAGCCAAAGTGAGCTCTCTGTAGGAGGCTTTGGGAATGATTTTGACATTTGATGATTGAGTAAAATGTGTAATGTCAAACTGGCCATCAAGATTTGGAAGCAGATTCAGAAACAAAGGGGTCAGGCAGTAAGTCAAAATCCAATGTATCCAGTGACCTTAGGATAGGAGGAAACTTTGAGGTGGTTTGATGGAGAAAGTAAATTGTTAAAGTTCCTTCAGATTAAGTTTTCCATGGATTGTAGGGCTGAAATGTTGAGAGATACAAGGCAATTATTAGGGATTGGGTCTGGCAGACGTTCTTCACCCAAAGGATCATAAGATTTGTGGAAAAAGAATTACCAGAGAAAGCCACTGAAGAGGAGATTATAAATAGATTCAAAGAACTGGAATTATGTTACTTTCTGCAGGAAACAAAATACATATTCCAAGAAAAGAAAGTGATTAATCTTTCTCTCATTGAAAAATGGGACTTTGAGGTTTCAGAGATGCACAGTATTGTGGGAAAGAATTCAGCAGAGATGAGAGGGTTACCAATATTAATACTGTCTTTGGGGGAAGTTTATGTTTAACTATTTGTGTCTCAGAAAGGCTTCGTATTCATGTCAATGTCAGCTAATCTGTTTGCATGATCCCGCAGAAGAAATATGATTATTCATCTTGTTTCTCGTAATACTGAACTTGAAGAATGATAGGAACCTCTAAACACCAAAACAAATGATCACCCAAATGATTGACTGATTACTCTATATTTAGAATTTGTTTCTAGCTATCATCTAACAGTTCCTGCAACAATAAATTTGTGCTGGCCCCAAAATATTAATCACTGCCACAATGGATTTTCATAAATGTACAGTTAGGGAGTTTAATGTAAAGCAACTGGAAAAGTCTTTGTGAATTAACTCTTTCCTGTAATTATTTTTGCATTTCAAAAGGATACACTTAAAGTCATAGAGCTATACAGTATTGTCCGCGCTGTCCAGACGTCCCAATCTCACCTCATCCCATTTGCCAGCATTTGGCCCGTATCCCTCTAAACCCTTCCTATTCATATACCCATCCTGATAACTTTTAAATGTTGCAGTTATACCCACCTCCACCACTTCCTCTGGCAGCTCTTTCCATATACCCACCACCCTCTACGTGAAAAAGTTGCATTTTACATCTTTCCCCTCTCACTTTAAACCTACGCCATCCAGTTTTGGACTCCCCCCGTCCTAAGAAAAAGACCTTGGCTATTCGCCCTTGCTGTGCCCCTCATGATTTTATAGACCTCTTCTGAAGGGAATTCAATATACATCAGCCTGTCCCATATAATTTGTTACATGTAAAACTGCTGGGAGTTCCAGAGGATCGTTAGGATTTTTATGCAATCTTTCATTGCCCTAAACATCTACAACGATTATGAATTCCACATACCCACTGGAAAGGAACCATTCAGCCCTTCAAGCCTGCTCCACCATTCTATAACCTGTTAAGGTTTCCAATGCCACATTTCAATCTATCCACGTTAACCTTTAATTTCCTTGCCCATCAAGAAACCTAGCTCTACCTCACCTGGAAACTAATCAATGCACTTCCTCCACTACATTCCAAGGCAGAGCAGTCTAAAGTCACACACCACCCCAAGAGAAAAAATATCCCCTAATCTCCGCCCTTAAAGAATGATATATAATTTTAAAAGTTCCCCCTATTCTTGACTCATCTACAAAAGTAAATATCCTTCCTCTTTCAACTTGTCAAGATTTTTCAGGATCATGCGCAATGAAATCATTCTTTGCTCTTCTGAAAGCCAGTGAAAACAAGCCCAGCCTCTCCAACCTTTCCACATATAATAACCAGTTCATTCCAGGTACTAGTCTAGTAAATCTCCTCTGAACTGCCTCTAGAACATTTTCACCCTTCCTTAAATAGGAGACCAAAACAGTACACAGTATTCATGACACAATTTCATCAATGTTCTGCACAAGCTTTCTCATTTATATGCTTTACCTGCATCTGTAATAATTATGAGATTCACGCACTAGAACACCTAAGTCTCTCTGCACCTTGGAATGCTGCATTTATTCTCCATTTTCATCTTTTTTTATGTGTCCTGCTAAGGTAAACAAAGTTACATTTTCCCACACTACTGTCCATTTGCCAGATTTTTTCCCATGTATCTTAATTGGCCCGCATCCATGTTGTATTGTCCTCACAATGAGCATTCATAACTATCTTTGTGTCATCTACAAATTTAGCTACCACCCCTTCAATCCCTTCATCTTAGGCATTGATGTAAGTTGTAAGAGATTGAGGACACAGCACAGATCCCTGGAGAGCCACACTTGTCATGGATTGCTTATCTGAAACAGACCCATTTACATGTGTGCTCTGTTTTATGCTGGCCCACCAATCTTCTATCCCTGCTAGAATGTAACCCCCTATACATAAGCTCCAAATCTGCTCAATAAACTTGTCTGTGGAAATTTGTCAGATGAATGCTGGAAATCCAAATACAGTACATCAACATGCTCCCCTTTATCCATTGTGCAGGTTAAGAATGCCAATTAACCAGTTTATCAGGATTTCCCTTTCACACACCATGTTGCTTCTTTCTGATTACCTTGCATTTTCTCCAAGTGTCCAATTATAACATCCTCAATGATCAACTTTAACAACTTCCCTATGACAAACATCAAGCTAACTGGCCTATCTTTTCTTGTTTTCTGCCTCCCTCCCTTCTTGAACAAATGGGTTGTATTTGCGATTCTCCAGTCTAATGGAACATTTTCAGAATTCGATGTTTTGGAAACATGTAATACTTCATTAGCCAGATCTTTTAAGAGTCTAGGATGAAGTCAATCAAGACGCAGAGACTTAGCAACCCACTTGTGCAGGTAGACCCACCAGGCAGTTAGGAAGGGACTTCTAGGCTTTTGACCCAATGAGAGTGAAAGAATGTTAATACGTTTCCAAGTCAAGATTACGTGTCAATCTTGAAGGTAATTATGTTCCCTTGAGTCTCTGCCTTTGGAGGTACATGGGACCAAATCATAATAATACTTAACCATGAGAAAATAAAAACCACGTGGGTAGTATGTGTTAAAACGCTCTGCAAACTAAAAGCGCAGAAGATAGGACCACCTTGCAGCATTTACTGTACCCCTTGAGTTCATGTCACGACCAGTTGCCTGAATTGGAAGTTTGAAACACAGTTTGAATTTAAATACCGAAAATTAGCTTCTCTGTTTAATTGTGGTGCATCGGCTGTGATGAAGCTGCATCAGTAAATGTACTAAGAAACTATCCAGGCTTGTTTCCGAACAGCATAGGGCTCTTTGAAAGAGAGATTTCTGGTGGCAGACTTGTAGTATCATCACCCAAGGAGAGGACCAACTGCTTATCTAATTGTATGTTATCAAAGTCATTGAAATAACTTGTGTTTGAATAGCATTGTAATGCCAACTGAATGTACTGACGTATATCATAAAGCAACAATTGGCTACCAAGCCTATACAGGTTAGCAAGGGTAATTTTTGGCTTCGTAAAGGAGAAAAGTGTCAGACGCTTTTAAAGGGAGAAGAATCATAGATGGATTTAGAGAAGGACTACCACAGTGTAGGACTGAAAGGTGTATGCTTTCCCAACTTATGTGAAAAGGAAAGAAACAGAAGGATGTAGAGAAGGCCATAAGCCATATTGCTTTTTGTTGTACCATCTTAAGACATTATATCTGAGGGTCCAATGCAGCACTACTCCTGGGAGTTTAATGTTGTACGATTCCTGAGTCTAAAACTGCAATATGTGTGGAATTCTATTGCTGTGCTGTGTCTGAGAGTTGAGTACTGCATTACCGATGCTGTGCTATATCTGAGAATTGAATGCTGCAGAATATCTGGAAGTGTAATGCTGCATTTCATGTGGGATTCTGATGTCACATGTTTTGGAGCACTCTTCCTTCACCTTTGGAAAAAGCAAAGCTGAAGAACAGAATTTGTACTCAAACGAGTAAATGTGGCAAGGTATCACCGGTAAATTTAAGAACCCTGCACCCTCTTATTCTCATTGTTTATTCTGTGTAACAAACAAGTTTTTGTTATCATTGTTGTGTAAGGGATTAATTATGAAGGATTAATGTTTACGTTGCATTGAGCTCCACCCGCTCTGATATTGTCACACAGTCTTTGGGTTGAGACAGAGGCATTCTACTCTCAATCCAAAAAGGAGCAGGTGTATTCTGTACAACTCTCGAGAGTCCTAAGTAAATATGCCAAGCAAATTAATGTAAACTCTTCCTTTGCTATTGTGCAATAAAATACATTATTTTTATTCAAGGCAAATGCCTCTCACCAATGCTATATGTGCCACCAGTGAAAATTATACAGGCCCTAGATTCAGAATTAAAATCGGAGGATTGATGGCAGCAAACTACGCAAACTGAAATACCACATGCTGGCAGCAGTGAGATTTGAGAATAAGCCGAATAAAATTTAAATTCTATATCGTTATTGTGTAAATCCAGTGCATGAGTCTGACTTGACTATGTTAAGTATCTGCCTGTGTGATATTGTATCCTCCCCAATATTTTCACTTGAGAACAGCCCAAATCCTGGTTAATGCATTGGGCCCTGACAGAAACATCTGCACCAAATCTTCATTTGTCGTTACTTTGAGCTCAGATTTCACCTCCACCTGTCATCAGTGTTTATCCTTGTATTTTCATTATTTCTGTCTCCCTGTCTACGCTGACCCTTCCCCCTACCCAATTCCTCCTGCCACCCCATCAAAATATGTGGGACCCTTGAGAAAAGTAGAATGGTGAAAAAGAACAAAAAGTGCAAAGATGTTCTTCTAGTTTAATTCACTGAGTATTAAACGCCTTTTATGCTCCACACACGTATTAAATCATAGAACACATAAGCAACATTGATTGTTATTCTAATGCTGAATGCTAAGATTGTAAATTCATTGGATATTTCTTTGTTACAGCAATTTAGAAATGAGTTAGGGAGTGCAAAAAGGCACATTCCAATCTTGGAATTATACTTGGGCTTTAACAAAATGTTTACTGTAGATATGAGTTAAAACTTTAATGTAGCATTACAAAAATATTGACTTGCAAATGTTTAAATTACTTTGTCCATTGTAAAGTTTAATAAATATAGCATTACATTTCTACAAAAGTAACAGAGGAATTTGATGAAAAAATGTACTAAATAATCAAATGCTCATACACACATGCTAATTTCAAAGATTAAACATATGATCGAGTTTAAGGATCTGAGCGGATAATTTGACTGCTCTATCGAGATACGAGAGTTTTGTGGATGCCAGGCTGAATGTCATTTAAATTATCATGGGACCTGCCATTTTAATGCAGCCTGACAATCTATTCTATGCTATTCTAGAGCATGAGATTGCGCAAATGTGCACATATTGGAAGTTTAAAGATAAGACCCCTAAACCAGACTGGGATAAACTATTGGAAATGTGAAGACAATTAAAGTGATTAATGACCAGATCATTTGTTTTGTTGACATATTTTGAGCGATAATTATTGACCAAGCCATCAACAATAAAAAATAGAAATGCTTCTTCCAAAGAAGGGTCTCAACCCAAGACGTCAAACTTCCCTGGTCCTCTGATGCTGCTTGGCCAGTTGTGTTCATGCAGCTTCACACCATGTTATCTCAGATTGTCCACATTGGCAGTTCCTACTATCTCTGTAACAATAAAAAATATGTATGTATGTTTTCTTCTGGACTATTCTAATACTACACTGCAGACTTTTTCTTTTAAGGATAGCTGTAGGAGATTGATAGCAACTTAAGTCACAGAGACCTAAAGTCTTCAGCTTTGGGTGGCACGGTGGCTCAGCGGTTAGCACTGCAGCCTCACAGCACCAGAGACCTGGGTTCGATTCCAGCCTCGAGTAACTGTCTGTGCGGAGTTTGCACATTCTCCCCGTGTCTGCGTGGGTTTCCTCCGGCTCCACCAGTTTCCTCCCACAGTCCAAAGATGTGCAGGCTAGGTGGATCAGCCATGCTAAATTGCCCGTAGTGTTCAGGGGTGTGTGGGTTATAGGGAGAATGAGTCTGGGTGGGATGATCCAAGGGGCGGTGTGGACTTGTTGGGCTGAAGGGCCTGTTTCCACACTGTAGGAAATCTAATCTAATCTAATCTTACAAGCCAGAAACGCAACAGTGGGTGACTAACTCCAAGTTACTTGAATCCATACACTCTCTTTGATGACAGTTGCTTTAAGCTGCATTATTATTTGGTAAACCCCACTGAGACTCCAATTAAACTTCAAAACAAAACAGTTCTCCAAAGAAAAAGATCTATCTGAACAACTCATTTCAGCCTCAGCTCTTGGTAACTGCAGCAAGGGTTCAAATAATGATAAAAGACACTACAGTCCAGATGTTGCAATATTAGTAATTCTGTGCTTGAAAAATTAAGTGAGCTGCATACTATTAAAAATCTGCAGATTAGAATGCACCTGTTTTGATGGAGAGAATGTGAGTATATCTTTCCAGTAACTGCTCCTAAATACATACCATAAACTTCTGCTATAAACTTTAGTTCCAGGGCAGTCATTAACGAGGATGCAGACCACAGGATGACTGCAATCACAGTCCCTGTAACTACCAGTAATAAATCAGAAGTAATTGTTTCATTATTTGGGTAGCAGAGCAGTACAGAAACTTCCTGTACATTAGAACAGCCGCATTAGCTCCTTGTTCTCCTTTCTGGAGCTCCACCTACTGTGTACTTTTCTCACTATATAAATTATTTTCACAAATCCTTCAAGTTGTCACTCGAGAAAATAAGTTGCAGGCATGTGCCTTGTCCAAACGCGGCAGGGGCAATTTTTCCTTCATATACTTTTGAACTGAGATTAAACGTTGTACACTAATCAACAGCCAGAGAGTATATGCTCCAAACAACTTCTGGGTGAGATTGTGAAGCTGTACTCCTATCTTTACTAAATCCTCTCTTGTTACTGACTGGCTCAGTTGATATTGGCAAAGGCATCTCTGTAATTGTGCGCTCTGTGATTGCAGACAGAATGCTTTTAGTTAGATTTTTGCTTTTGCAAAGCTGGTTGAAAGGGAAGGAATTCATGTATTTATCAATAGAGTGAGTAAACCTCTCATAATGTCGCTCATGGGAGGTCAACTGTTACTGTATATTGTAACAATGAAGGTAAAGTTACCATAATTCCACGGTCTCATTAGAGAGAGATGACTGATGGTACATAAAATAATTCCACAGAGCCCAGTATCCCGTCACCAAGTCGCCCTGTATGTACACGTGGAGAGTCCCTGACACTGATCCATCTCCCTCAGAGCCGGCTGTCACAGTGAACAAAATGTCTGACACTGCTGTTCTTATCTGTTAGCCAGGACACCCTGATTGGACCAGATTAACAACCCCAATCAGGGAACTCATATTCTACAAAGTCCACCCGGCTGACCTCATTACAATCCCTCCAGTGCATTTAACCTGTGGGTCACCACACCTCAGATGAGGCATGAGGTTGAGCACCTTCATGGTAACCTCAATTGTTTGCAATAATTGAACCTGTACTATTGATTCCATTGCAAGGGGAGCCATCCAGCCAACTGAGCTAACTAAACTCTTAAAGCAGCATGAGAAACAAAGTGTGAGAGGTGAGTATGACATTTGCAGCAAGTGCTTAATACACTACTGCTATTTGCTATTACTTTGCGATGATGCTCATGTGGAGTGGAAACCAAGTGTAGTCCTGAAGTGAATGTGTGTTAGAGGTTAGTAGTTCATTAAGACATGGAAGTATAAGTCAGTCATGAATTTAAAATTCTTATTCCCTGATGATACTTTGATTTTATAAGGTATTAGTGCTCCCATTGCTTCCAATGCAGGCAGCAAGCCAACTTTCTGCTGCCTGCTAATTTGCATAAGTGTGGCATGGAGCCAGCAACAATTGCACTGTTGCGTGGCTGAAAGCCTCAGTATTAGGGCAAAGTTTATGCAAAGCCAGTCCCGTCTAAAGCTGGCTTACATGACTTAAAGCCAATCTCAACCACTTAAGGAGTTTTTGTAAAGGGGTATGGACAGCATGAAGAGTGAATGAAAGCATATCAAGACAAGGTGCAGTTATCATTTAGTTACAGATTGCATGAATATGACAGATATTGTTGCAGAACTATGAAGAGGATCTGGATCTTTGGTCTCACTCCTTCAAGATCCTAAACCCTTTGGGTGACATTTTAAATGACATATCACTGTGGGTGGTGCCAGTGGCACTCTTCAGTATCAATGCATTCACACTCTTATACACCATCTCCCCATACTTCCCTTCCATTACATTGATTAAACATTTGTGGATGATTATGTTTACTGCTACCTAATCTCCTCCAAGTTTCCAACTTTGCAAATTCAAAAGATTTGGAGGTTTCACTACTCTCCCAGAATACAGGATATTCCCTTTGGAATAAGAAGGCTGGTAGTTTTGGTGGAAGACTGTTATTTTTGATTCTGGTTCTGACAGTCTGGGGCCTGAAGTTCTATTAAACTGGAGGATTATTTTTATCTCTTGGGTTTCATTCCTGGAGGACATCTCCTTGCTCAAGCAGGGCATTCCCTCTTCACCATCTCCTGAATTATTGAACATTGACCATCCATTCTCAGTGGTGGCTTCCATGGAGTATGTGCTTCATCTCCAATTTGTGTCAGCAGATATTTATTCTCAGTCCCCTTGTAGGTTTGTGCTGAAGCAATTACATTCAATATTACTGCAACCCTTTCTGACATGTGAAGAAAATTGAGGTTAAAACGTGGCTTCCTACTCATGAGTCATGGTATGTGTAGGTTTTCCAATATTCATTGTCCCCGATGTTGGAGAGTTGCTTGTGGCATACCATTAACTTTAAGGGCTCTGCCTCCTGGACCATGTATATAATTGCACTGTTTTCAGCTGTAGACAGCATTTCTTTAACCATGGTTCACTATCTGTTAATATAGTGGTACTCGCCCATGTGTCTCATGTGAAACTTATGAGATGACCATGGAATTAATCAGCTTGGCAAAGTGTAAGGTCTGGATCACTTATTTCCCCTAGGAACTCTTCAAGTTTTATTTTTCTCTTGTAGATTGTTCTACCTCATTAAACTCTTTATTTGGATAGCTATTTAATTTTTTTGTTTTTCTGAAATTATGCTCTACTTCTGCACATTTTCTGAAAGTTCCCTATTGTCTACCATCCATTTTTAAGTAGCTGGAAACTGGCTGTGCCAGTGAGATTTCTTTGGTGCGCAAGGACTTTCAGTATCTGGGGCATGTCCTAATCACCTGAATTGGTTTCTTGCCTGTGTCATTGTGACTTTGAACCGAAGAATTGAGTGAACTCTATTGGCCTCCAATGCCGAGTTTGATTTTCCTCCAGAGTCTACTGCAGAACTACTGGAATTAAGTTGCATCAGATTTTAAATAGAATTTAATGACTTAGAACTAAGCCACTAAGCGAAATAGTTTTTTTCCAATGCTTATTTTCCAAATGTGCCATCTTCTACATCATCTCACCGTATCAACATATAACTATATTTCGGAGTATTGTAATATGTTGATAATATTTGATCATAACTGGTTTCCTCTTAAATGTAATCATGCTATATGCCTTAACAATTCCATGCGACAGTCAATTCCATGCACCTCCACTCTGAGTAGAACAGTTTCTCCTGATTCCTTATTGGATTTGTACATGAATCCTATCTTGTAATAAATGACTATCTTATATATACGACTCCTAAACTTTGCCACAAGTGAAACCATCTACTATTTGCCTGTGATAACAAACTGTAGAGCTGGATGAACACAGCAGGCCAAGCAGCATCAGAGGAGCAGGAAGGTTGACGTTTCGGGCCTAGACCCTTCTTCAGAAAAATCCGGCTCCACACCTTGTTATCACAGACAAAGTTTTCTGAGGAAGCGTTTAGGACCGAAACGTCAGCCTTCCTGCTCCTCTGATGCTGCTTGGCCTGCTGTGTTCATCCAGCTGTACACTTTGTTATCTCAGATTCTCCAGCATCTGCAATTCCTACTATCTCTGTTACGATTTGTCTGTTCTGTCTTAAGAAGCCAGCCTTTCAATTTTCAAGGGGAATGTACTGAGAGCAGAAAGTCTGCTTTTAACTACAAGAAATTGGAGGCAGGAACCAAAACTGGGACAAAGACTAGGGAGAAAAAAAAATACAGGGCCAAAAATAAACAAATGTAATGCAGTTAAAAATAGTGAATTTTACATTAGACTGCGTTGTTGAAATTAATGTCTCTCATCTAAGGCATCAGTTCTCAAAACTTAAGGCCTTAGACCCAAGGGTGATTTACAGGGAATCCCAGGAGGCTCAGAAGAGCAGATTATTTTTGTCTGCATGTCAACCAGATCTCTTTCTTTGGCCACTGTCTAGAAAGCTATTTTGTTGCTGATAACTAATAAAAAGATATACCAAAATATTGAGGAACTTTACACCGAACAAATGCCCAAACACCCTTGTTCCAATCACTTTACTCTTCTAGGGGTGAGCGCAAAGAGAAAGCCAGTGATTTGGAGGCGAATTTAGTGAGTACAATCACATTTAGTGATAATGACTATTAGTAAGTAGCACACCACATCCCCCCAGCCCTGCTTCTTGATCCAGCTGAACACAGGCCAAACTATTCATTGCTGTTACATGCTCCCATGACAGCTAATTTTAACATAGCAATGTTCTCTCCTAGCAGATGGAATTAATAATGGTCAATACAATCAAATATGAATTCAAACTCTTTCTAATTCAATCATTTTAAAGTCTGCAACAATAGTGCTGTTTATTTTGGGTAGATGGTACAGCTTTTTTTTTGCTTTAAAGCCAAAGAAACATATTTTGGAATTTAGTAATTGTAATTTCAGAAACACGACAGTCAATTTGTACACATCATGGCTGTTCAAATGGCCTGTGACCGTCTGTGGAGAGATAAAATGTGCTGGGAATCGGGGAGATCTTCCCTGTTCTGCTTCTAAATAATGCAATGGGATCTTTTACATCTACCCGAGAGGATAGCCAGGGCTAACTTGAATGTTTCACTGAGAGACTGCACCTGCATCAGTGCAGGACACCCTGAACACAGTGGCACAATGTCTGTTGAGGTGATGGGCTGAAGCATGTTATTCGCTAAGTCGTGTTTTTTAAGAGGGTTTTCGGCCAAACGTGTTATTTTCACTGCACCTTCCCAAACTCACCTTATTAACTAGCTGTCCCATTCCTACGGTGTCCCTTACGTCTGATTCCAGCCCAATTCTATCACACGTCAGTCCCAGGACAATTTGCCACACATTGGCTATCCCAGAATTCACCAGCATCGCTCCTGCCTGTGCCAAATTCAAAAGCCCCTTGTGCACTTGGAGTAGCTCTATCAGTCAAGAGCTGACCTGCATGGTCCCCTAAAGGGGAAAGCCTCCTGACTCTGACTGCCTCCAGTATCTGACTGACTGTGCCCAAGCCCCCAGACTAGTATCTGAGGTTTCCCCTGACTTACTGTGCCAGCAATCCCTGGGCGAAAGCTACCTCCCCTCTGAATTTGACAAAGGCCTGCTGACAGCAATGACAAGCTACCTGCGATCTCTGGCTGAGGGAACAAAGCTCAAAAACCAAGGCACGGCACGGTTGCTGTGAGGAAAGCAACAAATACTGGCGATCGTATGGAGTCAGGCTGCACCCATGGAGAGACAGCAAGCTAATGTTTCGAGTCCAGATGACTCTTCATCAGAGCTGGTGAAGTGTGGAGGGGATAGTTTAATGCTACAGTTTAGTGGGGTGTGGAGGAAATGGGTGTAGGGTGCTAGTAGAGAAAGGATGTCGATAGTTCAGATTAAGTGATTGGAATATAAGAATGGCAGAGCAATGGTGTGTCTCTTGCCAGACTTGAAAGGACAGTAACTGGAATGAAGGGAGGGAGGATATCATTACAAACTAAAGGGGGTGAAGAAATGGTTCACACTTTAAAGACATTGATCTCAATATTAAGTCCGGAAGGCTGTAGAGTGCCCAGTCTAAAAAGAATGTTGTTCCTCCAGTTTGCTGGAAAAATGCAGCATGCCGAAGACAGACATGTGGGAATGCGAGCAAGATGCTGTGTTAAAATGACCAGCTCCAGGAAGGTCAGTGTCTTGCTTGTACATGGACTGGAGGTGTTACACAAAGTGGTCACCCAGTCTGCATTCGGTTTCTCTGATGTACAGTGGGCCATGTTGGATGCAGCGAATACAATACAAAAGCTGTAATGAAGGTAGCTATGGGAGTTAGTGGCTTTTTATTGGATGGGAGTGGACAGTTTATTCCCCAAAATGGAGACAGAGAGGTCAAGGAAGGGAAGGGAAGGGAAGGGAAGTGTCAGAAATGGATGATGTGGGACGTTGGAAATGGATGATACAGACCCCAGGCTGTCTGGGTTTGGGACGCTGCTCGGTTGGAGGCAGTGGGAAAGATCTCCGGACGGAATGGGACTAATAACAGTCCTGGCAACAATGGCTTGATGTTCGGATGTGGGGTTCATGGTCCGGAGTGATAGGAAGAAGTGGTAGAGAGCTGACTTTGAGCCTACACAAGGCTATTGTAAATATCGAGCTAGGGCCAATGTATGACAGTGAGTGAAGACCCTGGAAGTGCAGCCTAGTCTAGTCCATAAGCTGGAAGCATCGACAGTTCTTACTATCTCTGAGTGAGTTAGTCCATAAGTTGGGAGTGTGTCTCCGAAAGTTTAGCGTCCTTACTACAACGTTATAATGATAGCTACTGTTGCACCTCAAGATGCAGCCCTGAAGTGCAGATGTCTCCTGAAAGTGGATTGTAGATGTTCCATGGGTGTTCTTAGATATTGGCAAACATTGGATTCTAATGCCCATGGATGTGGGGTGTGTTGCCTATGGAGCATGCCCTGAGATGTTTGTGCCCAGTGATCAGTACTGAGATCTTTGTGGCCAGACGTGAGCTGAATTCACTATGTTCCTTCACTGACTTCCATGCCCAGACTTCTCAAATTCTAGCTACTTTGGTGTGTTTGTTAAGATAGGAAGTTGAATATTAATGACATGAGTTGGGCCTTCAACAAGATATTTCACAAGCAATATTCCCTCTTAATTGGCAACTTCACTGCTGCCTAGCAAAATACATACTCTGCTGCTTGTCAAAAGCATAAGAGATGGAGTGGGACGCTCCCAACAGTGAGATTGGCCTCACCAGATTCTCATCTGATACAGTCACAAATTTCACCATGGCCTGCATCATTCAAAACCCTGTGAGATACCACACTGTGCACTGAAGTCACAAAGTGGGGCTTGAGCCCAAAACCTCCTGGCTCAGAAATGGAACTGATACAGGGCCAACCCTGTTGGTACTTGCAAAGCAATATGGGAAGCAGACAGGAAATCAGGAAGCAAGGAATGGAAGTAAGCATGACTGAGAAAGGTTGCTGCTTACACAGGTCTCCTTGGCTTTCTTCTGGCCCTGCTGTTGACTCTTTAAAACATTTGTTGTAACCCAAAAACCTATAATCTTACATTATAGAAATGGCGGGCTGGTTCTGTGTCTTTCTGAACAAGTTTGAAATGTGGATGACTTTGCATGAAAATGTGGGATTTATTTCAATCAGTGTGATGAAAGTGTTTCGTTAATTAAGTGTTGGTCGATTGACTGGATTCCTGGCAGGCCAATTGAGTGTCACTTTGCAGAGGGGCAAAAAAGAGAGAGGCTATAAAACCTCCAGGCTCTGGACAGCATTTCATATCCCACAGCTTCCTCTAGGGAAAGGTAGATCAATCAAGATTTAAGGATTCTCTTGTGGGCCAGCTCTGTGCTAGTGAGATTTGGAGAAGTTAATAAAGTGTGATTGATGGCACCTTCTCTTTGTGGTAATCTTTCTACCAGACAAAAGCTGTCCGCTGGAAGTTAAAGAAAACAAGTGTTTATTTGATTCTGTGCAAAAGAGGTATTCATTTTAGTTTGTAGAAATTCATCTATCAAGGAAGGGCATCATGAATGCTGAAAAGGGACCTTCTAGGGATTATAGTTAAGCACTAGGAACCAAGGCCATTTATCTAAAAAGAATAGAAAAAAGTTATTTGTCTAAATGTCTGCATTTGTCAACCTCTATTTCATCACTGCATTACATCAATTTGTCTGTGTGTTTATTTTCCTTTTATTTGTCTCTGTCTTGCTACGTTATCTTTCACTGCATTTGTAAGTACGTATATCATTGCACTAATCTACATCTGTTCTATCTCCAATTTACACTCTGTTAGTCTTACTGAGGCATTTATCTTCATTGGATGTGACTCTTTATTACCAAATAGTTGTGATAACATGGGCCACAGAATGCCATTAGTAACACAATACATTCCTCTTAAGTATAGAACTTATCAGTCCACCTCAAGATAATGTGGGCTCTCCAAGTATCACAGGATAGATTAGAGAGCTGTTTGCCATTTTGAATTTTCTATGTCTTACAGGTTTAATGATCTGGCAAGGATATTGGAGTACATGAACAACAATAACTTCTACTGTCAACTTCATTAAAAACAACAGTCTCTTGGGACATGACAAGTGACTATAAAAATCTTTTATAAATAGAATAGCCCATAGTAAGTTACAGTGGTACACTAAGGAGATAAAAGGGGAAATGGTGGTATAGTGATATTGTCACTGGACCAGTAATCCAGAGACCCAATCCAATGCATTCAATTCGCACCTTGGCAGATGGTGAAACTTGAATCCGTTAAAATCTACTCTAATGGTGACCCTATAACCATTGTTGATTCTTGTAAAAACCTATCAGATTCTCAAATGTCCACTAATGAGGGAAGTCTGCCATCCTTACCTGGTCTTGTCTACATGTGATCCCCTTCTCTTAAGTGCCCCCTGAAATGGCCCTAGTAAACAATTCTGTTTGAGTAGGCTGTTAGGGATTGGCACCAGTTGCTGGCCCAGCCAATGATGCCCACATCCCCATGAACAACTTGTTTAAAACTCCTTGATAGACTGATAGTCACGGAATTATTATGGAGCAGATGGAGCCCACTGTGTTTGCACCAGTTCTGTTACCTACAGTCTATCTCCTGCCCTTTTTCCCACATCTCTGAACACTATTTTTATCCAGGTAAATATCCAATGCCCTTCTGGAATGCATCGATTGAACCTGCCTCCATCACATTTCCAGCAATGCATTCCACACACTAATTACTCACTGTGTGGATAAGATTGTTTCTCACATCACCCTTGTTTTGTTTACACATTACACTCAATCTATGCCCTGTCTTTCTTCTCTCTTTTCAAGTAGGACCAGCTCCTCCCTATCTACTCTATCTAGCCCGCTCATAATTTTGAAAACCTCAATCAAATCTCATCTCAGCCTTCTTCTCTCCAAAGAGAATAGTCCCAACTTCTTCAGTCTATCCTTGTAACTAAAGTTTCTTACTTCTGGAATCCTTGTAACTTGCTTTTACAACCTGTTCAATGTATTCACATCTTTCCTAAAAAATGGTGCTGCAGCCATGCACAATATTGTAGCTGAGGTTTAACAAGGGTTTTCGTAGTCTGTTTTGGTGGGAATGCTTGGAGTGACAAATCGGATTAAGTTTTAATCAGGAATTATGACCATATTTTGTTGTTTCAAACTGCTGGAAACATTAACAGACCCAGAGCTGTCAGAATTCTTACAAGAGTGGCATGGGTCAAAATTTGCCTTTATTCTATTTCTTAAAATTTCCGTTATCTTTATATTGTAAATAAAGAAATAGCACAACCACAAACACGTATAATTAGGCTATGCATCCCACTCCCAGCCACACTTCCTCCACATGTGTTCACACACTCATCCTGCCTAAAAGATAGTGATACATCTCTGCCTTCTCCTTACCTCTCAATCTCCCACCCAGCTTTGTATCATCTGTAAATTTGAATATGTGAATTTTGAAGAGATCTAGTTGCCTTATCTGTAGGAATCCCTCAGCGCTGCATTGGAGTACCTTGGCTAGGACTCACAAGTCAAAAACCCAAAGATTTAAAAGTGGGTTTTTGACTTGTGAGTCCTAGCCAAGGTACTCCATGTGTGAACAACTGCATGGGAGATGCAAAATAATGTGGATTATTGTAAGGATCCTGCCTGCCCTCTTAAGAAGATGTAAAATCGGGGTGGGGGGGGAAAGTAGCACAAACGTTCTTTCCAATGTCCTGGTCAATAATTATCCCTGAATCAACATCACTAAAACAGATTATCCATGTCAGCCTTCCTGCTCCTCTGATGCTGCTTGGCCTGCTGTGTTCATCCAGCTCGACGCCTTGTTATCTGGTCACATTGCTGTTATTAGACCTTGGCAGTGTGAAAATTGGTTCCATCTATTCTACATAATGGCGATGGCTAAAGTTCAAAAGTATTTTGCAAATGATAACTTCGGAGTCCCTTGTTTGTCAGGGCGTCATATAAATGTAAGTTCTTTTTGCATTATTTTAAAATTAGCCATGTTTCTTCCTCAAATGCCTGTCTGTGGCACCGTTACAATTATTTATGTAAAAATGTTTTTCCTACTTGCGTATTAAATCAACACACGCTTCAAATTGGTCTTTGGGTGTGGCGGGTGTCAATTTCAAACTGAAAAGTCCTCAGCCCACTGCGCCGCAAGACTGCATCCAAACAGGGTTTTAACAAGTTATGTACTTATCTTTCTCTCTCATTTTCAAAACCACCCCCTCGCTCCCCACAGCAGATCAATCAGAGATTTGCATAGCAAATAAATATCTTTGGTTAAATCTTCACAGTAACTACAAAGAAGGTGTGAACATTGGGATAGAACGACAGCATGTCTTGCAAGGTCAGAAAGAATCTTGAGCATAGTAACAGAAAGGTGACAAAAAAGTTCATTGCTTTCTGGTTGCCAACAGATAATACTAAAGCCAAAATCACTTCTGTCAGCTTCACAAATTCATGTAAAATTGTTGTTGTATTTGGTGAAATTTGTTGCTCAAATGCAAATCCAAACTTCTATAACCATAAGGGTGTGATTTTTTTTTGTTTTACATGAAAGGCACAAATCAACTCAATGTCCCACAGCAGCATTAGTCTCGTCTCTAAGCCTATCCTAAGTTCCCAATCACCGTAGAACGAGATCGTGAGCAAAGTCTTCCTTTTTTATTCAGCATTTCTTTTCCCTCACCTCTCCTAAAAATGTTAGCTCCTTGCTCAGTTATGTTTCTCCACAGGAGCCAGCCAAGGTCATGTTTAATCTTGCCCACATCGCTGTTGTATACTTTTGTGTAAGTATGAGCTGATTATCAGTCTAAATGTTTGTTGTCCTCACTTGGTGCCCACTTATACAGACCTTCCAAAAGACATTGCAGAATGTGATCGGAATTCGAACCTCCCTTGTGTTACCTTTGATCACCAAGGCTAGGGACAGGATTTTCATGGCTGGATGAGGACAGAGTCGTGAGAGGGCAGGATCATACGGAAGCAGGTCTAGACTGTTCTGTTGGCAGCCAGCGAATGGGTTTCTTGGCACGATTCTGACCCAGAGACAATCTAAAACTACAAGGTCTGGGCTGAAATGGCTCCCAGCCCTCAAACGTCAGGTAGCCAATCAGGCCAGTTAAGAGGCTCACTTGCTGCAAGGCCAATATTTTTCCAGTTTGCAGCCGGGACTTCATACACCATTGAGACTGAGTCAGGGCCTGGCAGCTCTGGTCTTATGCAAACTAAATGTTATTACCTGGTCTTCAGATGATGTTCCCATCTTGAGGGACAATCCTTCTGTTTGCAGGACGTTACAGCTCTCAGCTTGATCAGTGGCAATGCTTCAGAGCTTCTGATTATATCTCCAGCCACTGGACCCTACCATGTCACCCTTAGCTAGAGACCTTGTCAAATCAAATTTTTCAGGTATGTTCGGACCCATCTATGGAAGAGTTGGGACTTGAACCTGAGACTCCTAACTCAGAGGTGGGAACACTACTTCTGTGGCACAAGAGTACTTCATCCCTAGTTGGAATAACCAGCTGTCTATCTCCTAATCAGTAATTAGTCAATCCTTCAGCCATTTTCACCAGGTGACAGCTGCTGACATAGAGAAGGGTACGGAACTGCAGATGATCATGACGTAGAGGTTCTGAGCCCAAACTGAAAGTCCAGTTCCAATTGTCATGTCACAGCAATGACCAGGTTCTTTATCGTGGGTCAACTGTTGAATCTAGAGCCTTCTTTGACGATACACCATAACCAATCACTGCTACAACCAGCTTCAAAATGCTGGCGGGTTGAGAGAATTCAGAAAGCTGGATAAAAATTAGACAATAACTGGCATGAAGAATATAATTAAAAATACTAAAATACTAAAAATTAAGAACTAAAAATACATACATCCCAATGATCAATGTCGAAGATAATTGGCAAAAGTTCCAATAGAAGAATTTTTTTTATTTTACACAGTACAGCAAGTTCTTATAATGGAATTCACAGCCTGAAGGACGTTGGCAGCAAATTAAATCATAACTTTTGAAAGATAATCAGATACATACTGAAGAATGAATAATCACAGGCCTTTACATGATGCATCTAGTGGTTTTTTGCTTGCTTTCCTGGTGCTTACTCACAATGCAATTACATGGAGCCTGCCTGCTCTGTATACTTTATATTGCTTTGTTAACACACACTCACTGACTGCAGCATTAACTCAAGGGACTTCCAACCTTTGTGGCTTGCATCGCCTTTCAGCACAATGGGAGAGGCAGGCAGCTCGTAACAGTGGGGGGACGTTGTACAGTCAAGAGGGTGGACATAAATAAAAACAGAAGTTGCTGGAAAAGCTCAGCAGGTCTGGCAGCGTCTGTGAAGAAAAATTGAAACTGAGGAAGGATCACCTGATCCAAAACATTAACATTGATTTCTCTTCACAGATGCTGCCAGACCTGCTGAGCTTTTCCAGCAACTTCTGTTTTTGTTCCTGATTTGCGGCGTCCGTAGTTTTTTCTGTTTTTAAGCGGGTGGACATGTTATGCAATACTACGTCAATGTCACATCTACAGCCTGTGCCAGCAGCTTACGTAGCTGCACATGCTTCAACCAAATGGTCATGTGGGAAAATCAAAGAGGAGCAATCCTTATTGGGTGATGGAGGTCTACAGTCAGTCTGCAGGTCAGTCAAGGAGCCTGTCTGGTTACCCTACAGGAGTTAGCCACAGTCACACACTTGGTCCTATCAGAATCTGGGCATCTGTGCCCCTGTAGACTGGGGATTAGGCCATACACAGTCCTGCAGGCCAACTGTCAGTAGTTTGGGGATTACATTTATGTTAGTCAGGGCACTGAGACATCATTCAAGGCTGTCCTGCCAAATCTATCTGGGCAGTGGGACAAGCCATTCCTATAACTTCAGTCAATAACAGCCAGAGGACAAATCAGGGGCAACCCATTGAGTCCTGGGGAAGGGGATTGCCCCTCCCTCTTATCTGAAGAAGACTCCCGACCTGAAACATCAGCTTTCCTGCTCCTCTGGCGCTGTCTGACCTGCTGTGTTCATCCAGCTCGACACGGTGTTATCTCTGACTCCAGCATCGACAGTTCTTACCATCTCTAACTCAGTTCTGGGCATGGGCTTCTATGGACTGGGTCACTACGGAATTGATAATCATCACCGAGGGCAAGAGCAGATAGGAGGGGATAAGAGGGGGCTGAGAGCACCAGTAGGAAGTGTTCAAACTGGCCCCATTAACTGTGGCTCCTATACGACAGCGTGGGGAATTCCAAAGCCATGGCCTCTGGGAGTAAAGTACAGGCAATAAAAGTGATCCAAAGGGGTTAAGAGGAATGTGGGGAAGCTGAAAAATGACCAGTGCTGCAGGAACAGCAGTAGAAAACAGAACATGTAAGGTTGGGAGGATATTCGCATGATAGATGCAGAGTCTACAGGTGACTCACTGAAGCAAAGCAGGCTCTTTCCCCATCGGATTGATAGTCACCAGCACAATAATTACACAAAATGGATGACACCATACACAAAATAGGCAGAGTAAGCTCCTGTTGTGCCCTTCAGAGCCAAAGTAAGAATCTTGGAATTGAAGGCCCTCCCAGGGGCAATTGCAGGAATCATGCCTCCACAGATTCAGTGATGCTAACCATCTGGCTTCAATTTCCACTGTGTCAGCAGATCACTTATTTTCCAAGAATGCACATTAAAAATTATGGCCTAAGGTCATCGTGGCCATTACATTATGTGCACTAATTGCCTCCTTATCATGTCAGCAAAGCAACTGTAATATGAACAAATACTCAAAGGTGGAAGCTGAAACACCCATTTCATAACTACACCCCACAGCAAACACACCATAGCTGCTGTGTTCACACACACAACTGTAAGTATATAATGGTACAGGCTGTAATGTAGGAGCGTTAGACTGAGTGGTGACCCTGTGAGTGTGAGCTGGGAGACAGAAGATATTTCTACAAAGCCTTGAAGAGCTCAGAAGGTCTCTAACCTTCTCCCAGCCTTGCTGGACATCCCACGTCACCTGGGATAAGCATTAGCCCAGGCTGCAATTTATGCCCAGGCTGAATAGGCTGGAGCTATTTTGCCTGGAACGTCAGACCCTGTGGGATGACCTTAGAGAAATTTATAAAATCACGAGGAACTATGGATGGGTTGAATATTCAAGATCTTTTCCTCAGGGTAGGGAGTCCAAAATGAGGGGGCATAGGTTTAAGGTGACAGGGGGAAGATTTAGGAGGGACCCAAGGGGAAATATTTTTACGTAGAGGATGGTGTGTATTTGCAATGAGCTACCAGAGGAAATGGTGGGGGTGGGTGTAAGATTGGAAGGGGTTAAAGGGACGAGGGCCAAAAGCTGGCAAGTGGGGCTAGATTAGATTAGGATATCTTGTCAGTGCAAACGAATTGGACTGAAGGATCTGTTTCTGGGCTGTATAACTCTATGGCTCTATGGTTAGATCTGGTCATTTGCCTCTTCTCTGTGCTATTTCTTGAGTGGTAATGGCAGAGGACTAAAGCATGAGGGGCAGTTCATGACTTACACCATCCAAAGCATTTGCAGATGGGCTTTAAATATGGCATTAGCGACAGAAAGTTCCAGCGTAATGGTGCTCCTGCCTCTCTTGTTGCACCAAGACGAGCACCAACAAGCCCAGCTGCATTTGAATGAGGTGGAGAGCAGATGGTTGTGTAAGAAACGTTGCTGCCAGTCATGGCAGACTGGGCACCATGGAATCTCACTCAATGAAATACTTGAACTGAAAATGTGAAAACTTCCCCCAATACATTAATCAACACAAATGGGTGAGACACAATGAAATAAATATCTGAATCTCACTCTCGCGATCAGAAACTGAAATTTCTGTTATTTCAGAAATTTTGCAGTTGGAAACAGCTTAAGCAATGGTGCAGGTGGTTCAGCAACACTTCTGAAAAATTACATGTTGCTGGATTTAGGATATCTGATTGGCATGGATGAGTTGGATGGAAGGGTCTATTTCCATGCTGTACAAATCTGTGACAATATGACCAAGGCCTTTAATAAAATGCAAAAAAGGATTTGGTTATTCTGGGCTTGTGTTAGGAGGACTGATTGTTGGAGGTGTGTGTGTGTGTGTGTGTGTGTGTGTGTGTGTGTGTGTGTATCTATATATATATATATATATATATAAATGGGAAACAGATGAGGCCAAGTTGTGTGGGAGTGCAGGGAGAGCCCTGTTCACTTGAAGAAATTAAAGCACTAATGAGCTTCACCTTGACACAGTGCTGACAGCGGCAGAGTGTGCAGCTGTGAGAGTCTGGGCAACACTCGGTAAAAATCAATCCCCTCTGTCTCTCTTATGTCTGACTCAGACACAGCAGTGGGCTTGAATTATGCAACAACGTCTAGTTTTGTAAACCTTTGTCCTGAGACCCTATAGGTCATTGGATTTCCGAACATCTTTCAAAATATAAAAGCAATTTCCGACTTATTGGTCCATGTTTCTGCTGTTGGACTTGGATGAGATTTATTTTCTGTACTGTTATGAATTTTGTTCAATGACACCAGCTTTTCTAGAGATGGATGGAGAGTCCTGTGACTGTATCTGTGTTGACAAAATATCCATAAGATAATTATAAATGGTAGAGTTCTTCAGGAGTGTGTTAGTGTGTGTAGGGATTCCCCAGGAGTGTGTCAGTGTGTGTAGGAACTCCCCAGGAGTGTGTCAGTGTGTGTAGGGATGTACCCAGGAGTGTGTCAGTGTGTGTAGGAACTCCCCAGGAGTGTGTCAGTGTGTGTAGGGATGTACCCAGGAGTGTGTCAGTGTGTGTAGGGATTCTCCAGGAGTGTCTCAGTGTGTGTAGGAACTCCCCAGGAGTGTGTCAGTGTGTGGAGGGATTCCCCAGGAGTGTGTCAGTGTGTGTAGGGATGTACCCAGGAGTGTGTCAGTGTGTGTAGGGATTCCCCAGGTGTGTGCCAGTGTGAGTAGGGATTCCCCAGGAGTGTGTCAGTGTGTAGGGAATCCTGGGAGTGTGTCAGTGTGTGTAGCGATTCCTGGGAGTGTGTCAGTGTGTGTAAGGATTCCCCAGGAGTGTGCCAGTGTGTGTGGGGATTCCCCAGGAGTGTGTCAGTGTGTGTAGGGATTCCTGGGAGTTTGTCAGTGTGCGTAGGGATTCCCCAAGAAAAGTGTGCCTGTGTTGCTAAGGGTTCCTCCAGTGGATGTCAATGTTTATTGGAAAAATGCCCCAGAATTGTCTGTATACTGGATGGTCTATGAATCCCTCTGAACACCACTTTGCATCCTGTGTCAGCTGTACTTTTACCAAGCACAGAGGCATATTCATTATTTTCAGATGTGGTAAATTCACAATTATCACCTTGCCACCCATCTGCCCATTAGAACTAATATTTCTCTCCTTGCTTTGGTCCCATTCTCCCTCTTGTCAAATGTAGTTTTCCGTTTCCATGTTTCCTTGATCTGGATCCAGCCTGCCCCTGATGGTTGCAATATGACTCTCAGTTCATGAGTTCAATTCCTGTCCTCCCAAACATCCCATTCCACTTTGCCTCAGTCTTGATCCATTGTTCATCTCCTCCACATTCACCACTGTACTGGTTCATATTCATAATACATGAACAAAAACAAAGTTGCTGGAAAAGTTCAGCAGGTCCGGCAGCATCTGTGAAGGAGGAAACAGAGTTAATGTTTCAGGTCTGGTGACCGTTCCTCAGAACTGATGCTGGCTGGGAAACGTCACTTTATATGCGGAAAATAGGGAGGTGGGTGGGTAGGAAGTAAACGATAGGATAGAGCCCAAAAAGGGAGAAAGACAGTTGGACAGACAAAGGAGTTGCTAGCAATCAGTCGGGAAGGGTGGTAGTTGTTAATGGGGACTGTTAGTGACTAACCACAGGGTGTGGATAATGGCAGGCTATGTGGTAACAAGATAATAAAGTGTGAAGCTGGATGAACACAGCAGGCCAAGCAGCATCTCAGGAGCTCTGGTATGTGCAGTGGGGGCTGGAAGATGGGAGAGTTTAGCCCCTAAAACTATTGAACTCAATATTGAACCCAGAGGGTTGTTGGGTCCCCAAGCGGAAAACGAGGTGTTGTTCCTTCAGCTTACGTTGGGCTTCACTGGAACACCTGCAGCAAGCCAGAGACAGAGATGTTGGCCAAGGAGCAGGGTGGTGTGTTAAAGTGGCTGGAAACTGGTAGCTCAGCGTCTTTTTTTTGAGCAGAACGTAGATGTTATGCGAAGCAGTTGCCAAGTCTATGCTTTGTTTCTCCAATGTAGAGGAGACCACATTTGTGAGCAGCAAATGCTGCAGACTAGACTCTGGGAAGTGCAACTGAAGTGTTGCTTCACCTGGAAGGTATGTTTGAACCCTTGGATACTAGGAAGGGAGGAGATAAATGGGGCAGGTGTTGCACCTTCACTGGTTACAGGGCAAGTGCCGTAGGGCTGTGGGGAGGTGTTGGGGGTGAAGGATGTGTGGACCAGCGTGTCCCGGAGAGAACGGTCCCTGTGGAAGGCAGACAAGAGAGGGTACGGGAATATGTGTCTGGTGATGGCATCTTGCTGGAGGTGGCGGAAATGGTGCCTGATGATCATAATACAGGAGTTCACCCCTTTTCAGGAGAGTAGGTAAAATGTGAAAAGAGCAGGTGAATGCACACAGTGTGAATGTCCAGATTTAGATCATAAATAGCCTTAAAGATCCATTCATCATTCCGACAGTGAAATAAACCTCATAAACTCCGCTTTGTCATTCAATAGCCATTCACTTAGAAAACTTCAATTAACCTGTACCTTACCGGATGATGTGTGATCCAATAAATGTTAAAATTTGGTGTTCTTAGACCATGATCTGTAACCCAGGATCAGTAAGCCTATTTGCATCATATATCTGCCTATGTGCTCATTGAAACTAAATCCATTGATCAATTTCACCCGAGATGATATGATTTTATCTGTCATAGACCATGCCGACACAGAAGGAAAATCCCATTAAACTGGTGAATGAGACATACGGCTCTGATTTGTATATTTCCAAATGGAGGACCAGTAAGAACAGTATGTTCATTTCCCAGTATTAATGTTTTATTTTATGGTGGTCACTGAATTTGTGACATTGATTTGTTGTTGGTCTCAAAATTCCAGTCTGCTCCACGTTGAGCCCAGACTATTGACTGCTGCTGAATGTGAAGCACTCTTGAATCTTAATCCAATAAAGAACTCGCAACTCAACATTCCATCACTTTCATCCAGCTCCACACACAGGCTGATGGGGTACGGGGAATTTCACCAAATCTGTTCCCACCCAAAATCCCTGTCCGATGAATTTGAAGTGCTCTCGTAATTTCTGAAGCTTCGTGTCTTCACATCCCCTCTCTTTCACCATTTCTCTTCCTAGCTTTAATGAAGCTGAAAGGCAGGCAGGTGTTGGAAACAGTGCTGTAATGGAAACTTACACACACTAACTGATCGAGCAAGAGAACTGAATCTGTGATACTGCCTCACTTCCTGTGATGAGATGCATATTGGTGTAAACATATGTTAAAATTATTACATTCAACGGTCAATACAAACAACAGCCTCGCCACCAACTTGTGATTCATGTACTTTGTTCCAGTTCCCTCTCTCTACTCACCTCCATTTTGCTGTTGAGGATTGATATGCAACCCTCTTCTCCATTTCAACTTGTAGTTGTGACCAAACTATTTATTTCAGCAAATGGCATATCAGATGGCTGTGGACACATGTGCATACTCCTTACAGAGAACATTGGTATAGAGGTTGCCCAGGAGAGTATCAGTCTTTGACGGGTTTCCTCAGGAGTGCACCAGTGTTTATAAGGGTTAGGGAATCCCCGGAGCATTATCTTCTCTAATTCTTTTTCATCTTACACTCCCTGTTTGTTTCAATGCAGAGTAACTTTAAGCATTTTCTTTTGTGTGGCAAAGCTGTAGGAGCAGCACAGTGGCACAGTGGATAGCACTGCTGCCTCACAGCACCAGGAACCCGGGTTTCTTTTTACTCATTCATGGGATGAGGGCGTCACTAGCCAGGCAGCATTTATTGCCCATCCCTAATTGCCAAGTAGGCAGTTCAGAGTCGATCAGAGTCTGGAGTCACATGTACCAGGTAAAGATGGCTCTTTCCTTCCCTCAATGAAATTAGTGAGCCAGATGAGTTTTTCCAACAATTGACAATGGATTCATGGTCATCATTAGATTCTTAATTCCAGATATTTTAGTGCATTCAATCTCCACCATCTACCTGGGCGGGATTCGAACCCACGTCCCCAGAACATTACCTGGGTTTCTGGATTAACAGTCCAGCAATAATGCCATCAGGACATTGCCTCCCCATTTGATTCCACCCTCGGGTGACTGTCTGTGCGGAGTTTGCTCATGTTTCCTGGGGTTTCTGCCTGGTGCTCCGGTTTCCTCTCTCAGTCCAAAGATTTGCAGGTTAGGTGGATTGGCCATGCAAAATTGCCCATCATGTTCAGGGATGCGTAGATTAGGTGCATTAGCCATGGGAAGTGCAGAGTTACAGGGAAAGCATAGGGGGATGGGTCTGGGTGGGATGTTTTTGGAGGGCCAGTGTGGACATGTTGGGCCAAAGGGCCTGTTTCCACACTGTAAGGATTCAATGATGCATTCGTGAGATCTTAAAGGGAACATCTTGTGAGTAGCTAGTGTGGCATCCTGTGCCAGCTGCCGGGGATAATTGTGTAAGAGTGTAACAAGACTGTAGGGATTTCCCAGAAATGTGTCAGTGCAACGGGGTTTCCCAGGATTGTGTTGCTGTTGTTGGGTTGCAGTCGCTTTACAGCACTGATGAAACAGTGTGCAGCACACAGAATATTGACTCTGAACTGAACCAGTTTATTCTCGTGTATACATAGAAAGAAAAGCAAAAGAGGGTGCTATTACTCTCCTACCTCCTTAATGTGTCCGTTTCACGATGTTCAAAATTCTATAAGCTTAAATACATCTCTTGTTTTCCAATTATTCCCAACATTAATTGAACTATTAGTTTCCTAGCCACCCTCCCTCCTCACTTCTTGATTAAAATTTTGAGAAAGTGGCCTGAAATTTAGGAGGATTTTCCACTAACAAGGACTGATTTTCAATTGAATTTTTCCTTTCATGCCTTTCTGACTCTGACTCAGGACCAAACTGGTTTCAGTACCAATTAGTTTCTTCTCAACCCCGCTTCTCATTCATGACTGTGTGAAGGTGAAACACTCACAAACCCGAACATGTCCATGAGCAGGGATCATCACAAAATAGGTACAAGGACGATATGTTTTATGACTAAACCTGGAAGCCACCTCAATCACTTATAATAATGTATTCTCACCTTAATCTTCGACATTGACTTCGGGATTATTTCTCTCACTCGACCCATACAATGATTTTCTGTCTGGATTGTTCATTTTCTACTAACTAAGCTAAATGTACCTTCAGCAATGAAAAATTCATGCTCGGCTGTTTTCCAAAAAAACAGTTCAGCTGACATTCCACTGCTAATGGCATCAGGTGTGTTAGGATAATTAACATTCACCAGTTGTGATTCAGTGGAATTTCTTCCAGCTTATATTTTTCATTTATTTGGACTATTTAGGTTTTATAAAAGAAGAAATACTGACCTAAAATGGCTGCCACATTCACCTGATCACAGAATAAGGCAAATTCAGAAAAATTCAGAATGTGCAATAAATGAAACCATCTGCACTGAAATTAGCATTTTATCTAAAGACAATAAAACCTGACCACTAGGTCAGCATCAAGAACCTCACATATCCTCCCTCAGTTCACACTTGCATGATATTGGACATGGGAGGTTGCTTGCAACTGTTTAGCTTGGAAAGACAACAAAACCAGACTTGGAAATCTGTGAACAAACCAAACTTCAGCATCTGCTGTTGAGCAGCACAACAGAGAGAAGCATAAACGAAATTCTAATTATAAGCGTTGTAAGTCTCTCTCTCTCTCAATTTCTTTCAGATTATAGCAGCTGGTAAATAAGAAAATTGAGCAAATTCTAAACGCAACCACTGCTGCATTTATCCTCAACATAATAGTGACATTTCATTGGCTTTGAAATACTTTGGGATGGCCTGGAGATGTAAAGTCCATGACTTAAATGAAAGGTCCTTCCCTTCTTAGCACATTTATTTGTAATCATATAATTTAGGATTAGAGGCTTACATTTAGCCTAATAGTATATCCAGTTATGTCTGTGGTATCAAAGTTACCTGAGAAATATGTCTTCATCCTTACGCAAGAAAATAATTCTCACAATATGGTTTACCTAAATGGATTTATATTGTCCCCCTCTCTTTAAAAATGTCTCTATGTTCATCTGCGTTCACTCTGAATTCTAACATCTGACTGCGGTGCACAATTTTCATTTCCGAACAGAAGCAATGAAATGTTAGCAGGCATCATAGCAAAGCTTGTTTCTTCACCCACTGAAGCTTATCCTTAAACGGTAGCCACAGAGCATTAATCAGGAGTGTGAACCTTGAACAAATCTTCAGCACTCTGCTCCAACAATCAATCAGCAGGAAGGCTAACTAAGATGAACTAACTGAGAATTGAACCTCAGATTGTCCTGAGCTACCCACACCCAAGTGGATCTTTCAGTGGGTGGAACCGAAGTCAATGCAACTCCAAACAATTTTCAACAAGTCAATCCTTCTAAAGAAGGATTACCCCAAAGTTTCTTCAGCTTGCTCCAGTAGCTCGGTATGTGAAGATGAAGGATTTTATCTGATGTTCTGGCTAACATTCCTCCCTCAACAAACATCATCACAAAAATAACATGAACTATTCATTCATCTCATTGAAGCTTATAGAGCAACTTGTGATGCAGAAAGAGGCCATTTGGCCCATTGAGTGCTGCTGGTTCTTCATAGAGCTATCCAGTCAATCCCGTTCCACTGTGCTAGCCCTGTAGCTATCTCCTTTAGGTGTCTGCCCAATTTCTTTTTGCAATCACACTGAGTTCTAGGTCAATACCATGTTCCACATACAACATTCCTCTTCACATACCATACCATCCCATCTGAACCAATAACCCCCTGCCACTCCCTAACCCCACCAGCTCTTCTCCAAACCTTAGCTTGTCTTGTTCCATCGACAAATGCGAACAGTTTTTCCTGCTCTCCTTTATCCAAAATTGTCATAATTCTGTCCACCATCACCAAATCGAAAGGAAATGCATCAAGAAGAATGGGATCTTGCTGTACAAAATAAAATCTGTACCATCCAACAATGCAATTGACTGCATGTAATCCACCTTCACACCTAATAACCTCTAGGCCACACCGCAAACATAAATTTTTTCTTGTTCCTCTAACTTAAAATACAATGAATAAAAGGAATTTGATAACTTCAAAATTACTAGACAGACGTCTGTATCTAAATCCTCTACAATTAAAATCCGTCTTTCTCGTTTTCTGTGGATGGAAATGCTGATGAGTGCTGTTACTGAGTCTGTTGTAAAAGGCAACTATTCATGCCTCAAGAAAAGTAAATCGGCCATTTTTGACACAGAGTCAACAGCCCATTGCACAACGGTGGTTAGTTTTGCAAGGCGGTCTTTATTTTTGCTAGGTTCATGGTCAAAGCACTGCAAGTCTTTAAGGCAAAGTCCTGTGATGGCGGAGAGGTTTGAGTTTTAAGCACGATTCCTCTATGCAATGAGTTAATGATCTCAGGCACAGAAGTCATGGGATGAGTCCCAAACAGAGGTCAGACATGTGCGTGCAAGACAGGTCATTCCAAGCAGTTCTTGCATCTCATTGAAAGCTCTAGAAGCAGGATTTTACCTGTCCTTTTACATAGAGGCCAAAGGAGTAGGGCGACAAAGAAGAGGAAAATTAGCAGCTTACTAACAAAAACTGAAAAATCTGAAATTCAAAAGAATTTAGACATATACATTCCAACTCTCAGACACACCTCAAGGTGCTTCAGGTGAAATTCATCACTTTATGGTACTGAATACACAGTCAAACAAGTGTGACACACCACCAATACTAAGGGAAGTGAATCATAGAATTCCTGCAGTGCAGATAGAGGCCATTCAGCCCATAGAGTCTGTACTGATCGTCCAAAGAGCACCCCACATAGACTCACTCCATACCCATAACCTAACATTCACCATGGCTAATCCACATAATCTGCACATCTTTGGACTTTTGGGAGGAACCATAGCACCTGGAAGAAACCAATGCAGACACAGGGGGAATGTGCAAACTCCACACAGGCAGACACTCAAGGCTGGAATCAAACCGGGGTCCCTGGCGCTGTGAAGGAGCAGTTCTAATGACTGAACCACCATGAACACAGAAGAATTCCTGGTTTCTCTTCAAATGGAGACATTTTGAATAGCAGAGGCTGGATGCGGAAAATAATTCAAGCACACAACCGTTGTGCTTGTTACAGTGATATTTGATCAATTTACCGACACTCATGGCCTAAGTTCATATTTGTCAAAGTAATTGCTACGTTGCGGCAGAGTTGCTGATGCCCATAAATTTATCGCAGAGAAAAAATGGAGTCTAAAACATATCCCAAGTGACATAACAATATCTGAGCAATTCTGAATTAAGAAAGTTGAGAGCACAGTACCGAAATTCTGACTTTTATTTGCTTAAAAGAGGATTAAAACCTGGGCCCAATATCGCAGAAGCAGAGAAAAATGGCAATATCACAAGGACAGTGGGAACTGTTACAAATATGCTGCTTTAGCAATGTGATAACTCGAGACAATATTGAAACATGGTTCAACTTGTTTATCACAAGTAAGATACAAATCTCATAGGGGTTACAGCACTGCTACGATTACACTATTTATAGTAGGCGTGATGTACAACTCTGGATGTATGGTTATGTGGTTAAACTCTATGGGTGAAAAGGTCAATCACTATGTTATCGGTTCAAGTACAGAACAGTGTAAACCACAACAGTTACCGCATAGGGCTCCGATTTTTTGACATTTTGTTGCTAACGCAAAACTGTGTTAGTTGCCATGAGATGAACATAGAACATTACAGCACAGTACAGGCCCTTCGGCCCTCGATGTTGTGCCGACCTGTCATACCGATCTCAAGCCCATCTAACCTACACTATTCAATGTACGACCATATGCTTATCCAATGATGACTTAAATGTACCTAAAGTTGGCGAATCTACTACCGTTACAGGCAAAGCGTTCCATTCCCTTACTACTCTCTGAGTAAAGAAACTACCTCCGACATCTGTCCTATATCTTTCACCCCTCAACTTAAAGCTATGCCCCCTCGTGCTCGCCATCACCATCCTAGGAAAAAAGGCTCTCCCTATCCACCCTATCTAACCCTCTGATTATTTTATATGTTTCAATTAGGAATAGTTTCAATTGAGGAAATGCTCTTCCTAATACTTGTTCATCCTTCTATATATCCCTACTATTTTTAATACAGCCGAAAGGTGGTTGATAAGGTGCCACATGTTAGGTTACTTAATAAGAAAAGAGCCCAAGGTGTTGGACTCAGTGTATTAAGGTAAGTAGAGGATTGGCTAACTAATAGAAGACAAAGAGTTTGGATAAAAGAGACATTTTCAGGATGGCAACCTGTAACTCACTGAGTGTCACAGGGATCTGTGCTGGGACCACAATTATTTACAATGTACGACCTTGATCATGTAAGTGAATTGACCGGTTGCCATGTTTACAAATGACACAAAAATAGTTGGGAAGACAAGTGATGAGGATAACACAAAGAATCTTCAGAAAGATTTAGACAGGTTAAGTGTGTGGAAAAAAGAACTTGGCAGATGGAATGGAATGTAGAAAAATGTGAGATTGGCAGGAAAGACAGAAAGGCTGAATATTATTTAAATGGAGAAAGGCTGCAGAAAGCTTCTGCACAGAGGCTTTGGGGAATCCTTGTGCATAAATCACAGAAAGCTAGCATACAAGTTCAGCAGGTAACATGGGAAAGCAAATGGTATGTTGTCTTTTATTTCAAAGGGAATAGAAACATAGAAACGTAGAAGATAGGAGCAGCCCTTTGAGCTTGCTCTGCCATTCTTCACGATCATGGCTGATCATCCAACTCAACAGCCTAATCCTGCTTTCTCCCCATAACCTTTCACCCCATTTACCCCGAGTGCTATATCTACTCACCTCTTGAATACATTCAATGTTTTGGCATCAACTACTTCCTGTGGTAATGAATTCCACCGGCTCACCACTGTTTGGGTGAAGAAATGTCTCCTCATCTCCATCCTAAATGGTCTACCTCAAATCCTCACACTGTGACCCCTGGTTTTGGACACACCCACCATCAGAAATATTCTCCCTGCATCTACTCTGTCCAGTCCTGTTACAATTTTTGAGTATAAAAATAGGCAATTCTGCCAGAGCTATACAAGGTACTAATTAGTTCATACCTGGATACTGTGAACAGTTTTGGATCCCTTTCTTAAAGAAATATGTGATGGAATTCGAAGCCGTGCTGACAAGGTACACCAGGCTGATCTGGGTATGGAGGGGCGATCAGGCAAGGAGAGGCTGAAAGGTTTGGGCTGTACTCATTGGAGTTTAGAAAAATGAGAGGTGACATTATTTAAACATACAACATTCCTCAAGGACTTGACAGACTTCATGTGAAAAGATTGTTCTCGGAATAGGCTATGTCCATTTAAGGCAGAGATACAAAGAGCTTCTATCGCAGAAGATGGTGAATCTTTGGAACTCTTCACTGCAGAGGGCTGTAGAGGATGAATCATGAGGTATATTCATGGCTGAAGTCATCAGATGTTTTTTCAGTGGATTCCCGGATTAGAGGGTAAAGGCTGGAAAATGGAGCTGAGGATTATTAGATAAGGCATGACCTCATTGAATGGTGAAACAGACTCCGTGGGATGAATAGCCTAATTCTACTCGTATATCTTAATGTTTAGAACAGTCTGGGTTTTGCATTGCCATATTAGACCTTGGAGAGACAAAAGGAACAGTAAAAGAGTGGGTAACTATTGTTTGACAGCATAGCATAGACATACCCTGTTCAGGGCAACATGGCTATATGTTATGGTGGGATTTCATAGTAAAGGATCATGATGTTAAAATTAAAGATTGGGGTTATTCAAGTGTTAAACATAGAATTATTCATGAATTAAGGGAGGCACACATGTATAAAACAATGGACAAACTGTTATTTAACCAATCTATAAAATAAGCTAGATCTTCCTCGCTGAGCTGGAAGGTTAGTTTTCAGACGTTTCGTCACCGTTCTAGGTAACATCATCAGTGAGCCTCCGACGAAGCGCTGGTGTTATGTCCCACTTTCTGTTTATCTGGTTAGGTTTCTTGGGTTGGTGATGTCATTTCCTGTTCTTTTTCTCAGGGGATGGTAGATTGGCTCCAAATCAATGTGTTTGTTGATGGAGTACAGGATACATGAACATCAACTAGCCACAAAACGACATGACCCACTATCACTCGTATCCTTACATACAGATGAGGAAGGACACCACTTTGATTGGGACAACACATCCATCCTAGGACAAGCCAAACAGAGACATGCACGAGAATTCCTAGAAGTATGGCATTCCAACCGGAACTCCATCAACAAACACACTGATTTGGAGCCAATCTACCATCCCCTGAGAAAAAGAACAGGAAATGACATCACCAACCCAAGGAAACCTAACCAGATAAATAGAAAGCGGGACATAACACCAGCGCTTCGTCGGAGGCTCACTGATGATGTTACCTAGAATGGTGATGAAACATCTGAAAACTAACCTTCCAGCTCAGCGAGCAAACTCACATCCAGAACCTCAACCTGAGCTACAAATCTTCTCAAAACTCGCTAATAAGCTAGATCAGTTAACAAAGATAAAAACTAAAAATATAATTTATCATCATTCTGATCAGTGATGTATTAATCAAATCCAGGGAGATAAAGCTAAAACAGAATCAAGAGAGAGTAATATTATAGACTCCTAATTTTCCCTTAAATATCAAGTGTTAATTAAAACATTGGCATTAACCTTGCTATAAAATAGCATTCTTGCAATGAAATGGTTACCATCCCTATCTCTAAGCCTGATGTTCTGGGTTCAAATCCCACAGCGGGTCTTGATGTCCAAGGAATGTGTTTTCATTATGTGGTCAAACAGGTTGAACAGGAACCTCAAAATCTTTAGATGTGCACATCAATTGCAGACGGTAAAAACAAGAAGAGATTCCTGGACAGCCATGAAATGAGAAGACAATTGAAGTTACTTACTTTCAAAATCCATGGATACAGTCCACAAAACATATGGAGAAAGCATGTTACCAAAGCCACAGTGCCAGCACCAGTGACCTTATGGGAAGGCTTGTTAGTGCTTTTTGGTAAGGGTTTAAACTGAGTGGGCAAGAAGGTGGGAAGCAGGATGTAGCATGAATAAAGATAATACAGGTAAGACAATGGATTGGGTGAGGCAGATGGCATTAGAGTAAGAAATAGTAAGTTATAGGGTAGATCTTTCTAGGCGGGAATGCAATAAAGTCTAAGTGAGTTTTACAATGTATATATGCAACTGTATGGAGAAATACAGATCAGGTTGGTGAGCTAAAGGCCTTTTACTCACATGGATGTACAATGTTGTGGCAATAACAAGGACCTGACTCAAAAAAGGGCAGGATTGAATACTACATATTCCGAAGAGCTGTATAAGTGTTCAGGAAAGACAGGAAAGGAAAAAGAGTGAGGGTTAACAGGAATAAATCTTATTAAGGATACAATTAGGAAATAGTGATCATAGCATCACAAGATTTAGTTTAGTTAAAGAAACGAATAAGGATCAATCTAGAACAAAAATATTTCATTGAAAGATGTCAATTTCAGTGGGCATGACAATGGACCTTTTCCAGGCAAATTAGGATCAAAACTTGACAGGCGAAATATTATATATTCTATTCAGGAAAGCTTGTTGGTTATCAAATCATAAATTTATTTAGAGTACAACATTGCAAGCGTATATCTCCTAACTCAATGGCACATTGGTTTCAGTAAATGTCTCCTTGTATATGCTCACATGAAACCTCAACTAACGTTTTTTTGAATTAATATAATTCAATAGAGTTGATAAACAATGAATAGGCAGAGCAATGTGCTGTCTCTGAGTGATGAGAAAAAGAAGGGAGAAGTGAACAATTGTTTTTAGGTCTACAGAAGGATGTACAATGAGCTTCCCCAAGGGTTGATACTACGATCATTGGTTTTCTTGATATATATTGATGATCTAGACTTAAGTATATAGGCGCAGTTGCAAAATCTAGAGGTTACACAAATCATGCAAGTATTATTAACTGTGAAGTAGATAGTAATAAACTTCCAGAGAGAAGAGACAAATGATGGAATGTGTAGGCTTGTGGCAGATGAAATTTAATACAGAAAAGCATGAATTGATATATTTTGGCTGGAAGAAGGAGAGGCAATAGAAAGTAAAGGTTACAGTTCTAAAGTGGGGTAAAAGCAGAGAGACATGAGATGTATAGAGTGGAGAGGAAAAATAATTCCTACTAGTTGCAGGCAATCCTCTGGGAATCCTGACCCTCCAAAGGAGTGTTTTTGGTCAAAGTAGTTATTTCTTATGCTGCTGTTCTGAACAGCTAACTCAAAAAAAGCAGGGGATCAAACTCAGAACCACATGCTCAAAATGACATCTCTGTGAGTGAGCCATTAGCAGAACTTTGCAAATTCCAACAAAATACCACCTAAGATTGAAGTGAGTAAAACTAAGGGTGAAAGTGATAGGCAAAATACCATTTTATAAAGTTAAGTTCACCATTAAAATAGTTGACCTCTTACCCTCAGTATGCAGTTCCTGCCTATGCATTCACTGGTGAAACTTGAGCATTTCATGTGTGTATGAGATTATTTGTGTCAAACCAACTCATGTTGCAAAATAACACATTGAGGTAGCATGAACAATGTGAGTTTTCAGTTTGAGTATTCGGTTGAAATGTTTAATGATTTGACATTATGCAGTCAGGGGAAGAGGAATGGTGACAATGATCAGATGTGATAATTTCCAAATGTGTATCCTCAAACCAAACTATTTATTGCATATTGGAGGCTTATAAAGTGTTAGGCACACAAGTAAAACATTCCTCATCCTCAAGGTGTTAGTGATTTGTATTCTCTCTCAATTGTTCTTCAAAATAATAATCAGAGAGGGGAAAAAGTTTTTTGTATTTATTAGTGCCATTCGTGTTCCTGTTTTTGTGTATTATACTGTTTGGGAGGAAATCCTGTTCCATCGTTGCTAGCCAAGGTCACAAACTGATATTTTACTTCACACCTTCTTTGACCTGGGAATAATCTTGCAGCTGCTTGATTCATTTCAGCAAAAAGTCCAAGAGGGAGACGTTGCTATTGTATTGGCCCCTACCATCTTGCCATGCCTTTGTCAGTGCCTTCCTGTGTCAAAGCATTTAAGCTGAGTTTTGCAGAACATGCACATTACAAGAATGCACTTCTGTAGCTGGCGTTCTCCGTTCTGACCGGAATGTGTGAAGTTACATTCAGGTTAGCAGGGGAGCATGACCTTTTGGTACATAATTGGACCACAAGCCTCCTACAGACCACCAGCGCTACTTCCTTTCTCTGTTATTTGATACAAGAAAGGCACCACAATTCATCCGTTCATTTTGATTTCAGTTAACAAAGCTGTTTTCGCCTGTTATGATCACTCAGGTTTTGGTAGAAAAATGGCTGGCCAAGAATAGTTTACAAAAGTTAATGGAGAAATTAGCTTGTTTCTAAAGGCATTGCTGATTTACAGACCAGTGCTAACCTGAAAAAGGGAGCACGCAACTTGCTGTTCACTCGTAACATCCAACTCCTCTTCCTCGTACCGTATGTACTTGGAGACACTACATCTTGCGAGAAACTAACAAAGAAAATATTCACGTTTGCAACCCTCAATTTCTTGTAATGTCACCCATTATTGCACAATGCTCCTTTGGAAGCTCCCAGCTCCTTAAAATTTTCTCAAGTTTCCTAAACACATCAAATGACTGCAGAGGAGAAATCAAAATTAAAAAAAAGCCTCAACCACAGATCAACACTTTCAGTGCTGCTCTGCACAGATTAAACCAATTTTTGAAAATAACAGACCGAAAATAGCCAAAGTATCTCTGGCCACAGCAATTGAAGTCTAACTGAACAACTTGGTATACAAAAAATGTCAGGAAAGTAACACAGTTAGGTGATTTGTATGCAAAATTACAATAAATATAAAACTTCTATGGTTTTCAGTGCAATCTGAAGCCCTCTACTGTGTTATCAACTTCTAACATATCCACACAACTACTTGCCAATCCTGATCAGATGCTGAAGAACGACATTCTCTTCTTCGATGAAATGCAAACAATGCATGAGAGCGGTGGCTGTCAATGGACTTCTTACTTCAAAGACAGAAATATTTTGCAGCCTGGCCAAAGACAGGAATTCAGAAATTCAAGATGAATCCCAATAAGAGTCAGGGGAAACGAACAGTAAGGATAGTCACTCATTTGGCCTTCCTCCTACATTGAAACCAAGATTCCTTTCACCATCTACTAGCCAGATTTATTTTCCCAAGACATCACTGTGTGGAACTCTTTGCCTCCATCAATCCTTTCTTCCTCCTACAATCAAGCCCAAATGTGCTGGCGCCTAATCCCCACTTTGCCATTTGCTTCATTTTCATTCTTATTCTTTTTTCCAACCTTCTGGTGCTCCATAGTGAATATCAGTGCCTCACCTCAATTCCCCATTCATCAATATTTTCAGCACAGCACGTTGTAACAAGATGTAATAATCTCCATTTTGATGCCAATCCTAGTAAATTCAAACAAGTTAGCACTGTCTCATACTGAAATGAAGCAGTTCCACTATAGATTTTCCACTTCAAAATAAGAAGCTGCTCAGATTAAATGTTGCATCACATTTACAATACTCATGCGGAGAACCTATCTAAGGCAATATCCTTGATACAATGGCACTATATTGTTTCCAGAGGTACAGTCATTAGGCTGTTTGAGTACTGTTGGCACAGTCCATACATCAATCTGTGCAGTGAAAACAACTCAGACACTACGCTAAAAACAAAAAAACTCAGACACTGCCAAGAACAAATAATATGAGCTCTACAATCTGGTATGATTACAGATCTTACCCTAATTGTTTTTGCACCAGTTGTACATTTTGTAAGCCGTAAGTAATTCATGTATCATAATCATGTGATGAATGTTACTCAATATGTTACAACTCATTTAGTTCAAATAAGAATGGCCCTTTGACAAAAGTTGTTTGAGTTGTTCCACTGGCCAAGAGGTAAATAAACTCACTTGTAGTACTACACACCACACATCAAAAGACATGAGGTTTCACCAGGTGCAATTCTTTTCACATATTTATTTGTGCATTCCCAGGCTGCACCGAGTCACTTTATTTCAGCCAGTAGAACTGCTGTTGACCTCAGTGCCCTGGAGCAAGCGATGGTAAAACCAGTCAGGTTTCCTGTTCCTACTTGCTACCCAGCAGCCCTTTGCTGAAAAGTGCTTGTGAGCATGTTAGACAGTGAAACACTAGCGTGCAGGAACAGGGTGCTGACACCCACTGCTTAGGCTCACACATGAAGAATGGATACTTGGGCAAAGCAGGAATGGCATTGGGAAGCTAGCACAGCCAGAACCAATGCTTCACAACTAGTGGAGAGAATAAAAAACATAGGAAGAGAGAAAAAGACACAGCCATCTCCACAACCTCTTACAAAGGGCTCACATTTATATAGCACCTTTCACAACCTGGGGATACATGAAAGCACATTTTATAAGTAATTAATAATTTTTTGAGCCATAATTACTGTTGTAATGTTGTATACATGGCAACCAATTTATGCACAGCAAAATGTCTCAAATGGCAATGAGATATCAAACAACTAAACTGTTTCAGTTATAATGTCTGGGGGATATTTATGGGCTCAAACATCATGGAAAATTCTCTCTAGTCTTGTTTCATCATTCCATGTGGTTTTTACATCCACATTGATGGCACACAAAGGCTCAGCTTATTGTCTCATTAGGAAGATGTCACCAGCAGTAATGTACCACAGCCTCAGCAATAGAGTGCCAACACTAACCATATGTTCAATGCGGAACTTGAACTTAAAATGATCTGACTCAGAACGCTCCCCTTTTATCAATGGTTGACAAACAAAAAACTTCTGATTTAAAAATGCAGTTTGCTGTCGAAGACAGCAATGCCCAGGCTAGTGGAGAGTTATAACCTAAATACTTCTGTTCATTTAAACTATTCCAGCTTGCTGGCCACATCTAAGTGTAACCCTGTTGTGTTGCAGTTGTCCATGACTTGCATTGATCCTAGGTAACCTCTACCTCCCCTCTCCTTCACAGTTATGATTATTTTCATCTGACACTTTCCTCATTAAGTCCCCAGCACATCGTCAGGATAGCTATGTAATTACTCAGATAAAGCTGTATTTACGAGCACGTCAAGTCCCACTGTCTGCAAGGCTTGACATTCACATGCTTGCAGGTGGTTTCCGGATGGACCTTGTCACAAGAATGAGTTTTCTGTTTCTGTTACTTGCCAAAGCTATAAATCGCATATTGCCCGAGTATAGAGCAGGTCCCAATCAGCTGATGGGTCATTAAGGAGAAATTAGTCTTTGCTTCTTGGTAACTGCAACATGCTTAAGGTTGGCAAGTTCCCCACACCCCCTTTTTCCTGAATGGGCCTCCGAGTCCTGGGAGCTTTCCTACCACTTAGCCCTGTTGGAGCCTTCAGGGCAGAGGGCTGTAAACCTTGCCTTACAAAGGGAAGGATTCATTTTGGAGGCTGCGCTGTGTCATAAATCAGACACATAAACTGCTGAAGCATAACATCCCCTGCCTAAATAATGAAAACAATCAGGAACGATTAGAGAACACGTTCCCTTGTAAGAAGAAAACTGCTACAGTTTGCCAGAGAAAAGGGTGTAAGCATGTAACTTGCAGCTCAAACTATATAAAAATAGAAATAACACATCTATTTTTGAATGTTCCACTTGTTAGCATTTTTGCAGCAGCCCAGTAACTGTTCTTGGCCACTCTGTTTTGCCACTGTGTTTTGTCAGTCAGAAACAGGAAAAAGCCCTTGTAGTCAGGGCAACTTTCTAGCTTACTGGGTTTTTCTCTCAGCATCAATTTATTGTCCCACCCCCCCACCCCCAGTAGCTTCTGTTGGGTTTCCATGTCTTGGGGGTCAAGCATGTTTTGCCACCTAATGCAAGAGGCCATTCTTCATGTGAGAGCCTGGAGAGTCTGTGGAGTTTTACCAGGCTATTCGACCACAAGATACATCACTGCCATCAAGCAATGATCACACAAATACATATATGTCTAATGTGGCATCTCTGGCAGACAACAGAGGAGGTCAGCTTTCTTCTATCTCAATCAGGAGCACTTAAAACAAATTGTAAGACTCCAAACCGTAACAGATCAGTTAATTCACTTGAGCCTCAGACTCTCTTGATCTACATGTCTGACCTACTCACTGGATAAACTTATTGCAAAGTTTAAGCTACATTATATCAGAACAGTTTAGGTGGTGAGCCAGTAAGATCGAGGTGTTTAAGTTTCTGGATGTGAGTTTGCTCGTTGAGCTGGAAGGTTAGTTTTCAGATGTTTCATCACCATTCTAGGTAACATCATCAGTGAGCCTTCGATGAAGCGCTGGTGTTACGTCAAGCTTTCTATTTGTCTGTTTAGGTTTCCTTGGGTTGGTGGTGTCATTTCCTGCGTTGGTGATGTCATTTCCTGTTCTTTTTCTCAGAGGATGGTAGATTGGCTCCAAATCAACGTGTTTGTTGATGGAGTTCCGGTTGGAATGCCATGCTTCTAGGAATTCTCATGCGTGTCTCTGTTTGGCTTGTTCTAGGATGGATGTGTTGCCCCAATCAAAGTGGTGTCCTTCCTCATCTGTATGTAAGGATGTGAGTGATAGTGGGTCATGTCGTTTTGTGGCTTTGAACATCAACTAGCCACAAAACGACATGACCCACTATCACTCGTATCCTTACATACAGATGAGGAAGGACACCACTTTGATTGGGACAACACATCCATCCTAGGACAAGCCAAACAGAGACACGCACGAGAATTCCTAGAAGCATGGCATTCCAACCGGAACTCCATCAACAAACACATTGATTTGGAGCCAATCTACCATCCTCTGAGAAAAAGAACAGGAAATGACATCACCAATGCAGGAAATGACATCACCAACCCGAAGAAACCTAAACAGATAAATAGAAAGCGGGACATAACACCAGCGCTTCATCGGAGGCTCGCTGATAATGTTACCTAGAATGGTGACGAAATGTCTGAAAATGAACCTTCCAGCTCAGTGAGCAAACTCACATCCAGAACCTCAACCTGAGCTACAAATCTTCTCAAAACTCGCTAGTGTTTAAGTTTATTGAAGTTAATGTGGTTGATTCCTAGATCATCCCCTAAAGTGATCTAGCAAGTCTTTCCTTTTTATCAAACTTCTACCGGTGCTTTCAGAAGACTCACAATCACTTTATCAAAGATATTGTGGTTGAGCAAAAAATGCTGAACTAAACAGTAATGGTCATGTACCAAGCAGACAACTTTTAAAGGAAAGTATTGAGAGAAACAGACTTTTCAGTCATTTGGCATAAAACATGATTAAATTTAAAGAGGTTTAGAACAGGGAAAAAGATAAAGTTATGAAGTTGTGGAATTTGCTTCCAAGATTGAAGGAGAAACAATGGGGGAAGGTTTATTCACTGCTTCTCGTTTCTGGTAGTATTAGTTACACTCATTCCTGTAGCTGGACATTACAGTGCATCCTTAACTGGCAGGTGCAGCTTTTACATATTAATGAACTGCACAGCTATCAAGCAATTCCACAGCTTCATAACTTTATCTTTTTCCCTGTTCTAAACCTCTTTAAATTTAATCATGTTTTATATCAAATGGCTGAAAACAGTCTGTTTCTCTCAATACTTTCCTTTAAAAGTTGTCTCCTTGGTACATGACCATTACTGTTTAGTTCAACTTCATAACTGCCAATCATACTAACTTTCAGACTGTCAACTCTTCATCTAAATCTCTCGACTTGACTCAAATCCAGGTCCAGTCTCACTCAATAAACAAACAACAGCAAGGAAGACCTACTGGTTGAGTTGAGTAGTTGCAACTCAGTAAACATCTCTTCATATTTAGATGAAAATAAACCACATATGTAAATTGTCTATAAAATATCTGTATTGTAATAAACTTCATTGAGCTATTACTCTACTAATACCCAAGTGGGATCGATGTAAATCAGAGCGGCAGTTCTACATCATTAAACATTTTGCCCATGCTAGCATTGACGATTAGTTTGGATAGGTGGATGAAGGCAAGGCATATGAAAGAACACGGAACTGAAAGGCAAAAGCAATTTGGACTATTTGATCATGAGAAGGGTAAATGCCAACCCTAAGAGAAGATTTGTTTGCACATTGAAACCACATTTTATTTGATAATGTAATACAACAAGAATATAATTTGAATGTGTTGTGATGGTATCAGTGATAGCCAAGGTTGGAATCTAAACTTATTTCTGCATTTTAGTGGTGGATTTTCAGCAGGGAATTGTCTGTACTGATAAAAATTAAAGCTTGAGATTGCAGAGCCATTCAAATTCATAACACACACTTAGGGATCACATGGCAATGTAATGTGATCACTGTTATGGTTGATGAAATCATTCAAAATCCTTCATAAATCCCCTAGGCATCTTTTATTCTCTGTACCAACATACCTTCGAAATAGTGACTTCTCAGTTCTGTTGGTAATGTTGTTCATTCATGACTCTTGTTCATTATTGTGCATTCTAGATGAAAGGTCAAAGTCACAAGTACAATAATTGAGGGAAATCCATCTTGAGCTTAATAATGATTACTGTTTTAATCAGAGGTCATGGACAATGCAAGTGAAGAAGAAGAGTATAGTAGGATGTGCATGTGCAATTTATAAAGGCCAAGAGAACTATCTGGAGCAAGAATCATACAGTAACTGTGTTTAATAGTGGAGTAACTTCTATGACTGGATTATAATCTTCAATTCCTTTCCATGTATTAATTGATCTGCTTCCACAATGAAAGATATATATGTAACATATTGCAGCCGACTTAATGCATACAGTCTGCACTATTTCCTGGCAATCAGCTCTTGATTAACACTTGATAAACTGGCTGTGGTTACTTCACTATCATTACTTGTTCAGCCTGGACATCATCACAAATCAACAACATGCAATATACTAGCTGTCAGCAAAATGACACAGGCAGTCAGCCAAAAAGACTGGGCCCAATTGAGGAATGGATCAGTAACACAGTAGAGTCCTCATCCAAATTAGGACATATAAAATTGTGAATTGAGAAAAGAATTAAATAAACTTTACAGTGTACTGCTTATTAGTGTTTATGCCTGTGTTAATGTGTCACTACAGAACTCCTCCTCACTTTCTGATTGGTCCACGCTGTCAATGGTGTTTTATCTGTAGTCAGGACCAAACAAATTCCCAACTGAAGGTAGAAAAAGGCCTTGAAAATCCCAGACTCCCTCTCCAATGATTTAGGTTTGCTGTTGATGAATATGGGAGGCATGAGGAGCATGCACATGGATAGGTTGAACAACCAAGGTCTCTTCCCCAGGGTAGGGGAGTCCAGAATTAGAGGTCATATGTTTAAAGTCAGCAGAGAAAGATTTAAAAGTGGCGTAAGGGGCAATGTTTTCACACAGAGGGTGGTGCATGTATGGAATGAGCTGCCAGAAGAAGTGGTGGAGGTTGGTACAATTACAACATTTAAAAGGCATCTAGATAGATATATGAATAGGATGGATTTAGAGGGATATGGGCCAAATGCTGACAAATGGGACTAGATTAATTTGGATATCTGGTCAGCATGGACGAGTTGGACCGAAGAGTCTCTTTCCATGCTGTACATCTCTATAATTCAATCTATGGAGCAATGCAGCCACAACTGTCAATCAAGCTAACTTTCAGACTCCCAAATCTTCAAGTAAATCTCTCGACTTCACTCAAACCCAGGTCCAGTCTCACTCAATAAACACAAACAACAGCAAGGAAGACCTACTGGTTGAGTTGAGTAATTGCAACTCAGTAAACATCTCTTCATATTTAGATGAAAATAAACCACATATGTAAATTGTCTATAAAATATCTGTATTGTAATAAACTTCATTGAGCTATTATTTTGCAGTTAAATCAACAGACAGGTTAAATAACAATTGATAGTCCTTTATTTTAGATATTGTTAATTACATTGGAATAAGCTGATCACTCTTTTTGGTAGGAGAGGACCAAAATTGAATATACAGCATGCTGTGTATTTGAAGAACTGATTACAAAGCTACAACCTTGTTTTGAGGTTTAATCTTGTGGTTTACGATGCTATCTGAGTTCCTCTACCAGGAGTTTTCTAATCACCTTCATTATTTTCTCTTGCAGTTTTATTCTGTAATTCCCTGTTTCCAGTAGGGACTCTCCCTACATGGAAAGTGCGATACTGAGGCCCTGTTACATGTCCTTGGAAATTGTGCACTCCCACAGCTAGCAAAGGGAGGGGTCAATTAGCCCTCCCAAGCTGAGTGCCAGTACAGATGGGGACATAACCTGTCAGCACTTAATGGTGAGGGAGGAGAGACTCTTTCATGTTGGAGTACTGTTGAAAACAGTTCAACAGCTTTAGATACTGTTTCCAACTTCAGTTCTAAATTCTAAACATTAGTAAAATATTCATAAAGTCATAAGACGTAGGAGTAGGCCTTACTAGTCCCTTGAGCCTGCTCTGCCGTTCAGTAAGATCATGGTTAATCAGAGTAAGGCTTTAATTCCACTTGCCTGCCTCCACTATCAATCGAAAGTCTATCCAATTCAACCTTAAATAAATTCAGTGATCCAGCCTCCAATGCTCATTGAGCAAGTAATTTCAAATGCTAAAGACCCTTTGAGAGAAAAATGCCTTCTATTCCTCCATCTTAGATGGAAAACCCACAGATTTTGAAACTTTGAGCCCTAGTTCCAGGTTCTTTTAAGATAGGAAGCAAACTTTCAGCATCTACCCTGTTGAGCTGGTATTATCAATAGGTTTCAACCAGATCACCTTATTCCTCTAGACTCCAATGAGTACAGGCCTAGCCTGCTATATTTTCCTTCAAAAGACAAACCTCTGATTCTAGAAATCAACCAAGTGAACTTTTCAATGCCAGTGAGCAAAACTCTACACAGTATTCGAAATGCGACCTCACCAATTCCCTGTCCCATTGTTGCAAGACGTCTCTACTTTTATACACAATCCCTCTTGCAATAAAGGCCAGCATTCCATTTGCTTTGCTAATTCCTTGCTGGCTTTTCGTGGTTCATGAATGAGGACGTGCCTGTTCTATACAGCAGCGTTCTGCAGTCTGTCTCTGTTTAAACAAATTCTCCTTTTCTGTTCTTTGTTCAAAGTAGACAGTCTTGCTTTAATCCACTTTATACTCCATCTGGCAATATTCTTGCCCATTCACTTACCCAATCTATATATGGTTGCATGATCTTTGTATCGTCCACACAACTTACTTTCCTACCTACCTTCACAGCGTCATCAATACAGTTTACAGTAGTCACTCCCCTCATTTAAGTCATGAAGATAGATTCTAAATAGCTGATCCCTGAAAATAACATATTTTACTTGACTGCTTGTTCCTATTAGTTAACCAATTCTCAATCCATGCTAATGCATCACTAACAACATCATAAACTCTTATCTCGTGTTGCATGCATTTATATTGCACTTAATAAAGTGCTTTATGGAAAGCCAAATACACAACATCCCTGTTATTTATGCTACTTGTTAGATCCTCAAAGGTCACTAAGTAATTTGGCAAACATGATTTCATTGTCATAAACTATATAGATTCTACCTAATGATATTAAGACATTCTAAATGTCTACGGAGTTAAGGAGGAACTTCTTCAGCCAGAGAGTGGTGAATCCTTGGAATTCATTGCCACAGAAGGCTGTGGAGGCCAAGTCATTGAGTACATTTAAGACTGAGATAGATTGGTTCTTGATTATCAAGGGGATCAAGGGTTACGGGAAGAATGGGGCTAAGGAAATTATCAGCCATGATTGAATGGTGCACCAAACTCGATGGGCCGAATGGCCTGATTTCTGCTCATTTAACTTATGGTCTTTAATGCCCTGCTGCTACCTGTTTTAAAATGGATTCTAGCATTTATCCAATGATAGAGAATAGACCTACAGTTTTCCTGCTGTCTTTCTGCCTCCTTTCATGACCAGAGCTGTTGCATTTGTGGTTCAAAAGGGATATAGCTTTGCTAAATTTAACATTTCTTTGCAAAATATAGGCATGCAAAGAAACATGTTAGTTTGAAAGTGGAATGGGGCACAGTTGTCATTAGATTGGGAGGGAATTCCACAGCTTAGTACTAGATGGTTAAAGTCATGCCTATCTGTAGTAAGGCAAAGGGGCTCAAAACTGGACCTGAGTCCAGAACTGGTGGACTGTGGAGTTCTCAGAGGGCTATAAGAGAATACACTAAAAGCAAGTAAAATGCAGTTTGCAACAATGTTGGATTTAGAATCTACTGAACGCTGAGTCTCTAAAGAGATCTGACGTGATTCCTAGAAACATTTAATTTTCATGAGTTCATTAGTTGTGTTTTCTGATATTCTTACATTGGATGTGGATGTCACTGACAAGACCAAGGTTTGTTGCCCGCTTTAATTGGCCCTAAGTAAGTGGCCCATTTCAGAGGCCAATTCAGAGCCAACCACATTGCTATGAGTCGGGAGTCTCATGTGGGGCAGATCAGGTAGAAATAGTAGAATTCCTTCCCTACAGGATATCAATGATCCAGATGGATTTTCACAACCTTCAGTAATAATGATCAAGGTCATCACTGAGGCAAGTTTTATTAATAGAATTTAAATTCCACCAGCTGCCAATGTGGACATTTGAACCCATGACGTCAGAACATTAGCCTGGGTTTTTGAGCTCCTTTAACGGCTTTACTGTTGTACCTTGAAGCTGACTGCATTCTACCTTTTAGGCCAAAGTTAATGATACTTTGAAGGGTTCCCTGAAATGTGAAAATGATGTAATCACAGAGCCCAAATCCCAAATTTTCCATGTTTATTTATGATCTGAAATCTTTTCCAACATATGTCTAGCTTTCAGCTTCAGCATACAAGCAATTTGACAGGTTGATATCAAAAGCCTTCAGTCCTCCTATAAAATATTGACAAGTTGTAACATAGATTGAAACACTGACTGTCACCTTCAAAAAGCTGCGGACATGATATCTATAGGAGGTTTGAAATACTGTCTACTGGCGAGCGGTTACGCATTGCATGCCATTGTGCTTGCTAGGGGATTCCTCAACATTAGCGCAACAGACAGGTGCCAGAGTTCTCTAGACTTAAGTTCATTGTTTGCCTAATGAAATCTTCAACTAGTGCAAATAGTATATCTGTAGGTTTAGATGTTCTCTGTGGCTAGATTTGGAGATTGTTAACCATGATGTTAGACATCTGGCATGCATGAAAATTGTCTGACCAGAAAATTCACTTTGTTCCATCTCTGCAACACTGCAGTTTTGGCATTCTGCCGCTCCACCTTTCTCTCTAATTTCACTGCTTCCTTCTTTCTTTATTTTCTTTTCACATTCTTGTGCTCCAACATGGGCTTTCTTTCTGCCCCTCTTTCTCTCTGTATATATCTCTCAAAGTTATACTGTATGTCGGCCTCCTCTTTCATCTCTCCCATTCATTGCCTTCTCTTACTCTGTGGCGTCTCTTTTCATCCTCATTTTTCCTAAATCATAGAATCCCTACAGTATGGAAGCAGCCATTCAGCCCATTGTGGCTACAATGACTCTCCAAAGAGAATCCTACCCAAGTCCATGCCCCTACGCTGTCCTGTAGCCCTGCGTATCCCATGGCTAATCCACCTAGCCTACACATCCCTGAATAGTATGGGCATTTAGCACAGCCACTCAAATTGACCTGCACATTTTTTGAACTGTTGAAAGAAACTGGAGCACCCAGAGGAGATCCCACACAAACAGAGGGAGAATATGCAAACTCCACACTGACATTTGCCCAAAGGTGGAAATCGAACCCGAGTCTTTGGCACCATGAGGTTGCAGTGCTAACCACCAAGCCGCCATGTTACCTGTGCTTATTGAGTTGTGACAGATACAGCATGAAATGTAGAGTTTGCGTCATAGAAGTAGAATCTTAAGGGTCTTAATGATTCATTTTGAGAGGCTACTCCGTAGTTTTGATAACTGTTCCACTTGTGCATGCTTGACCAAAATTTCATCTAGGGAAATAATAATCAAAATCTTTAACAATGTCATTCAGTTCGATAACGCAATGTTCCACATTTAAGATAACAAACAATTAAACCTCTATACCAGGAGAGGCACCAATAAAGTAAATATTTTGGGGTAAATAATCTAATTATTATTTACATGCACCTGTAAATTAGCTTTTCAAATCCAGCTTTGTTCACAAATTATGAACCAGCATTGTACTGTAATTACGAAAGGTCTGCAACATGTGGTAGAGGTTTCTCTAAGCTTTTAAAAGTTCCTTGACACTATGTAAGTGAATGTACTTTGTAATACAATCTTTTACTATAACCTGCAGCAGGGCTATTCATGGTCCTGCCAGTGTATATCTTGGAAAAACTTGACTGCAATATGACATTTTATAGCTTTTTAAAAATAACTTTGTATTGAATTTGAAAATTATCAGAAGAAAGGTATGAATTTTGTTCCCCTCTCACTCAAAAAAATAGCACTAAGCTGTTGGCCTTTTTCAAATATTGAATTAAGCTTTAGATGTCACACAGAAATTATAATGTTGTTTTGTCACTCAAAAATGTGACTCCGTATGAAGTTTTAAAAACACTAATATGCAGGTCAATAAGTGTTCTGGTTAGCAGGCAGTATACTGGACATAGGAGATAGCAAAATTCTGCACCATTCTGTTCATTTTTCAAGTCATAATGTTTAAATGCCAATGTTTCAACAAGAAAAGAGTCAACACCTCCTTTAACACCAACCCCACCCCGTGCAACCCCCACAACTCTGCATCACCCCTAAGAGGTGTGAATATCTATTGTATTGAATAATTTGCAAACTGAGAAATTTCTGAGGAAACACACAGCACAGAATTACAGTACCTCAGATTTTGGAGTATTTCAAAGGTGTGTTGATTGAGCAGAGGAATCTTGCTTTCTGAGTTTTCATTGAGCTTTTCCACCAGACGGCAAGATCTTCCTTGAAGCAGGAAATGACTGTGCTCTTGCAGTTTTACCATCTGAAAGTTGTATTGCATAGAGGAGGATGTCTTCATGATTGAGCCCAAGCCGAGGATTTGTTCCATGTTGTAAAGGGTGTGTATGGTCCTTGAGCATTCACTCATAAAGGAAATCAGCACTGTACACTCACCAAAAGATGAGGTTAGCACTTTAAAGTCAATTGTGGAGGAAGTCAACATTGTATGGTCACTTTTGAGATCACTCATGTGTTTACAGAATCAGCATTGAATGGTCACCGACTGAAAAGTTTGGTATTAGATGGACGCTGCTCAGATCACCGTTGTATAGTTTCAGTTGAGAAATTGTCTCTGTTCGGGAGATCAATATTGAACGGTTAGCATGAGAGCACATTAGTTATATGCCTAGCCTTAGAGAAAATCGGCATCATTTGGTTAGTGTTTGAGGAAGAGTACCTGAGTAATTTACCTGACTGAAATTTTTCCCTCATTGCCTTTCCTGAAGTTGTTGGGCTCATCAGTGGGATACTGTCACCCTTGCACCAGTCATCCACTCCTAGCCAGGTGCCCAGTAATTACATAAGAGCTTTAACCGTGAGTTACAGCAGTCTATTCAGCCACTACCAGAGGCAATATTAAGCAACATTCTGTCATCATTTGTCATGACTCACTGTAGTTAATGCATGGGCATTACTGTGTCTTAGCCAAAATTGCCTAACCAGACACAGATCAGGGATTAAACCTATGCTGCATATTTTAATAGAATATTGCTGAATAAACTCACGGAGCAATTGGAATAGCTTGACAATACATCTGAAACTATCTGACTCCACAATGGAATGGTATTTTCATTATGACTAACTGTAATCATGCCTCTGTCCATTAATCTTGGAATCTGTACCCTTCTAAACATAGCCATGTGTCTTGCTGATTCGGTGATAGTACACATTGATAGTTCAGTATATTGCATATGGACTACAAGAATAAATTGGAAACCACAATTACCCACACACTGAGAAACTGAGCTTCAATAGGGAGGTATCAGTCAAAAGCCAAATGATTCTCTAATAGGTTAGAGGTCCAAGGTTGCTTCTTTGTACCACCAAAGAACTGCTGTCAGAGCAGAATTACCAATCAGCCAGGGAGGGAATATGGTGTGGGGAAACAGAACAAAGAAGTAAAGGGAACAAAACACCGTTCAATATGAATCATGAATGAATACAAGGTAAGGGTTTCTTTCTGTACTTGTCATTATTCATCTATTTTCCCCATAACTGTTGTAATTAATGAAACCGTTAAGTGACATTCAACTTTGTAATTCACCCATACAAGAATATCCATGGGTGACTGATTATTGAATTGTCAAAACTGACAGACAAGTTTGTAAAGATGTGTGCTACGTGGCATGGTTGTTGTCTGAGTTTAAAACAGAATGCTAAGTATATTGCAGCTTTACAATTGTCAACTAATATTTTATGCTTAAAAAAATTCCACAATTATTTATCCAGCCCAACTTTAATAATATGCCCTTTAGCACTTAATAGGCAATGATGATCTTTGAAGTCAACCCAAAAAATAAACATCTCATTTAATGAAATGTTCACTTGGATTTGAAATTAATTAAATTAGTGAAGCAAAGGAATTGAATACCAACTTGCATGAATCAAATGTTTGTCATTGAAGGAGGGCAAGAGCAGAAAGTAAGTAGTGAAAGAGACATTGGATGGACAGATAAATATGCCAAAAACACTGATTTATTGTTTCAGTGGAGAAATGAACTGAATCATGGAATGTGGTCTTTCAAAAATCCTGGGCTCTAATTAAAAATTATATCTGGCATTGTATATAGCCATAAAACAATCACATTGATGGTATATGCATTACTTACAACTGTGCCTAATAACACCACAAAGTGATTTATACCTTTAAATTACTTTTGGAGTGCAATGACTGTTGTTATGTTGTCAGGTTCTTTTTCTGGCTGTTACTTGGCTGCAGCTGAGATATCCCCAAACTAGTCAGCTTGGGAAATTTTCTGGTCCTATAGTGAATAAGTATTTTCTTTTGAAACACAGAAAATGTCTCATGATTCCAGCCCAGAGCGCAAGAAGCATAAAGTTTCAGTCAGGGTATCTGCTGCCAAGAAATTGCATTCGGAGTTTGTTTAACAAAATGGCACATGCAGCAATTATAGAAGCTTGAAACCAGTTTTAAAACTAGCCAAAAATTTAACACTAGCATGCAGTAGCCAAATATTTTATCAGAATTTGAATGGAAACCAAACCTTAAGCATCTTACAAAAAAAAATGTTCAGCTTTGTCAAACCCCAGTTACTACAAATTCTTAAATAATCATTTAAAACGAAACATATGTAGGAAGAAAAATCCTTTGTATAGCTTTTTTTCAGATGCCACATATATTGCAACAGCATTTGTAACACTTGGATCAGGTTATATGAGCATTTTATTGTAAGTTTCAAAACCAATTAATATCTTTGGCAAATCTCAGCACCTCAGCCCAAAACAGCAAGTTTTCAAAATAATTAGGAAATTCTTATATTAACTTTCTTTCAAATGGAACGAGCACGGGGGTTTTTGACAGAGTGAATAGGGATAAACTGATTCCACTACCAGAAAGGTCGATAACCAGAGGGAAATGGATCAGAGGAGAAGATGAAGGCATTATGTTTTCTGCAGCAAATAGTAATGGCCTGGAATGCATCACTCACAAAGATGGTGAGAACAAGTTCATTGAGAATTTTCAAAAGGGAATCGGAAAAATATTTGCAAAGGGGAAATATCTGCAAGCCTATGGGAAAGAGCTAATCTTAGAGCTCTTTCAAACAAACAGCACAAATACAATGGACAAAGTGGCCTCCTTTTGTACTAAGGATTATAGAAATAAGGTTAAAGCAAGTATGTTCTGATAAGAAAGAAGAGGGAATGCAAAGCAGGTTACATTCACACTTCTGAAGAGTAGTTTCTTGCAAGGTACAGCGTTATCTTATCAGCCGAAGGAGAACAGTGTTCAACTTGGGACAGAGGGTTGTTGTGGACAATGAAAATGTCAGAGAGCAACCCTGCTAGCATCACCACCCACACCCCACGCCTGTCCCTTTCTTCTGTTCAAATAGCCACAGGTAGCACAAATAGAAAATTAGTCTCCTCAGGAAGAATGATAACTCAGCCTGCACATCGTGTTAACTTCAAAGCAGGTTCAGGTCAGAATTATAAAGCAGCTCAATTAGAGTTAGGTTTATTGTCACACGTACCCATAGGAGTACAGTGAAAACTTTACATGTCACCAATTATGGCATCATCTTTAGGTAGGACGGTACTTTGTTACTGAAATTGTAGGTACAAAGCAGAAAAATGAAGAAACAAGGTTAAAAAGTTAAACACTTACAGTCCTTCTTTTCTGAAAACAGAAAAACAATGAAACACAGTTAACAGTTCAACACCACGGCATGGTGGCTTAGCGGTTAGCACTGCAGCCTCACAGCTCCAGGGACCCGGGTTCGATTCCAGCCTCGGGCACCTGTCTGTGTGGAGTTTGCACATTCTCCCCGTGTCTGCGTGGGTTTCCTCCGGGTGCTCCGGTTTCCTCCAACAGTCCAAAGATGTGCAGGCTAGGTAGATCGGCCATGCTAAATTACCCATAGTGTTCAGGGGTGTGTGGGTTACAGGGCGGCTGGGCCTGGGTGGGATATATCAAGGGGCGGTGTGGACTTGTTGGGCCGAAGGGCCTGTTTCCACACTGTAGGGGATCTAATCTAATCATACCAAAGAATGGAGGTCCCTGTCTATATATAAGACCGCAACCCATAAGCTCCTGGCCATGCTGGGCTCACACTCCGCACAGGGTTCCGTCCCCTCTGTTTCCAGCTCGGCCTTGTGCCTGCTACTGCCCCAGGCTGCCTCCTCCACCCTTCACCTCAAAGCTGCACATTCCTGCGCTCTCATCCACATCCCCCCCATACCCCCTCAGGGCTGCACATTCCCGCAGTCTCACCCACTCCCCCATCCCACCTCAGGGTTGCACATTCCCACTGTCTCAACCCTCACCACCCCTCCCCAACCTCAGGGCTGTACATTCCCACTCTCATCACCCCACACACCCCACTCCACCCCACCCCATCCCAGAGCTGCACATCCCCACCGTCTTAACTCCCAGTCCTCTCAACTCCCCAACCCAGGGCTGCACATTCCCACTCTCTCTCCCCCCCACCTCGGGGCTGCACATTCCCGCTCTCTCACCCCCCCCCCCCCCCACCTCAGGGCTGCACATTCCCGCTCTCTCACACCCCCCACCTCGGGGCTGCACATTTCCGCTCTCTCACAGCCACTTGAGACGACTTTGGGGACCTGTCTTGTTGCCATGTTCGGCTTGCCGTCCCCACGCTGGCCTGATCTCCTCCGCACTGCATAAACTCGCACCTCACACAGGGTAAGTAGATTAAACCAAGGAAAAAAAACGCATTGAAAGAAGAAGAAGAAAAAGAGTAGAAGCGGATGGAGCAGATGAGCTCCGAGCAGAAGACCACACGCTGTGCTGCCCCTCTGCCGCCATCTTGAGGGTATTGATAGCAATCTCATCATCGAGTGTGAAGGTTGTGGGTCAAGTTCCACTCCAGAACTTGAGTAATCATGGCTGACACTGGCACAGTATACTGAAGGTGCCAGTGCTGCATTTTCTAAGTGAAATATTGGAGGTACCATCTTTTGGATGAAACATTAAGTCACAAGATTCTTGATCTGTCCTGAGTGGGCATTAAACATCCCATGACATGATTCAGACATATGTTGGGGATTTACTCAGGAAGGCCCAGTTACCACTATTCTTGACCTTGATGACTTTTTAAAAAATGATTTCGACAGTAATTCACCTCATTGCTACTTGCAGGACTTCTAAAGCGTTTATTTGTTGTTGACATTTCAAAAGTAGTTCACTGGCTGTACAGCACCTTGGACACCCTTAAGTCACAAAAAGTGCCAAGGAAATGCAATCTTCCTTTTCATTCTTGGTTACTGTGATATCTCCAAACCATGTGAGAACTGGGCTGTGTGATTTACTGTGAATCACTGCACAAGACGTTATTTTAGTAGATTACTGCTTACCAAGAGAAGGTGTACTTACTTTTTTCTTTGATATAACAAATTGACAGGATGTGGTTGTCAATAAATTTCACAAGGTTGAACTTCTGTCTGAAAACCATGTATTGGAAGTTGTGGTGTGGTAAAAAGTACATGGGTTTCCTGTCTGCACATCTGCATTTGGATTTTAAGTTCCCAGAATCATCAGATTCTTTAGGCAACTGGCCCTTTCCATCAAAGGGTTTTGTGGATAGCGCAGCAGACTACGAGGAGCACAGTTAGGAGGACACAGCTCTGGGAGTACTGGTTATTGATGTAATGTAGCACAGTAGGATCTGAATCCACTGCAGAGCAAATAGAAAAACTGTTTTACTCCCTGTGCTGATTCCTTAAGATCCTATGTACAACCATTCTCAGTTAAGATCCAGTTTGCATTTGTCAAGCTTCCTTTATCACAAAAAGATGATCTTACTTAAGGTACTTAAGATAGTTGTTCTGTGGAGAACAACAATGATCACATATTGTTATAATGGGAGAAATCCTTTTTCAGACTGAGGAGAAGGTCCTTTACTTTGCACCTTGGTGGTCTTGATGCAAGCAAGACTCTGTGAAGGTTGGAAATTGGAAATAAAAACAGATATCACTGGAGAAACTCAGCAAATCTGGCAACAGCTATAGACAGCAAAACAAATTTAATGCTTCAAGTTCAATGACTCTTCTTCGGAACTGGAGTCATTCGATTCAAATGTGTGGCAAAATTGACCAACTATTCCTTTCTTCATTCCTGACAAATTTAGCCATGATGAGACCGTCCTTTATCTCCAAAAATTAATGAAAGAATGGGATGGTGCATGGGGGAAGGGAAGAAGTCAACAAAATGTGTGGAAAGCATTGTCCTCATTCCACAGCCTCCCATTGACAGAATAAAAGGACTTGACTCATTTTCGCCAGCATTTTACATTAGTCCATTACACTTCCTACATTTCACTGCAATTTCCAACGTGGCTAAGGCTTTATCTCCATCCACAACACAGCAGAGAGGAAATGGTGATCAAACACCCTGGAATGGCTCAGAGCAACATTGATGAGAGAAATGCCTTTATATTACACCTATCCCAATCTCAGGACGTAATAAAGCATCTACAGTCAATAAAGTACATGTCAGATGGAGTCACTCCCATAATGTAGAAAATACAGCATCCAGTTTGTGCACAAAGAGCTACAAATAGAATGTGATGAAGACCAGATACTCTATTTTAGATATTGTTTGAGCTATAAGTAGTAGCCAAGACACCAAATATACTCCTGTTCTTAGCTTTGACCAGGGTCATGGGATTTTTTTGCACCCACCTATGAGTACAGAGAAACCTCTGCTTAATGACAAACAATGACACATTTAACAATGCAGCAACGCCTCAATCCTACACTGAAGAGCCATCCAAGAATTTCATTCTCAAGGCACTGAGGTGAGGCTTGAACCCATAGTTTTCTGAATCTGAGGGAATTCTGCTAGACACTGAATTGAGGCTGAAACCAGTTAGAGTAACATAGTCTTAGAGATATACAGCGTGGAAACAAACTCTTCGGTTCAACTCGTCCACGCCGACCAAATATCCTAAACTGATCTAGTCCCATCTGCTAGCGCTTGACCCAAATTCTCTCTAAATTCTTCCTATTCATGTCCCCATCCAAATGCCTTTTAAATGTTGTAACTGTACCAGCCTCCTCCACTTCCTCTGGCAGCTCACTCCATACAAGCACCACCCTCTGTGTGAAAAAATTGCCCCTCAGATCCCTTTTTAACCTTTCTCCTCTCACCTTATACCTATGCCCTCTAGTTTTAGACCCCCCTGCCCTCTGAAAAAACCTTTGCTATTCACCCTATCCATGCCTCTCATGATTTTACAATACTTTACAAGGTCGCCCCTCAGCCTCTGAAGCTCCAAAGAAAATAATCCTTCAGCCAATTGCTCTCTTGAGTATATGTGGTGTCTCTCAGTCAAAGAAGCTAGAGGACAGTGTCAGACAAACATCCCAAAAAGAAAAGGTGAAATCTTTTAACTTTAAAATTGGCTCCGTCCTGCTAGACCTCTATTTACTTAGAACTGCAGCCAATCTCTAATATGAGTCAGTATGCATTAAGCCATGTTAACATTGTAGAACACAAAATAGATTCAGCTCAAAAAATGTTCTAGTATAATTTGTTCAGTTAGAAAATTCCCTTTTAATAGCCATAGCAATCAAAGTATGAGTTTTAGAAACAACTGACCGTAATAGTGTAATAAGAAGTCAACAGTTTCATGCTTCTCAATTAATTAGGACACTTCTATGATCAGTGTTCATTTTGCTTTTCTCTGGAGATGTCTGGATCAATACACTTATCCTCCTTCCAATCCACACTCATGCACTCACCTTCAAATCAACCAGCAAGTTGCACATTTAAGGCAACGCAGCAACTACTTGTTGGAAACTATTTGAGGCAGGTTGTTTTTTTTTCAAACGATTTCTCCACTATAAATCATTCTGATTTTATTTGCTAAGTGAGGAGCTGGAAATTTTTGAACTCCCTAGTGCACGGACTCAATGCTTAGGCTTGATGACTAATCACTATGTGCACAGTTGGGGATTCCAGCCCTAACCTAGATTATAACAATAATTTGGCATATTGATTTCAAATGAAGAACTCCAGAGTCGACCAAAAACGTATTTTCTCCTCAACATATTGGTCACTTGCCACAATGCTCCCTATTCACAGATTCCGTGACCACTGGTTTCATAGCTAAATTGGTCAATGGGATCCTCAATACACTTGCCTATGTTTGATCCTAGTGTTGAGCTTTTGACTCCTGCCTTCTGTCCTCCTTTCCTGAGGTGAAGTTGCTGACCCCTGGAAAAGTGCATTTGAGCAGCTTGGCTGAGAGATTAAACAGACAGATTTTAATAGCAGTCAGGCCCAGGGTTCAATTAAAATGGGCAGTGGTTTGATACAAACATGAAATCACCTCCGATTGAGAGCAAACCATTGTCAGGGAAGTGCAATATTCGAAAGTGACATTTATAATCATGTGGCAGAAACTGAAGAAGTGTTCTTTGCCTTTGGATTGAAGAAATCAAAATTATGTATTGTCTTTAAACTGCCTTCTCTATTGGCAATGAATATTATAGATTCATGTTTGGTGTTTTCTTGCCTATTTTTATAGAGTATGAAATGAACAAGGGATTTCTATTGAAAGGGTTAGCTAGGTGAAAACAGAACTCTGTCTGTGCAAATGGATGAGGTGAACACAAGGTCTGCATAAATAAAAGAAGAGGTATTCAGTGAAGAGAATGAGTTCTTTGAGCATTTTATATTTAATATGACCATTAGCAGTCGTTTGAAAGCTTCAGATAGTAAAATGTTGGCTTTAAAGTGATTATATGATGAGCAGATGGGAAGTTTACTTTGAAAAAAAACTTGTGCCTGCCTTTATTATTTGGACAGAAAAGGGTGACAAAAATTAGTGCCACAGCTTTATCTTCTGAGTTTCATCACTTAAAGCCAGATGCGGTGATTCAACCCTGAAGACTACTTTTGTTAAAACAACTGTTGTGGTAAGCGCTGAATCCTTCTTCTGTATGCATACTTAGTGCTGCTGAAGCGATCATTATGTGTGGCTATGACATTCGGGGCATATTCAGTTGCAAGACGTTGTTATGTTTGGCTTTTCCAAAAATAGAGGTGAGGTTAGTTGCAAGGTTTTCAATAGGTCACTCAGGACATGGATTCTATTGTAGGGAATTCAGTAAGAAGTCCCAAGACCAGTTGGCTATCTTCATGTTGTTAGAACTTGGGTATGGGTGGACGTTTTAGCAGATTGTTGGCATCAGAGCTCTGGAAATACTCTCTGATGAAGAGTCTAGGCCCAAAACGTCAGCTTTTGTGCTCCTGAGATGCCTGTTGTGTTCATCCAGCTTCACACTTTGTTACCTCTGGAAATAACTGTTTGCTTTGGGGGTCAGAAGAAGATGTGCGCTCCTGTTAGACGGGTAGAGTTGGGGTTGAAAACTCACAAGCAGTACTAACTTGATGTAACAGATTAGTTCCTAAGTAAAAAGAAACAGGAGAAGCTCTAGCCTGGTGAAAATAGCTGCCAGTGAAAAGGTGGAATTGTTCTTGTAATGAAGTAATGGTGTGCAATTTCCAGAGTCCAGGGAAGCACAAGTCCAGGAAAGGAGGATAATTGATTAGAATAGTAGTTATCATTAAGGCTGGCATTATGAAGTAGCTCATAAGTGGGAATTTCAGGGCCAAATCAGCAAATGTGAAGAATTATAATTGTTTTTGAAGTTTAATGAGATTTCATGACTCACCATGTCATTATTGCTGGAAGGAATTGCTGATAAATCTATGGAATCTGTCTTGGTCACATTTGCTCTCTGATGTGGACTGGTTGATTGCAGTTTATTAGCCATAGTTACCACATGTTAATTCTGGGTATTAGAATATATTGTTGCACATGTCATGTAGTTTGTGTTGCTGTTCAAATGTTATACACTAGGGTTTATTGTTATTTCTTCAAAAACAAACCATGAAATTTTGTGGCTCTTTTCTCCTAATTAGTCCATTGGATATAACAGCTTAAAGGAAAATGTTACAGGTCAGATTGGAACATAAATGTGATCATAACAGATATCAATGTTACATTTGAATAAAATATGTTTTTAGAACATTCTCCTGTACTGTATGTGGTCAACATTTCTGAGGACTGACTATGGATCAGGCTCTTCCTACCTCCAAGACACAGTAAGAATAATTACATGAATAGATGATCAAAGCACCCCAAACCTAACCAGATATAGCTAAGCCATACAGACAAGGATGCCCTTATATTTTATCTTTGGCTTGCTCAGTGATTCTATGGATGCTTAAGATCTGAAGTAAGATCCTGTGCTAGGGCAGGAAATACAAACTCCTTAGATCATCAATCTCGGTTACTGTAGAAACTGAGGTAAACCATTTGGCCTTTTGACCATGCTCCACCATTCAATAAGATCATTTGGTTGTGGTCTCAGCCCCACCTGTCCTTTCTTCACCTCATGACCCTGAGCTCCATTGTCTATCAAAAATCTAATTCACCCATGAGTAAATTTAAAGACCTAGCTTCCCATTACTTTCTAGGGAAAAGAATACAACACTCAAATGACATAAAAGGGAGACCTCTTATTCTAAAATATGCCCCCTAGTTTTATTCACACCCCCCCCCACTAAAGGAAGGATCCTCCTAGAATCCACTCCAGCCAGTCCACTCAAGATCTTATATATTTCACTAAGATCAACAGCCTGTAGTGATTGTAGCAAGGTCAGTCAGTTCGGCTTCGTCGAATACGTGTTCTTCAATAGGGGTTGTTCATCTGGTTCAATCAGGGAGTCCTGGCTGACAGCTAAAAGGAAGAGTGTCAGGCATCCTAACAGTCTGACAGCTGGCTCTGGAGGAACTGGACCAGTGCCAAGGACTTTCCACATAAAGGATGATTTGGTCACAGAAGACCAGCCTCTGTGGAGTTATTTCGCTCTCATTCTGCTAAACACTAATGGATACAGGCCTAACCAACTAAACCTCTTCTCATTAGACAAAAAGCCTCTTAGGAATAGATGTTACAGGAATGCATTTATGTCATTTGACTGTGACACTTCCTTCTGTTGAACAATCTGGCAACAATCACCTTGAAATCCTATCCGTAAGGAATGTCCATTTAGATAGGCTGTAACCCATGGAGTCTTCAAGGGAGACGTGTGGAGGGGGGGGAGGGGGAGTGAGGAGAAAAACGTGTACAGTAAAAACAACATAGACTACAGAGGTTCAAGAAGGAAGCTCGCAGCCATCTTTTCAAGAGCAACTAGGGACGGGCAATGTATGTCACACCTATGCCCCATGAGTCAGTTTAAAATAAAACAATCAGGCAAGAATCAAGCCATCAGCATGACACTCACTTCTTATCAGACTGCTGGCTGTTGCAATGCAGAGAAAGTGTAAAACAAATGTCAATGGGATAGGATGGACAAAATCTTTCTCATTCACTCATATTATTACCAACAGATCAGTAGGCCAGCCTGCACCGAAAGATTCAAACTCTTGAGGAGACCCACAGCGCAAAGAATTCACAAACTAAAGAATGGAAATGGGGTTTCAGTGGATTACTCCCATTAATGAGCTTGTACCAATAACACTATAGGTTGAGCTACCTGCTTCAGTGCTACCATGTTCATGACTGCTCCACAGTTTGAATTCCCAGGGAATGTCCCTACATGTAACTGCTGAGTCTCTAGTGGAGAGTAAAGATCTTACTAATGAAAATAAAGAAAATGTCGTGAGATTACTCAGTATATAGACATTTCTGAGGGTTCCAACACAGTCAGAAAATACTGGAAATACACAGCAAATCCAACGATGCTCATCCAGCTGTTTTAAAGGTGCTGAAGGGCACACACTATATTCTTAATATGTGGCGCCTTTTCTTCCAGGTTGCTGTAATCTGCAGCTTCATGTTGCAGAACTGTGAAACAGCCTGTCTCTCTACTGAGTCATTAAGATGGTTCAAATTTTGAATTTTATTCTTTTACAGATTGTTGACGAGCTGGGAAATGTAAAATTCTGCATTGATGCAAGTCAGGCTGGAAGTGGAAACTGGCTTAAGTACATCCGATCGGCACGCTCCTATCATCAGCAAAATTTAATAGCATGTCAGATTAATGATCAGGTGAGTAACCATTGCCAGAATCTTGAGATAGAGCAGAATCCTTCTCACAGAAACCTGGGAATGAAAATAATTGTATTTGTATAAATATGAACTAACAACATGAATACTAACTGGCATCAAGTGCCACAAATAGCAATTACAAGGATTAAGTTACTGCTGGATAGTACAAAATATGAATATTGCTGAAAAGAGAAAGCTGTTAATGATTTTTTTGGCTTCCATTTATCAGGATGAACACAAGAATGTCAAATTTCAAATGATCACAACAATTTATACTACAAGAAGAAAGGGTGCTGATTTGTTGGCAAGTTGTCTATGATTGGCCAAGTTGGTGCCATGGAGAAAGCAACACAGGGAATGATAGGTTTCCCAAGCTCCTGGCTTGAACATATTCTGTTTGTTTGCAGAGAATGAATTTCTGCACATGAATGTACGTAGCCCATTGCAACATAAATGAGCCAAGTCACTTGATGGATGATCTTAAATTGGCTGTTAGTGTAGCGACAAGCATACACAGGATTGTTATGTGTGGCTCAATAACAGCAGCATTTCTAAAAGTAGACTTTCTTTTGGGTTTAGCAAGCAGGCGTAATTGATTATTGTCAGTCATTTGTTCGAAACAACTGAAGAGACATGCTGTTTGATTGTTCCACTAACGATTGAGACATCCAGCCTATGTACCTTTCATCACACTGGCATTGAAATTCATTAAAAGAAATTGTTAATTTTGTGATAGGCAGGATGTCTTTTTTGAACAGATGGCAGCATCTGTGAGTGGAAACTACAATTCATGTAGTTTTGCCAGTTCTACACCTTCACTAGATTTAGTTTCCATTCAAGCCAACAAAGATCAATATTAGGCAAGGTGTAAAACCAGTGACTTTCCCGCCAAAAAGTTAGCATTGTATAATCCTATTTTTAAACAGAATTGAAGATCCTAAAGGACGTCAGCTGGGATTGTGGTGGTACATTAGGGCATCAGGTTTCTACATGGTTGACATCACATTTCTCTATCTAGGCAGACTTCCTAGACAGGAGTTATATGCAGGACAGCAGCTCATAGAACAGTTTGCAAAACATAATGTGGAGGAATACCAGTCACTGTAAACAAAGAAACAGGTGTAAAACTCAAGATGTCCTTTGCTTTATTTACGCTAAACCATTCCTGTAGGCTGCACTTTTTATCTTAACTAGTGACTAACAGTGGTAAAACAGCCCATGAGAAAAACGTTCAGATCTCACTACCAACTGCTGATCACTGATTTGGTGGGAGAGTTTGGGAAAATGAATTGTTGGTTATTGGGTTCATGAGAGCAATGTCCTTCGAAGGGAGAGAGAGTGAGACTGAGCAGCTGTAGCTAGATGATAAGAAGCAGAAACTAGGAGAGAGATGACATATCTGTGACATGTAGCCTGAGAGTCAGACTGGGATGAAGCTTTTTGCGCAACCAAATGATTTGAAATAGAATGCTGCAGCATTAAAATGATTTGTCCTCGTTATAACACCCACATAAGTATTACAAAATTCTGCCTTGACATTTTCGACTTACCCTTGTCACACCTTGCATCTTTCTGTAACACTATCTTCATCTAAGATTCAGTATAGCATATTCTATCGTTATGCACTTAACACTCTGCGTGGCCACCCCTTTCCCCACCTTTTCTTGACCTATATTCTATACTTTAAAGTCTTTGTGTGATTCTACCCTCTCATGCAGTTTGTTTTCTTATGGGTTCTTCTGATCTTCAAATAACTTCAAACTGGGTTTCAATGAGTCTTTAAATAGTATTTATTTATAGTATATAAATGATAATGTTGGAGCAGAGCTCCCTTCTCTGAACTGCTCCAGTTCCAACCTCCTAGCAGAGTCTCTATCACCTGACTACTGAGATTTCAGTTACATCACAGCATATCACAGAAACTCATCTGCGCTTCATCCCTCCCTATCTCTACATCCCTTTTCCCATAAGGTATATTCTCATTTTCCAACATTATTAACTGCAAGTACTGTCTTAAAATGATCGACTGAAAGTCTTGAACTGAAGTATTTCCAACACTACCATCTACTCCCAGAGTGTGTTGTTCAGTGACTGAAGTGCTTCACAGTTCTCCATGATCTGGCCATTTGATACAGCATCAGAAAGCCTGAAGGCTAACCTTAAGCCTCAAATGAGAAGAGTGGGCTTAGAAACATCATCCAACTGTTACGGTATACCGGTTGCCTCTTGACTGCTGCTCGGTGTGAAGGCTAGTGGGTTCTCATCAAAAAGTATCACTTCCTTCTGGATGCTCTCCAGTTAGGGTCAGCTTGTAGTACTCTCTCATGATATCTTAAGCAGAAAAGATCTCTAGACAATGAAACATCACTGAGTGCTAAAACTGCACCTTCAAGTAAAAGCTGATAGCTATCAGTGTCCCATTTCATTCGCAGCATCAAGACACTCTGAGCTCCTTGCGCAGTCTTCTTAACTTTAGGATAAAAACAGAATATTGCAGAGTACTGATTCACCTCTTCAAATCAAACTCTAAACCATTCCTGTAGGCTGCACTTTTTAATCATAACTAGTGACAAACTGTGGTAAAACATGCCATGAGAAAAACATTCAGGTCTCACTACCAACTGCTGATCACTGGTTTGGTGAGGGAGTCTGGGAAATGAGTAGTTGATTATTGGGTTCCTGAGATCAATGTCCTTCAAAGGGAGAGAGAGTGAAGGACTGTGAATTGTTGATGAAATAAATATTGCACCTTCAGCTGTAAGATTTACTGTCAGTTCTGTCAAGACTGCAGCTCTGATTGGATGGAAGAGATGATATGACAAGAGCTCGTCATTGAACACAGGCATTTACCTCAGAAAGCTAGGTGAGATGAAAGAAAGTTCTGGACTCTCACGAGAAACTAGAACATTAATGCTTCAGTACTCCTGAAGGACTTTGCTGCTTGTGCTGTGTTCATTGTACCCTGAGATCTTGTGTAATTCCATTAAGTTTATTTCTGATTTAAAGATCATTGTGACCATCTTGAATATCTGAAAGTGCTGATAACCCATCTCAGCTTCAACAGCCAAACATAGTGCCTCTCCATGAACATTACTTGCCATATTGACTGGCATCACCACATGATTAGCTGATGAATTCTACTCAGTTTGATCTGGAAATAGATAAAGAGGGTCTCGATATCCTGTAAAAATGCTGTCAGGTACTACGTTAGTTTCTTCCTGAAATTCCAAAACTGGACCTGGCAGGAGCATGTTCTGTGATTCCTTCCCTGGATGTCTTTCCTATCTAGGATTGCTAAAGATATGGGCACAAGACTCCAGGAGGAGTGTCAGAAAGCTAGTCAAATTCCCGAAAGAGCTGAAGTACCTCTTGCCAAAAGAAAACCAACCTGGTATGAAGCTCCGCTGATCAGGAAAAGCTCAGGCAAACCTCCTCAAAATGTCTTTGTGCTTCTTGGGATGTAAGCTCCTGATCGTGGAGAAGCTGAGGTAATTCATCACCTACTGTGAGGAAGTCATTGTCTTTTACCTGGCTTGGAGTATCTTGTGCTGACAGTAGCAGACCAATTGCACTCAAGATTGCAAACTCAATGAGGATTTGTCCTAATTCTGAAAGGCAGAAAGCTTTTTGACAAGTTACCATTGAGGATCTGTGTTGCTTCCAAACCACCCTCAGCTGAAAGGCTTTGGATTGTGGGTGCTTCACAGCTGAAGGTTTACACTGTCAAGCCTTTCAAATGTGTTAGGCTGCTTGGTCATAGTTGCTTCTGAATCAAGAGAAAGATTAGTATCAATATTCATGACTTTCAAGGTTACTGATTAAAAATCATGGTCCAGATCATCAGTTTCTTGGGTCAATAATTATCACTTGCTATAACAGTGTGACATTTCCATCCTGAATATTTTACTCTTTTGGCTCTGTCCGAGACATGTCAAAGTTTTGAAGGGGTTTTCACCATGAGCCTCGCAAATTTTCTCCCAAATGGACCTCAACTGTCGATGTGCCCCATGATGCCCTACGAGTCCAATTCTGACCTCTTCTGACCACACACTGTTCCAAACACACCAACAGATACTCCAGAATTTGACGGCATCCCTTGCACCCAAACCATCTTTAAAAGACCATTGCCCAGCCAGACAAGACTGGTCAGTCTGGAGGTGCCAGGTATGGTCCCAATATCAAGATAGGTCTCACTGGACTTTTCATTCAATTCTGGCACAAATTTCACCTAGCCCTCATTACACAGACTTCCAAAAAGTTCCATCTTCCACCTTCTTCTTTTGACTAGATTCTCCTTCATTCAGAAGTTAATCTGTTTATTTTACCTGGAGGAGGTAATCTTGCATTACAGAATGCATTGCGCGACCATTTCTGGGCACCACTCTTGAGGAAGGACAGATCGGCTGAGGAGCAACTATACAATACGTTTCTAGGAACGATACCTGGATTTCTGGGACTAAGTTAGGAGGAGAGATTATACAAATCAGAGATAGTAGAAACAGCTGATGCTGGAAAATCTGAGATAACAAAGTGTGAGCTGGACGAACACAGCAGGCCAAGCAGCATCAGAGGAGCAGGATAGCTGACGTTTCGGGCCTGGACCCTTCTTCCCAGACCTGATTCATCAGCTTTCCTGCTCCTCTGACACTGCTTGGTCTGCTGTGTTCATCCAGCTCGACACCTTGTTATACAAATTAGACATGTTTTCTCTAGAAACTGGAAGGCTAAGGGACAACCTGATCAAAGTCTTTGAGATATTAACAGCAAAAGACAGGGTAGATAAATATAAAACTTCTTTCCACTGCTTGAAGCATCTAGAATGAGGGGACATGGTCTGAGAATTAGGGCCAGACTTTTCAGGACAGATGTTAGGAAGAATTTCAACAAACAAACATTGTTAGATATTTGAAATTCTATTCCTCAGATGGCAGTACATGTTAGATCAGTTGCTAATTTTAAATCTGAGAGGGATAATTTTTTGTGAAATCAAGGCATTAGGGGATGTGGGCCAAAGGCAGGTATATATTGAATTAGGCCACAGATCAGTCATGAATGGAAATGACCAAGCCAGCCATAGTGAAAGCAATGGGTTTTCCTGCTGGATGATATTATGACTTGAGCTGTCTTCTTGCACCACAATACCAGCACTTCAATTTGGCACTTTCTACCTTTTCTGTAACTTTAGCAGACTTCTTGAAGTGAGGAGTGGATATCTTTGGGTCCAGCCAACTAATAGGCTTGAAATGAGCCTCAAAGTTACATCAAATCACATTTCAGTTTTGAGCTCTGTGCTTAGCCTCCCTTGTATGCTGACTCTAACATACAGACCTCTTCAGATTGCAAAAGACAGAGACTTTATCATTAAGGACTTGAATAATCTCATCCTTCAAGGTGCGATAACAACTTGAATTAGTATATCCATCAAAGTCATGAATAAATCATTTCCCCTGACATCTGGGTCTGGGAGTTGAAGAGGGCACATTCAATAACGAGGCTCTTCTCGGGCTTTAAAAGACTAAGACTGGTCGAAAGTCTGATAAGGTTTCATTAGAACCTTACCCAGTAAGGACATCTTGGCAATAGAACACACTGCATATGAGAAAGTACTGTCTGGAGCCATTACTGATTTGATTGAGAGCTGAGGCTATTCTATATTTGTGGAAATGCGTCTTCCACATCTCCCATCCATGTGCCTGCATTGGACCTTTGATGGTACTAAAGGTCTGTGGAAAAGCATTTGGATGGCAGGCACATGTTGTCACTTTGGACAATACTTCTTATACATGCCCATAGAGAAGCTCTCTTATACATAGGAGAATTTATACTTACATATACCTTTTATAAAATAAAGGTAGGAGCTCTATGAACAACAATTTATTTTGATACAACAGACGAATATCACAGAGTGCTTTATATTTTCCTAATAAACGGATTCAGCGATGTTATTATACAATTTTGGTATAGGTAGGACTTGAACCCAGACCTCACTTTCTTTCAACTCACTGCAGTTGAGAAGTCTTCTCAGGAATTTTGCCTTGTAATTCCTCAATATTGCCTCATGGATCTTCAATCTGCCTCATGGTTCTTGTTCTGATTGCTCTCAGAAAAACACCATATCCAGGAATTTGGTGTTTCCACTACTGCAGTTATCATGTTCAATATGAGTTCTACTGTTCTTCATGGAAGCTCCAGACACACCCCAGGGTTTCTTTAAACAGTATCTGTAATAGAATATGTAAATGATGATGTGGGAACTGAGCTCACTGCTCACAAACTGCTCTCGTTCCATCCTTCCAGCAGTTTCTGTCACATGATAGTTACATTGCAGTGTGCCTCAGGTCCATCTGCATATTCCTTAAACCCTACCTCTACACGATTCTCCTCCGTTTGCCCCACAACTTTCAACAGCCTAGAATGTTATGGAATTCCGTTCCTAGTACTGCTGCTCCCTCTTCCTTAAAATGTACTTGTTGCGCTTATTTTACTTTCCAGTTAGGAACCATTTTGCTTCATCTCTTGTATAGTAGTCTGTGCAGACTATTGTGGCACAGTGATAATATCCCTACCTTCAGGCCAGGAGGCCTGGGTTCAAGTCCTACCTATACCAAAATTGTACAATAACATCGCTGAATCCGTTTATTAGGAAAATATAAAGCACTCTGTGATATTCGTCTGTTGTTTCAAAATAAATTGTTGTTCATAGAGCTCCTGCCTTTATTTTATAAAAGGCATATGTAAGTATAAATTCTCCTGTGTATAAGAGAGCTTCTCTATGGGCATGTATAAATTTTTTATGACTTCTAAACTTTTCATTATTTATTGGATCTTGTATTGGCAATTTGCAAATAAGCTCTATATGTTATTTTTAAAGAAAGTCACTATTTAGGAAAATGAAAACTCATACAGAAGCATCCCTAAGGATTGAAAATCATTAAATCTTCATCATTGGGATTTTTATTATTTATGTAGGAGTTAGGGGAAAGGAAACTTGATTTCATGCTGAAATGTGCAGCCAAAAATCTCAGCGATGAGGGAACTCAGTGCAGCTTAGAGTTTCCAAAATGAGCATCACTTGGAGACTACTCAGCCGAAGGTCTTGATGATGACTAACTCTTCTTAATGAGGCCTGCAAACATGGGAAGGCATTTTTGTCAGAGTGACAAAGGGTCTTCCTGGGTAGCTGAAAGCCTTTGCAGAGGATCACTGTTTCAGTCAACCATCTTGTAGTTTGATGGGATTTTGGGCTGGTTGCCCAATTTGACGAAGGTGATGCTAAAAGGTATTTGGGAAACGAAGATTTTTTAAAAACTTCATTTACAGAATGAGGGTGTCGCTGGCTAAGCAACATTTATTGCCCATCCCTAATTGCCTAGAGGGCAGTTGAGAGTCAACCACATTGCTGTGATTCTGGAGCCATGTGTAGGCCAGACGGGGTAAGGATGGCAGTTTCCTTCCCAAAATGACATTAGTGAACCAGATGGGTTTTTCTGACAATCGATGATGGTTTCATGGTCATCATTAGATTCTTAATTCCAGATATTTTATTGAATTGAAATTCCACCACCTGCCATAGCAGGATTCAAACCCCGGTCCCCAGAATGTTATCTGGGTCTCTAGATTAATGGTCTAACGATAATAACACTAGGCCATCGCATCCCCCTGTTGAGAATGAGAGGGTCCTATTTTCCTTAGTCATCAGAGACTTGGAAAGCCTCTTTGGCACTGTAGGTATATTTATTCAACCTGTCTAGACATGTTATTACATACCTCTGGAGCAAGTGGGACTTTGAACTCAGGTCTCCTAGCTCAGAGGCACAGATATTACCACTACATCACACTTGAATGTTGACACTATATACACAAAATCTTACAATATTTTTGACTAAATTCTTATCATTCTCATCAATTAAAAACTGTTTACATTTTTAGTGTTAACAATTTCTAAAAACAGAGGAGAGTGGTGGGGCAGGAACAAGTGTGTTCAGGACTCGTACAGTAACCTCAGTCTTCAACGGGTTAATTTGACATCAATGGGTTGGCCCCTGTTGAAGTATGTTATTGATATTGTTTTAGTTGTAATCCTCCAGCTGATGAAGACGGTTGCTGAACGCGACAGTAATAATCACTGCCCCCATATAATAGTAAAGGATGAACGACTGATGTCTTTGCATCTGGATGTTGATAGTGACATTGCATCCCTTGGCCAGACGATGAGGAGTCAGTGTAATCCAGTGACAATGATGAATGTAACATCTGCTGGAAAGTTACAGAGGACCTGGGTGCTCTTCAAAACTGAGGGGTTCCCTAAGGTTAGCCAGCTGGTAGCTATGAATGGGTCTGTGTGCGAGGTAGCTGTCAGCTCAAAATGATTGATAACTCAGCTCTATAAAGTGAGGATCAGAGCCTTCCCCTTTACACTGGTCATCTAGGCAGCCTGAAACCATGACATCATACTTCCATGTAAACTTATTTTTTAATTGCCCCTTCTGTGATAGGAAGCAGATTTATGCCAAGCAAAGAAAAACGTTTGACTTGAATTACCAACATCAGCTTAAATTGTGTAAGAATTAAAACAAGTCTCTTGCCAAAAAAAGAGCCACTATCCTTCCAGGCCTAGCATTTGTCCCAAGTGACTGTGTATTTTGCATTTTGAATTCAGAAACTGTTTTAAAATTGAAATGTTTTGTCGCCAGTGCTCTGAATTGATTACTGAAATTTTACCAACTCCTCAGATGTAACATTATCATTTCTGATTAAATCCTGTCTTCATAGCCTCTCCCCTCCCTACCTCTGTAACCTCCTCGAGTTCCATATCTTCAAAGAACAGTGTTCCTTCAGTTTCAGTCTCTTGCGCATCTCCAACTTCCTTCTCCCACTCCACTGTTATGAAAGTGGCGCCTTCATGCATGAAGGCCCTAAGCTCTGAATCTCCCTTTCTAACAGTCCATCGCTCTAACACTGCTCCTGAAATCCATCTCTGAGGCCAAAACTTCGATCGCCTGTCTAATGTCTCCTGACCCGATGTCGAAGCTTTGTAAGACTCCAAGCCTATGACGCGCCCTGGACTATTTTAGTATACCGATGGCGTTATGTAAATACAAGTTATTTTTGACAAACACAATTGGTTGAATAACCATCAAATTCTTGGTTATGATAACAATAAGATCTGAAGTGAAGGTGGCATCTCAACAAACCAATGCCCCAAAAAACCTGTTTTGGATGCTTACAACCCCATACATAACCAAATTGGAACTCGCAACTAATATGTACATATACAACTAAGACTTCAGAGTATCTACTGAGTCATCAGATTTTGGCAGTTGTTAACTTGTGAACATTTTCATTCTGTTGCTGTATGTTTTCAGGCCTGACAACACCATTTCGCTCCTGATAGCTAAAGCTGCAATTTTGGTGATAAGAAACCCAAGTGTATCACAAATTCCCAGTATGCACCAGTATTTTCAGAGAATTCCCAATGAGTGCCTGTATTTATAGGGAAGTCCCAGTGTAGGCCAGTATTTGCAAGGAATTCCCAGTGATTGCCAGTATTTGCAAAGAATTCCCAGTGAGTGCCAGTATTTGTATGAAGTACAGAAAGAACATATGCATATTTGCAGGAGATCGGAAGGCTTTGAAACTTGTAGTCAGTCTTTAGTTCTCAGATCACTGGCCAACTTTTGTCTCGGCTTTATTTACTGCCGTGAGTTGGTCAATACATTCACCAGGGTTCTATATCAATGCTCAATGTTGTTCATTTGTTTTATTTGCCAACACACTGTTTATCAAGAAAGACTTTTTTGTCATAACTTCAAGACTTTTTCAAAGTATTTTGCAATTGGTATAATACTTCTTTGAAGTAAGTCAGAGTTGCAAAGGAGGAAATGGGCAGTCAATTTCTGCACAGAAATGATAATAACCAGGCTTTTAATAATTCTGTGCATCCTGGTTCTGGCCAAAATGGAACAGATCAACCTTGCGAACACCTTCAACTTCACAGCCAAGAGTATCAATGATAAGTCAACAGGCCTTCATGTGGGTTGGATAATCCGCTCAGAGACATGGAGAAGACGTTTCCACCAGTAAGAAAGAGTGGAACCCAAGGGCACAGCCTCACAGTGAAGGGACAACCCTTTCGAACTGAGACAAGGAGGAATTTCTTTAGCCAGGAGGTGGTGAATCTGTGGAACTTACTGCCATAGAGGGCTATGGAGACCAGGCCATTGAGTCTATTTAAGGTAGAAGTAGATGTGTTTTTGATTAATCTGGGGACTGAGGGTTATGGGGAGTAGGCAGGAAAATGAGACTGTCCTGTCAGCCTTGGTGAACGTGATGGGCCAAATAGCCTAGCCTGCTCCTCCAGCTTAAGGCCTTAATCACAGAATTGTAGTGCCACAGGAGGAGGCCATTCACCGTATTGCACCTCTACCAATTCTACTCCCCAGTGCCAATCTCCCGTATACTTGTATTTCCATCCAAATTATCATCCAATATCCTCAAGAATGCTTCAATTGAACCTGCTTCTACTAATGCTCAACACAACCAGGTGCCTGGCTTATTTTTCACTTTAAAGTCGCGTCCTTGGAGATTTTTGCCTGATTTAATTGCATCATGAGATCATTATTACAATGTAATTAGTAGATTACAGGCACACAACTTGCACATTTCTTTGAGTGCCCATTGTCCTATTACTGTGGTTTATTATTGATGTACCACTCAATGCTAAATCTCTTTTTAAAATTTCTTCCAATATTTTGGCTAAGGAAAATCCCCTAACTCCCACCTAACCAAGAGGAAAAGTTTCTGTCACTGAAGTATTTTTTACTATTTTTCTAATTGCTTTTTTATCTTCCCATCTAAAAGGCAACATTTACCACCCCTTTCCCACGTGAAAAGTTACAAGCCTCCTGCACTTGAGAAGCCATCCAGAGACTTGCAGAAGAAACATCACTAAAAACAAGCAAGTCACATGTTCCTGGCATCACTCAATGATGGAAAGTTCAAAAGACAATGCTCTGTTTTTAAGTTTTTCAATGTTTTGTTTGCCTGAGTAATATCTTC